>NC_132871.1:21957500-22590833 GCF_048164855.1 Canis lupus baileyi | reverse complement strand
TCTCTACCTCTCTGTGTGTCTCATGAGCAAATAAATAATGAAAAAAAAAATAGCTTCCACTATGTTTTAGCCGTTCTATTTCCACCCAATAGAATGGCTAAAATTTTAAAAGAAATGTTTGAGAATGCCAAGTTTTGATGAAGGTGTGGAACAAGTGAAACTCTCATACATAGCAATAAGCACGGTACAGCCACCATTGAAGTAAGTTTCCCACAAAAGTTATGAAGTTTCTTATAAAGATTTTCATATAAAGTTAAGCATACATTTTACCGTTTGACCCAATGGAAATCCAAACAGTCTTTTTTTTTTTTTTCAAAGATTTTATTTATTTATTCATGAGAAACACAGAGAGGAGAGGAGAGAGAAAGAGGCAGAGACACACAGGCAGAGGGAGAAGCAGGCTCCATGCAGGGAGCCCGACGGGAGACTTCGATCGGGGTCTCCAGGATCAGGCCCTGGGCTGAAGGCGGCGCTAAACCGCTGAGCCCCCCGGGGCTGCCCAAAACAGAGTCTCATAGGTAAATGTTCATAGGGTTTTATTCATAGCAGCCCCAAAAGTTGAAAACTAGTGAGTAGATGTAAGAATTGTGGTTTATTCACACAACCGAATACTACTTAGAAATAAAATGGAACAATCTAAAAAAAGAAAAAAAAAAAAGAATCTACACTCAACAATACGCACGAAATTCTAAAGCATTAAATTAAATGCAAGACATCAGTTATAAAAGCATGCCAACTATGTGATTCCATTTAAATAAAATTTCTCTTTAAAAAGGTAAAACTATACTAATAGAAATAGATAACTCAGAGGGTAGAAAGTGAAGAAGAGGATTGAATATAGAGGGCCCAGAGGGAAATTCTGGAAATGATGGAAGTGTTTTATGTTAGGATTGAACTGTTTATATTTATCTAGTTGTAGAAATTAAAATGAAATAATACATGAAATAAAGTATCATACATTAATATGATATAGTATGTAGTATATAGACCTAATTATTTGCTGAATAAATTAAAGATCATTGTGTAACAAATTTAGCAAATAATTCACAATGTATATTTGATATATTGTTACTAATATCATGAATAATGAGTCATTCATTCATCTGCTGAGAGGAAAACTATAAATTCCCATTGAAGAGAAATAATGATGTGTATAATAGTTATAGACCATTAATAAACCATTAAATCAACATATATTCTCTTTGATAAAGAAAGAAAGCATGTAGATCTTATTATTACCATTAATAATTACCATTAATAATGTATTAGGTCAAAGAGACACATCAATCAATAGACCAGAATAGAAAGAACAAAAATAAACTCACACTTATGGTCAATTAATCTATGACAAAGAAGGCAAGGATATACAACAGAGAAAAGATAGTTTATTCAACAAATGGTGCTGGGAAAACTGGGCACCTACATACAAATGAATGAAAGTGTATCACTTTCTAACACCAAGCACAAAAATAAACTCAAAATGGATTAAAGACCTAAATGTGAGACCTGAAGTCATGAAAATCCTAAAAGAAAACATAGGCAATAATTTCTTTGACATTGGCCATAGGAAATATTTTTTCTAGATATGTCTCCTCAGGCAAGGGAAACAAAAACAAAAGTAAACTATTGGGACTACATCAAAATAAAGTGCTTTTGCAAAGTGAAGGAAATCATCAATAAAACAACAAGGCAACCTACTGAATGGGAGAAGCCACTTACAAATGATGTATCTGATAAAAGGTTCATATCTAAAATATATAAAGAACATAAGACTCAACACCTCCAAAACAAATAATCTAATTAAAAATGGTCAGAGGACACAAACAAACATTTTTCCAATGAAAATATACAGATGGCTGACACCAGAAAAGATGCTCAGCATCGTTAATCAACAGGGAAACACAAATCAAAACCACAATGAGATATCACCTCACACCCATCAGAATGGCTAAAACCAAAAAGAAATACCAAGTATTGGTGAGGATGAGGAGAACAAGGCACCCTTGTGCACTGTTGGTAGAAATGCAAATTGGTGCAGCAACTGTGGAAAACAGTATGGAAGGTCCTCAAAAAATTAAAAATAAAATTACCATATGATCGTAATTCCATTACTGGGTATTTACCTAAAGAAAACAAAAACACTAATTTAGAAAGCTATATGCATGCTTATGTTTATTATAGCCAAGATACGGAAACAACCCAAATGTTCATTGATAAATGAATGGATAAAGAAAATGTGGTAGATATATACAATAGGATATTACTCAGCCATAAAAAGAATGAGATCTTAACACTTGTAACAACATGAATGAACCTAGAGGGTATAATGCTAAGTGAAATAAGTTGAACAGAGACAAATACCATATTATTTTACTCACATGTGGAATTTAAGAAACAAGACAAATAAACAAAGAAAATGAGAGACAAACAAACAAAAAACCCAGACCCTTAAACTAGAGAACAAACTGGTGGTTGCCATAGGAGAAGTACATGTGGGATAAATGGGTGAATTAGATAAAAGGGATTAAGATGAACACTGAGTAATGTATGAAATTGTTGAATCATTACATTCTACACCTAAAACTAAACATAACACTGTATATTAATTATACTTCAATAAAAATAACGCATTAGGTTAAATTATTTTTGGGAGGGTGGAAGGAAGAAGAGGGAAGGACAGAAAGAAAGAGAGAGAGAGAGAGAACCTTAAGTAGGCTCCATGTCTAGTGCGGAGCCTGACACAGAGCTTGATGTCACAACCTTGTGATCATGACCCAAGCAGAAATTAAGAGTTGGATGCTTAATTAACTGAACTACCCATGCACCCATAGGTTGAATTATTAATTTATTATAATAATTTAGTTTAATTTTTTAATTCTATTTCTTGGGTCCAAACTTTAAGATTCCAGACTTTTATCACTTCATATCTTTTTTTACTTAAATTTCATTTATTTATTTACAGATTTTATTTATTTATTCATGAGAGACACAGAAAGAGAGGCAGAGACACAGGCAGAGACAGAAGTAGGCACCCCACATGGAGCCCAACGTGGGACTTGATCCCGGGACCCTGGGATCATGACGTGAGCTAAAGGCAGATGCTCAACCGCTGAGCCACCCAGGCGACTCTAATTTGAATTTTAGTTAATGAACATACAGTGCAATATCGGTTTCAGGAGTAGAATTCAGTGATTCATCACTTGCATACAACACCCAGTGCTCATCACAAGTGCCCTCTTTAATACCGGTCACTCATCTAGCCATCCCCTACCCATCTCCCTCCATCAACCCTGTTTGCTCTCTATAGGTTAGAGTCTCTTATGGTTTGTTTTCCTTGCCTCCAATGATGAATCACTTCATATCTGGATCATCAAAGTAGTCTCTCACATTTTTTCCCCTGTTTTTGGACTATGTAAATATCAACTATCTTACTGATTAATACCACATTTATGTTCTTTGAAACATCAACTTTTTATTGTTCCCATATTAGAAATTTTAGTAACTTCGTATTATTTTTTGGATAAAAAATCTAAACTTTATTTATTATGCAAAGCTCTCTATAATTGTACTCTCCATCTACATATCCTCACGTCCCACCATAACACAGTAAATTCACTCTCATTTCTAGCCCAGTGCCAAGTATCCTCCCCTGTTATTGGTGTTGTATATTCCTCTACCACCACCTAATTTCTCCACAGGTTACTCATGTCACACAGTCTTTAAAATTCTCTAATCATTGTTTTTCTTTGCTCTTCTGAAGCTCCTGGTGTTTGCATTCTTTTCCACCCACTACGCCACTTTCTTTGTATTGTTATATAATACTTTGAAATTTATTTAATTCTCATAACTTGTAAGGCAAATACTCATTTTCACTATTCTATATTGGAGAGAACTAAGGTATGAAGAAATTAAGAAACTTAACTGAGATCACACAGCTAGCAAGCAGCAAAGCTACAGTAATGTTTCTGAAGGTATGGATTATGTTTTATATGATTTAATAACTTTTGGAATTCCTGGTAAAACATTTTCATTAAATAAGCACTTTGTTAACATATTTTGAGTTGATTTAGTATTTTGAAGGTGGGATCCCAGTTTGCATCTAACTGGTTTTACAGTGTGTTTGAGTACTTCTGACAGAAAGATGAGGTTGCCCTACAAAAGCCTATTTGTGGGAGGGATTAAGGAACCTCTGGAGAAGACATTAAACCTAAGTAGAAAAGCATGAAAAGTTGGTTTACTAATGAAAACCAACATCAAGAGAATGCATAAATGTTTCTGGCTACTATAGGAAGAGCAAGGACCATGATCTTGTAATAAAGTAATTTAGAACTTTTTTCAATTTTTATTACTGATAGTGGTGACATATTCTCTAAATACTTAGAATATTTGTGTCAGAATCTAGAAATTTTAATATCAACTTTTGGGGGGAGATATAATTGACATAAAATAAAATATGCCAACTTTAAGGATACATCTCAGAGTTGTATAAAAAAGTTTATTTTGAGATCTTGCAATGTATTTTATTGTACATGTGGATCCACATGTGGTTATAACAAACAAAACATAGTATTTCCATACATTTTCACCTAATTTCTCTCAATGGTATCATACTACATAACTATACTATTATGTGTGGTCTGTAGAATGTGCAGTAAATAGAGTAGTTATCTCTTGGTGTCTTAAGGGTCCTCAAGACCACCCTCAGGCTTCATGATTTACTAGAAAGACTCACAAGACTCATGAAGTTATTATCATACTCATTGTTATAGCTTATTACAGTGAAAGGATATACATTAAAATCAGCAAAGGAAAAAGACACTTAGGTGAAGTCCAGGAGAACCACGTACAAGCTTCCACATGTCCCGTCCCAGTATAGTGACCTGGAGACAGGCTTAATTTTCCCCAAAACAACATGTGACCACATGTGAAGTGTTGCCAACCAGGCAAGTTCACCTGAGACTTGTGTCAAGGCTTTTACTGTAGATCAGTCACATAGGCATGTAATGCTCATATGACTGACCTCTGTTACTCAGGCTCCAGGTCCCTAAGATGTCAAATCGATACACAATGGCCCGAGACGTCAGGCAAACAAAAACATCCTTATCAAGCAGGATATCCCAAGAATTCAGGTCAGGATATTCCAAGGGCCAGACATGAAGATAGGTCTTTCTAAAGAATGTGCAGGGTTTGAGAAAACCAAGTAGATCTCTGGTGCTTGACTAATTCAAGGTCTCTTCTGAACAAACTTTTTTAGGACAGCATGATGGGCTATGGAAAGAAAGAATCGAGATCTGCAGAAAGAAATTCTTAACATTTATTATAAGATCTAACACAGTGTATCACAGTAGGGGGTTGCTTATTGGCTGCACTAGATATCTGTAAGTGGTCTCTGCAAGTAGAAAGGGAGGATAGAAATGGAACATTGTGCACAATCCTCATTTTACCAGCCCATACTGCTTTCCTCTATATGGTTTTACTAATAAATTTTACATTTTTCTTTCCTCCTTGTAGACATTTTGTTCCTTGGAGATCATGTATCATTTATTTCAGGATGCTTAATATTGGGCATGCCATCTGGAACATAGAAGTATCCACTAAATGTTTGTTATAGGAAAGAAGAAAGGAAAGCATGAGGCTAAATACATGAATATACGGATGGAAAGGAGGCAGGACCCATGAAAGGAAGACAGAGAAGCAAGCGAGATAGCTGGCTGGAATTGAATCAGGACAGTAAAAAAGAAAGAGAAGGGTTGGAAGGATTTGGGGATAGGAAGGAGAGAAGATGAAAAGGTGGCAGGAGAAAGGAAAGAGCTGGAAGGGATGGAAGGAGACAAGTGGGGACAGAAACAAGAAGCAAGAGAATGAGAAAGGAAAAGTGAAGGAATGGTGAAAGAAGGTGGGGTGGAAAAAAAGAAGGAATAGTGGAAAGAAGGAAAAAGGGTAAGAAAGAGGAAGGAAGGTAATCATGAGTTCAGCATTACCTTTCTGGAACATGCCCATCCTACTACTACAGAATCCAATAATCATTGAAAGTAGCACCAACAAAATTCACACCACCTCACATAGCTTAAAAGAAATATCTTATTTCCAAGTATCGATGAGTCTATTTCTTTAAATTTTTTTTTTTTTTTTTAATGATAGTCACAGAGAGAGAAAGAGAGAGAGGCAGAGACATAGGCAGAGGGAGAAGCAGGCTCCATGCACTGGAAGCCCGATGTGGGATTCAATCCCGGGTCTCCAGGATCGCGCCCTGGGCCAAAGGCTGGCGCCAAACCGCTGCGCCACCCAGGGATCCCCGATGAGTCTATTTCTAAATAAACATAGATATGTCTTATTCATATTGATATACAGTTCTATCATATGCTTGGTACTATAAAAGTATCTAGAAATAATTTACTACAAATTGCCATCTATTTTAATGACATTATAAAAATAAGCACGTGCATAAGTAAAATACTTATTGACAATACAAAATCAATTCTACCTTGAAACATCTAAATTAAAATACATATTTGCAATTAAATAGCCATGCTTGACTATAAATCAAAGATAATCATAGTTGGCAAATTGTCATTACTATCACGGTAAAATCTACGGCCTGGTAAAATCTACCACTGCATGTGCATTAATGTTTGTTTTTGGTGCCCTTTTCTCTTCAACTTCCTCTTTTCTGACTTTCAAGGGAACTTCCCACCCATGGAGTGAGGCAGGTTAAGGAAACAAGGACCACTGATCTCTATCAGCCCAGTTTTACAGCTAAGGAAATCAAGATGGAGAATAGATATGCTTTAGGTCACAAAATGAGTTCAGTTCAGTTTATTTCCCAGCTTTGTAACTAATACATGAATTCCATGCCCTTACTAACTGCTAAAACAGACACCCTCTTCCAAATCTGTTAAATTTCTAAATTTGATAACTAATTTGAATGTTTCTTTTTAACCAACACTGCATATGTAAGCCATACTGCATATTTAAGCACATTTCGGTAATGTTTTACAGCACTTTGGATTTTGAAATTCTTTGAGATGCTTTTACCCAATGTGGACATATTTAATCTTTTCAAAGACAAATTTCCATTTCTCTTGCTCTAATTTGTCTTGACTGAATATTCTGTCTCTTGTTGGACAAAATATAATTATGAAACTCTTCATGCTAATATTTTATTTCAAGTCTTCTGCATTAAATTCTTTTGCCGAATACTATTAATGCATTTTACATAGAAAGTTAATCTAAATAACAAAACTGTAGTTCCATTAAATTAGCCATTAACATTGTTAATCCGGGATAGAATTAAGTATTGGAAATAACTCTCACCTGTTAACTACATTTTTCCTACTATATTTTTAAAGATTTAATTTCTTACCTTTTAAAAATCTAAATTATGGTTTCATGGCATAATGCTACACTGCAGAAAATCCTGCATCATATTCCCTGACAGATCGTTTTTTACTGTCATCGCTCATTATGCTGTCAACCATAATCTAACAAATAAATTCGGGTCAAGAAATTCCTCTTTCAATTCTTTTTAGTTTTGTTTCATGATATTTTGTCATGCATCATTATGAGACAAAATAGGGTTTTTTCTACCTTATTCTGGCAGACACTACATTATGAAACCTGCTAAAAATAAACCTAGGAGAAAAAAGACATACAGATGGGAATTCTTTGCTCTAAATGATTGTTTAAATAGTCCATGAAAAAAACCACCTTGGGCGTTATGTTGTTCACGTGTGGCATTTTTTATGTTAAATATGTTTCCATAATAATCATTCAGGATAGTTTTAAAATCCTTCACCTTTACAAAAACTTTCTAACATTGGTGTCAGTATTAACCAACGTGACAGTGGCATTCTCCTAGATTATCCAATTGGCTTTGGCATTGCAACAAGATTAATAAGTGATGGAGGAGGCAGATACCTGCATGATGAGATTGACAGTGTGTCTGTCAGAATTTCACTTGGCTACACACAACAGAAGACTCTCTATTGGAAGTCTATTAGTCTCAAACCATAAAAAGTCCTTGTTAGGAAGTCCTGGGCAGGACAGCTCAAGCATATGCCATTAGAGGCACAGAAGTTGTCCCATCTTATGCTTTAATATTTTTCTCATGTTTGTTTCTTCATGACTGTAACATAGCCTCTAATCAGCATTCCAGGCAAGATGAGTTAGGGGAAGAAGAAGAAGAAGAAAATAGACCAAAAAAGAGCATGAAAGCATATACCAGCTGAATCTGCCGTCCTTTTTCTTTTTTTTAATGAAAAAGGCCTTCATAGTCTCAGAAATCCCACCTAGCAAACGATGGCCTATGACTCTTTGAGCTAAACCATGCACCATGGCGACCCTCAAGTGACTAGAAAGATTGTTTGACAAGTTGTGTTTGATATCTGAGATTTCTACCACAGAATTTTATCCCTCTCTGTCAAATGCACAGGCCTCAAGAAACTATATACATGCTCAAGTTATACAACTCTCTTATTCTATATCCTCACATAATTCCCCAAAGAAAACATTCTGACAGGGGCACCTGGGTGGCTCAGTGATTGAGCATCTGCCTTTAGCTCAGGTCATGATCTCAGGGTCCTGAGATCTAGTCCCCCATCAGGCTGCCCGCAGGGAGCCTGTTTCTCCTTCTGCCTATGTCTCTGCCTCTCTCTGTGTATCTCTCAAGAAAATAAAAATAAAATCTTAAAAAATAAAAGAAAACATTCTGACAAACACATTTTTAGAAGATGTTTAGTGACCCAATACATTTCAGAAACACTTAGATTTCCAATATGTAAATCAAAAACACAATTGCTAATAGCAAAATGTAAGGGATATAATAGGACATTATTTGGAGGAAATTCTTTCAAATGTCCACAAATCCTGTTATCTTAAGGCAACACAACAACAAATCACATTAACAGACCCACAAATACACACAGAGAACAACCTCTTACCTAGATAATGATTTCCTTACAGTTTCACTTTCTTTCTTTCTGTTATACCAGCGTAGTGATTTCCCACTATTTTCACCAAAATTTAAACAGCCAAGGGTACATCATTTGGTGTTCAATCAGCATTTTTGCTGCCTTGTCAATTGTGTCATGAACTGAACATGATTGTACATAGTCTATAATGTGCTAATCAGAAAACTATAACTTTGGAAATGGGGAATACAGTAGATCTGCAGGTACAAATATTTTCACCAACTGTAACTGTACATAACTCTTTGGTTGTTAGGCTGTGTAGCTTAACATTGTTTTTGCAGCATTGTTTTTAACAGTGAGTAAAAATTCAATTAAAGTTATGAAACATATTTGCCAATTCCTACAGTGGGTAGTTGGGCAAGATTAACTGGGCAGCATGTCACTGTCATTTTAGTTAAGTTAGAATTTTTAGAGAGCTATGTGTTTTTTTGTTTTCTGCTTTTTTTTAAAGATTTTATTTATTTATTCATGAGAGAGAGAGAGAGATTGAAAGAAAGAGGCAGAGAGAGACACAGGCAGAAGGAGAAGCAGGCTCCAGGCAGGGACTCGATCCCAGGTCTCCATGATCACACCCTGGGCTGAAGGCGGTGCTAAACCGCTGAGCCCCACCTGGGCTGCCCCAGAGAGCTATGTGTTTTAACAAATAGTTTTCTATTTCTATCCCTTTGTTTTGTATTTTATTTAGTAGAGTCATAACTCTCAAAAATCTCTTAACTGTATTGCTTGAAGAAGAGTAGTTAATAAATGTGCAGAATTTATTCATGGAGACACTCTTGTACAAGGGACGTTTGACATGAATCAGTACTTTTCAAAATAAGAAAACATTTAAGCAATGTATTATTTATGTTTTCACAAGTATTTGAGAAAGACTATGTTAAAAATAGAGTATTGGTTCTAAAATATACTCTACATGTGACTACATATCTTAACAGCTTTACAGTTTACAAATATGCACTTAAATGAAGGGAGAAACAAATACACTGATTATTTGGCTTAGTGTAAATCCTATGATTGAGCATCAAAGTCAGCTTTATGCTTTTGAGCACTTAAAGGGAAAAGATAAATGTGACCTGTCACATAATGTTTACTGATAGATAATTCAGTATTCAAAGGTAAACCAATATTAATTGGGTACGAATTCTAAAGAGCAATATATCATGTGGTTATTTGTCAGGAAAAACAAATAACTATAGAAACACAAAATAAGGAGAGGTAAATTCCTTAAGGAGAGGTCTGAAGATGAAGAAATAAATCCTTAAAGGATTAATAACATTTTTGATGACTAAAGAAGGGGAAAGGTAGCTAATATTTCATATTTCATAAGATCTTTTTTTAATCTATTACACTTAATTCTTTCAAACTATTGATCTTGTAAACAAAGATCTGCTTTTAGGAAGAAGAAAGAATATAATTACTCTGGCTGTGAATAATATAAATATTTTCAGATGCAATGGAAAGAAAGTAGTCTTGGAAATTTTCTTCATAATGTCTTCCTAATGGAGAAAACCAAACAGATTTATTTGTCCAAGCAACAAACTTGGGTGACAAAGAGCCCCATACTTTCTAATATCTCCTTTTCTGTGATGTCATTTTCTCTCCCTGAAATGTTGCCTTCTTTCATATTAGACAAAAATAAATAAAACCTCATTGTTTTATCTGCTCAAATATTTATTTTCCCTGAAGCATTTCTTGTTTATGTATAGTTAGTATCTTCTTAAATTTCAGAATTACATTTGGTCTTGAATTACAGTTAGCTTCTCCCCACCAATGTTTTACTTTAAAACTAGATTAGAAACTTAAGGACATTTTCTATAGCCTATATATATTTTTCTCTCCACAGTACCTAACATAGTACTGTGCTTACTATATAGTTGATGTATAATAATAAATATGCTGACTACCTGAAAATAATTGATTATGAATACCTATGACTAAGATCCTGCCCATGAAGATTCATTCTAGGTCCTTGAGTGTTTTTTTGTTTTAATTGTTGGATATTTTGATTAATAAATATCTAGTGACCTTGAATATCTTAATTAAAAGGGTTTTGGGAAACACAGGAAAATGGAGAGTTTACCAGGCTTAAAACAAAAGGAGCTAACGTATAAGAACACCAAAAATTAATGTTTTCTAATGGTAACTGAATTAATGCAATTCTCTTACTTAACATTTGAAAAACTTCATATGTCCTATTGGAGAACCATTGGCCTGTCATGGAACAACCTAAAGGGACTATGTGCAGCATTAAAATTAAGGAATTCCATGCCTAATTTTCATAGCAAAAAGATCTTCATCAAAGACGTAATGCATGGGGCCAAACATAGCTGAAGCTTGGCTGGAGTTTAACTGAAAGCTGGAGTACTGTGCATCTGTGGAATTTATTTGTATCAAAGTACATTCACTTGAGCTTTAGCGTTGAGGGCTCTAATCTATATATCAAATCTGTATATGTTCATCTAGCATTAAACAAACACAAAGGGGAATTTATACAATTAATGATGTTTTAAAACATAATTTACTGCAGTTTTTAGCATTATTTTTTTTAAATGTCCACATATAACTTTTAGAGACTCATGTATTTTGTCTCATAACTGACCTTTTATAAATCACTACACTATTTAGAGGCAGGTTTTGATTATGAGATTTGGAGTCTATTTGAGCACATCTCTGGCATATATCAAAGTATTTTATAGTTCTATCATATATTCTTGCTACCTGACTCATGTAATCTCCATGAAGCAAGGTTTTTTTTTTTCTTTTTTTTTTTCTTCCTGTTGTTTTTACCACTATATCCTCAGGACTTAAAGAAGAAGCATATTACATGGTAAGTAATTAACATTTATTTAACAAAATCACATAGCTACTTTTTTTGTATTACATTAGATATAATTAATGAGTATTTATACAGTGTATATTTATACAATATTCCCATAGTCCTGCCAAGACCTCTGAAAGCTCTGAATGATACTAAAGCCCTTATTCTGTTGCCTCTACTAATCCATTTTCCAATATTTTCCACCCTGTTCTTTTCCCCAGGAGGCAGAACCATATGAACTACGCTAACATGACTCCTTTGACTTAGGATTTTAATTGGGTTTGTCAATGAAAGCACCAGCCAGAGTAAAACCAAGGTATTTATTCCTTTCATAGGTCCCAAGCAAGACTCTGCTCTCTGGACCAATGGTAACTGGTCCTCTCAAGGCAGCTGATTATAATTTACTGTCTCCCCCTCTGGGTTCTGGTATCTAGTCCTTCCTTTGTATGCCTTCTTGCCTAGGGATAGTATTAACTTGCTGATACTATCCTGTGTTATCCCCAATCCCTTGCATCTTACTTCACCCACATCTTTATAAATAGTCCCTTTGTAAATAAACCCTCCTCAAACTATCCTACTTTGTGTGTGTCATTGCCGTCTGTTTCTGCTTGAGACTTTGACTGATACTGCTTGAGACTTATTTTGGAAGACAAGATTAGCATATGTTAAGAGAATATAAGACAAAAATATATGAATGCATTAGGTTATGTGATACTGATCATTAATATTATAAAAAATTTGAGAAGGGGACATTTGGTTAGGACTAAAATGACCAGAAAAAGCCTTTTTGGAGGAAAATAGACTTGAATTATGTTTGAAGAATGGATAAAATTTGGACAGGGGAAACTGTCCAAGCTCCAGGCAAAAGGACCAACAAGAGAAAGGCACAAGAAGGGATTAAATATACAATTATTTTTCATGGGACAAGAGGAAATTCATTGGGCTAAAAGCAAAGCATTGGCAGGACTGATTTCCTTCTTGAAACTTTAGAGAAGTGTCTATTTTCTTGCTTTTCCAGCTTCCAGAAGCTACCTGCTTTCCTTAGTGCATGGTCTCATTCCTCTATCTTCAAAACCATCACAGGCGGGCAGACTCCTTTTTATGCTGCCATCTCCCTATTTCTCTCTCTTATGCCACCTCTTTCACATTTAAGGATCTGGGTGATGACACTGGGCCCACCTGGATTATCCAGGATAATCTCTCCATTTCAAGGTTAGCTGAGTAGTAGCAACGTCATTTCTATTTATAAACTTAATTCCTGTTTGTTATGTGTATTAATTTTCTAGGACTGCTCTAACAAATTACCACAAACAGGGTGGTTTAAAACCACAGAAGTTTATTTTCTTACAGTTTAGGAATCCAAAAGTCCAAAATCAAGGGATCCATAGGGTTGAGTCCTTCTAGAACCTCTGAAGGGAAAATCATTGGTATTTGGTTTATAGATACATTACTATAACTTCTGCCTTTACCTTTACATCATTTTCTTCTCTGTATCTCTGTGTGTGCTTTTCTGTTTCTTATAAGGATACTTTAAATGGATTTAGAGTCCATCCTAAACCATTATTATTTCATCTTGATCCTTACCTTAATTATATATGCAAGGATTTTTTTCCATATAAGGTCATATTTTGAGGTTCCTGGTGGACATGAATTTTTTAGAGGACAATATGCAATCCACTATACCACATAACTCAGCATATTCACAGTTTCTGAAGATTGGGATGTGGATATTTTTAGAGGTTCATTATTCAGCCTTACATGCTCACCATCTCTCTCCTGTTAGTAACCATACAATGAACCAAAGGAGAGGTTTAGGGGCAACAGTGGAATATGGCACCAGGCCTAGTTTTCCTGGCCTTGTGGTTCAGATTCTTTGCCTTCCTTCTGATTCAAAATGAACGACTTTCATCTTGTGGTGGATTGGTGCAGGTTCCACCTGATGTTACCACTTGGTGGGTCTGTAGCTCAAGATGAGCTACATGGTTGCTTAACAGCCCCCAGCCAGGCTCCCAGTCCATCTTTATCAGGACAGGTGGGTGTTCTACAATTGGTATACAGTGCTGTGTCTTCCCCAGAACCCCAGGAATATGTGTTGGAATTCTATTGGACATTGCTATGAACTCTACACAGTATCTTTTCTCATCACGGGTGCCTCTTACATTAGACAGTCTGCTGGGTCATGAGTCCCAAGTAGCAATTTCATGTGTTGTATTATAGCCTCCAATGTATTTGTCTCTTTTTATTCATTTGATCTAATTAATTGAGGTCATTAATATGGTGAAATGTGGACTTCATGTGAAATGTGCAAGTGGTTCAGGTCCTTTTGGATTCCATTATGGTGGAGATTGAAGAAATTAACATACCCTTTGTGCAAGATAATAAATATTTACTTTATCCATCTCATGCGAATGTGAACTATTTCTGGTTCCCCATCCCACAGACATGAAAAAGAATGCATTTGTTAGATCATTGGCTGTATACTTGAGACTATGTTAATGTAGTCTAGCTAATCTATTATCTAGCTAAGATACTACATGAGGCACCATAGGCTATTAATTGCTCAAGTCTGAGGTAATCTACTAAATCATCCAGGATATGTCTGGGCCCTGTAGGAGTCAGACTGGAAAATTAAATGGGTGTATGATAAGGATATTACCTTGTATCCTTTAGGTTATTAAAGTGATAACAGGGGCACCTGGGTGAGCATCTGCCTTTGGCTCAGGTCGTGATCCCGGGGTCCTGGGATCAAATCCTGCATCAGGTTCTCCTCAGAGACCCTGCTTTTCCCTCTGCCTGTGTCTGTCTGTCTCTCTGTGTCTCTCATGAATAAATAAGTAAAACTTTTTTTTAAAAAAATGATAATGATCTCTGTCATTATCTATGGGAGAAGAATTGTTTTTATTTATTATTTTGGCAGAGGAAAATATTTGTAGTTTCATCAGCTGCCACTTTGAATTCTCCACTTACAATAGCTCTTACACTATAGGGTAAGGAACCAGTGTTATGGTTCTGCCAATGATTATTTGATGTGTCTTACAATTATATATTCAGGAATATAGAAATGATCACCAGTTCAGTCTGTGGACTCAGTTGACCCATGATGAGCAGGGACTAGGTCAGGACACTATTTATTACCTGCCCCCATATAAGTCTCTATCTTGATCAGTAGGCCATGATGACATTTCAGGACGCTTTGTATCAGTGTCAACTTCAAACCTGTGTCCAAAAGTACTCAAAGCATTTGGGCATGCTTCTTTTGCCAGTGATTGGTAACCTGAATAGATTTATATATGTTGCCCTGAGAAAGGACTCAGAGAAACATTAGTGCATACATTTGCCATCATGTTACTGTGTTCTGCCCCCTGAGGATCCAGCTTTTCCTCCAGTCAATGGATTTGGGGGTCTAAGAACTAGCTCAGGTGCAAAACTTGGTAAGAAATTGTGAGTGGTAAGAAATCGCCTCTCTTGTTGAGGTGATAGTGCTCTTCTCAGTCTCCTGGACCTTTATTCTTGCATGAATTAAGTAACATTCTTTCTTTTTAAAGATTTATTTATTTGAGAGAGAGTGAAAGTGTGCATGTATGCATGCTTGCACTTGAGGGAGAAGGAGAGAGAGAATCTCAAGCAAACTCCTCGCTGAATGCAGAGCCAGATGCAGGATTTGATCTCACAATCCTGAGATCATGACCTGAGCAAAAATCAAGAGTTGAACACTAAACTGCCTGAGCCATCCATGCTCCCCGAATTAAGTAATATTCTTATTTTCTGCCTATCAATTATCTCCATGGTCCCTGTGTCAGGCTCTTTATAGCACCAATCTTTGTTGGATGCTCTAAAAGACATGTACAAGGAGTCTTATTTATCATATCCTCAGACTGAATACAGTCAAATTTTTATGACGAGTAATGAATAAATCGTGGTATACTAACACAATGAAATAATGTGTAGCATTAATTTTGTGAACTACAACTATAGGAAATTATAGGAACGACTCTCACAAGCATAGCATAAATTGAAAAGAGAACAGACCCAAAAGAGTTTCATTTATATAAAATGTATACACATTTATATAAATTATAAACATGTATATAAATTTTATAAGTCAAACATAACTCTAGTGTTTATGGATACATGCATAACTGATAAATCCATAAATAGAAGTAAATAAATGTTTACCAAAAAATTCCGAGTGTTGATTACCTTTTGCAGGAGGGAAGAGTAGAGATTGAAAAATAATTGGTTGGTACTCTAGATGCTGACAATATTCTATTTTCTTGACCTGTGAAGGATGTTTCTTGTTATAACAACCTTATTAATGTATTTTGTGTGAGAGTTTCCCCCCCAAAAAAGTTAAAATTATATTTACAACCAAATTAAAGGAATACACTCTTGACCTTTTTTTTTTTTTTATTGGAGTCCAATTTGCCAACATATAGCATAACACCCAGTGCTCATCCCGCTCTTTACCTTTTCAAATAAAGTTTATGTTCAGTTTTCAAATTCCATTTTCTATCATTAAACCTGAACCACTTTAAAATCTGTTTGACATCAGCAATTGGGTATATATAATGTTTTCTTTTAAATCCTAGATCATAATCGCCACTTAGGACAAGGAATAATATGCTATTTTAAAACTAACCTCCAAGCGTAAAAATTGGATTGTTATAAGCTATAATTTTTTAGCAAGTTGAGTTTTGATGGAGGTGAAGTAATGGTTTGATAAAATTATTTTTCATAGAAAATGGATATTAAAAAATACCAAGCTGTTAAAAAACAAAATATCATCCCCTCATTTTGTATTGCTTTATTTCATCTTATAATTTGTTATCAGACAATTTCCAAGGTGTAGAAACAGTTTAGTTTGAAAAACAGTGATAGTAGTGACAAAGGTCAATGCTAGAAGTAAGAAAAGCAATGGGTTGGGAGTCAAAACAATTGTAGCTAAAAATGCCAGGGAATCCATTCTGATGCCAAGCCATTCTGATAATTCCTTTTCAGCTGCTACTCTAAGAGTTCATATGTAGTTTTTAAAAAATTAAATAGTAAGTCCCTTTCCCATTTTAGAATGGCTAATGTTTGACAGAGAGAGAAGAATATCAGAAGAAAGGAATATGATGAAAAAAATAAGCAAATCTTATGATTACTTTGATTAGCACTCTGGCAATCTGGAGAGTTAACATTTGCTCACTCTTTTCAGGTACCAAGCTCTTGATCTCTAACAACTTTAACAAACAGTAGGAAAACTAACTGTCCTAACTATTGTATAAAGCAGTGGTTTTCAAACTTTGCTATGGATTTTAACCAATTGGAGAGCTCTAAAAGCATTCCAATGTTTAAGCTAACCTAAGAATTAAATCAGATTCTCTAGAAGTGGTAGCCAGGCATCTATAAGTTTTAAAATATCATTGGTGATGCCAGATGTCAGATCTAGTGTTACAGGAAATAACTGTACTTGAATTTAAAAGACTAAATGTCATAACATTTTGCTGCCTCCCCAAAACCATTTTTAAAATATTGTGTATTTAATATTATACTTATACAAAACACAAAAGAAAACAGGTTATATATGTAGTTTCACTCGGCCTGGTATCCTAGCCACCCAAAAAAGAACTGTAAAGACCATCAGAATCATTTCCCTAGATCATAAAGATTCTAAATGAAGATATTCTCTGATCTAATAATAATTCAATGGTTATAATTGCCCTCATGATTGATTATAGCAATATATCTATCACACTGGCAATGTGTTAGGTGCTTTACATACATTATCTCTGGTCTGAAACATACTTTCATAAGATATATATTATTGCCATATTACAAAAAAAATTTGACTTTTTTTAACTTTAAAGAGAGCTATATATGAACCAATATTGAAATAGTACAGATTATCATCAAATAAACTTTGGGAGAATTTCTTAGAATTGGAATGGGCTATTTGTTAACTGCAAGTAGGCTGTATTCCATGTGGCAGGAAACCTGAAATAAGAGTGATGTCAACAAGATAAAATTTTATTTTTCTCTCCTGAATTGAAGTTCTAAGGGAGGCAGTCCTGAAATGATATGACAGCTGCTCTGTTTCAGGGACCCAGACTTCTGATTTGTTTTTCCTCTATTTTTAGTGAATTGCCTCAGGATGGCTGCCAGAGACCCAACCATTACATTAAAATTCCAGGCAGCAGAAAACCAACAAAGAAATAATAAGGGTAAGCCCTTTCTTTAACGGCACTTTCTGAAAGTTTCACATAGCACTCCCATTCAGATCCCTTGGCCACCATCTACATCTATTTACATATCTTGACTGGCCACACTCAGCTAGGGATGAAGTTTTCCATCTTTACGGCAGTGTGCCCACAGAAATATCCGTGTTGTTCTTATTAAGGTAGAATAGCCAAAGGGATACTGGGAAACAGCTAACACTTTTTGTCACAGCCTAAATAGAAGAAAATTTTTAGCGCTAGATGTATGGAAGGTGACAAGACAAAAGTGCGCCTCATTTTCTGAGAGGCATTTGTTATGTTGAAACATTTGTTATAGTATGCTACTGTGTTTATTTTTATGAGACTGGATGTGAAAAATAGCCTAGGACAGTGGTTCTCTGTGAGGGAGATTTTGTCATTCTTCTCCCACCTCTTCCCTCACCCTCTACCTCCCACTCTCTCCCCTTCCATGACATATAACAATATCTGGAGTCATTTTGGGTTGTCACAACTACTGGGGTGCTTCTGGTGTCTACTGAGTAGAAGCTTGGGATACCAATAAATATCCTACAAGGGACTACCCCAAAAACAAAGAATTGTCCAGCACAAAATATCCATATGGAAAGAGTTGGATATTTCTTTTTCTTTCCATTTTTTTCCTTTTTGTCAAGATAAAGCCAATATCCAAAAGGTAAGCAAATATATTAAGAACAGCAGCAGCAGTAACAAAATGATTTTGTTGATAGTTGTGTTAAAATACACAACTTGAAATAAAAACGAATGTATTAATATACAGATACTAAGATATCACAAATTTGAAGCCTCACAAGGACAAACATGTAATGCAAATAAGGGAAATTGAGTAGAAAAAGGCAGATAGCACTGACATTTAGCCTGATGACACAGAAACCATAGGAAATGATGGTCTATTTTTTTTAAAGATTTTATTTATTTATTCATGAGAGACACAGAGAGAGGCAGAGGCATAGACAGAGAGAGAAGCATATATTCCCTGAAGGGATCCCGATGCAGGACTTGATCCCAGGACCCTGGGATCATGCCTTGAGCCGAAGGCAGATGCTCAACCACTGAGCCACCCAGGGATCCTAATGAGGGTCTTTAACTCCTGGAACTAGAGATCATAAGCCTCATCTAAAGGGAATAGCCTTTGTTCACTTCTTGCCCACTGTTACTGTGATAGTATCCTAGGCTGCATAAAAAATACCACAGGCTGGGTAGCTTAACACAATAGAAAATTTTTATCTCACGGTTCTGGAGATTAGAAGTTCTAAATATAAGTGTTGGCAAAGTCATGTGTTTCTTGAAGGCTTATGGGAGGATCCTTCCTTGCCCCGTCTAGACAGCTATCCTAAGTGTTCCTTAGCTGTGGATGGCATCTCTATAATCTCTGCCACAGTTGGTATTCTCCCTATGAATGTGTATATTCATACAGCGTTCTCTTCTAGTATGTCTCTGTCCAGACTTCCCTCTTAAAAGGACACAATTCATTAAATTGAGGCCCACCTTGATCCAGTTTTACCTCATCTTACTTTGATTACATCTGCAAAATCTCTGCTTCCAAATAAGGTTGCATTCATAAATACCAGCAGATGGGACTTCAATGCATCTTTTGGGGGTGGGGGTTTACCATTCAATTCACAAAAGTTACTAGGCAAGAACTTGGGCTTTAGGTTTGCTGGAACTTACTTTTCAAGATAAGCTGGAACTTTAACTTTTATGTTGAATCCTCATATCATTATAATTTGGCTTTTAAAAATACTTCTGTAGGCTGGATAGAGTTTTCATCTTTGTCACCTTGTTACTTCTGTGCTGCTGGGGGAAGAGAGTGTGAAGAGGTGGAGCTTTCCTTTATTTTCTCCAGGAGCTGGTACCACAGAGAACTAAGGAAGGTGATGGCAGAGTAAGATTGGAGATGGAAAGGAAATATGGAATTGCTGGAACATCTCAGAAGACTGGTTAAAAAGAAAAAACATGGGTCAAGAATCAAAAATAACTGTTCTGCCATAACACCAAAAGAATATCAACATATACGGTATGTATAAGGATCTTCTAGAAAAAAAGTTCAATTAAGTTTTCACAAAAAGTATGTAAACTTGCATCCAAGGACTCATTTGCCAGACAAATTATTTTATTCATCTCTGAAAGTAATGAGGTCATTCATGGATTAGACCTTGGGGATATAATAGTTGCTGAATATATCGTAGACATCATAGCTTTGTTGATACTTATGATAAAGATGTATACAATTTCACTTCCAATACAATGTATTTTTAGAAGCCATACACCACAATTTTTCTATTTCTGAAATATTTGAGCTTTCAAAGCTTCCACATTCAGAATTGGCAGAAAAAAATTATACTTGTATTTTCAAAATCCATATGTCCATCCCTGAAGCCAAGTGTGGAATTAACTCCACCTGAATCACACAAACTAAGAGTAGAAGAGGGTGGTTCCTAAGGAATCTACTACAAGAAGGATGGATGAACAGATGGATGAATTGTGGGCTAGCACCATAACTTTCCTTCTTTCCTTCCTCTCTTCCTTTCTTACTTCCCTACATTCTTCTAAGCACTGAGTGACTAACATTAAGCTCTATTCTAAATAGTAGGAATATATCAATTAGAACAAAACAGCCCATAGGTAGAAAAAAGATGAGTCTAGTGGCAGGATACAGACCATTGCAAAAACAGTGTAAGTATCTGTAAAGCTAAGTTGCACCGAGTGCAACAAGAGCAATGAAGAGGGAGGACATCGGGCTGTTTGCATATGGTGTCTGGGATGATTTTTCAGGGAGATAATATTTGAAATATGTTGTGAAATACAGGTAGGAGTTATCCAGGTGAAAAGATGAAATAAAGGCTTTACTAGAAGAAGGGAAAATATATTTAAGTTATGAGGAAGAGAACACAGTACTCAGGTAATTTGCAAATAGTCTGGTATGGCTTCATGTCTCTGGGTGAGTGTTAGGTGAAGGTGAGAAGCAGTCACCAGGACACATGCAAGACATGATAAGAAGTTTGAGCTTTATCCTAATGACCACTGCAAAATTTCAATAAGTCAAGGGAGAAGAAATGAGAGTTGTTACAAAACTATAGCAGAGGCAACAAGGAGAAAGATGGATTGAAAGATGGATTAAGTTCAGTAAGTCAGTGGAAGGATACTCTCTCAGGAGAGTTTTGAAGTAATAGAGGTAAAAAAACAAGTAGCATCTTACACTAAGATCATAACACTGTGGAGAGGAAAAGGGATGGGCTTGATGCAGTGAGGAGACCAGAGGTTGAAGGAAAACAAGGAAAGGATATTAACGAGGCAGTGGATAAAACTAGAGTTTAAAAAAGAAAAAAAAAGTAGTAAAAATATTTCTGGGGCAGAAAGAGTGGGATGACTAAAATCTGTGCATTGAATTGGGGATGTCCCAGTTGAGTGGGATGCTGAGGATAACTGGGGAAAGTTGCTGTGAACTGAGGCACTGATGGGAAGTGAGCAAGTGAGATTTTCAAAAGCATAATAATGAAGGTAAAGAAAAAGATGATACAATAGCAGAGCAGGGGCTTGCGGTGACCTGATAACATTTTTTTTAAGATGAAAGGACTTATACCTTGTAAATATACCTAGGGAAAAGAGGCAATGTACTAGGAGACATTAAACAACAATAAGCCAAATAAATCCCAATAATCAAGAGGTTGGCCTTCATTTTACTATCTTCCCAATTTGCACACTTCCTCTTGTTCCTCTCCTTATTTTGCTGTAAACCGCAGCCTTAGAGTTAACAAAGAAATTTTCTGAGTCATTTCAGTGCTATTAAGAAAAGCTATTGCTTCTCATTCTTTATCCACAGCACCAACTTTCGGTGCAGAAAGGAGATATTTGTGATAAGACTTCCAACTTGTGTGTGTTTTCTTGTCTTTCCTTTTTAAAAAAACAAAAACCAAACCAAACCAAAACAAACAAATAAAAAACCCAGTCTTCTTCTGCACGCCAGAATGAGGAAAAAATGGTTCACTGAAACTGAACCTCCTGCCAGTCCCCTTTTCCTAAGGTAACTGATAAGATGTTAACATAATATGTGAAGGTGGCATTACTGACATAAAGCCATATTGTAGCAGTGGAATCATCCACCTATAATTTAGTAGTAGAACATGTCACAAGTATCCTTTCTTCTAATAGTCACTATGGCAAAGGCAAATGTAAATAACACCAGGGAGCTGGATCTACATATGGTGCAGGATTCGATTTTTCTTTAATTTCTTTATGGGAAATGTAATTTGATAGCAACTGGCGCTAGGAAGGTGCAGATGGGGAGTGACAGGCAGATCTTATTACCTGCAAAGACCAAGTCCAGCTTGCCTTCGACAGCTATAATTGGCCTCCTCTGCCTCTTTGGAGCTGGGCTAAAAACATTAACTCGGAGTCCTTGGTGTTTCTGCAAGAAGGATGGAATGGTTTATTTTTCACTTATTACTTGTGACAGGAAACTCTAAGAGGAAGAGCTGGCCTGAGTTCAAGAGAGACAGTAATTCTGGATGAAAGCCTCACCTCCTAGGAGAACAAATACCCATAAAGGTGTGCATAATTCAAAAATCATTTTGTAGTTATGTCAAATGTTTGGCAGGAGTCAACTGATAAAATTCTTTTAATTGGTCCGTTAAATGTCCACACCAGTTGCAATTATTTCAAATGGTTCCATAATATGGAGCAACTCTGTGAACACATGGCACTCCCAAAGCTTACTTTCCCCCAAAGCCTTCTTTCCTGGCATGGGAACTTCATTAAAATTGAATGTGCGGGCCGGTTCACTGCGCTAAGGCTTGTGGCAGTCCCTGCTATCAGATCTGAGAGCTCTGACAGCTTTTCACTGATGATGCTGGCTGCTCCAGTTAAGGTCTGCACAAGTTTCGGATTGTTTTTCTTCTCCACTCACCTTTCTATGGAAAGCCCTGGAACAATCATTTTTATGCAAATTTAAAATGTTGAGTTTCATTTTCAGGCTCCTTCCCCCACCCAGATTCTAGGCAAGAAGACATGAAAAACAGTGGTTCATGACAGGGAGATTATTCTCTTTACGTTTGCGTCTAGTTGGAGAGAATCCCTCTTCAAAGCTCTTGACAGGACACAAAATTTGGCATTGAAATCGCAAGAGTTAGTGCAATCTTTATGTGGGGAAACATTTGTGTTCTCACATCGGAAACTTTACTACAACCTTTTCTCTCCCAAAGTTAAAAGCTCTCTTTCCTGTAATTGATTATATAAACTTCAAAGTACAGAACCTCATCACCAAATGCTTATTTTAATTCTCTGGAATCAGTTTAATGTTTAATTCCATTAATATCTGTTTAATATTTAATGAAGGACTCAGTAGGGTACATGGCACTTTTATAAACCTCCCATCCCAGGGAATATACAAATTTGGATCAAATCAAAAGAATAAATAGATCCCAGCAGAAGACACAAAATAGATTTGTCATTTTTTTAATAATAAATTTATTTTTTATTGGTGTTCAATTTGCCAACATACAGAATAACACCCAGTGCTCATCCCGTCAAGTGCCCCCCCTCAGTGCCCGTCACCCATTCACCCCCACCCCCTGCCCTCCTCCCCTTCCACCACCCCTAGTTTGTTCCCCAGAGTTAGGAGTCTTTATGTTCTGTCTCCCTTTCTGATATTTCCCACACATTTCTTCTCCCTTCCCTTCTATTCTCTTTCGCTATTGTTTATATTCCCCCAAAAGAATGAGAACATATAATGTTTGTCCTTCTCCGATTGACTTACTTCACTCAGCATAATACCCTCCAGTTCCATCCACGTCTATATAAGGCCTTCTTCTATCAGAGTGCCCTCATCTAGTAATCCAGCACCAGTAACAAGTCTGGGAGTAAAAGGTTTAAGCTTGTGAAAGAAAAATAAGTCTAAAAAAAAAAAAAAAAAGAAAAAAAGAAAAATAAGTCTAAGACAATGAATCTTTCGGTAACTGAGATCGGCATTCTAGTTTGGTTCACATCAATTAAATAATGTTATTCAGTATCTATTATATGCTAGGTAGGATGTGTGCTAAGGACAGTGGATATAAATGTTAGTAGATATGTTCGACTGAGACAGGTGCCAAATGCACCTCTTTGAAGGGCTAATTTAACCTATCAAACCCCAGCTTTGTAATAAGTACTAACCAGTCAACAACCTACCAAAGCTTTAGAATTATGAGGTCCAAGCAAAGAATGCTATGCATGTACCAACTTAAAATTCCTTTGTACAGCTGCCATAAAATTCCTATCTGAAGAGCTGCTAAAGACAGATGGGAACATATACTGACAGTCATAGGGACATCAGTATTCACAGCTACATTCTAGCCATAAGAGTAAGAGTATTCTAGGAATGAACCTCCTAAGGGTATGGGTCATGGGAAAGGGCATGTCTATTTATCTGTAGTATTTCTAAATTCTAATACATAATAGGTACTCAATACATAATTGGCGAACAAATGAATGCTTAAAAATAACTGAATAAATTTGTAGATTTTATAATAGAAGTCAATTATAAGTTCCTGAAATCAGATAATCCTTTTCCCCCTCCTTTCTAATCCCTATGCTTTAGCAAGTTACTTAACATCTCTAAAACATCAATCTTCCCTTTCGTAACTAGGAATGAAACCATACTAACACCAAAGTGAGGACAACTGAGAGAATGTGAGTTAATCATATAACACAGTGCCTGGCAAGTATAGACCGAATTATATGTTAATTATTGTTGATGTTGGTCACTGTTTGTTAACCATGGCTGCACCATATTGTCATCTGGAGAATGTTTTTAAAATGCCTAGGTTCCACTTCCAGATTGGATTTAATTATTTTAGAGTGAAGCACAAGTATCTCTCTCTTTTAAAAGCTTCCCAGGTGATCCAGGAGATATATAATGTGGAACCAGGGTAGAAAATCACAGTTGTAGGAGAAATACATATCACACTTACATTCCCACCCCACATATTTTCTTCTTAAAAAAAAAATCAACCACTCATTAAAGCCAGACAACTGGTTTATGAGTTAATTTTTACTTGTATGTCCCATCATTCTCCATGCACTTCTGGATTGAGTACAATTAGATGTCCTTTTATCTCACAGATTTGTTCACTTCTTGTCCAAGTTTTTGTTCCCTATAACTAGACTACAGAAATCGCGACTCAATCTTCTGGTAGTTTATTTTCCTCTAAAAATCAAATTTGAGTAAGAACTGAGTACTCCTGTCTCTGTATTATGGAATCAGAGAAGAATCATAGTTCAACAATTTAACATTTGATGACTCATGTTCCTAAAGATTAGATCTTTTCTTTTTTTTTTTCATTTTTCTATCAGCCTAGAGATATATTCTCTTTTTAGTAAGGCAATTTCCTTATCTAACTTGTAGGCTGTCTATTATAATGCTTGAATTTCTGTGACACTTAAAACCTTGATCTGAGTGTGCAGTTTTATTTTACTTCTCATGCTTGAGAGTACGATAGACTTTTCATTGTAGGTCATAACCACAGCTATTTGTAAATTACTGTTTTTTGAAAATCAAACTTAAATGCACATATGGAACTTAACTTTGTAAAGAATAGGCTCAATGGCATATTTTATAAAGAAAATAGTTACCTCAAATTTATTTTTGTAATTTCTACATTATATATTTGCTTAAAGATAACTATATTTGTTTATAAGAGTTAAAGGTAAATACACTGAGGGTCTCTTAGCTGTCTGAGTTTGTGGAGCACACGACTATTGATCTTAGGATCATGAGTTTGAGCCCCACGTTGGGTGTAAAGGCTGCTTAAAAAGTAAAATCTTTAAAATATATATATATTGAGATGTGCATCACTTCAGTATTTGCATAGAAATATGAAATTCATTTTCATTATGTTAACCATTTCTTGGACTTTCAAAAATAGCTTTACTCATTTATGAGATTATATCTGTCTACATAAGTGCTTCTTTTTGGTTCTGAATTCCTTTTCCTAAAACACTAGCCCCTGCTTACAATGTCTTTTCCCCACAGGTCCCTTCTCCGTGTTTTTGCATAGGGCACTGCTATCTTGACTGTATTTGGCCTAAGCATGCTACTGTAAAGTGGTTACTAGGTGACATTTTCTGTTTTTCTTTCCAGACCATTTATTGCCCTCTCTAACATTCTTTTCTTAGATACTGAATTGGTTAGAATCTCTTGGCACCTGGCAGTGTCTTCTCAGTTCTGAGTCTTGGCCAAAACCCACTCACTCACTTTTCTTGCCTACAAGCAATGTGTTACAGAGATTGATTTTGCTTATGTGATCAGGGCATATATGCTGTTTAATTAAAACATACGCACATGCCTGTACATGTGCATAATCACACACAAACACACACATCATATCCAGGAATGATCATATAATTATAAGGCTGAATTTTTATTTATTCTATAATTTCTTATCTCCTATGTTAGCAACATATATTGAATTTGGTACAGTTCTGAGTTTTATTTGTTAGCTTGTTTATTAAACCTGTCTTGCACAGTCCTAGGAATAAGACAGGCTCTCATGTACTGGCTGGATGGAACCAAACTAACTAATTATATGTGGCTGTAAATAAGGGAACTAGATTTACCAACATTAGTAACACTTGTATTCTTCCCAGTGTTAATATGCCAGCGATAAAGTCATTGGTAGGCACTTGACAGGAGATGGTGTGGCCTTGGAATTCAGGAGTGAGATTTGGCAGTCCTTTTCAGGTAATCCACTGTCAGTTCAGTTTATCTTTGAGGGCCTGTCTTCAATGCAAGGCTGATGATCCACAAGGATCTTGTGAGCATCATATTTTCTTTTTAATAGTAGCTATTTGTAACACTTACTTATACTTATATGTCCAACATTGTGCCAGGAGCCTTGCATATATTACCTTTAATCCTCTTATTAAATTGCAACGGAATATGTTATCATTCTAGTTTTTCAACTGAGCCCAAGTCATGTATCTTGTAAAATCCAAAGTGATGTTCTTTCACACCTTCTTGGGGATGTCTTCAGAAAAATGCCAAATTCCCTTAGTGATGCTGGATTTCAGTGGACATTAAAAAGAATAAAGAATTGCCTCATCATTTATTCTGATGTATAGAAAGAAGTTCTGGCATTGATTAAAACCCGAATTCCTGGTTTCAACAATTCCTTGCTCTACCAATTTATGTTTCTGTTTTTTTTTATTTATGAAACAGGGATAATTAGTCCTATTTTCTTTCCTCTTTCTACCACAAGAGTCGTTTTTTTGAGAACCAGATACAGTAGAACATATAAAGACAATTGGTAAAAAAAAACAAAAATAAAAATAAGAAGTTGCTATGAGAGTAGAGCTTTAATGTTCTCACTTTAACACCACCAACAACAAACAAAATGATATTTGTGTGAAGAATGTGTTAATTGATCTTATTATGGTAAACACTTCACAATATATAGGTGTACCAAATCATTACGTTGCATGCCTTAAATTTATATAATGCTATATGTTAATTACATCTAAATGAAGCAGGGAAAAATGTAAAGAATTAATTTATTACTTAATGTATAAACCCATGTGGATGCAATTAATTCTGTTATCAAAATAGAGTATATATGAAAAACTCAAATAAGATATCTATGTTATATAGATATATACATACAATTGTGACAAATGTAGAAGATTGAACTGAGAAATTCCTCAAATAGGAAAAAAAGACCATAGAAGTCAACACTGATAGTCCATGAAATTCATTCATTTAAAGCATAATGAATTTGAAAAATGTGAACAGCAAAAGCCAAACTGATATTCAGTGGTATTTTCTTAAATACTTATTTTCCAGAGTATATAATGAAATTTCTAGACATTGAAAAATACCAATCAACATCTGTCTCTATCCTGGTGTGAAGAATAATATAGAACAGCTAGTAATGAAGACCAGATGCTTAAGCTGAAAGCAATGATTTTAGTCTTAGGTATTTTCGTTTAAAAATGACTTAAGTCACAATGAGAAATCATTAGCCATATCGACTTGATTTTTAAAAATCATATATTATGGTATATTTTCAAATATTGGGGGCTTGATTTCCTTTACAAAAAGTGAAGTCATAAAATTAAAAAAAGTTTTAAGAAAATTTACTTTTGAAATTTAAAAATCACTGAAAGAAAACATTCTAAAGTTATATTTAAAAAGTAGATCTTTGGGCAGCCCAGGTGGCTCAGTGGTTTAGTGCTGCCTTCAGCCCAGGGCGTGATCCTGGAGACCCAGGATCGAGTCCCACGTCGGGCTCCCTGCATGGAGCCTGCTTCTCCCTCTGCCTGTGTCTCTGTCTCTCATGAGTAAATAAATAAAATCTTTTATTTTTAAAGTAGATCTTTAATATCTTGTGATTTTCATATTTTCTTCAAAAGAGACATATTGATTAATCACTAAAAATTTCATTCCTTGTTTCTCAGGGCTTTCTGTACCATTTATTGTAAGAGCTATATCTAAAATAATGGAAAATGCTTCTGCGAGGGATCTTTGAAAAAAGTCTGAGAACATGCTATGGGAAATGACTCAACTGGTCCGTCATCCATCCAGTTTTGCTGCCTTTTCTATACTCTTGCCACCAGGTGGCAGTGAGACAACACATAAGGTTACCATGTAATTTCTCACATTTTAGTATGAAATGGATAAAAAAAAAAAAGTACCAAAGAGACCACTGAATTAATAATCAAGAAACAAGTTGTTAATGTAAGGATGCTCAGAAAATATAGAAAATATCAATAGGCTATGCACACAATGACACATATGGAAATGCATGAATGAACACATATAGAAAGAAGCATGACAAGACAGTTACTCCTCTTTAGACAGTAGAATCGCTGTCAGTAAACACAATGTGCAATTATTACATAGGCAGTGCACAAAAGAATAAACTACTTTTGAAATTAAGAGGAAATGGAAATATCCAGAAATGTATGGGTATCAAAATTATTGCAATAGTACTCATAGCTAAAAAAGAGCCTTGAAAATCAAAGATCCAGTCTTATAAAGGTTGCCAGATCTCAAAGGAGAGATGTAGACGTCCATGCTATTTATTGTCTAAACATGGATACTTCTAAGAAAGAAAGTGACACTAATAGCCTATCATGACTGTAACCAAGATTACTTTGAGCAAATTAGAACAACAATCAATCTACAGTCACAGGCACTATGATAAGGTTTATGAATTGCCAACTGATGCCTCCATATATACAGAAAAAAATAAGAATAATATGTGAAAGATTTCAATTGCATAATCCTTCCAGCCATGGAGCGTTCATATAAATAATTTGCTTCTGGTGCTTCTGGTAGAAGTTCTCTCTTTTACCTAAGTAATATCTCCCTCTTTTCATATCTCAGCTCAAATCACTATTCTATTTAAAAGGAAGACTTCTCTGCTTTCTTAGATTAAGTCATATCTCCCCATTATAAGCCATCCTCATAGCACTGCAGTCTTTCAATCTAATTGTTATTTTAGTGAACTTTTAATTAATATCTATACCTGTCACTTCACTTTAATCTTCATGTGGTAGAAAATATATCTAGTTTTGATCAGTGCTTATTCCCTAGCACATGCAATCTACCATCACTACACACACAAACACATATACAAGCATATATTCTTAATAAATGAGTGAACATTCCAATCACTGGAAAGTATAGCATTATGATTTTTGCAACAAATGAGTCTAACAAATGGTAACTTGACTTCCAAGTTCAAGGAGAAAAACTTTCATTTTCCCTCAATTTCTACGTGACAGAAAGAATTTTACAAAATTCCCTGGGTGGCTCAGCGGTTTAGCGCCGCCTTCAGCCCAGGGTGAGATCCTGGAGACCCAGGTTGGAGTCCCACTTGGGGCTCCCTGCTTGGAGCCTGCTTCTCCCTCTGCCTGCATCTCTGCCTCTGTGTGTGTGTGTCTCTCATGAATAAATAAATTAAAAAAAAAAAATTAAAAAAAAAATTTCCTTGTAAAGGTAAAAATATTGTTTTGAAAGAAAACCAAATCTGCCTTTATAAGTAAATTCTTCAGAAAACAAAAACCAAAACCAAAACCAAAAAACAAACAAACAAAAGTAAATTCTTCTCCATAATATCTACAGGAAAGCACTTCGGTTCATTGTATGAAGAGAAATTGTATGCAGAGAAATTCACACCATGAGCAGCAACTGTCTTATTGCCGTGTAGTTTTAAGATAGATTCCTAACCCAGAGTCCACGGATAGATTTTAGTATTTTGCTACTCACTCTGAAATTTTAAGATTATGTGTAGGTGTAGGTATACATGTGTATATGTGTGTATACATTTTTACTAAAAGAGTGTGTAGTGTTCCATAAATTATTAAATAACTGTGTTATAGAAGTATATGTTAGAAAAAAAAAAAAAGAAGTATATGTTAGAATTATAATTAGGAGAGAAAATGTTACCACAATCCCACATTTAATTCAACCATCTCAAAGCAACACTGCAGTTTCTGTGGACAGTATGTGCCTGTACAGCTCATTCTGTTGTGAGGTTATTCTTTAAAGTATCTATCTGATGAAAGATTGGAGACAACATAGGCAAAATAATACATTTCTTCAAATATCAAGGTAATTTGAGATATTTTAAGGCCATCTTAAAGCTTTTACACTTTGTCACAGTTCAACTGTGAAAGGAAAAAATTACCTTAGTTTTAGAACCAAATGCAAAAATACATTTATTCAGACTTTAATAATGTTGAAACTTTGATAATTTGATCAAAACATCAGATATCAGTAAACTTTTCCTTCAAATGTAGTTAAAGAGCATGATCTGTAATAATAAAGGATGTAAACAAATAAAGAGTCTATCAATAGAAGACTGGTTGCATGTACTGTGATATATTCAAAACAGTATTATGCAACTATAAAATGGAATGAGAAATAACTCTACATACTACTATGGAGTGATTTCTAAGATACTTCAAGTGACAGAAGCAAGGAAGAAAAAAAATATGTCTACTGTGCTACTATTTAAGAATGGGAGGTTACAAAAATATACATGCATGCATTTGCTTTTATTAAAAAACAGAAAAAAAAATGTTTTAAAATATTTACCAAAGGGAAAGGAAGAGAATGAGATTGAAGAAACATGGATAGAAGTTATATGTCTCTGTATATACTATATTTGACTATGAAAAATAACATTTTACACAATTATAAATCCAAATTAATTATGTTACAGCAAACTTTAAAAACTGAAGACAACAAATTAACCTGTGCTTGAGTTGGTAACATAACTGAAGAGGATTTATTCTAGAAAATATTAATATACAGTAATTTGAAGTCAATTTATATGACTTCTGTACAATGTATCCTGTGAACAAAAGCACTGCAAAGAAAAGTTCAAACTAATTTTATTTATCATATTTCATGGTAATATTGTTACCCTAAACTAGTATGTGCATATTGCAGAAAGTGAATTTTAGCATGACAGAAATGGGTAAAAATTTGAAACAAATGTTTTAACTTTTAATTGAAAGTATCAGTATGCACTTATACTATATACTATTTTAAAGAAAAAAGAAAGCAAATTATTTCCTATCTCTGTTTCCTGAAGGCCTAGAAAAGTGATAAACTCAATATCAATGAGCACATCTAATGTCCAGATTGTGGTCTCTAGATACCAGTTACCGCTATCCCTAATTCGACCTCCTTTTATAAGTGGATAAAAGTAGGTCTGAGACAGGATATGTTAAGATAAGCCTGGAATATCTCACCATAACAAAAAACAAGGAAGTCATCAATAATCTGTAAAGTCATGTAAAAAGATTCAGGAATCAACTTGAGAAGATTCTCATTGACCAGAGATGGGACAATTTGTGCATCTCTAATATATAGAGCATAATAAAGAAGAAGGAAGGAAGGAAGGAAGGAAGGAAGGAAGGAAGGAAGGAAGGAAGGAAGGAAGGGATATATATTTGATATAAATCCAGATAAAGGGAAATATTAATCAAAGGATTTGAATAAAATATCAAGGCAATTATAGCTAATAGTTTTGTATAACACAAAGCAAAAGAACAAAAAACAGACGAAAAGAAAAAGGAGCAATATGGTAGACTTAAATATAATAGTATCAATAATTACATTAAATATAAGTGGACCTTGCATTTTAAGTAGAAGGTAGAGATTATCAAACAGAAAAAAGGAAGAACAAAACTGTACAATCTCTAAGGGAGGCATTTAACATATATTTCAGAGAATCACATGGCCATCTTCTCCCTTTTCTACATCATCTTCCCTCTGTGAGTGTTTGCCTTCATATGACCATTTCTTTATAAGGATTTTTGATTGATCATAAGTATCTTTTGATTTTGTCAAATGCTTTTTTATTATTTATTGATATGATCATATAGTTTTTATCCTTCATTTTATTACGTAGAATATTGCATTAATTGATTTTCACATAATTAACCTTTCAGTCCTGGTATGCCACTGGGCCACAGTGTATAATCCTCTTTTGTGTGCTTTATATATTGCTAGATTCAATTTGCTAAGGATTTTTGTATCTCTATTTACAAGAGATATTGGTTTTCTCATGATGCCTTTGTCTGGTTTTGAAAATCAGGATAATACTGACCTGATATGCTGGCCCAGAAAAGTAGATTTTGGAATCAGGGAAATACTCTCCTTACAGAAAGAGTTTTCCCCTCTTCTATGTTTCAGATCTCCAGTCCGTTGTGATAGCTTATATCTTTCTAGAATTGTCCTTTCAATTTTTTACATAATTGATTAACATTTTATTTCTTTATAATCCTTTTTATTTTTGCAATATTAGTAATAACATTGTGTCTTTCATTCCCAGTTTTATTTTGAGTCTTCATCTTAATCTAGCTAAAATATCATTATCTTTGTCATTTTGATGATTGGAAAAATCCATTCCATTTTCTGGAAAGAGAATGAACTTTTGGCTTTGTTGACTCTCTCTGCCATTTTTCTCTCCTTTTCATTAATTTCCACTCTAATTTTTATTTTTTCTCTTCTACTTGTTTCCAGTTAGTTTGCTTTCTCTCTTTATAAAATAGTAAGGAGAGATATTTAGCTATTATATGACATTATCCTTCTTTTTTCAAATATAGGCTTTTATAGCTATATATCACCCTGTACAAAATGCTCAAAATGTTTTAGCTACACCTCATATGTTTGCTATGTTGTGTTTTAATTTTTATTCATTTTAAATTATTTTATAAGCTCATTGATTTCCTCCTAGATCCACTGTTCATTTAGGTGTGTGTTGTTTAATTTCCACATATTTGTAAATTTCCCAAATCTTCCGTTATTGGTTCAAATTTTGTTCCACTGTGGTCAGAGTACATACTAATATTTCAATTCTTTTATATTTATTGAGGCTTCTTTTGTCATCTAGCATTTAATCTATTCTGAAGTACCAATCTATTGTGGGACCCAAGAAATTCAGAAAATGTCCCTCACCGGGGGCCCCTACATAAGCCCGCCCTGCAGCCTGTAGCCCAAGTCAGTTCCAAGAAAAACCGCAGAGCACAACCATCAGAATGAGGAACTAAGAGCCTGAGAAACTCCCCCACCCTTACTGGAAATCCCCTAGACCAGCCCATAAATCCCAGCTGTAACCCTCCTTGGGGTCCTAGTCCCTGCTCCGCTGTGAGGGGTATACTTGGACCCAAGCTCGAGTTTGCTAATAAACCCTCTTGTGCTTGCATCCGTGTCAGCTCCTTGGTGGTTTCTCAGATTCACAATCTTGGGCACAACACTATTTGTACTTGAGAAGAATGTGTATTTTGCTATTTTTAAGTGAAGTTTTCTATAGATATGTTAGGTCTTGTTGGTTTATAATGGTCTTTATAGAGTCTTCCATTTCATGTTCATCTTTTGTTTAGTTTTTCTATCCATTTTTGAATATGGAGTACTGAAATTTCCAACTATTATTATTAATTATCTATTTTTCCTCTTAAGGCTATCAATTTTTGCTTGATTATATTTTGGGACTCAGTTGTGAGATACATATATGTTTATAATTGTTAGATATTCCTAATGAATTGACCTTTTTATCCTTTTTATCTCTAGTAACATCTTTTTGTTTCATTTTAAAATCTATTTTATTGAAAAAATAATAAAATCTATTTTTGTCTGATATTGGATTAGCCACTTCAGGTTATCTCATGGTTGCTCTCTGAATAATAAAACTTTTTGTATCTTTTTACTTTTGACCTATTTGTATCTTTGATCTAAAATGTTTCTTGTAGACTTCATAAAGCAGAATATTGTTTTTTAATTTAGTCAGTTGATCTCTGCATTTTGACTGTATTGTTTAATTAATATATACTAGTATTATTCTTGTATATTTGGATTTGTGTCTGTCATTTTCCTTCTTTGTGTGTTTCAAGTCTGTTCCTCTGTTCTTCCTTTACTGCTTTCTTTTGAAGTAAATAATTTCCAATGTTATTATTTTAATTCCTTTCATTATTTTTTCACTATACTTAAAAACTTATTTTCCTAGGGTCTCACATATACATCTTCACATATAAGAATCTATTTCAGACTTATAATTTATTTCCACTGAGATATGAAACATCATTCCTGTGTAGCTCTACTCCTTTTTCCCACTGGGTGCTCTTATTGTCATACATACCACATCTATATATGATATAACAATAATTGTTAAAATTGTTATTTATGTAACTTTATATCTTATAAAGAAGTTGAAATAGAAAAAGAGACCAAGTATATATTTTAAAGTCTGTGATAGTTTATATTTTAATTTAGCATTTTGATTTACTTAGCTTGTTCCTATGGATTCAAGTAACCATTTGATGTTACTTTCTTAATCTAGTACAGCTTTACTCCCCATCTCCTCTTTTGTGTATGTATTGTCAAGTGTATAGCACTTCTATATATTACAGACACAACAATTCAATTATAAACATATTGTTTTATATGATTGCTTTTTAAATGATTTAGGAAAATAAATATACATTTTTATATGCAATCAGCCTAGGATGACAGATGACAGTGATTTTAGCAGTCTCTCTTTCAGATTATTTTTGCTTGTTTTTTTTCTGATTTTTCTGCTTCTGTTGGTATCATACCAGTTGTTAGGTTCCACTAATTGTAGGATGATTGTTCTCTTGTTTCCAATAATGCCCTGGGGCACAAATTGCTCCATAGTTTAATCTAATTAAAACTAGGCCCCTTAGCTAATACCTAAGCAGGAGTAGCTTTTAAGGCTCTTCAATGAAGTTTTCCTTACCCTGGCAGGGCTCTGTTTAACTTTTTTTTTTCCATGTTCTCTCTGATAAACAGCTGCCCTACAGTTTAGCTCTTGTGGAGCTACTAGCCTCTTCCTTAATTGCTTACCACCAAAGTCTTCACTGTTTTCAATGTTGTGCCCAAGATTGCAAATCCAAGAAACCACCAAGAAGCCAACACCGATGCAAGTGCACGAGGTTTATTAGCAAGCTCGAGCTTGGGTCCAAGTATACCCAACACAACAGAGCAGGGACTTGGACCCTGAGTGGGTTACAGCTGCGTTTTTTATAGGCTGGTCTAGGGGATTTTCAGAAGGGGTGGAGGAATTTCTCAAGTTCTGTTTACATTCTGGTACGGGGCTTAAGGACATTGAGCTCTGTTCTCATTCTAATATGGGACTTTCTACCACGGGCGTGGGCTCTGTTGTCTTTCTGATATGGGATTCTCTGCCAAGGACATTGAGGACATTGGGCAGTTTTCCCCTTAAAGTTCAGCTCTTATTCACAGGGGCCTAAAATGGCTGTACTTGTGCTAATGCTAAACTTTAGGTGGGATGGCCTTAGTTTTTCTCAGCCTCCACATCAAGAGTATCCTAATCTTGGAACTTTTTTGCCATCTTTCAAATAGATTTGGTTTCTTTGGGGAGAACTTTGGAGCACTCTGCTGTTATGTCCTTCTTCCTGCACTGGGTAAAATCTCTGTAGTGAATGTGGGGATTGTGATCTGCTTCTCTAGGAGTAACACCATTGGTTTATAAGCAGTATGCTCAATTTAAGTGGTAGTCTCTGGTTTTCTTGGCTTGCTTTTCTAACCTCCATCCTATGAGCAAGCTGGGGTAAGAGTGATTGGGGCAACAGTATCCTCAGCCTGGCATACTATCCTTTGAGTGGATGCTGGTTTTAAAAAAGGGAATCACCAAAATTTTGAATATATTTACTAGGATGTTAGTCTTTGCAAAACAAGACTAACGGTGGGGCATGAAGAATGCTAGAGGCATATCTCTCTCCTGAAGAGATACACTGTCCCTTGGCTAGGAGTGAGAAGAGAGGAATCCTTCCCTACCCTTTACTTGGTCTCACCCACACAGAGTGGAGTATCTGTCACACTAAAATGGGATTAGGAAAGGTGCAGGTTGTGGCTCAAGTTCCACAGACTGTTCAAGTTCCACTCACTGTTCTTCTGAAGATTTAGTGGATTTTCTTGAGTAAAAAGTGTTTTCATTTTCTGTATATCCTTAATATAATTTCTAGAAACTTGAAATGGTTAGTTCTTCAAACAATAATTTTTACTTATTATGATTGTCTAGGTGAAGAGTGAGTCCATGAAGCTCCACAGGTGCCATTTCAGAAGTGGAATTTTTTCCGAGTTCATCCTTTTAAATAATTTTCATTGATCTGTCTTACAGTTCGCCAATGTTCTTTTTTTTTTTTTTTCTTTTTGGTTTGCCCTGTAGTATTCAATCTTCTGGTTAGTCCATCCACTGGATGGATTTTTCTTCTCCCATACTGTAGTTTTAAGTTGTAGAATTTCCTTTTATATGTGTGTATATTATATAACATAATTATTGTAGTAATATATTAAATATATATCTACTATACATAAGTATACATATATATCTCAAACAATATATCTGCTAAGAATTTCCTTTTATATGTGTATATATCATATGATATAATTATTGTAATAATATATTAAATATATAATGTACTATATATATACACATACATATCTCAAACATAATATATCTAAGAGTACTCATCTTTTAACTTTATCTAGTTTTTCCCTTTATATTATTGAATATTTTTTAAATAGCTGTTAATAAGTTCTTACCTGAATTCTAACATACGAGTCATCTCTTAATCTTTATTGAGTTTTTTTTCTCAATTATTTGTCACACTTTCTGGTTCTTTATCATGCCTAGAGATGTTCTTGAATCTGTCAGGTTTCCTTTTGTTTGTTTGCTTGTTTTGTTTTACTTTATTTTGTTTTAGGACTATTTCAGTTTTGTCCTTAGTGCTAGGGTGTCATCTTTAGGGTGGCACCCTTAATCTTAAAATTTAGTCTTGGGATCCCTGGGTGGCGCAGCGGTTTGGCGCCTGCCTTTGGCCCAGGGCACGATCCTGGAGACTCAGGATCGAATCCCACGTCAGGCTCCCGGTGCATGGAGCCTGCTTCTCCCTCTGCCTGTGTCTCTGCCTCTCTCTCTCTGTGTCTATCATGAATAAATAAATAAAATCTTTAAAAAAAAAAAAAAATTTAGTCTTTCTGTGGTCTCTCAATTGAATGCCATTGTACTCAGTGAGGTCGCTCCACTTTAGGTGAGCCAGAATTTCAGCAGCCTTAGCCTTGGGCAATTTCTGATAGTTCATTCAGGTTTCAGTTGCACAGTATCTTCTTTCTGGTAAGCCAGAGTGAGTTCTGGCCTGCTCATGCACAATGACCCCCTCATCCAGGTTCACAAAAGAAACCCTAAGCAGGTTTCTGCACCCATCCCTGCTACTCCCTTATTTCCATTGCCCTGTTGCACAATTTCCAGACACTTCAGTGAGTCCAGACTCAGATCTCTGACTCCTTAACCTATTAGAATATATTCTTTCTTTGAGCTCATCTTCCCAGTGCAGTGACCCAGAAAATTCCCCCAGGCAGGAAGTGGGAAAACGTGGAGCTCACTTCGTGTGGTTCTCCTCACTTAAGAATTACAGTACAACACTGCTTGATATGAAGTGCCTCAAACAACAGACTCCTACATTTTGATCAGTTTTGTACTGCTTATGACAGAAGGATAAGTCTGGTACCAATTACTCCATTACAGTGAGAAGCAGAAGTCTCAGCAATTAGATTTAAAATATATATATATATATATATATATATATATATATATATATATATTCAAGTTCTTAAAAGAGTGCCAGTATATAATAAACACTAAGTCATAGTTTTTGAATAAATGTCCTCTATTTTTATTACTTTTTATACTGGAGAAATAAGCCTAGGAAACAAACTGGGTGAAATTTAAAATTAGAACAAATCCCAAATGGTAGCTCTGTGAGTTTAGAAAAATGCATTAGGCCCTCTAAGCTTCACTTTCTTTATCAGAAAAAATGAAATCACGATACTTTCCTTAAAGGGTTGCTATAATACTCGAGGGTGTGTGTGTGTGTGTATAAATATGTAAAATCTGTTACATAAAAGATAGAATTTTAGACACTTATAAAGGATATATGAAGGAAAAATATTTAATGGAGGGGCTAAGAATGTGGAATATGAAGAATTTCAAGCCTGTATTCCATCACAGCTCCAGCCTTGCTAGCTCTGTGACCTCAAGTTACTTAACCTCCCTGAACATCAGGGTTGCATAGAGCAGATTAGTTAAAGGTAGTATGTACCTCAGATAATGAGCAGGTGTGAAACATTTAGTTCAGTGTTTGATATACAATAAGACCTCAATAAATTATATTTTTTATTATAATTATCATTTATAATTCATTTCAGAGAGCATAGTTAGCAATTACTTTAAAATCTGTCTTGCCAGTTCAGTTTTCATCCTAATAATAGCATGTCTAAAGTCAAGTCCAAGGGAAAAGAAACTTGCTATAGTATACCACATTCTTAAGTAAGATAAATTTCACAGCTGCTGGAGGTAAAGAGTACACACAACATATGGGCTACATACAGGCTTTGGTTGCCATATTGTCAGGGATGCCTAAAGGATTAAGCTGAGTTATGTGAAACTCACACTTGAATAAATGTTCTAAAGTTTCACCAAGGTGCTGGAGAAAGTGATAGAAGAGACTCCCATATTCCTTGAAGAATAAATATGAAATATAAATATTCGCAGACTACTTTTGGTCAATTTATCTTTGTATTGATATCATATCATACAATCGTCAATGGGGACTATATTTTCCTCTCCAGTTTCCTCCATATATATAAAAAAAATACCTTTGGAGCCCTTGGGTGGTTCAGGTGGTTAAACATCTGCTTTCAGCTCAGGTCATGATTCTGGAGTCCCAGGAGCGAGCCCGGGCTACCTGCTCAGTGGGGAGTCTGCTTCTCCCCCTTGCTCTGCATCCCCCACCCCAGCTGGTATTCTCTCATGTTCACTCTCTCTCAAATAAGTAAATAAAATCTAAAAAATAAATAATAAATAAATAAATAATAAAAATAAAAATACCCTTGCCAGCCAGCCATCTCCTCAAAACAATAACATCAGTCATTTTTTAATTTTTTTCCATCACTGACATCTTGCCTCCAGCCCACCAGATCATGCTGCTGAACCTACCTCCAAATATATTCTAAATTCAGCTATGCTTTCTTTATCCATTGCCATTTCCCAATACACCATCATCTTACATAGATTATTGCTTTATTTCCTTGTGGTCTTCAGCATTTCTGCTCTTGCCTCCTATAATCCATTCACCACACAATAGATTAATACATTTTAAAAAAATTGTATCATGTCATACTCTGATTTAAAGCCTCTGGTGTCTGAATTTCATTTAGAGCAAATCCAAGCTCTCTAACAGAGCCAATAAAGCCCTTGAATCCTGTCCCTGTCTGCCTCCTTGATTTTATCTCTCATCACTTAACTCTCTTCAGTTATACTCAACTTTTGCTTGTTCTCTGATTATCAAATGTGGTAAACTCATTTCAACTATGAAAACTCTACATTTGGTGTTCCCTGTGCATGGAACACCCTTCTCTGAAATTTATCTTTATTTTTTACAGTGAGATGCTGTGATCTGAATGTTTGCATCCTCCCCAAATTCATATGTTAAAACCTAATCCTCAGCATAATGGTATTAGCAGGTGGGATTGCAGAGTTGCTTAAGTGATGAGGTGAAGCCCTCATGAATGGGATTAGTGCTCTCATAAAAGAGATCCCACAGAGATCCCTAGCCCCTTCCATCATGTAAACACGCAGCAAGAAATCTGAAATTTGCAACCAAAAAGGGACTTTCAGTCTACCATGCTGGCACCTGATCTTAGACTTCCAGGCTCCAGATTATAAGAAACAAATTTCTGTTGTATATAGAGTACCTAGTCTACGATATTTTGCTATAGCAATCCAAACAAACTAAGGGATTAATTTAATTTATTATTATTATTTTTTTATCATCACCATAACAAATGACCACAGACAGTGGCTTAAATCACCACAAACTTATTACCTTACAGTTCTGTAGGCTGAAGTCTGGTATGCCTCATTGGAATAAAACCAAGATATCAGCAGACTATGCTCCTTTCTGGATGTTCTAGGGGAGAATCTGTTTCTTGGTCATTTATGTTGTTGACAAAATTTAGTTCCTTATAATTGTATAACCAAATCTACACTTTCTTGCAGCCTATGAACTGAGGGCCATTCTCAGCTTCTAGGGGTTGCTGCATTTCTTGGTTCCTGACCCTCTAACTCCATCCTCGTTGTCATCAACAATAGGTTGATTCCTTGTCATGTCTCATTTCTCTGACCCACTCTTCTGCTTTTCTCTTCTATTTTTAAGGACTCATAATGATTACATTGCACCTATCCAAATATTCAGGATAATCTCCCTATCTCAAAACCCTTATGTATAATCACATCTGCTAAGTCCCTTTTCTCACATATGGTAACGTATTTATAGGTTTTGGGGATTGTAGCATGGCCATTTTCAGGGCCATTATTTTACCTACCATACTAGTTTATTCCTATTATTTGGATCTCAGCAAAATGTCACCCCTATAAAGAAAATATTTCACTCACATCAGCATTCTCTACCACATCCATGTAAGTGTATTTTTTCAAAATCCTACATCACTCTTTGTAAGACCTTGCATAATTGGCTTGTTCATTTATTATTATCTGACCCTAGTAGAATGTAATCTTTATGAGGACAGGGGTGTTTTCTGCTTGCTCATTTTCTTATACTAAGCACCCAAAGTGGTACTTGGTTTGTAGAAGTTTTCAATAAATAATTTTTACTGGAATGAATGAATGGGTGGTTTTAATTATTTGTCAATTTCATAATTAATTAATGCATTTAATTATTTGTTCAGAACTCTAGGATTGCTTTGGTGAAACAATTCTATTAACTACTAAATTTACTACCCAGTTATTTTATGTTCTATCCAAAGACATTTTAAATGCTTTTTACCTGGTGCAATTGAGTGTCTGTGGTAAGTGATAAAATTTTACATTTCCCTTTTTTCTTTTTTTGACTCCTACTGCCCCAAACAAAAGTGAGAAATTTTACATTTCAATTTGCTTACAGTGACAGTAAGATATAATGCCTTTTTACCAAACCATTTAAAACTTGTTCTCCTGGTCATAACTTCCCATTAAGTTTCTAAAATGATTTTAGTTCTTGGATATAAAAGTCACTATGTCCATGCAAAATATTATTTTTCACTTCTTTGCCTAGAAGTAGCCTCAAAATTGCTGTAACAGCTCATGTAAATGTAAAGATATGTCAAATCTTTCTGGGAATAATCAGTCCATGTTTAGCATAAAGGTTGACAATTATTTTCCTTAATACCTTGAAAATGTGTTCTATCTCAGCATAAGAATAATTCTGTATCTTTTATTTTTAAATTTGAAACATGCTTTTTATGAAAATGAGGGAAAACTAGGGCACCTGGAGGTAAAAGACCAGATTATATTTATATGGTAAGTTACTGGCTGAGCCATAACCATGACCCAGGAATCTCAGCTCCCAGCCCAGTGTTCATTCCACTAAATCCACTGTCTCAATGCAAATGGGAAGCCATACAATGGATAACAGAGCGTTGTTTATTAATAATTGAAGATGAAAAGCGAAAAAAAAAATAAGATCCAGATTTAATTTGTAAAATGCCATGGTAGGATGCTTCCTGAATGGCCTTTTGTTCTCAACATGTAATGACGTTGGCCTTCTAAATATCACTCATTAAAGAACAAAGTCCCGAAATTTCTAGGTTGCAGTTAATATCAAGACTAGTTAGCAACTTCAATTATAATTATAGGACGAATTCATCTCATGAATATAATTACTCTGGGCTGTGTTATTCTGACATGATCTGCAAGCACTCATTGCTGCACGTGAGGGCCACAGAGCAGGCTGAGGCAGGGGGCCAGGTTGTCTATGTCTAGGCTTGACTAGATTACTGTTGAGTTACAGAACAATAGTCAACACATTCACAAGCACATACAAAGCTGAGATTCATTATTTGCATTCTGACCACCTTATACTGACTAATTAAGGGAGCAAGCATGTTGATGGTTAAGATTAGGAATTTACTCAGTTCAATGTTGTAAAAATATATGCATATGGCTTCAGGTTAAATGAAGTGACATTTCATTGTTATTTTTCTCATAATTTAAATGCATACATATTTATGATCTATTATATGTTCTATTATGTATCTACTATTTTGAGTTTTTAGGATTTCCTTTCCTAAACCTACTCAGCATGATTGATTACTGTCCTTTTTAAAATTCTATAATTTAATTTATAATACCTGCCCCTAATTTTTCTCCAAAGAGTCTGTCCATTCTTGTCGTTTCTCTATCTCCTCTTGCTTATTAAAATGCTGACCTGTAGAATATTGAGAGCCTACATGGTTTTCTCAGGCAAGCACAACTGATAGCACTGAAAACACTACCCACAAAATTGTGTATTTCCCCAACCCACCTTCTTCCTACATAGCATGCCAAAAGTCCAAGTAGGTATCTTAAAGCTACCTTCAACTCTCTGTTATACATTGATTTATCCTTCCTCCCCCCAAATATGTTGAAGCCCTATCTCATAGTAGCTTGGAATATGGCCTTATTTGGAAATAATTTTTGTAGATGTAATCAAGTTAAGATGAGGCCTTGGGGTGGGTTCTAATCTAATTTGTTTGGTGTCTTTATAAGAAGGAGGGAATTTGGATAGGGATACACAGGGGTAATGCCATGAGATGACAGAGACAGAGACAAGAATGATGCACCAATAAACCAAGGAAAGCCAAGGATCATGGCTACCACCAAATGCTAGGAAGAAGCAAGAACAGATTTTAGCCAAAGTCTTACAGAGAGCCTTAATTTCAGCCTTCCACCTCCAGAAGTATGAAAGAATAAATTTCTGTTGTTTTATGACTCCCAGTTTGTGGTCATTTGTTATGAGAGTCTTAGGGAATACACTGTCTTCTCCCACAGTTTTCTTTTCTATATTTAATTGCTCACCAACTCTCATGAAGCTTGCATTTATCTCATGGGGAAAAAGTCAAAAAACACTTTTCTGATTCTCCTATTAATTTCAAGCTAATGTTTTAAGCCATTATATTTACTGAGGACCACATAATGGCAAAATAAGTGTTTTTACATAATCAAAGTAGAAGAGGGAAATTGGACACATTTTACATGTAGGATTAATAGTAAAACTCTTTATTTTTCATAAACAATTTCTACTAATGTTTAAGCACATACAAGGAAGCAACTATATTATGGTAATATTTTGAAATCATAACCGAAATCATTGGTGCAAGTTGGATTTGGCATTTAATAGTTCACAGCAAGAGGCAAGAATTGCTAAATTCTTGAAGACCCTTTCAGACCCAAATTCTGAATTTTTAGTTGTAAGTTATCTTAAGCCTTAAAAACAATATAGGTAATTTATATGATTTAATCTTGCTATTTGAAAAGCTTAATAATAAAATAAACTAGACTACCCATAGAAGTAAACAGATAGTTCTGGATAAGTGAAAAGATAAAACTCAAACACAGGTCCCAGACTGTTGATAGTAAGAGACATGAAAATGTGAAAATGTTAGGCAAAAATAAATAAAATAAAATAATAAAATCAAGCAAACTTGGTAATGCTACTTTAAATTCATTCAATGTCTTAACTGACTCTTGTCTAGAGAAGATTTAGATGAAGGTTCTCTCCTTGACCCCGCTTGAATAGATTCAGTCCACTTTGAACTTTTTTTTTCAAGTAGGACTTGACATTTTGATTCCTGTGTTCATTTCTGAATTGTCCAGTTTTAGCAAGAATCCTGCTAAGCTAGTTTAGCCAGAATCCCTCATCCTCCATATCTGATCTCTTTCAACATATAATCGGGTTCCTCACCTTTTACCATCTGCCAAGGTCATGTCTAATCACTCTGGCCTTTCTGCAGCAAGAATCCTGTTAGATCAGTTTAGCTAGAAACCATACTTACCCCTCATTGCTTCCACTTGGTACTTTTCTATCCAATGACTCCTCCACCTTGCTCTTTGGCTGTAAGTTTTCACTTTTCCTTGTTGTATTTGAAGTTGAGCCCAAGATCTCTCCCTCACTACAAGACCTCATTGCAGCAATCCCTATACCTTTTACCATAGTCTTCTCTTTAATAAAGTCTTCTTTACTCTGTTTACAAATATCATGAATATTTTTTTTCTTTAACACCTTAAGGCAATGATGTTGCCTTTATCATCAAATCTGAGATGATGCTAGAAATATGTTGAATCAGAAGTGTTTATTCTAATGACAAGCTCAAATCAGTAGTAGTACCTGGATAATTTATTTATCCAAAAGAATGTATTGATCTTTTTATAGACATTAGACTGAAGGTAAAATTATAAGCAAGCAAGACATGTTAGGTCCTTGCTCTCCTAGAAATTATATTCTATGGGAATCTAAGTTAAAACTCATGGGATGGTTAGGAAGTGCTTGGGTGGGAGAAAGAAAAGAAGATATAATGAGGGGTTAAATTTAGATTGAGTAACTCATGTGTATCTTGAGGAATTCAGCAACTAGAATATCTAGGGACTATGTTCCAGAAAACTAGGAACAATGCTGATAGGAAGAAGGAAAGTCCTACAGGGAAATCTCACCCCTTCAAAATCCTACCCGAGCTCTGATTTGTGCCTTCCCTCTGCTAGTAGGATAACTGTGAGGCTAATGTAAACAATGAATTAAACATAAGAAATGTGCCTACCCAGAAGGGCTTCATGAAAGATTACTAATGGCAACAAACTTAAAATTAATAATATAAATTTTTCCTAAAAGCTAAATTTGGAGAGTTGTACATTTAGATTAGTTGGCCTTCTGCCCTTTCTTCTTTTTCTTTTTTATATTCTCAGACTCATTCAAATGAGTCTAATATTTGAATATGGAATTCAAAAAGCCATACAAATCAGGGTAGTAAAATAAAATACGTGGCACTGCCTATGAAAAGTCATCACTGTCATGCAACCATGGTTGTATGTTTTGACTTGTTTTCCTAGTAGTGATCATGTATTGAACACATGCACACTCTCCCTGTCTTACAGATTTTTGAAGATTAGTATGGGTTAGTGGATTAGGGGAAAGCCAAGGATCCGTCAGTCTAGTTAATCCTCCAACGAGTTGAGGAGTGGCAATTTTTTTGACTATGGATCTTACGTGCAACAGAACCTTGTTTCACCAGAAACAAGGGGCTGAAATAAATGGATTTTGTATCCACCTATGAAATGTATTTTGTTATGCCTGCTCAGCCATCAGAACATGGAACCCTAGTTACACTTTATAGGTTTGACGATAATGTGCTGATCATGCCTCATGGGTCTATGTTAAATAGAGGTTGTGCATATTTATGCAATACTTGTTCCCTAAACTGAGAAAACTTTTGAATTAAACATTCAAAACATCAAACAAAATATATTGAAGAAATGTACAATTCAGTGTACAGTGAACATCCTAGAAAGAAAAGAAAGAGAATTAACCAGTTATGTTAATAAGTGGCTGGAATACTTGGTTTTCTATTCATCTTGCTTATCAATGGACTTATTTCTCTAATAAAGACAGTGCAGTAAAATAACACCTTCAATTTGCAGCTCCGTATTTATAAAATTAGGACCTCAAATTGAGACAAATTAACACTTCTCCCAAAGCAGGCTGATAATCCAGCAACTTTTCTCTAATATCTATCCATAATTCAAACATCTTCAGGTAGTTATTAATTTGCATTTAAGTTTGACCAAGATTTCTTACTCTTTACCGGCATTTTTCCATGGTTTCTTAGCTTGAATTGATGAAGAAAAATATAGAATAATGACAGCTTTCTGCTCCCCTTCCCCAACCTTGTCAATATTCATTTGGGAATGAACATTGCTGGAAAAATAAGCAAGGATGGTCTGAAATTCTATAAATCTTCTGACACCTTGCACTATTATTTTAGGAATTGCTTTTAATAGTTATGGGGTTAGTGGGAATATTTAGTTCTGACGCATGCCTTCTAAATTCAAAACCTACTTGACTTGTTACTAAAATCCTTCTTGGACCATTTTTCCCTTTCTTTTTTAGGAAGAATGTTGATGGGAAGTAATGGATCTGGAAAGAAGAGTGGGAAATCTACAAATTTCGAGGTCCAAAAAGTCTGGGTCTCCCAGGCATAAGGTCCTTATGATACCTTTAAGATAACCCAAGGATAACTGACTCCTTGCCTAAATCCTGCCTCCTATTCCTGGATTCCTCTTCTGCATCCCTCTGGATTGGTTCTGTGATCTGTTTGCAGTTCTTTATAATCGTGCCTCCCAGTCAATGCCCACATATGACTACATAACAGAACTGGCACTTCCTTCATCTCCCTCTCTGCCAATTAATCCTGTTTCAGTAATTTTGAAAGACAGATCTTATAACAAAATTACATATCCCATATGCTTTTTCATATTTCCTATCAGTTATATCTTAAAGTTATATCACTCAGGCATTTAAAGGTGCAAAAGAAATTTCGAAGCAAAAAGAAAGAACACTTAATTCTAAGAATCTTAAAACTGATTTGAAATAAGTGCCATTATGTTATGAAAATAATATGAAAATAAAAGAGCTTTATGTACAATTTTTATTCGGGTTAGGGCTGATATCATGCACTGGTGCATAAGATCAGGGCTAATCAACTTTTCTGATAAACCAGGCTGCTAATTGAAATATCCAAAATTCATCACGTAGGACTCAAAATACAGGTACATGTAAAGAGTAAATGTGAATCTAAAAACAAATATAAAATACACTTTGGTAATTGAAATTCTTTTTAGTATATTTGAGAAATTTGCTATTCAAATTATTCCCAGGGTGAACAGTTACATAAAAATAAAACTTTGAATCACAATTTTATTTTATTTTTTATCACAATTTCAACCTATTATTTATGCATCAAGCAGATTATTCTTTAGTAAAAAAAAAAAAAGTCTATTTTAAAATAACTCACTGTTGACACCAAATCTTTTCATAGTTATCATGAGTGCTACTAAATAAACCCAATTTACTTTCATGTTGCTTTTTCATTAGATTGCCTACAAACATCAGTAAAGAAAAATGTACTTGTCTAGAAATACTTTCCTAAAGCTAAATTACAAGATATGCATTCTACGCTTTTCACCTTTTGTTGTTGTTTTTGTTGGTCGCGGTGGTGAAGAGATTATATCACAGAAAGCAAATTGTCTTTATTTTAAACCCAAAATGACAAAAGTAATTTCCCCCCAATTAAAAAATACTTGCATTTATCTTTGCAGTATAAGATTTTCAATAGGATAAGTCTGATAAATCAATTTATAATTATCTTCTTAGATGATGGAAAGACATTTTCACAGTCATTAAACTCAACTTGCAGAGATGGATGTTCTACAGTTTCTCAGACTTGGATGTTCATCTGTAAACTCCTTTATGTTTATTTTTCTTGGAAACATGATTTTAAAATTGATTTCCACAAGTACTTCTAGAAGTGTAGGCAAATGAAAGATGTGCAGTTTTAATCTTTGTCATAGCATACTGTTTATTTTTTCATAGAACACTAAAACTTGGTTCTTATTTAAAGTTTAAATAAGTCTCTCTTCTTCAAACTTAAATACCATATTGTATACTGAAAATAGCTTAAACAAGGGAATTTAAAGACTTTATGTGAGAAAAAAGGAATTATCTCTGCCTAGAAGACACTAAAAAATTTCTATTATATTTACAATATGTGATGCATATTCATATATTAGATCATCTATTAAATTACCATTTCTTAAAATCATAGGATTTCAGAACATCAAAGGACCTTAGAGTCATCTGGTATAACTCTCCACATGCCCTATATGAAATAGCAAAAGCCTACTGTAAAGTAAGACCTTGCCAGTATTTGTAGACAGAACTCCTGATTCTGGTCAATTATCCTCTCACAGCAGCACAAATTTGTGCCGCATATAAACAATCAGTATTGGAGCTGGCATTCATTGAGTATCAGTCTCATGTCAGTGTGACTAGGCCAGACATATGATACGCATTACCATTTATCAACTGAGGTAGTTATCTTATTAAAGCGTATTCATATCTTTCAGAATAATAAGTGTCAGCTTTCATAAAAAATAAAAATGAATGAAGTATTCTTTCTGTAGTGTCTCTTACATCCATTTACTTCTTCTACTTTCACTTCTTAACATCGGCTGCTGAAATCATACCTTGATTATCTCCATGGTGTCTTAACTGAGATCCTGTTTACAGTGTCTCTTCATTTCAGATTACCTTTATACCACAACCAAGTTAATGTTCTAAAAAGTTGCAACGTGTCAATACTCTCCTTTGGCATAAGTAAATATCCCCTATTGCTTAGAAAAACATGAGAATTCCTACATCTGGCATTCAAAGCCCTCCATCACCTAATGCAAACTTTTTTCCAACTTCATTTTCTACTGTTCTCCAATTTGTACATCGTTATATCTATCTCATCTCTTCCATATCTTTTAAATATCTTCTCATTTATTCACCTTTAAGATTTAGATTCCCCTATTTGAAACACATCCTCTCTTCATTGACCTAAATTTCATTCATTTTCATGGTTCTTCTCAAGATTCTTGTCTCCTTGGATCTTTTCTCTCATCCTGTAAGGAATTGTTGTAACCCCTTCTCAGGTGCCACTTTCCCAAGTCCCTGTCAAACACAACAGTACATCAGTATTACATTCAATGCTTGTAAAATGCACATCCCCATGCTCCAACCTAGCAATTCTAATTCTATAAATCTAAGGTTGTTCCTAGAATCTTCATTTTTAACCAAAACTGCAGTTGATTCAAACTTTGGTGGACCTGTGATTGTACATTTAGAAATATCACATAACAGTTCTCTGGTTGATTTATTTGAAACTGAATCACATTCATTTATAGTCTGTACTTTTTTATTGGCCTTTTTGGTTGCCCTGGAAAGACTGTAAATTCATTAAGGTGTTAAAAGATAAACTGAGGCACATTACAAATGGTGAGAGTTTATTTGAGCAAAAATCTATTCAAATTGGGCAGCATCAATCCAGAAGTAGGAACACTTTGGGGACAAGAGCCAGGTCAAAGACTTACACAGATCTCAATTTATGATGGGGCTACAGCCTGATAAAAGCATGATAACTTGAAAATATTGTAAGTCCAAAAATGTACTTGATACACTTAACATACTAAACATCAAACCTTAGCCAAAGCCACCTTAAATGTGCTCACAACACATACTTTAGCCTGCAATTGGGCAAAATCATCTAACACAAAGCTTATTTTATAATAAAGTGTTGAACATCTCAAGTAATATTAAATTGAATACTGTGCTGAAAGTGAAACGCAGAATAGTCAAACAGGTACAGAATGTTTGTAAGTGTATCAGTTATTCGCCTCATGATTGTGTGGCTGACTGGGAGCTGCAGCTCATTGTTGCTGCCCAGCATCATGAGAGAAGATCATACCACATATCATTACCCTGGGAAAAATATCAAAAGTCAGAATGCAAAGTAAGTTTTCTACTGAATATGTATCACTTTCACACCATCGTAAAGTCAAGAAATTTCAAGATAAAGCATCAAAAGTCAGAGAATGCCTATAGAAAGAAAGTGTAGAAGCAAAGAAAGAAAATTATCTGATTAGTAACTTTGAGGCATGTAAAGGCTTAGATTTCAGTTTGCTTATATGTTGCTATAGCATTAGAGGCGCATCAGTCTAACGGCCTCCTTGTTTAATTAAAGAGATGGTTTGAACAGATTATACTCTTTTTTTCTGTATTCCACACACTACTTAGTGTATGAATAGAGCTAGTGCCCAATAAAGTATATTAAAGTATCCATATAACATATGCCCATTACTAAATTATCTGAAATTACCTTGTATATTTGTTGCTTATGGATTTAGTATCTGTCCCTTCCTATAAAATGTAATCTTCATGAAAGCAGGATTTTGTCTTATTCACATCTGAAACTCAACAAGTGCCTAAGTTTTTTCTCAGTAAGTGACATATTTAAAGAAATGGGCAAATAACAGATGAACGTCTTTTTTCTTTCTTTCTTTCTTTCTTTTTTTTTTAATGTTATTTATTTATTCACGAGAGACAGGCAGAGACAGAGGCAGAGGGAGAAGCAGGCTCCATGCAGGGAGCCTGGTGTGGGACTCAATCCCCAGACCCCAGGATTATTCCCTGGGCTGAAGGCAGGTGCTAAACCACTGAGCCACTCAGGGATCCCCATGCTACTTTATTAGTTTGGTTGAAAGGGTTCATGTTAGACTTTCCAGGTAAGCGTTTTTAGTTTAGGTAGGGCTTAAAATTGTTCTCTTTCAGTTTTTATTTTATTTTAAGAACTGTTGGACAGGGCAGCCCAGGTGGCTCAGCAGTTAAGCGCCTGCCTTTGGCCCAGGGCATGATCCTGGAGATCTGAGATGGAGTCCCACATGGGGCTTCCTACATGGAGCCTGCTTCTCCCTCTCTCTGTGTCTCTCATGAATAAATAAATAAAATCTTAAAAAAAAAAAAAAAAAGAACTGTTGGACATAGGTCTGAGATGAAATGATACTGTGAGATGTAATGTCATAAACTTTTATATAGTGAGATCACGTAAGGATAGATAATAAATGGTCTTCTGGCCCAGGCATAGTTCACAGTGGGTTGACTGCATTTGCAGAATCACCAAATGATCATTTGAGCCCCAAATATATAATGTTTATATTTGCTATTTGGTGCCAACCCATACATTAGGTTCTTGGCCTGTGGTGCAAGAGCTATTAAGACCAAGCAGAAATCTCTAAAACTGCTCCACCTAAACTAGGATAGGAGAAATAAACAACATTATCTCACTGCAGGGAATGGCAGAAATTAACATCACCTCTAAATACCTTAAAAGACACAGGAATGATAGTCATCACAGCTTTGTTTAAGACCCCTCTTATCCCTACAAAAAACAAAGCCCAAAATGCAAAAACAAAAAACCACAAAGGATAAAGTGGATTACTGTAAACTCAAGAAAGCAACAGCACCAGTTATTGCTGTGGTGCCAGATGTGGTATATTTGCTAGAACAGATTAGCATGACCTCAGGAACTTGTTAAGTGGCCATTGATTTGATCTGGTGAATGTTTTCTTTTGTATCTTTGTCAGTAGAAAAGAACAGACAACAAAATATATCTACAGTTTTGCTCTAGGATATGGTAGCTATTCTATCTTCTTGACATAATGTAGTTTGAAGAAATCCAGACTGTCTGATAATTTCACAGAACATCATTCTGCTCTACTATTATATAAATGACATCATTCTAATTGGACTGGATGAGCAAGAAGTGGCTAGTATGATGGAAGTCTTGATAAGTCATATGCATTCCAGAGAGTGTGAAATAAATCCTATGAAATAGCTTCAGGGGCCCACCAGGCTACTAAAAATTTTAAGGCTGCAGCATGCTAGGACATTCTCTTCAAAGTAAAGGGCATGTTACTGCATTTTGTGCCTCCCACCAGTGAAGAACGAAACCTAGGGCTGGTAGGCCTGGAGGCAGCATACTTCACACCTGAGGCTAGAGCTAGTACCTGAAAGATCAGTGGCTAAGAGTTAGCCCCAGAGCAGGAAAGGGCTCCGTAGTAATTCCTGGCTGCAGCGCAGGCAACTCTGAATTGCAGTCATATAGCTCTGACGTACTAGAAATATTAGCAGTGGAAAGGACACCATATGGACTTCATGACAAGCCCTAGTGGGAGAATGCTATGCAGACCTCTAGGATTCTGGAGCACAGCCATTGCATCTATAGTCTGTATTTATGGCTTTTGAGAAACATCTCCTGTTGCGCTGTTAGAACCTGAGCTAGCAACTAGGGCTAGTTTGTCCCACTAACCTTCCTCTTTTATCCTCCCCTTTCTCAAAGAGAAGGAAGATGCTCCAGAACCTGTAAGAAGAAGTAGAAAGTTGTAGAAGGGGTGCATTACGGTTAAAGCATGATGTACTCCCTGAATTGCCTTTCAGGGATAAAGGAATTATTATTTCCCTAGATGTTGGGTGTGATATCAGAAGATGGCCATCAACTATTAGCCTTTTTGAGGGCTATTTTCAGGAAAAAAAAAAAAAAAAGTTACCTCAGCCAAGCTACACCTCTATAGGTGTGCCTATATCCAATGGCTGATCATCCTGGGTATATCAAGGCTCAGCTCTTTTATACTAAATAGAGACATCTCCAAAACACAGATGAGTTCCAGAGCTTCCTGTGGGATGAGCTGAAGTCTTGGTTGGGCTACATCCTGGTTCAACTATGTTCTCCTGCTTCTTTTCCCTCCCTTCCATGGTATTGACTTTAAGAGCACTCCCTAATAAACATCCTGCATACAGATCTCCATCTGAGAGTTTGCTTCTCAGGGAACCCAACCTGTGACACATCACTTGTCCTCCTTTGGTTGACAAGTATTAAGCCAAAGACACAACTGATTGTTTTCCATTGGTTAGAATAGGAAAGAAACAGTCAAGAATCAGTCTTTTATTCCTTTCCTTCTCTTTCTATTCTTTTTCTTCCTAAACTAAAAGTTTTAAGATTAATCCTTTCTCCCTTAAATAGAATTTACTTATCTTACCTGAAATTTTCAGTAGAGGAACTTATAGACATAAATATTATCACTTCTTCTAAAAAGTAAATTTCAAAAAAAGTAATTTCCATCCTCATGACTCTATTTCTCATTTATATACATATACTTTAATGTGTTTCAATGTTTCAAGTATCTGAGGCTAATAAAGAAGTTCCCAAGGAATTCCTAAATGATCTCTGTGTTATTCTGAATTAGTCATAGTTTTTCACAAATAAAATTGAAAATTTTATATATAAATGTTATGTGAAGCTTGCCTATTTCTCCTGAGTTTTGGAGTGATAATATTAGGGGTTAATCTAATTAGAGATAATATCCAGGGAAACTAATACAACTAAACATAATGCATAGTTTCTGATTCAAGTCATCGGGCTAAGAATACTTGATTTTCCCTTCCTTCTAAAGTCATATTGATGGGGGAACAGAGGACTAGCTGAGGACAAAGCACATTGACAAGTCCTTGAAACAAGAGAGTGACATTCCTCTACAGACTCAACTGCCTCTATGTTCATACTTTGCTAAGGGCAAAAGGCAATCTTAGCCCGACCTCCAAGAGACTCTAAGTCTACTTTAACATATAAAAATTCCTTTAGAAATTTCCTTTATCTTTAAACCCCCAAGATACTTGTTAGCAATTATCCCCCAAGCATATGGCCCACTGATACACATCTGAAGGGTCTCACGACTCAGGCTTTACTAGAGGGTATTAAGTGATCTTTTCCCACCAAACGCTAGCCCCCTCAGGGTCCTGGAAACCTTGCTTCCAAAATTCCTTAGCGAGTACCCTATCTTCAAATCCCAGGCAACTCCCAGGTATATAATCAGTCACCCCTCACAGGCCCAAGGCAGCAGCTCTTCCTGTCCCCAAGCTTTAATAAAACCACATTTTGCACCAAAGACGTCTCAAGAATTCTTTCTTGGTCATCGGCTCCGGACCTCACCTATATTCCAAAACTTCACCAATATTAAATATTTAAAATAATATTCATAAGAGAAAAAAGTGAGATCATTGGGAATCCATGAAGATAAGAATTCAGAGATATTTTGCAAGCTAGACTGAGAGTGACAGAAATATCAAAGCGATGAAAGAGCAGAACTGTAGTTCTCAAGCTGTGCACTGCACGACTCCCAGAATCTCCATTCACACAGACTCATGCAGTGTTTATCCAGCACCAACATCCAGAAGGGCCCTGGAGACAGAAGCCCAAGATACTCATCAGTAGTTTTCCCAGCAGTGGGCTTTGGAGCCATCAGAAAAAGTTATTAAATAATTGATTACAAAATATCTAAGAGAGTAACCCCTTCCTTTCTTGCACAAGAAAACAGAGTGGTTGACATAAAGGGCTTTTGCCCACCTCGTAATACCCTGACATAACTTAAAGAAAGTTTGTAATCTGTCTGGGGAGGGTTTAAGGTTCTATGAGAGAGACACACTGGAGTTTTGCATAATTCCTGACAGCCTCAGTGAATAAAGAAGGGAAAATCAGAAAATCCAATCTGCCCTTGAGGGAAATAACTTATCCTGCTCCATCTCCAGAGTCAAGTCATTCTCCTGGCAATTGTGTGGGTCTCCAGGCTCCTTGCGTATGTTAATTAACCTAGTCTTTCAATTAATTAAAAATGGGCAATCAAAATGGAACTGAGAGATAAGGACAGTCAACAATATGGATGACAGCAAAAATAAAACAGGCTAGAAACAAATCATTAGAGAAAAAAGTAATCAAAATATATAATTAATAACTTCAGAGATTTTCAAATCGTGCTGTATTTTAAAAATAAAACCAAGACGACAGGTAGAGAAAAGAAAATTTTTTAAAAATTAAAAATTTTGAAAACTATGCTATGATTTTTGAAGCCAAAACCAATAAATTTTCTGATTAATAAAATAAAGATGGCTGAAGACTAAATAAGTGATCCAAATTAAAGATGTTTTCTAGGCTATATGATACAGAGACAGTATGTAGAGGATACACTCCAAAAGTATAGGAAAAAAGATATAGACCACAGTTAATGAAGGAGAAAAAATACTTAAGAACTAAGAAAACATTTTCTAAATTGAAGAATAGTATAAATATTTGTGTTAAAAAGACCCATAGAATTAATGGAAAAATTACAAAAGAACCTACACCTAGGTACATAGATAAATCTTTAAAAATTCGAGAGAGTAAAAAATATCTATAAAACATTAAAAACTACATTTACTTCAGACTTTTCATCAGCAATACTAAATAATATAGTGGAGTAATATTTTTAAATCCTAAGCTTACAGTTCTATACTTAGCCAGATTATTAAATTAGGGACAAATGGGGGTAAGGCAGGGCTAGGTAGGGGGCCATGGAATCAGGCTCACAAAAATCCCAAAAATGTGGAGATGCGAGTAAACCGGAGATAAATAAACCAGACCATCCAGTCCCTGCCAGAGATGGGGTCTTGTTATAACAGCTACTTGTGACTAACAAAGAATTGCAGGAGCCTAAAAAGGAAGTAAGCCATTAAAGATGTTATCAGTAGTCCTTACTCAATGGTGATATCAATAGATATGTTAAAAGATTTAGGTTCCCTGGTTGGCTTTCAATAAAAGACCAACCCTACAAGCCCTCAGGGGCAACCCAGTCTGGACCCCTCTCATTTCTGAGAGCTTTCTGTATATCTTTGCTTAATAAACTTCTATGGCCTTACTCACCTCTCCTTTTTTTCGCAAGATTCATTCTTTGACTCTGTGAGACAAGAACCAAGCTCTCCCATATCATTATTAACCAAGAGTAAGAAGAAAATAAATTTGGAAAACTAGGGGAGGACATGTAGGGACTCAGAAAATTTCTCATCTATTATACTGCACACATGCATATACATATACATGTATATATGTAGGAGTACAGATATGTATATGTATTATTTTATGTATACATAAACACATATACATAAATATAGATACTAGAATTTCTCTCCTCACAACCTCAGCACTATCAACATTTTGGGCCAGATAATTCTATGTTGTGAAGATTTATCATGTGCATTATAGAATATTTAGCAGCATTCCTAGTAAGTAGGAAAATGAGGAGCATAATATCCTCCAGTTAGGAATGCACGCAAGTGTGTACATGTATATGTATATACACACACAAAAAAAAGCATACACACATCTATGTATATGTGTAAGATTATATACATTTACATTCACCAACATATATAAGATTTTATATATACACAAACTGTAATATACATAATATATGAATAGGATTAAAAAATAGATGATAGAGAGATAGAGAGATAGATGATAGACAGCTAGCTAGCAGCTCCTGACATCCAGGAGGCCTGGAATTGTCAGGTAAATCTTGGTGTTGCTATGAGCTGGCCTGGCAATCATTGCTAGGCCTTGATTTCTCCTATTGAACATAAACAATTTCATAGCACATCAACATCAGACACAGCCACTCCGTGACAATGATGAAAGAAGACAAGTTAAGACCATTACACAATCATGTCTAAACACAGACAAACATGAACAATGTCCACACCACAATAATAACCAACATTCTTTTATCCTGGCTCATAAGTGATTGCTTCTTCTTTATAAATTATGGCTTTAACCTCCATCTAATCTTCTCTCCTTACAGAAAAGATTTACTAAGACACCCAATCACATCATTATTCTGGCTTCCTCAGAGTATGTAATCGAAAGCAAACCCTACTTTCTTAAATTATCTCCCAAACCATCTAACACAAACCCAAATCCTATAGTCAGTTAATTCTTTTTTTTTTTTTTAAAGATTTTATTTATTTAGTCATGAGAGACACACACAGAAAGAGAAAGAGAGAGAGGCAGAGACACAGGCAGAGGGAGAAGCAGAATCTATACTGGGAGCCTGACACGGGACTGGATCCCAGGTCTACTGGATCAGGTCCTGGGTTAAAGGCAGCGCTAAACCGCTGAGCCACCCAGGCTGCCCCTAGTCAGTTAGTTCTAACAGCCTCTAGCTGAGATGTCCTATGGTTCCCATTAGTATGTGTCTCCCCTGCTACAAGTTGTTCAGTTGCAGATGTGTTCCTGGTAATTCAAGGAAGTATTACATAAGATATAAGAAAAAGATATTTGAAAGTGACCCAGAAAAGAAGGACATAGAAAAAGAAATAAAAGAGAAGCCACTATCCCTGGCCTTTTAGAAGTTTCAGTTACATAGGATTTTATTACTCTTTTTATGGTCCAAATATTTTATTTGGTTGGACAGTAAATAGGTGTATTTAAGAGTGGGTATAACAAATGTTATTTATTGGTTTTCAGCCTTGAGAGAAAAAAAAAAAAAAACTAAAAATAAAAGAGAGTATACCTAACTACAGGGATGGAATTGAACATACTAGTCAATATTATTCATCTTGATGTTGGAAAATCAAGATATAGCTGACAGAAATTGAGACATGGGATGGGGAAAAAGAATATGTAGGAAAAGGTCAGTAGGTGAATTAATTTCCTCATCTTTCATAGAAGGACATCAGTAATATCTACTGATTAAAAGTTGATAGAAAAAATAAAAGGTTAAAAATACAGTTTAAAGTAAAATTACTACATGAAAACTAAAAATACATCAGTAAAGAATGTCTACTTTGTGGCAGAGGAATGGAAGATGATGTAAATACAGTGAATTTTCATCCTTTACTTAAGAAAGTGAATAGTTACTATTTGGTGTTTACAGATCAAAAAACAGAGGGATAGTACAGAATTTAAAGTTGTAATATTAAACTCAGTGTGACTAATAAAACGAACTTTTGACACTGATTAAAATAGTAGAATGGAAATAGGGCTATGAGGAAAGGCCAATTTTATTTTATATTTCATAGCTTTCTGCACACATTCTTGACTATGTGTGTCTACTACTTGTATAATTTAAATAAATAATGGTATACCCATAACACATAATACATAATATATAATGACATAATCACTTTCCAAAGGGCCCATCTCTAAATACTATGTCATTAGGGATTAGGTTTCAACATATTAATTTTGTTGCAACATATAGATTTCTGTCTATAGCACAGACCAAGAAAAAAAGAGGTTCATGATCCCTGAGGCACATATATATATGAGGTTCAAAGAGTATGAGACTCAGTTAGGATATGTAATCTAGAAATGTTGGAGGGAGAACATTTAGATCTCTCCTTCCCTAGTGTATTAGAGTTCAATCAGAGGGTTTTTTTTTTTTTTTCAATCAGAGGTTTTAATATAGAAATTTGACCAGACAAAATGTGGAAGCTGGTTGAACAGTCTCAGTAACTACTTCCTTTCTGATGTTGGAGCTTGAAATGCATAAGTCACAGACAAACGGGAATGGAAGGTGGCATTTATGAGCACAGGCTGTTAACTTGTTTGAGGACAGAGTGGAACTGGCTCTAACCTTGATAAAGTTTCCTACAGGAGAAGCTGCTACCCTTTGCCATGGAGCTAAACATGCCCTTGGCCCAGGAGTCAGAGAAACTGAAGGAAGATCAGGGGAAGAATTGTAGGGAGAATTGTAGGCCTGGCTACTACCCAATCCCAAGGTGAGTCAGTGGATAAGTGAAAACATGCATGAGCTGGAGAAGCACCTGCTTTGACCTGAGAATAAAGACAAAATGGTTGCTTCATCACTCTTCCCTTCCAAATCTCTCATGAAAATATTTTTTTGTTACCACCCTAACCAGAAATACCCCGGGAAATTTGGGAAATACAGTTCAACCTAGCCACAATGACACATTTAAAAACCATCAAGTTTAGTGATATTTTCAAAAAATGTGAAACTGGTCATTAGTACTTTCTGACTTTCTGTTATCTAGTTCCTTTCTAATACTTGCTATACAAAATCGGTAGAGGCCCTCCCCAGGCAGTACTCATCTATGCTTCTGCTGAATAATCAACACGCAGCCACCTGACCACACCTCTATATCAAAGTCAATTTCTTAGTGCACTTGAGCTTGTGAGGCTTCAGGAATTAACAGAGTACCCCACAAAAGTGTTCAACAGAAGTTCGCCAGATCCTGGATGAATGAATGGATCTAGACGGAATCAATTGCATTAAACTATGAAGTACTGATAGCAATGCAGAAGGCAGGGTAGAATGGCAAAAGAAGGAACAAAGATACTTTCTGGGGCTTGATACTTGCCTTTGAGTTTTGGCTCCATCACCCTGGTTTTGGCAAATTACTTAACCCTTTTCTGAGTCTTTGCTTATTCAGGTCTTAAATCGGATTAATAGCATCATAGCTCCCAGGATAATTGTGAGGATAAAATATCTATCGAATGCTTCTTACTTAGCAGCCATTCAACATATTCTGCTAATTTTTGAAACTAATAAGAGGCCCTTGACCTTTGACCCAATATGAAGCTAAGTGAAAAATTCAGCTAGCTCATGAAGAAGTTAGGTTTTGGCAGTATAGGTCACTGAGTAGGCTTATCAGCCCAGTCTAGAAGTATAAAACTCTACTTCCCCTAAAGCATATATTTTTTTTTCTCTTTCTCTCTTACTGCTTCATGTCTTTGTTTCTTAATCCACAGGCCCCCTAACTGATAGCAAAGTTTTAGTTTTTCCTTTAGAGCTATCACAGCAATGGGAGAGTGGGGAGAAGGCAGGTGACAGTGGAAGAAAATCAGTGGTGCTGAGAGGCAGCAGGAACAATAACTGACATTTTTTTTTTTTAATAACTGACATTTTTATCTATGGGTCATTATTAAGTCATGGATTGTCAGTAATTATTGGTCATTAGTTCATAGGGTATTTTCAGTAGGCTCCAATCTGCAAATGGACTGTGACATGACACCTTTAAAATTATTCCCTGGTATATAGTCTCTGGACTAAGTAACACTGTAGGAATAAAGAAGAAAATGGACTGAGATCCACAAGGTACTTAGAAACCAGCTGCAAGAGTTCTGTTCAGCCAAAGACCGCTTAGCCAGTCCTACCTATGGTATCAGCCTATAAATCTGCCTTTGCGCTATATTTCACAAGTTTGTCGTATCATTTGGTGGCAATTTGTTCTGCCTTCCCCAACATCACAAAATAGTCATTGATTTAACCTTACTGCTTTCCTATTTGCTTGACTTTTTATTGCTCAGTTTTGCTTGTTTTGCTTTCTGCTTCCTTTCCTTCTGGCCTAGAAACTAAAATGGTGACATGGGGAGGTATGGGAAAACATTGAGATTCTCAAACTTTGACCTGCTTTATTCAAGTTTTTCAGTGATAACCACCTGTTTGTTTGTCATGAAAGCTTTCAGACACTTTTATGAACCTCTACCTATACCACTATCTTCAAGCACTCAGAGTACAAAAATAAATCATGAAAATAAGAGTAAGCAATTATTAGATTAGCTTGTTCAGTATTACTCGCTGTCTAGCTTGCTATATGTAATTTATGATTAAAACCAATGTTCAATTTTCACTAACATTGAGCTATTTAGTTCTGGTGATAATTCTACAATGTCAAGGGTATAATTCCCACCTGATAGGTCATTTATTTTAGATGATCAGAATTTATACCTGATAAAATCGCTCCTTTGCCATACCAGAATTTTTTTCTTTTAAAAAGTAGCTACATAATTGCTGCCTTTCACATCTGAAGCATCATTAATGACAGCCAATGCTCTCCATATGTACAACCATACCTGAAAAAAGGCCCAAGTGTAACTTATGTTGCCTCCCACAGAGCTTTCCAACAGACCCTGGGCCCATAAAGTCAGAGCATCCATATTTCTTTGGAAAGACATCATATTTGATTTCATATATTATTTTATAGATCAAAGAGAGAGGAAGATATATATATATATATATATATATATATATATATATATATATATATATATCCAGAGAGAGAGAGGGAGAGAGGGAGGAGAATACCATTTGTTTGATGTCTTGTAGATCCAAGAACCAAATATAGCTTTGACTCACTGTTTGTGTGTCATACTGACTCAGTGCTGTGAGACTGGCTGTGTTCCAGGCATTTGGTTGTGGGACTCCTGTCTTGCCCTGGAATTTTGAAAATGATCCCAGGTAAGGTTGACGAAACAGCTGTGCAAGTGTGGTGTGTTATCTGTAGCAAGTCCAAGTCTGGCATATATCTTTAAAACAACAAGGTCTGTAAATTGCTTTGTGAAAAGATAATATTTGAAAGCCAATGACATTTGAGAAAACTTTAAAAATGGGAAAATGTGTTGTATACACAGACATCTATTAAAAATGAGGTAGGGGATGCCTATAAAAAAAAAATCCTTCAGTAAATAAGAAGAATTCCCAAGTATTTAGGGACTCCCAGTTGAATGGAAGAAATCAGATTTGTTATCATCTATCATCTAACAAACATTCCAGACTTGCCTATAACTTTTTGACTTTGAGATAAGTTGCTGCAGAACTGAAGGCCTCATTGAATTCCCTCACACTGGAGTTGCCTACAAATGATTGTTAGGTTTCTCTGGCTCAAACATAGACCAGATTCCAGTATGCTCTAGGCCACTTAAATTCCAGCCATGTGGATATGAGAAAAACACAGAATTGTCATCTTCTCCTTCTGAAAGTTTATGTTTCTGTACACTATTTTGTCTATTCATATTGCAAAGCAAACTTTAGTTTATGAAAATTATGCACAAATTCTCTCTTCATTTCAGCGCTTTCAGCTAGTGAATATATATTACCAATCACCTGCCACACACTTGCAGAATGCAGTTAGCAGTATCACAATCTTTATAATATATTATCATCCTAACATATTTCAAAAGTTTTGTAGAAATACTAAAATAATAAGCTAATATATTCACACACATACATGCTTATATATTAATACATACACACATGCACACAATTATTGTTTTGAAACTTTGAATCATATTCAAACTTTATACTCTACTTTTTTCCCAAATATGTATCATATATGGATATGTATATCCATGATATAGATCATTGATATCAGTTCATATATCTTTTCAAAAACTGAGTATTAGGCTCTCTGCTCCTCCCCGTTCAACAGACAGCTGCATCTTCTGGTGCAGTGCCAGCCGTGTCCCTGAAGCATGATGTTGGAGTGAATGGATTTGGCCATATTGGGTGCCTGGTCACCAGGGCTGCTTTTAACTATGGCAAAATGGATATTGTTGCCATCAATGACCCCTTCATTCACCTCAACCACACGGTGTACATGTTCCAGTAGGATTCTACCCATGGCAAATCCCATGGCATGGTCAAGGCTGAGAACGGGAAACTTGTCATCCATTGGAAGTCCATCTCCATCTTCCAGGAGTGGGATCCCGCCAACATCAAATGGGGGTGATGCTGGTGCTGAGCGTGTTGTGGAGTCCACTGGGGTCTTTAGCACCATGGAGAAGGCTGGGGCTCACTTGAAGGGCAGGGCCAAGAGGGTCATCATCTCTGCTCCTTCTGCTGATGCCCCCATGTTTGTGATAGGCATGAACCACGAGAAGTATGACAACTCCCTCAAGATTGTCAGCAATGCCTCCTATACCACCAACTGCTTGGATCCTCTGGCCAAAATCATCCATGACAACTTTGGCATCATGGTGGGTCTCATGACCACCATCCATGCCATCACTGCCACCCAGAAGACCGTGGACGGCCCCTCTGGGAAGCTGTGGCATGACGACCAAGGGGCTCCCCAGGACATCATCCCTCCTTCCACTGGCTCCGCCAAGGCTATGGGCAAGGTCATCCCTGAGCTGAACGGGAAGCTCACTGGCATGGCCTTCTGTGTCCTCACCCCCAACGTGTCAGTTGTGGATCTGGCCTGCTGCCCAGAGAAAGCTGCCAAATATGATGACATCAAGAAGGTGGTGAAGCAGGCATCAGAGGGCCCCCTCAAGGGCATCCTGAGCTACACTGAGGACCAGGTTGTCTCCTGCGACTTCAACAGTGATACCCACTCTTCCACCTTTGATGCCGGGGCTGGCATTGCCCTCAATGACCACTTTGTCAAGCTCATTTCCTGGTATGACAATGAATTCGGCTACAGCAACTGGGTGGAGGATCTCATGGTCCATATGGCCCCCAAAGAGTAAGAGCCTCTTGGACCACCAGCACCAGCAAGAACAAAAGGAAGAGAGAGGCCCTCAGTGGGGCTGGGGAGTCCCTGCCCTGACTTAATCCCCCAAAACACTGAGAATCTCCTGACCTCCAATTCACATCCCAGACCCCAAGGAAGGGGAGGGCCTTGGGGAGCCCCACCTTGTCATCTACCATCAATAAAGTATACCTTACCCAGCCAAAAAAACATCAAACCAAACCAAACCTACCAAACAAACAAAAAACCCTGAGTATTATTCTATAGTGTCTGTGTGACATGAGTATTATGTTAGATAACTTCTACTTGACTACCCAGATCCTCTCTCTAACTGCCTCTACCTTGCACTCTGGGAAGGAGACTCTCAGGGGTTCTCTTACCCAGTGGTTCTGAGTGGCATGACAAATAGGTAGCTCTGGCAGGAGAGTAAAGAAAGGAAAAACAGTGAGGAAAATGCATTTATTTCTTCTTCTTCTCCTCCTCCCCCCTCCCCTGCCCTCTTCCCTTCCTTCCTTCCCTCCTTTCTTCCTCCTCCTCCTCCTTCTCTTCCCCCTCCCTCCCTCCTCCTCTTCTTCTTCCTGTTCTTCTTCCTCTCCTTCTTCTTCTTTCTTCTTCTTCTCTTCTTTTTCTTCTTCTTCTTCTTCTTTCTTCTTCTTCTCTTCTTTTTCTTCTTCTTTCTCCTACATCTCCTTTTTTCTCCCTTCTTCCTTCTTCTTCTTTTCAGGACAGCATATTTATTTCTTAGTTCTCTCTATGCAAGTCTACCTCAGCCTGACTGTGTCCCTCAACTGAAGACCACTTCTCTCATGTTCTCCTCTCCTCTACGTTCCTTATGAACTTTGGTCACAGATTCTTCTTGGGCTCAAGGAGAGTAACAGCTCCATTCCTATTAAAATTGGGTCACTGAAATAGGTCTTGTGGATTCCCTACATGCTGATCATACTTTTTTTTTTTTAAGATTTTATTTATTTATTCATGAGAGACACAGAGAGAGAGAGAGAGGCAGAGACACAGGCAGAAGGAGAAGCAGGTTCCATGCTGATCATACTTTAAAATACTGTCTTTGTGAATAAACTCTCCTCAAATTGTTATGATTTACCTGGGGATCCCTGGGTGGCTCAGCGGTTTAGTACCTGCCTTCGCCCCAGGGCATGATCCTGGAGTCCCGGGATGGAGTCCCATATCAGGCTCCCTGCATGGAGCCTGTGTCTCTGCCCCCACCCCCACCCCCGTGTCTCTCATGAATAAATAAATAAAATCTTTTTAAAAAAGTCAAGATTTACCAGTTTCCTTGGGATTCAGATATTATATAATTATTCTTCTGCTGATGAACATTCAATTTATTTTCAGTATTTTTGTATAAATATCCTCTTACATTCATTCTTAAATACCGGTACTCTTATTTCTGCAATATATTTGTCAAAAGTAGCAGTGCTCACTTAAAATTTAAGTACATTTTTAATGTTTATAGATATTTCCAGATAACTTTTTTCCAGATAGCTTTTGAAAAGATTTTAATCAATTCATACTTGCACTAGTAGTTTAATTATTTATTATTATTAGTAGTATTTTTTTTTTTTTTTTTGAGAGAGGGACAGAACAGGGGGAGGGACAAAGGTAAAGGGAGAGAGAATCCCAAGCAGGCTCCAGGAACAGCACAGAGCCTGATGTGGGCCTCAATCTCAGGACCCTGAGTTAATGACCTAGGCCTAAATCAATAGTCAGACGCTTAACTGGCTGAGCCACCCACATGGCCCTTAATTATTTTTAACAATAAATTTAAAGTGCTGACTATATGCCAGACATTCTATAAAGTATTTAACAAATATTAACTGATGTGATCTAGTATACGAGGTTTCCTATTTCTATATCCTTATCTTCACTGTATGTAATTAATCTTTTATACCTTTTCTCCAGTCTGATGTGTGTAAAATGGTGTCTCATTATTTAAATTTCCATTTGCTTGGCTATTAGTGAGGCTGAGTATCTATCTATCTATCATCTATCTATCTATCTATCTATCTATCTATCTATCTATCATCTATCTATCATCTATCTTGTCTAATTATACTTCCTCTTCAATGAATTCTCCATTTATATCCATTGCCTTTTTATTGAGTGTTTATATTAATGAGAGAAATTAGATTGGGAGAATTTGGGTGAGTGGTTGGAATCCACAAAATTTAAAAACCTTTAAAATCACAATTCTCAAATTAAATAATTCTGTAAACACAATGAGAAATCAGATGCTATTCATCTATAGTAAAATATATGCTGCTATTACCCACAGCCAGTACTTGTGCACTGGAGTGTAATCAGAAGAAATGCTCGATATTTTATAACAGAATATGACTATTTTATAGATTGAAAAACTGAAAATTTTCCTAATAAACCATTTATGAAGTAGCTAATTATATATAGTTGATAGGTGTCTGAAATGTAGAAATATGATTAGATCAGACTTGAAAAAATATTGGGAAAAACTGAGTAAAAATCTTTAATTTTATAGATCAAGAAACTGAATTTCCTAGTAGTAGCACAGTTGACTAATGACATTCGAGTGGAAAGAATCTTAGACTGACAAAGAGTAAAGATCATAAGTGCTTTGAACCTTTGTTTCCCACCCCTTCAGTGGGAAAAAAACATGAGTTCTTCCTGGTGGACAACAGGGATGGGCAGCTGAAATGAGACAATGAAAGTTCAAGTGTTAGAAAATTCTATTCATGACAGAAAGGTAAGGTATCTCTTCAGGGGAAAACCAAGTCTAGCATGCAGGTGTTCTGGTTTTTCTATCCCATTCTTTTTGTCCAGCACTGTGCTGGCTAATCCAAGAGGTTCTGCTCATGGGCATTTTTGTAGATCTTGGACAATTTAGGCAGAAGCATGCCAAATATTTCTTCGGGTTGTCTGTAGTCCCCATGAACATAGAAATCCTCCACTTTACAGGTACTAAACTTTTCTTTTTTTTTTACTCAAAGTTCAGCAACAGAGGTAATAGTCAAAACAAGCAACTAATATTTTTAGCCAAAAGGTGCCAGATGAGACACAACTCCTTTTGCAGGGAAAACTCAAGTCTGTGTGTTTGCTCACACTCCAAACATATTGCTTCTTTCCACCATCACCCTGCTACCTCACATAAAGCACTTCAATGACGACAATGCAAAAGTTCCCGCCCTGCTAAGAATAAGTTATGCTAAGCGAAAGTGGATAAAAGTAATGCAAGGCCACATAATGAGCTGCATCTGATGACAGACTCATAAAGCTGTTCCCAATAACAAATGCTTCCTATTAATGAGAATTCAGAGAAATGCAATTATTTTCAAATTCCTACACTACAAAGTAGTCATGGTTTTTTGTTATGTATGTAGTCTAATCTACAGCTCTATTTGAGTTTTTCCTTAAAAAAAACTATGGCATGCATTTTTTTCTACATACTGTAATTTCTGAAGACTGAAGTTTGCAAATTAAAAATCTGTGTAGTTCAACTATACAGAGGGATGACCATCTTAACTTTGGAAATTCAAAATCCATCTTAAGTTAACATAATAACAGTAAATATATTTTACCAGGGCATGAAGGGTATTTCATTTATTGTTAACCTAAAAAAAAAAAGTGGAATAAGAACATTTCACTCTATCAACCCTCCAGGGTTTGAATTTCAAATAAGTAATCTTCAATGCTCTTTGAGTTTTGAGGAAATCAACCTTCAATTTGCAACTTTTGCATATTACCGTAGTGGTGTTTTTGATGTATCAGTTGGCTAGTCCCCAGTTATTCTTTCAAACGTTATTCCAGGTGTTGCTGTGACATTTTTGGCATATGGGATTAAAATTCATAATCAGTTGATTTTAAGTAATGGAGATTATTTTAGATAGTCTGGATGGGCCTGATTCAATTATTTGAAAGGCATTACGAACAGAGCCAAGACTCCCATAAGAAGAAATTCTGTAGACAGCAGCTTTAACCTGTACCTGAGAGTTCCAGTCTGCCATTCATGATGGCCTGGCCCCCAAATGGCATAAATCAATAATAAATTTCTTAATTTATATTTCTTATTGACTCTGCATCTCTAAACAGAACATTAATCAATTAAATAGTTCAAGAGTACTCAATGGTATTTCCTAACCTTGATGAAAATAGTATTATATTTTAGAAATGAATTAAACTCAGAGATTATGTTTCCTTGTTACAGGTTTTCTGTCAATTTTGTAAATATTTCTTATATCTAGTCTGATTTTTCTTGGATCAACTTCAATAATTTTGATTCTTAGCCTGTGGAATCCTACTTGTTTCCATGTGGGATACTTTAGATGTTTATATAATTATTAAAGTGTGTATGTTATATATATTTTTTTATTTTATTTTATTTTATTTTTATTTATGATAGGCACACAGTGAGAGAGAGAGAGGCAGAGACACAGGCAGAGGGAGAAGCAGGCTCCATGCACCGGGAGCCCAACGCGGGATTCGATCCCGGGTCTCCAGGATCGCGCCCTGGGCCAAAGGCAGGCGCCAAACCGCTGCGCCACCCAGGGATCCCTAAAGTGTGTATGTTATAGATAATAGACATGTAAAGTAGTATAAACAAGAAGACTGACCTTAAACAAGAAGAACTAGTCCCTAGTTCTTAAGTACATATGATGGAGATTTTTTGTTTGAATAAAGAAACACGGAAATAGTTATTTCACTATCTTTGAAAAGAAAATAATTGCACTTCACCATCATTGCCAACTCCATCATATTAGCCAGAAAGCACCACAGAGTGCTGCCTTTGTTTATAAAATGGCCTCCAAGAAGAATTTGACCAGAAATACTTCAGTGGTCTCCTGGGAATTCTTTTTATATTTTTATTTATAAAAATATCACTACTATGCCTCAGAGGCTGTGGTGTTAGAAATGATAATATTACTTATCCGATCCAGAGCTAACTCTTTTCTAAGTTTTTAATTCATAATAGAACGGTCTAGTGAGGTTTTCACTCCTATTGACCCAACCTTGTTTCCATTTTTAAATAAACGACATTTTGAACAATATTTTTTTTAAGTTTTTTTTTTTTTTCTTCCTTCATAAACGCATTTTCAAATGTCATAGCCTGGTTAAATATCCTCTCTTACTCATTAGATCAATGGCATCTTTCCCCCATACTTGGAGCACATGTTTCAAAAGGATAAGCCCAAACTGTGGTGATGAAGGATAAGTCTTCTGACTCACTGAGTTGTTTCCCCTCTCTCTGCCCCCCATACCCCTCTTGTCTTAATATTAGCTTTGGACAGGATTTTATGATGCAAACTAAAGAGTGTCTCCTACCTTAAGCCCTATGGCTGTATTTCTGATTTGGTGTAGTGATGACATTTGATCAGGATTTTAAGCTCTAGAGCTTTCATTACAGAGCTAAAAAACAGCCTTGAGATCAATGCTGGAGGACACAGGGTAAGTAGTATGAATAAATCATGTGGTGGTGCATTGATAAATGCACACTACTGAATACACAGAATTTAATATCAAGGTATTGTGGCTGGATTTTCAAACACCACTGCTGGAATATTATCAATACTGCTATAAGCTATTTTATCAAAATAAAAGCTATCATTTTATTACCATTAGTAACTGTATATTTAAATTGTGTGCTTCAGGGCACTAGCTGATTGCCTTTGGTGCCCAGAGTGTTACGTTACCCTAACTGGGAAGATAAAATTCATTAGTAGTATAGTGGGCCTTTTACACTCATCTCTGAAGCTTGAGGGATTTTAAATATAGCCAGAGGCAGAATATTCAAGTGAACAACTTAACACTCAGATTCAATGGGATAAATTTGATGTTGCTATCGGGGCAATTGACTTTTGTGTACGCTTTTTTTTTCTTTCTTTTTTTCATTATGTTTTCAGTTTGCAGAAACAGTAAAGTGCTAAGGAGAACTATAAAATATATTTTCCAAAGTAGTCCAAAGGCTGCTTCTTTTAAAAAAATTATTAGCTTTTCTCCCATGCAGTCAATAGCTATTAAAGTCTTTTAAACAACTTTTCAATTATAAAGGTCAGACAAAACTGGCAAGAGTCAAAATCTAGTCTTTCCTGGCTCTCTATTCATATCTGAACTACTTCAGATAATAGGCATGATCTTTCATTTTGTAACACAGGAGCTCTTTGCATATATTTTTTGTTGAGTAAAATGGCAGAGAACGATAGTGTCAAAGATTTCCTGAAAGTAGGCATCTCCTGCCAAGCAGGCAAGGTGTCCCAGAGGAGTTTGGCTGGAATCGTACCTTAAAAAACTAAGAAGTGGACAGCAAGAATGCCTGGGTAGCTCAGTTGGTTAAGTGTCTGCCTTCAGCTCAGTTCATGATCTCAGTCCTGGGGTAGAGCCCTGCATCAGGCTCTCCCTCAGTAGCGAGTCTGCTTCTCCTTTGCTCTCTGTGACCTCTCTTGCTTTCCCTTTCTCTATCAAATAAACAAATAAAATCTTAAAAAAAAAAAAAGAATTGGACAGCAGAGATGAAACAACAGAGTCTCTTTCAGCATAGTGGTCACAAACTTTTTCTACAGCATGTATTTTAGACAATCAAGACTTATAAAACTTTTGGAAAACTGGAAAATAATTGCTCTTCTTATTAGTATTCAAATCAAAACGAACTATCTATGGATAGTTTTATTCCAAGAAAGATAAAGTTATTTGCAGGAGGTTGCAAATTATACATGCACAGTGTCAACATTTAGGAAAGCCAAACATATTTTTTCAAGAATTACGTTTTAAAGCCATCAGAAAGCTGTGGATGGAAGGAAGATTAGAGAGACTAAACTTTTAGAGGTTGGAATTCTCAGGTCTCTTTCTCTGGGAACACGTGATAATTTGGAGTATGATCTAGAGACGGGATCTAGGTTTCCTTCAGAGAAAAAAACTGATGAGAAGGGACAAATAAACCAATGACTTTTTGGCAGTCATCCAGGGCTGGACGCTTAAACTGCCCCAAACACATGGCCAATTTCTCTCATAAGAGTAGAGTTTAATTTACCAATGGACAAAGTGCTTGGTTAAAGAATCAGGTAGAGGGGATCCCTGGGTGGCACAGCGGTTTGGGGCCTGCCTTTGGCCCAGGGCGCGATCTTGGAGACCCGGGATCGAATCCCACATCGGGCTCCCGGTGCATGGAGCCTGCTTCTCCCTCTGCCTGTGTCTCTGCCTCTTTCTCTGTGTGTGTCTCTCATAAATAAATAAAATCTTTTAAAAAAAATTCTGAAAATACTGGAGGGATTGGTGAGCGGACACCGGCACTCTTTACCATTGGTTTTTCCTTCTGAGAATATTTGCTTATTCTAAGTGCAGCTAGAGGTAGAGAATCCAGGTCTGGCCCCTGGCATAGAGTTTTTGGAATACTAAAAAAAAAAAAACAACCAAGAGTTTTGGCAGCCAAACATACAACTAGACTTCTTCATAACATTATTGCTGTTCAAAACCTGCAAAGAACAGGAGTAAGCTAAAAACCTATGACTGAAATTCCAACCATCTCCCAGAGTTAGAAGAAAAATCCTTTCCAAGCCTTCAGTTAAAAGCTCCTGAGGGACATATCCTCAGAATGAAGACAAAGTGGAGATAGATTGAATCTCGCCAAAAATCCAATGCAATTTTGACCTAGTTCCATTCTGACTGGATTAAATCCATTTCCCAGTACCTCTGTAGTGATAAAATGTCATCTATTATCAGAACCTTTAAAGTTTTTATGTAGTCACAATTATATGAAAAATCATTAATTATATAGAAATATGGGACCATATGGTCAGTAACCAAGGGGGAAAACCAGACAATAAAATCAGACTTTGAGGTGGTCCTGATACTGGGATCAGAAGTCAATGATTTAAAACTGATTATGACTAATATGTTCAAGAAATTAGAGAAATGATGGAAAAACTGGTTAATATGGGGAAGTTCATTACACACTAAGAATAAAACAAATATTGTAGGAACAAAAACACATTATCTGAAATCAAGAAAGCAAGAAATAGTTTTCACAGAACTTCAGACAAAACAGAAGACATATCAACAGAAAATATCCAAACTGAAGCACAGAATAATAATAACAACAAAGCATTATAGATAAGAGGAATTCTATCAAGAGGTCTAACATACATGTAAATGGAAGATAGGAGAAATACTAGAGATGTTAGTTGAGATTTTTAAAAACAGAAGATCACCATCAACACATAGATATAAAAAGCTCAACAAGTCACAAGCAACATTTCAAAAAAATATAACTGTATAACTGTGAACATTACAGTCAAGTTTCTGATTGCCAGAGAGAAGGAGAAATTCTCACAAGTGGCAATCGACAAAAAGACAGTATTTTCAAAAGAATTAAAATAAAAGTAACAAATGACTTCACATCGGAGACGAAGTTGGAGAGTAATGCGTTAATATTTTAAAGTGTTAAAAATAATTATTAATCTGGAATCCTATAATGAATCAAAATATTCTCCAAAAATAAACATGAAATAAAGATGTTCTCAGCAAAAACAAAGATTACATCATCAATATACATTGTACGATACATAGAAAAACTTCTTATACTTAAGTGAAATAATTCCAGATAAATAAATGACATGCTTAAAGGAAGTAACAGCATGAAAAATGGTGGATATTTGGGGAGATATATATTGATTGTATAAAACAAAAATTATGGGATCCCTGGGTGGCGCAGCAGTTTGGCGCCTGCCTTTGGACCAGGGCGTGATCCTGGAGACCCAGGATCGAATCCCACATCGGGCTCCCGGTGCATGGAGCCTGCTTCTCCCTCTGCCTGTGTCTCTGCCTCTCTCTCTCTCTGTAACTATCATAAATAAATAAAAATAAAAAAAAAATAAAACAAAAATTATAATGTCTTATGAAATGTGTAACATAAATATAGACCTAAAATGCATTACAACAATAGTGCAAAAGTGGGAGATAGATTATTGAAAGTAAAACATTCTAAGATGCTAGCATTATAGGGAAGCAAAATTATTAATAACTTGTATTAGATGGTAATAAGTCAAAGATAAATTTTTAATCAGTAAGCACTAAAAGAATAATAAAAGAATGTATAATTCAGAAGGTATTAGAGAGGGAAAATGGAATAATAAAAATATTGTTCAAATCCAAAAGAAAAGAGGAGAAACAAAGGAATAAAAGAGATCTGGAACTATCATATTACTATTAGAAAACTAATCCAACTATATCAGTAATCATAAGGTAGATAGGCTATTTTAATTAAAATATTGTTTGTTAGATTGAAATAAAGAATAATTTCTGCTGAGAAGTAAAATATTTTAAATATAAGTACACAGACATGATGAAAATAAAAGGATAGAAATTGATGTATCATGAAAATGCTAATAAAATGAACACTGGTATCTATCCTATCCGAAAATGTAGGCAATAAGGCAAGAAGCAGTACTAATTATAGAGAGACATTTTAAAATCCTGCAGAGGTCAGTTACCCAAGAAAATATCACAATTCTAAATATATATGCATTAAGTAGCATGGCTTTAATATATATAAGGCAGAAAATTAGAGATCTAAACAGACAACACTCAACCCCACAGTTATATGGGATGAATTAACAGATCTGTGTCCATAACTCAAGGCATAGAAAATTTAAACAACACAAATAACAAAACTTGACCAATTTCACATATATGGAACACCGCACCCACAACATCATTTACATTTCTGAACTGCACACAAATATTCACCAAATTGATAATGTGCTAAGCCATAAAAAGAGATCCTTGAAAATACCAAAGAACTAAAATCATTTCGAATATATTTTCTCACCACAGTAGAATTTAGCTAAAACCAAATAATAAAACAGAATCTATAATAACTCCATATGCTTAGAAATGCCAAGTAATTCATATATCAAAAAGAAATCATACTAGAAATTAGAAAATGTTATGGACCAAATAATAATGAAGACATGACATATCCAGCCTTGCTGGATAGAGCTAACAATGCAGTGCTTAAAAGGAAATAGTCATAAATAAATGCATAGAGCACAAAAGAAGAAATACTAAAAACCAATTAAGAATCCATTTCAAGACAAGGGGGAAAAAAGCAATCAGTCTTTTAAAACGAAGAGGGTAGCAAATAATAAAGGTAAAACTAAAAAATTAATGAAATACAAAATAAACACAAAACAAAAAATTATCAAAAAGTTTATTAACTTTCAATAAAATTGAAAAATTCTTAGCAAGACTGGTGAAAACAAAAAGGAAAAAATACAAATTACCCATATCAGGAATAGAAGAGGAGGCATCAATATAAATCATCTACATATTAAAACTATATTGACTAAATATGAAAAAATTTCAGGAAATACATTTGACAATTTGAATGAAATGGAAAAGTTCTCTGAAAACTCAACTTACCAAAGAAATTTAAGAAATTTAAAATACGAATAGTCTTAAATATCCTAAAGATATTAATCCAGTGTTTGAAATCCCCCCATAAAGAAAATTCCAGGCCATAATCAATTAAACTATGAATCCTTCCAAATACTAACACTATACAAATCTACCAGAGAACAGATAAATAGGGGGCACTACTAACTCTTCATATGGAGCCTATATACCTTTGAAACCAAACCCTATAAAGATATGAAAAGGAAGGAAATGTACTGCCCAATATTGCTCACCAAGCTAGCTCTAATATCCTAAATAAACTACTAGAAAATGGAACTCAGTCATATTTTAAAAAAAAGGAGTACTTCATGACTAAGCAAAATTTATTCTAAGAAATCAAGAGTATTTTTATTTTTGGAAATTGACCATCATAATCCAATATATTAATATAAACACAACACAAAAATTACGGAGTTTTTGAGTTTTTGATAACCATATGGTTATCTCAATACAAGTAGAAAAGTAATTTGGTAAAATTTAACATCTACTTATTTTTAAAGATTTAGTAAACTAAGTATTAATAATGAAAACAAAAAATTAAAAGCGCAATGTAATATCAACACATAAAAATGGTTAAAAATAGAATGAAAATTCTAAGTGCTGGAAAATATGTTCTGCATTGAAACTTCTCATACATTGCTGGTTAGAGTGCAACTGGATACAAAACCCTTGAAAAACTGATAGCATACACTAATACTAAATGTATATACACCCCATGAATCAGCGATTCTGTTCCTAGGTATAGACATAACAGAATTATGTTCTCTAAAAACATGTACAAGAATGCTTAAGGTAGAGCTATTTGTAATAGTCTCAAACTAAAAACTACCCAAATGCCCAAAAGTTGAAGGGATAAGTAAATTATAGACTATTCATATAATGGACTTTTATGAAGCAATGAGAATTAATAAACTACATCTATAAGCACAATATATATAAAAGTGAATATGTGTATAGTATTAGTTAACTACTGCTGATGTAACAAATTGCTAACAATTTAATGAATTAAAACAATACACATTTTTAAAAAAGATTTTATCTACCCTTTCATGAAAGATATATAGAGAGAAGCAGAAACATAGGCAGAGGGAGAAGCAGACTTCCTACGGGGAGCCCAATGCAGGACTTGATCCCAGGAACCAGGATCATGACCTGAGCCAAAGGCAGACGCTCAACCACTGAGCCACCCTGGTGCCCAATACCCATTTTTTTTTTTAATCTTGAAGTCTGTAGGTCAGAAATTTGACTTGAGTAGTCTCACTGAACTAAAATCAAGGTTTCATTAGAGATGTACTTCCTTCTGAAGACTACAAAATAGTCCAATTCCTTATCTTTTCCAACTTGAACCCTGTTTAATTCCTCAGATCATTTATTTTATATTCTGGAGTTCTAATAGCCAGGAGTATTTTCAATGTAGCCCAGAACTCTCTCTGTATCTTTCACAAAAGGGTAGATAAAATCTTTTTAAAAAATGTGTATTGTTTTAATTCATTAAATAGTTAGCATTTTGTTACATCAGCAGTAGTTAACTAATGCTTTTCAATGTAAGAAGAGCCAGTACAAGAACTTCTGGTCACTGTGGCTAACTTTCTAGCCTAGAGAACCAAAACCCAAGGGAATCCCACCTCCATATAGAGCAGCACATACCTTACATATTAGTCTGGAGAAGATTAGAATAATTTAGAAGGGTTTACTCAGGGTGGCCCTGGTGGCTCAGCGGTTTAGTGCGGCCTACAGTCTGGGGAGTGATTCTGGGGTCCCAGGATCGAGGCCTGCATCGGGCTCCCTGTATGGAGCCTGCTCCTCCCTCTGCCTCTCTCTCTCTCTCATGAGTAGATAAGTAAAATCTTAAAAAAAAAAAAAAAAAAAAGGCTGATGGTCCAGCTTAAGAAATTTTATTTTATGTTTTTAAATATTTTATTTATTTGACACACAGAGAGTACAAGCAGGGGGAGCAACAGGCAGAGGGAGAGGGAGAAGCAGGATGTTGAGCAGAGAACCTGACACGGGGCTTGATTCCAGGACTCTGACATCACTACCTGGGCGGAAGGCAGACGCTTAACCGACTGAGCCACCCAGGTGCCCCAAGCTTTAGAAATTTTAAATCTAACAAATTTGTTAAGGAATTGTCTAGGTTGGCCAATAAGAAATTTGAGAACACCTTGTGTGAACTGAAAATCACTTTTTCTTTTTTCTTTTACTATTTTTGTCTTAAAAGATTATACATACGTTCTGTATTTGAAGCAAATGTAGAAGAGATATAGTGTTTGCACCTGGAATGCATCATTTCTACATTAAAATAAGCCAAACTGCACAAAGATTTTAAAATAGTAGAGTTTAGAGAGACGTTGATACCCCCTTTGGGTAGTGATAGCAGGAGTATGCAACCTACTTTAGACTGTCTTCAGGAGTTTAAATAGAGTTCCTCAAGTAGCCTTCTTCCCACATTACCCTGTGTTCTGATATTCTTGAGAATGGTGTTTTTAACTTGTGTCACTGCTGTGTGTGACTTTGGTATCAGTGTAGTTTATAAGGCACTAAGATGAGGTTTGTTTATAAACAATCAGTCTCAGGTTGCTTTATCAAGTAGCTCTGCCAAGAACACAAAGAAATTTAACAGAGGAGCCAACAACACACCTGTCTTTGAGGCAGTCAGTCGAGTCACAGTCTATTTTTTGCTCCAAAGCGGTGGCAATGCATGCATTCAATGTGTTAGGCATAAATGCAATGGTGAGGGTACATCTGATGATTTGGGGGAAGTTTATGAAAGAGTAAGCATTAAATTGTGAAGCATAAGACTAAATATTGTATTTCCTCAGGACTCTGTGTAGGGGTGTGTGTGTGTGTGTCTTGTGTCTGTGTCTATGTTGGGGAACGCAGCTAGGGAGGCTGTAGGGAAAATTAAATATTTAAGAATTTTACTTTTCCCCAGACTATCATTTATTATGATGCTTCTACCTACACAGCAAAAGATATATGTACAGGAACACAGCTACTTTTCCAGCAGCCCTATTTATATAGAAAAAATAATTTATTATTTTAAAATCTATAAAATTATATCCTGTGTAAACAGTTTATAGACACATTTGCACAGACATGTTAAATCTTTACATGTGTATAGATTATGTGTTTATGTATATTTTTTATAACTACCCTTGTTAAGCACTACTTTCTATATGTTCAATAAGAATCATGTTATACATGTATTGTCATAGTTGTTCTCGCCAGCAATCTTGAGTGATAGGTATTTTGATCCCAACTCAAAGCTGAGGAAATAGAAATTTGAGGAGTTAGTAACTTGCCATGGATCACACTTATCAATTAAAATGTTGACTGGTGACCTATTCTCTGTGAAATATTACATACCAAAAAATATGTCTGTAAATATATCTTTTGTTTTTTATTCAATTATTTCCTTCAGATAAATTCCTGCAAGTTGAAAGCTGGTGCACAGGGAATGGGGGGTCAGTCACTACATTAAAGATTAAGTATTTTGCTGTTTATAATCTTATATTTGTACCAGCAATGTAGGAGACTACCGACTCACATATTCACTAACATAATATCGTAATGTAAAATTTCAACTTGAAGAGGAAGATGTTAAATGCTTTCATTTGAATTTTATATTACAGAAGTTATGCATTTATCTTACAAATATTCATTGGCCATCTTTACTTTTTTTTTTCCTTTTAATTCTATCTACATTTATGTCCTTTGCAGAATTTTCTACTGAGTAAATTGGTCATTTGCCTAATGATTTGGTGAAATAATCCTAAAAATCATTTAACATAATGTGCAAATAACAATAGCCAAGAACATTTTGAAAAAAAAGGGGAAATATGTTCTTTTGATATTAATAAATACTACAACTAATACTTTGATGAGCATTCAACAATTCAGTCAATTTATAAATTAATATATGGGGTATTAATGTTTTTATAATTTTAAAATTTCCAATTCAATAATATAGACACAGTAACTTCTATATATTCAGAACTTAACTTCATTTGCTATAGCAAAATCTGTTTTATTTTACTTAGTTTTTTATTTTACTATAAATTTGTAGTATTTATATGTTTATTCCTAGGTAAATTATATTTCTGATGCTGTTGTAAATGGAATATATATTATCATATTTTCTAAGTTCTGACATTTTTCAGTGACTGACATCTATCACTTGAATTTTATTTTTATCATATTATTTTGTTTTACATATGTATGAATTTTTAAGGACTCTATTTTTCTTTTGCCCTTGTCTTTTGTCATACTATCAAGGACAGAGACACATCTTTCCAGAACACAGGATCCTTCCACTAATACTTGACTGGAGCTCCAAAGCTAAATCTTTCATTTACTTCACTCTCCTCCAGCTTCTGCTACAATATCCATTGGACAGCTCTCCTCTTACTGAAATTAAGCATTTCAATAGCATCCTAGTCTTCACAATGGTTAAAGGGGACTAATAACGGTTAGTTCTACAACTCTTACACATGGTAGATAAACATTTCTTCTCACTAAGTCCATGGCAACCAGCATCTTGAAACTAGTAAGATTTTAGCACTTTATTCACAAAATTAGAAACATTCACACAGTTAGGTCTGATTGTTTTCTGCTCTTAACCTTTTCTTCAGTTTATATTTGAATAACCGCACTGTGCATTTTTAAACTAAATATATTTAGTTTATATAAAATATATAGTATATATAGTATATATATAAATATATAGTATATAAAAATATATAGTATATATATAGTATATATAAAAATATATATTTAGTTTATATAAACTATATAGTATATACAGTTTAAACTAAATATATTTAGTTTGAGGACTGACTAAAGAAATAATAAGTAGTAAACTTTAATCTTATTAACCTACTAAACCCAACAATGATCTCTTAGCAATCAGACACTCTCCTTAAACCATGAACAAAGAAATAGCTCTGTACAGCCTTTGTTTATTTAGCCCAGAAGTCTTCAAAAGATGTGCATTTTTGCCTGTGTGTGTAAGGGTACTATATCCTTATCCCTTGGAAGCTGTTAATAATTGCACATGCCTCCCTCTCCATTAGATTTTGGTATACTTTCGTCTATTCTTTTAACTCTTCCCAACCAGCCTATCACCTCAGAAGAATTGCTGCCAGTTTCTTGTAACCATCGGTATAAGAAACATTGAGAATAATAATTATAATTCCCAATGTCAATATTAAACATTGCAGCTGAATTTATGCTGAGACTTCTAAGGCCTTCACAGTATCTTTCACAAATCATAATTATTCACATTTATATCTATTCTTCTCTATGAAAAAAATCATCTTTATACTCGTGTTTTCATGAGATGCTTTTTGTACTTTCCCAACTTTCTTGGCAATAGCAATCATTTAAAAATACTTAGAAGATGAAAGAAAGAAGTGAAAACTTTAAGTAAATTATCACTTTGGGGTGTAGAAAAATTTCTTTTTTCTGGGGGCATATCAACATTTACTTCATGTCCAAAGGAGTTTGCACATTCCATATGCAGTAACTTGTCTATCAAGCTCTACAGGTTTGCAAAAGGCAATCAGACCAAAAGGGTTATAGGTTTTCTGGCAGCATTAAGCCCAGAGGCTTAACTCTCAGCTACATTCTAGAGATTAGAATTCAATAGGTTCACAGTGGTCTGGAGGATCTTGGAGAACAAGATTGTGTTTGCCCTAAGTTTGGATCTCAGAATCATGGAATTTCATTTAGGGCTTTAAAGATATTTAAACGGTAATTAACTCATTTTACCATTCCAACTAAATTTTTTTTTTTTTTTTAAGTCCAGTTGTCTCCTTATAAGATTCCAGATGAGAGAGCCTTTTTGGCCCTCAGCTAGGTTTCTAATTTCCTTGGAGAGCAATGACGTTATCTTGTATTTCTGTTCCATGTTACTGTACTTAGCAATGTATAATGGCTAAAAGCAAGGTCAGGAACTCCACAGATATTACAACTAGGGTAACAAAAGGAAATGAAGAAAGCCAGAAGCCATGTATAGAGACATATAGTAGTCAAAGTATCAGGTGGACAATTAAAGAATGGGGAGGCTGGAAAATGAATTGGAAAGTAAGTCTACAGACAAAGACAGAATGGAAAAATAGAGCACTAATTTAAGGTCAAAGGGCATTATTCAAATATGGATAGAATGCACAATTGATCATGTGAGGTTTAAGTTTCCAGCAAAGGAGAAGATTACTAGGCCAGGTAACAAGTGGAAATGGGATATCAGATATAAAGTAAAATTGGTTCATGGTCACTGAAGGCATGTTTGGAGCCAGTCAGTTCTGTGAGCTTGGCTAATTTACCTACTTACTCTAAGTTTGCTTTCATCATAACATTTTAATAAGAGGAATGCCTACTTCAAAGGATTGGTGAAAACATGTCAAGTGGCTGCACACAGTAAACACTCAATGATGAAAAGTGGTTATTAGCTTTAAGAGGTCTGAGGATCCAGGCAGCCTGGGTGGCTCTGGTTTAGCGCCACCTTTAGCCCAGGGCCTGATCCTGGAGACCTGGGATCCAGTCCCACATCGGGCTCCCTGCATGGAGCCTGCTTCTCCCTCTGCCTGTGTCTCTGCCTCTCTCTCTCCCTCTTTCTCTCTCTGATGAATAAATAAATAAAATCTTAAAAAATATATAAATATAAATAAATATAAATATAAATATATATATATATATATATATATATAGAGAGAGAGAGAGAGAGGTCTGAGGATCCATGAGAGTCTTGGTGAGTGGGCAGTGAGCATGCTGTTATACTGGAACCAGTAGTGAGAAAAAAATATGTATCCGTCAATATCACACTTTTCTAGTCTGATTTGTCCTCTATGTGAATAGGAATATTATTTAATATGTGACAGACCAGAACTGCTGGTGGCAGCTTAGCCATCACTTATAGTGTTTTACCAATCACAACTATGTGGATCCTGGGCACCTTAGTCACCTTACTAATTCCTTGTCATTCATCTTTTCTCAGTCACAGCAGCACCACAGATTAGAGTCATAATGCCAATTTCTAATTTTTAAAATAGGGTAAAGTGTAATTATCCATACCCTCCCTTCTGCAGACCCCTAAAGAGGAGACTGCTATTTTTCTCACATCCACATGCAGCAAGGTCTGCTACTTCTAGGACTTCCAGTGTTGATTCAGAGCCATAACTTCTCTACTTCCTTATAACTACTACTCTTTGGTGGAGAATAATATCAAGCCATTTCAGCCTCTAGTCCTCCTCACTGCTATCATACACAACTCTCCTGTATACACATTCCTCATTCACTGGAGATTTTAGTGTCTGGCTATCTTCTGTACCACTCTAATCATGCCATTATCCTGGGAGAGATCTGCTTCCACAAAGACAACTCACCAATCGTTGAGTATTTTGGTCTTAACTTTAATAACCTGCACCTTCACTCCACTTAAGCCAATGTCTCTTAGGTATTTTCATCTAGCGTTTCCTTTATTCACCACCTAAAATCTATCTGATGATGCCAATAGATAAATTTCACAAAACTGTGCAAATTACAACTTTAAGATTGTCATCCCCAAATGGGTCCTCAATGCCACCATGATACTTTTATGATTTCTCAATACTTTAGTATTTTTCAAGATTGCTATTCTCCCCTCTAGCCCTCTACATTGCATGCAATATCTTCTCCACTCTTAAGCATTTGATTTAGGCCATCTATGCTGTTGGTCTTATACAGAAAATAAAGACATTAGCATTTTCTTTAGCCATAATGAAATGTACAGACTTCCTTGCATGTACATTCATCTTTTTCTCCTTTTTTTACCTTTAAAATGGAAATGGCATCTCTCCTCTTGGTTATGGTGATTTTCTCCATTTGATCTTGATCCTATTCTCTCCTGACTCTTCAGGTTTATAAACAATTTTTTTTCCTTGTCCTATACCTACTCAAGATTTAAATATTTCCTCTCATATCTCCCTGCTTAAAAAAATTCTCTCATGAGTTTTTTTTTTCTAGCTATTGCTTTTTTCTGTTTTCTTTTGAAGAGAGAGAGAGAGAGAGAGAGAGAGAGAGAGAGTGGGGATGGGGGGAGAGAAGCAAAGGAGCAGAATCTTAAGCATGGAGCCCAACTTGGGGTTTGCTCTCATGTTCTTAAATCATGATCCTGAGATCATGACACCTAACTCACTAAGCCACCCAATTGCCCCATTATAGCTACTGTGTTATCTTAATCCTCTATTCACAGTGAAGTTATCCATAGGGTTCTCTATATTTGCATTAACTCTTTGCCCTTACAGTCACTTCTCAAACCATAAAAATTTAGATTTAGCATATCCAACTTTACTGACATTGTTCACATCAGTTGCCAAAAGCTTACTTGTTGCTAGATCCAAAAAGCACTACCCAGTTTTAGCTTGCTTGGTTTCTTAAAGTATATATGGCATACTTGACTCCTGCCTGAAAAAATGGTCTTCCTTTGGAATTTATCCCACTATATAGTCTCCTGATTTTCCTTCTGCCTTATACAGATACACTGTATATACAGTGGGTGTACACTGTATTACTTGGATGTTAAAACTCCTCTGAGTATTGTCTTCTTTTGTCCCACTTCTTGCTATAGTCATACTACTGCGTTTTCTGTTTTCTACAAACTGTGATCTTCTTCAGTGAAATGAAAGTCTATCACTGGAACCTCCAAACATGTGATTCTTCCGTATTGATTATCTTTGCTTTTACTTAACTTCTACCTATTATGTGTCATTTGAGATCTAAAATCCTCTGGAAAACCTACTGTTGCATCAGTAAATGCCCCTCCAATGTACTATCAAAAGTCTACTTCCTCCTTTTTTTTTTAAAACCCCATTTACCAGTGTTTAAGATGTCTGTTTTCTATTTCCCCTATTAGATTATAGACTCCTGGAATGCAGAGAATTATTTATCATCACATTGCTAGAACATAGACCAGTACTTGGTATAAAGTAAGTGCTTAATGAATATTTGTCAAACTGAATACATCAATAAATTATATCATAAATATATATTCTAGTCAATTTAATATTAAGCCATGGAAGAATTCAAGAATAAATTATTAAATAGATCATTTGTAAGCACTCCAAAAATAAAGCAGTAATGACTAGAAGACATCATGGATTCACAAAGAACAAGTCATGCCCTATTAATTGGATTTTCTCTGGCAGATGAGAATGCCCTAGATGAAGTACCTAAACTTTTCTCTTTGGAAATGCTTTTGTTTCAAAAAGATCTAATAACTTAGTTCTTAGAATCTCTTACATCACTGTGGGCAAGATGGTGAGATGAGGTCAAATACAAAAAAAATGGTAATATTTCTTTTTTAAAATATTGTATTATTAATTTCAGAGATAGAGTTAAGTGGTTGTTCTTTGGTTGTATATACCACCCAGTGCTCATTACATCACATGCCTTCCTCAATGCCCATTACCTCATCCTCTCACCCTCTTTCCCTCCAGTACCCCTCAGGTTGTTTTTTATGATTAAGAGTCTCTTATGGTTTGTCTCCCTCTCTGATCTTGTCTTATTTTATTCCCCCCTTCCTCTATGCTGCTGTTTTCTTTCTTAAATTCCACATATGTGTGAAATTATATAATTGTCTTTCTCTGACGGACTCACTTCACTTAGCATAATACACTCTCGGTCCGTATCCATATCATTGCAAATGGCAAGACTTTACTTTTTGATGGCTGAGTAATATTCCATTGTATGTATATATGTATGTATGTATGTTATATATAAAACACCTTTATTCTTTCATATGTCAATGGACATCTGGGCTCTTTCCATAGTCTGGCTACCTGCACATTGCTGCTGTAAACATTGGTGTGCAGGAGCCCCTTCAGATCACTGCATTTGTATCTTTAAGGTAAATACCTAGTAGTGCAATTGTTGGGGCATAAGGTAGCTCTGTTTGGAACTTTTGGAGGAGCCTCCATACTGTTTTCCAAAATGGCTGTACCAGCTTGCATTCTGACCAACAGTATAAGAGGGTTCTTCTTTATTCACATCCTTGACAACATTTGTTGTTAACTGACTTGTTAATTTTAGCCACCCTAACTGGTGTGAGATGGGATCTCATTGTGGTTTTGATTTGTATTTCCCTGATGCCAAGTGATGTTGAGAATTTTTTTCATGTGTCTGTTGGCCACTTGTTTCGTTTTCTTTGGAGAAATGTCTGTTCATGTCTTCTGCCCATTTCTTGACTGAATTCTTTCCTTTTTAGGTGTTGAGTTTGAGAAGTTCTTTATAGATTTTGAACACTGCCCTTTATCTCATAAGGCATTTGCAACTATCTTTTCCCATTCTCTAGGTTGCCTTTTAGTTTTGTTGACTGTTTCCTTCAGTGTGCAAAAGTTTTTTATCTTTTTTTTTTTTTAAAGTTTTTTATCTTGAGGAAGTCCCAATAGTTCATTTTTGCCTTTGTTTCCCTTGCCTTTGAAAACAAGTCTGGCAAAAAGTTCCTGTGGCTTAGGTCAAAGAGGTGGCTGCCTGTGTTCTCCTCTAGGATTTTGATGAATTCCTGTCTCACATTTAGGTCTTTCATCCATTTTGAGTTTATTTTTGTGGACAGTGTAAGAAAATGGTTCTGTTTCATTCTTCGGCATGTGGCTGTCCAATTTTCCCAACATCATTTGTTGAAGAGACTATCTCTTTTCCATTGGATATTCTTTCCTGCTTTGTCAATTAGTTGACCATAGACTTGATGGTCCATTTCTGAGTTCTCTATTCTGTTCCATTGTGCCTGTTTTTGTGCCAGTACCAAACTGCCTTGATGATGACAGCTTTGTAATAGAGCTTGCAGTCCAGAATTGTGATGCCATCAGCTTTGGTTTTCTTTTTCAACTAGCCTTTGCTATTCAAGGTCTTTTCTGATTCTATACAAATTTAGGATTGTTCCAAATGTTTCAGCCCTGTGAAAAAAAGTTGATGGTATTTTAATAGGGATTGCATTGAATGTATAGACTGCTCTAGGTGGCATAGATATTTTAACAATATTTGTTCTTCCAAACCATAAGCATGGAACTTTTTTCCTCTTTTTGTCTGTGTTTTCCAATTTCTTTCATGAGTGTTCTATAGTTTTCAAAGTATAGATCTTTTCCCTTTTTGGTTAAGTTTATTCCTAGTTATCTTACGGTTTTTGGTGCAGTTGTAAATGGGATCGATTCCTTAATTTCTCTTTCTTCGGTCTCACTCTTAGTTTATAGAAATGCAACTGATTTCTGTGCGTTGATTTTATATCCTGCCATGTTGCTAAATGCCTGTATGAATTCTAGCAATTTTCAGGTAGAATCTTTTTGGGTTTTCCACTGAGAGTATCATGTCATCTGCGAAAAGTGAGAATTTGATTTCTTTGTCTATTCAAATGCCTTTTATTTCTTTTTGATGTCTGATTGCTGAGGCTAGGACTTCTAGTACTATGTGGAACAACAATAGTGAGAAAGGACATCCCTGTTGTGTTCCTGACCTTAAGGAAAAAGCTCTGTTTTTCCCCATTGAGAATGATATCCACTGTGGGCTTTTCACATAGCTCTTATGATACTGAGGGATTTTCCCTCTACCCCTACACTGTGGAGAGTTTTAATCAAGAAACGATGCTGCACTTTATCCAAAGCATTTTCTACATCTATTGAGGGCACCATATGGTTCTTGTCCTTTATTTTATTAATTTAGTGTATCACATTGATTTGTGAATGTTGAACCACTTTGGTAGCTCAGGATTAAATCCCACGTGGCTGTGGTAAATAATCCTTTTAATGTACTGTTGGATCCTATTGGTTAATATCTTGGTGAAAAATTTTGCATCCATGTTCATCAGGGATATTGGTCTGTAATTCTTTTTGGTGCGTTTTTTGTCTGGTTTTGGGATCAAGGTAATGCTGATCTCATAGAAAAAGTTTGGAAGCTTTCCTTCAATTTCTATTTTTTGAAACAGCTTAGAAAAATAGGTATAAAAACATTCTTTAAATGTTTGGTAAACTTCCCCTGAGAAGCTATACAGACCTGGACTCTTGCTTGTTTTGATTACTGCTTCTATTTTCTTGTTGGTTATGGGTCTATTTAAGTTTTCTATTTCTTCCTGTTCAGTTTTGGTAGTTTATATGTTTCTAGGAATGCATCCATTTCTTCCTGATTGCCTAATTTGTTGGCATATAGTTGCTTATATTATGTTCTTATAATTGTTTATATATTTTCAGTGTTGGTTGTGATCTCTCCTATTTCATTCATGATTTTATTTATTTGGGTCCTTTCTCTTTTCTTTTTGATAAGTCTGGCTAGGGGTGTATTGATCTTATAATTCTTTCGAAGAATCAGCTTCTAGTTTCATTTATCTGTTCTACTGTTCTGGTTTCTATTTCATTGATTTCTGCTCTAATCTTTATTATTTCCCTTTTCTTGCTTGGTGTGGGCTTTATTTGCTGTTCTTTCTCTAGTTCTTATAGGGGTAAGGTTAGCTTGTATATTTGAGACTTTTCCAATTTTTTGAGAGAGGCTTGTATTCCTATGTACTTCCCTTTAAGGACCACCTATGCTGTATCCCAAAGGTTTTGAACAGTGGTGTTTTCCTTCTCTTTTGTTTCCATGAAAGTGTTAATTTTTTTTTTTTTTTTAATTTCCTGGTTGACCCATTCATTCTTTAGTAAAATGCTCTTTAACCTCCAAGTGTCTGGGTTTCTTCCAAATTTCTTCTTCTGATTGAGTTCAAGTTTCAAAGCACTGTGGTCTAAAAATATGCAGGGAATAATCCCAATCTTTTGATATTGGTTGAGACCTGATTTGTGACCTAGTATATGATCTATTCTGGAGAATGTTCCATGTGCACTAGAGAAGAATGTGTATTCTGTTGCTTTAGGATGGAATGCTCTGTATATATCTGTGAAGTCCATCTGGTCCAGTGTGTCATTCAAAGCCTTGTTTCCTTGTTGATCTTCTGCTTAGATGATCTTTCCATTGAAGTTAGTGTGTTTTAAAAGTCTCCTATTATTGTATTATTATCAATGTGTTTCTTTAATTTTGTTACTAATTGATTTATATAATCGGCTGCTCCCAAGTTAGGAGCATAAATATTTATAATTGTTAGATCTTTTTGTTGGAAAGACCCTTTAAGTATGATATAGTATCCCTCTTCATCCTTACTACAGTCTTTGGTTTAAAATCTAATTTGCCTGATAGGAGACTGCTACCCTAGATTTCCTTTGAAGTCCATTAGCATGATAAATGTTTATGACCCCCCTCACTTTCAATCTGGAGGTATCTTTGGGTCTAAAATGAGTCTCTTGCAGACAGCATATCAATGGGTCTTGTGTTTTTATCAAATCTGATACTCCATGTTTTTTGATTGGGGCATGTAGCCCATTTACATTCAGAGTAATTACTGAAAGATATGAATTTAGTGCCATTTTATTCCCTATAAAGTCACTGTTTCTGTATATTGTCTTTATTCCTTTCTAGTCTTTGTTGCTTTTGGCTTTCTCTTTGCTTAAAGGAGCCTTTTTAATAATTCTGGCAGGGCTGGTTTAATGATTACCAATTCTTTTAGTTTCTATTTGTCCTGTTTATCTCTCCTTCTATTCTGAATGACAGCCTTGCTGGATAAAGTATTCTTGGCTGTGTATTTTTTGCATTTAGAATGTTGAATGTATCATGCCAGTCCTTTCTGGCCTGCCAGATCTGTGGATAGGTCTGCTGCCAGCCTTATGTTTTTACCCTTGTAGGATAAAGACCTTTTGTCCTAAGCTGCTTTCAGGATTTCCTCTTTGTCTGAAGTCTGCAAGCTTCACTATTATATGTTGAGGTTTTGACCTATTTTTATTGATTTTGAAGAGGTTCTCTGTGCCTCTTGGATTTCAATGCCTATTTCTTTCCTCAGATTAGGGAAGTTTAGCTATAATTTGCTGAAATATACCTTCTGCTCTCTCTCTCTCTCTTTCCTCTTCCTTTGGGACCCCAATTATTCTAATACTATTTTGCTTTATGGAATCATTTATCTTGAAGTCTCTCTCATAATCCAGTAGTGTTTATCTCTCTTTATCTGTTTCTTTTCCATCATTTTGTCTTCTATATCATTGATTCTGTCTTCCACCTCATTTATCCCAGCAATTAGAGCCTCCATTTTTTTATTGTGTCTCATTAGTAGCCTTTTTTTAATATCAATCTGGTTAGATTTTAGTTCTTTTACTTCTTCAGAAAGGGATTCTCTATTGTCTCCTATGCTTTTTTTCAAGCCCAGCTAGTATCTTTATAATAGTTATTCTGAACTCTAGTTCCAACATCTTACTTATATCCATACTGATTAGGTCCCTGACAGTCATTACTACCTTTGTTCTTTCTGGGGAGATGAGTTTTTCAGTTTTGTCACTCTGTTCATAGAAGAATAGGTGAACAAAAGAACAAAATACTAAAATAGCAACCACAACCCCAGAAAAATATACACTTTCTAAAACTGATCGCTTTTCCTTTTGTAAAACTGCAGCAATTCTTTTCTTAGATCTCTGTTTGAGTTCACAAGTGTTCAGAATGATTTGATAGTTATCTACCTGAATTCTAGGGAGCAGATGAAACTAAGGTCCCCTACTCCTCTGCCATCTTCCTTCCTCTCCCATGGTGATATTTCTAATAGGTCTCTGGTACTGGAGAGTTAGCATTTGGCTTTGCTTTTTTCAACAATTTTACAACTGCTTGCATAAGTATATAGAAAAAAGACTTAATTTTTTTTAATAGTAAAATCTATAGAATGGAATACTTGCAAAGCATTCAAACAGTCTGGGTGATAATTTCTGTCAGGGATATCCTTGTCAGAGAAGATATTTCTGTCTTGAGTGGGAGGTTGGCTTTATAATTTCTAAAGTCTTTTCCAAATTTAAGATGTCATGATTCTGTGAAGTATTATCATTTCAAGATGTGCTGGAAATGCTAGTACAATCCCAGAATATCCTACGTAGAACAAATTAGAGTGTAACACTGGCAAATAAGAGAATCAAGTGTATCACTTTGTGTTGTGTACCTGGGGCTGTTCAAAGAAAGCAGGGGAAAATTACAAAACTAAAGACTACCTACGTAATGTAACAACAGATCTCCAGAGATACTTAGGGGAGAGATTCTTCCAAATTTCATGCATTCTACACAATAAAGTTTCAATTATTCGACGATTAGCTACAAACAGTATTTACCTAGAAAATATTCTATTACTTGAAAAATCTAGATGCTAAATAGTTTTTTTCAATTTTTAAGATGTTTTAAGTACTTTCGAAGTTTTTTTTTTTTTTTTAATTGGTATTATTCTGCCCCCTACAAAGCTGACCTCTCTGTAGTACCAGTGAGCTAAATGGAGCTTTTATATGGTCAAATTCATAACCTCTGTGTTTTCAAAATCCTTTTAAATGATAATGAACCCATAGTGCCTTGGAACTTAATGTTATTTTCTATCTTCGGTGCAGACAGAGGGTTCTCTCCCTGTCAGATATGATTTGGAAGGGACATCAGAGGCCAAGGAACACTGTTGACTTGGATAAGTTCCACAGATGAAAACGCCTAATTGAAGGGACTGGCTAAATTTTGGTTGGCGGCAAAGAAGTGAAATGCTGTCTCCAAATGGTTTTTGAATAATTATATCCAAATAAGAAAGCTTTCTGGGTTTGACTTGTATGACCTTTTAAGTGATAAACTGTCACAAATTTCAACTGAGCCAATGTTTCACCAAATCAATTCATTTGAGACTTCTGATCACAGTTAAATGATAGAAACACTAAACTTAGTAAGGAGCAGTTGCCACATCTCAGTTCTTTAGAATAACTTCTACATCAGACCTTTTCTTTCTATTCCACTGCCATAACTCAATTCAGACCTTCCTGCCTTACGTCTATCTATTATGATAATTTCTGATCTTTATCCCTCCAATTTCTCTCCTCTCTAGTCCATTCTTCATGAACTATCAAGTCAGTTTGTCTAACCTTATTTTGATTGCAAAAATGTCCCCTCAGCAAACACCGTAGGGTCCCTACTAATTAAAAAATAAAGCCCAAACTATTCAACATGTGTTTAGTACCTAAACCTATCTATCCTTGCCCCAAATCCCTCTCCTATAAAGTAAATTAATATAACTGTCTTAATATCTTGCCTATAAGCATTCAATGACAGAATGCATCTTCCCTGGATATTATCTGCTACTTATGCTCATTCATAAGGTTCTTCTTCAGATTTCCTTAGCCCTACAGATTAAAGGGATCTGTACCTCTCTGGGACACTTAGGGCCATTATTTTCAGAACAACTCATTGTGGTGCAATTCATCTTCTACTAATCTCATAACAGTTCTTCTATTGTTATATTTAAATGTTATCTTATTGGTTAATATCATCTTATTAATTTATCTGTTGGAGGGAAGAGAATTCATTAATCATCTTAATAGATTAAATATAGCATAGTGCTTTGGTAATCTTCTTGATGCTTGGCCCTGTAAACTTCAAATAACTTCAGCTGAAATTTATATATCCTTCAATTGCAATATCATCTTTCCCATCCTTTCTTTAAACTTCAGTTTGGGGATTATAATATGTTTCTTAGTCTGGGGGAAGACAGAGGCCCAATACATTAGTTCAATATTATCAAGTCATTCAGAAGGTTATCTTCCTAATTGGGCAATTATTTTCTAATAACTTATTCTTCTATTACAGGAGGCCAAGCTCATACATCACTCAGAATCATTGTTCATTACTCTCATCACTTTCCCTCAGATACTGACAGTTTTTCTATTTCCATCTCTCCATCAATGGGCTACTCTGTGTCTCTTTCAAATCTAACCTGTCCACCTCAACAAGCCAAATTTCTCTTAGGTCCTCCATATACTGGCTACTCTTGCTAACTTTAAGCCCTTACTCTAAGAGTGACTTTTGTATAATACATGTTCAATAAACATTAGTTGACTTCACCTGATAGTGAGTTTTGACATTCTCCTACAAAGCTTGCCAGTGCTCTTGAGTAACAGACCACATACACACATGCACATAGAACCTGATTTGTAGTGCTATTCGTGACTTGAAGATGGGGGCTAAAAGTTAATTAAAGGATATAGACAAACTTGCAGAATAATGAACTAGGTAATGATTCATTTTCCAGCTTAAACTCTTTTTCTCCTCTTTCTATTGCTTTCTCCTTAAGAATCTTACACTGATCTCTTAACAATTTTCTACTTGATTTCCCCATTTTTCTCACAAAGAACTCAAAGCCTTTAGGAGGAAAGACATGGTTTAAAAGTCATATTTCTGGTATATGCTTTTTAATTTTGAAGTAAATTTGTAAAATACACTAATTATGATATCTAAGAGTGCTGTGTGCTCTTCTCTGGTTGTAAATAATGTATTTTGCCAGTGACTCTCAAGGTTTTCAATTCATAAGAGTTATTATGTATACTGACACTGCCTTGTCACTTGAAGGTGTGAAAGAAACAGGTTATATACATTTAATGATTTAATACATATTATACATATAATTTGTATACAATTAATACATTTATGCGTATTAAATACATATAAATAAGTTATGTATTTATTTATATTAAATTAAATTGATTCATATATGTAGTCAGAGTTGAGAACCCATTAACATCAGTTAATTGGGGTGCCTGAGTGACTCAGTTGAGTATCTGCCTTGGGCTCAGGTCATGATCCTGGGTTCCTGGGACCGAGCCCCATGTCCTGTCTGGCTTTCTGCTCAGTGTGGAGCCGGCTTCTCACTCTCCCTCTGAGAGCTTGTGCTCTCTCGCCCTCTCTCTCTCTCAAATAAATAAACGAAACCTTAAAAAACTCTGTTTAAGTAAACTTAAAAGTTCAGTCTCAGGTTGAAACTTTCTTAATGTGATATTTCATAATTAAAACACTGTTTTTCAGTACTAGTTTTCATCCTAATGTGTTTATAAATTCTATTAAAAGCCTGTCATAATTGTTTAGAACTAAGGCGGCCATCAAAACCAAAATAGCAATATAGTTTAGCCAGTCCCCTTGGAATAGGAGGAACCATTAGATTGAAAGGATTTTTTTTTTCAATTTTAGTGGACCAGAAAAAGCCACTTTTTTTTCCCCAAAGGAAACTTCTATTGCTACTTAAAATCAGCTTATTCAGAATTTGGACTTATCATGTCTTATTGTTCTTTTACGCTGGGGCTCAGTCTCCTCTTTAGTCTTTGAAACCATTAGCTGAGAAAAGCACTTCAATTGGATAAGCATTCACTGAGTGTCTTCTAGTTGTCCAGGACTCTGCAAAGTCTGATATAAATACAAGAGAAGTGTGTGATCCATTTACATTTTCAAGAAATTTGCTGAGAAGAGGAGAGAGCCAAAATTTATATATGTAAAACAATTTGGAACTATGTAAAAACATCCTATGATTAAATAGAACATAACAGCTGAGTATGTGTGTGTGTGTGTGTGTGTGTGTGTATAAAATGGCTGATAAGGAAGAGAAGACACCAAAATTCAAAGATATCATGGATAGTCTAAGGTATGAATGAGTCAAAAGAACTGGGGTCATGGAAAGATGACTGGAAAGAAATTAGGGAAATGGGAAGAACAAAAAATAGCAAAGGAAAGAAGTGGTCAAATGTTACTGAAAATTTATCCCTTTTGTGAATAATCACACATTGGCTAAGCATCGAAAGAACATAATCTTCTGACATTCGGAGGCTGTACCAAACAATTTTAACTCTCACCCTTGATCTAAATTATCGATGAATTTGAATGTGACCTCAGAATAGAGGTATAAGACCACAGAACTCATATCCTTTCATCCATCTATTTTTATAACGTTTCCTACTCTATTTGTTACTTATTCTGGTAGTGTGGAAATGGTAAATCAGTGGTCTCACATTCCAATCTTTGATTCATCCATTCAATGGCCCAGGTAAATTATTTGTCTCAGTTTCCTAGTTTGCAATATGAGAATATTGATGCCATTACCTGAAAGGAAATGGTATATCCATGTATGTTTAGGTGACATGTAAGTTATAAGTATTCACTCAAATGTATACTGTGTGATTAGCACTATCCCCAGAATGTTATAAGCATAAACTAGGTAATAGCTCTTATTATTGTTCTTTGATTATTATTTGGTTAATAGATATATTGTTGCTGAATAAACAAAGCAGTCTTGTAAAGTGAGCCTATGGATTTATAGAATAGGAGAGTTCAAAATTAGCATGTCTTTGGGAACAGGGACCTCATAGTCATCTTTCTGTCACTGCTCAAGATTTTAATGTTATGTGAAATAAGCCCACCACACAAAATGTTCTAAGTAGAAAGCTACCTTTATCTGTGAGGCTAACAGAACTACATTGTGCACTCCAGGTTTTTTCCATTCATTTGCTCAAAGATAAGCAGCAAGCTATTACTCTCTTTAGGGGCTGTCTTCAGAGACTATTTCTAGCCACCACTTGTGGGAATGCTTTATGAGATGTCAGCGTGTGTGAGTAAAGATAGCATGGTTTGTCATGGGCAGATAGACCATATTCTGCTATAAACTGATGGCTTTGTCTTTTATCACTGTCACAGTCTTATTTAACAAGCTGTGACTCTGTGGTTCCTCACAAAGAAAACTGTCATCCCCAGACACGTGGCCTGAACATCCTTTCATCTTCCACGCCAGTAGGATCTGTCATGTGACATCAAGCAGACCAGCAACTCCAGATGGACCAGGCAGCCTGCAACCGTGTAATGAGGAAGGTTTGTACTGGCATAGATCCAGGGTTTGCACCTTTGATTAGATTACATGGATGAGAAAAACATATGTAAGCTTTTAAGTAGTGTATGCTGATAATATGTCATAAATATCACTTGAAAGGAAATAGTACAACCAGCCGTGTTAGGTGATAATTATTTATCATGGTGTTATTCTGAGTAACTGATAAATCAATTAAGATTGATTTATTCCACTATCCCTCCATTTTAACACTCTTCTCATGCTAGGTATTAATAACATATACAATTTTGAAGCAACCTCATGGCTTTAATTATAAATAGTCCTTCAAAATTGCTGACAATCAGTTAATACCTTGTTTGTGTGTGTGTGTGTAGCAATTGTGTAGCAACTCTATACATACTGACTCTTCTACTCATAATATTAATTAAGAAATGACAAATCCAGAGACTAAACAGAAAATTATTTAACATTTCTAAGAGAGCTCTGTGGTTGAGAACTGAGGGAAATGTTTAGTTACAGCATTTCACCGAAGCCTGCAGGACTTATATTTTTGTCTATGGAAATGGGCCCATCCTGCTGAGTTCAGCACATCGTCTGACCCAGGGACATAGTATTCCACTGTAGCCGTGACTTGGCAGATAAGATTAAACTACTTTGGGGACATTAAAGTATAAATATTTCATGGGTGCCCTCATGGGATTGAATTTAAGCTAGAACACTTAAAAGTCTCAGTTCTTTGGTCTCACTGATGATCCCTGCCTTTTTATTTTCTTTAAATTTCCACATTTTGCAAAGCTTAAGGAGTTTAGCTTTGCCTTTTTGTTGCTATTGCTTTCAGATAAATCCAAGGATGTTTAAAGCTGGAATCTTGGCTGCAAAAAAGGTAGGGAATCCACTGGTCAAGTACCTCTATGAAAGAACAAGATTATTAAACTAGATGAGAAAAATTTTTGAAAAGTGAGAATGTAAATAATGATCATATCACACAGCAAAGGGTGAACTCAGGACCAGCAGGCATATCGGACACTGCACTTAAGTTTCCCTGGGGTTGTGAGTAAGAACTCAAGTCTAGCCAGTGTTCAGGTCACCAAGCATGGTCCCCATGGGGATGCATCTGCCAAAAGGGGGAGGCTTTTCTTAATCAATTGTCCAGAGTGAGTACTCTTTCTATTTGCACAAAGATAACAGATAGTCTAGCAGGGGCCTTGGATAAATTAAATGAAGGCATTTAACAAACTAAATACCTGCTTACAAAGAAGAATTATTCTAAAGGTCACCAGGACTTTGGGAAAGAGAGCATCTAGAATTTGATAGAAAGCTAAATATATATGTTGCTGTAAATATTTAAATTATATAACTAGACTTTCTAAATTTCTGAATTTATTTTTAGAATTTTAAGTATTCTTGATAAATCTATATAGTGGCTAAGACTAGGTTTGATCATTCTTGGTACTCCCCTACTTGGAATGCATGGGAAGTACCCTATATAAGCAGATATAAGTATTTATTCTAATTAATAAGTCTATATAGTAAATTATAATCTATCTTGATAGCAGGAATGCAATTAGCCTTGGTCATAATTATGTTTCAGGTTCAGCATTCCCTTTGTCAAGTTTGACTTTCAATTTTTGGATAACCAAAAGTTTTTCAAATATGATGATAACTATATTCTTACTATTTAACACAGAGTATATATAGTGAAGAATACTTTGTGAGAATTTACAGTTATAATCTAGACTAGGTTGATGGCCTCTTTTCTATCTTGGGCAAAAAATTTAAGTCTTCTGTTCTAGCTTAGGTAACAACAGATGGGGCACTGGAGTATTTTCTCCAGAGGGTGGAGTGTACTCAACAGCTTTGCATGTAGTATAACCAGTCTTTTTTTTTTTTTTCCTCTAAATAAATTGAATGTAAAAATCAAGTTTGCAACAATTAGATTAAAAAACAGGGCCCACATTAAAAGCTATTTGTTAAATACATCTAAAATACAAAAAAAAATAATAAGAATGAGAGGAGCTTAATTGTATATAGTATCTTGATTCTTCTATGGTCCTAAAGAAGAATTAAAAAGAAGAATTAAAGGAAATAGAGGAACAAATATTTCCTTAATAAATTAAAGTTAAGGGGATCCCTGGGTGGCGCAGCAGTTTAGCGCCTGCCTTTGGCCCAGGGTGAGATCCTGGAGACCCGGGATCGAGTCCCACGTCGGGCTCCCGGTATATGGAGCCTGCTTCTCCCTCTGCCTATGTCTCTCTCTCTCTCTCTCTCTCTCTCCGTGTGTGACTATCATAAATAAAAAAAATAAAAATAAACAAATAAATAAATTAAAGTTAATAAAAGGTAGAATGAAAAGGAAAACTTGAGGAGCCCATATATACACAGGACTCCTATATTCAACACCCATAAGTGGTTAATCACATGGTCAACTAGACTCAGTTAAATCAAGAAACAACAACAACAACTGACTAATTCATTTATTTAATTGACCAAAATAAAATATTTAGATTTAAATTGAACAGCAAATGCCAAAGATTAAATTTTTCACATTTAGAATCCCTTTTCTTGCATATTCAAGAGCACCTACCAAAATGTGAGCCAAAGTGAACTACAAAGATTTTATCTTATTCAGAATATCTGTTAAAATGAAGACTCACATTTGGTGTAAATTGCTTTCACTTTGGTTTACTAGCAGGTTATAAACAATTAGAGCAAATAATATATGAGATAAAGATGAAAAGGAAAAGCAGTTGTAGCTGCCCAGTGTGATCTAGAATTCCCTAATTCCTCACAAGGATGTCTTCATCTTTTGTGGTAGTTTATGAAGAATCAGGTTCCTGGGAAATCAGAACACCCCATAGTTCAGTGCCTTTTGGATATTAGGCTGGGTGAGGGTCATATCAGTATTTAAAAGTCTGCCTGCTACATATAAGGCAATTCCTTTCTGTGCTTCGTATTTTACTTCTTACTGTGTCATAGATCCAATGACAGTTCTGGCCGTGAACTCCCACAGAGGGCTCGCCGTAAATTAGATGCCCCCCAAATTTTTGTTGAATTGACTCATCAGGGTTTAGGCTATTCATGAGAGGCATCTCTGTGGGATAAGCCTAATCTGCCAGACTCCCATGGTTATAGCAACCCTTGATAGTTTGGCTACTCTAAGAGGAAGTAAGAAACTTGAAAATAACAAATGAGCTGCTTTATTGCAATACAGTATAATTTCCTTATCTCTCTTTTGCTTCATGTAGTCCATCTCAAGAACGTAGCTAAAAGATCATTACCTCATTCATACTCATCAGGATCAGAAATAGAAGTACTGCTTTATATTCCTTGAAATTAGATGACATATTGGTTTCATTTCCGGAGAGGAAGTTGTGACACCTTTGGTAGCCAGTTTTTCATTTTCATCCTTGAATTCAAGCCATTAGAAAGTGAATTAGAGAAAAATTGCTAGAAAACTATCTTAGAAAGCTTTTATGAATATTTTCAGTTGGGCATGTCCCAGTCGGGATGTCCAATAGCATTGTTTGCAGGGTGTGTATTTGTATTTTACTGAATGATTAGGCAAGATTTAGCAGACCACCAGTATAAATTCATCATATTGATGACATTAAGAGAATAAACGTTTCTAAAGATTTCTTTATTTATTCATGAGACACACACACACACACACAGAGAGAGAGAGAGAGAGAGAGAGAGAGGCAGAGACATAGGCAGAGACAGAAGCAGGCTCCATGCAGGGAGCCCGACATGAGCCTCGATCTCGGGTCTCCAGGATCACGCACTGGGCTGAAGGCAGTGCTAAACTGCTGAGCCACCTGGGCTGCCCAGAAAATAAACTTTTAATGTGTATTTTTTTTCTTATAGTCAGCAAGTTCCCCAGAAATTTTACAGGACATTTTTTAAAAATTAAAATATCAGTCACGTTACTAAAATGAAATCTTACTTACAATTATTGACTTAGACTAAAACCCTTGGTATATTAATTTCACAGGGAACACATACTTCTCTGAAATAATATGACTCAAAGAGATCTGGATGCCAAGCACACCTCTCTGAGCCTTAATACATGGTTTCTCTACAGCTGCTGAAATCCAACTGGGGACAGTCTCCTGGTATAGTGGAATAGCAGCTCAGTCACACAAATGGACAGCTTTGTGTTCAAATGTTAGACAACAAGCTAGAGAGGGTAAGTGAGATTTTCCATTGAGTTTACAGAGTTTGTTTAGTAAGTTATGACAACTGTATAATTTGGTCTCACTTAAAAGGAGACATTTCTTGCCTTTAGTTTGTTTTCTGGATGATTTTCCCTTTCACATTTTCAGGACCAAGTGAAGGTTTCTGGTTCCCATTTCAAATTACCCAACCTTATGTCTGGTATAAAGGAACAACACCAGTTCTGTATATGAAGTAGCTCTGAAAAAGTTGTTATGCATGACCATGTTAGTTCTGCTGTCCCAACACAACAGATTTTGAATATTTCATAGCTATTCTCGAATGAGTTGATTCACTGGCATCTGTCTTGGAATAGTGAGTGTTCTGTATTCACCTTGTCTGTGTTTTTTAAACTCACACCTCTCTTCTTTTTCCTTGAGGGAGATGAGAAATGCAAAAATGGATAATTAGCTTCCTTGTCTACCTGTTTTGTGTCAGGTCGGATGTTTGAATATGGCATTCTATTTGTAAAGAGCCTTAATGAGAATACCAATAACAATTTATAAGGCACACCACTCAAAAGCAGAATCTGAGATGCAGTACATCATAATAAACAAAAAGGAATATATTCAGACATATAGTCAGCCATGAGCCCACACATATACATATACACACCTGCAAACTCCTAAACCAGGAACACTACCCAGTAGGAGGCAAGCAATGGTGGGAGAAAAGGTATGTGAGTGTGGCTTGGGAATGAAGAGAATAGAGAGGCAGAACAGATTTAGGATCCAAAGTAGACCATTCATATAGTAAAAGGATCTTTGCCTATCTACATTGCTTGGAAGGATACGCCCAAGATGAAATTTAAGTTAATAATGTTCTATGTAACAAATTATACTATTTTACATTAATTATTTCCAATGGATGATACTGGGCTCATATAAGTCAATTTCATGAGTTCTTCCCTCAAGAGGGTTCTGACACCCCTACTCAGTAAAAACATGTAGGGGAGTGTTTGCTAGGCTAGGAAGCAAAGCCTCAGGTTCTAGTCTCACACTGGACACTGCCTGACTATGTGATCTTACATAAGCTCTTTAACCAAATTGTGTTTTGTTTCCCTCTTTATCAAGCAAGGAGAAAATATTTTGATATTTAAATTATGGGGAAAACGCTTTAAAATATATAAAATGTGGTAAAAAGTACAAATTGCAAATATATAAATCTTTTTTTTTAGAAGCATAAATCTTTAAGTTAGAATTTTCATCATGCCTTTGTGTTTGTGTATGTGTGTCTGCATGTGTGTATGAGATAGTTGAAGTAGGTCTTGGAAATATTTACAATAATCCTAATTAAATGAAAGTAAATTGATATAGTTTTTTAGTATGGAACAATTACGGGAAAGGCCAAGCTCATTCCTACTTACTTTTTTTTTTATTAAGTCTATGATATACAGTCTGAGCAAGTTTTCTTACTCGTTTCAGAAAAATACAGATAAAATAGGAAAGTCAAGCAAAATAATTCATCTTTTGTTTCTTATACAAAAGGTTCGAGAACTTGTATTCCCAGAGCAATATCAGAGAAGCAATTATAAGTTGACTACTAAATAAAAGTAATGAGTAGCTGGAATCAGAGAGAACATCAACTGTGAATAATTAAACCACGGGATGGAAACTCTTTTTGAAACACAAACAAACCTGCGCCTTCTCTAAAGTTTTCTATCTAAGCAATCATCTATTTTTATAAATCCTTATGTAACAAACTGGTATGTGGATGGATTGGAGGGTTATGTGTGTTTGTGTGTGACTATGTTTACCTGGGGGTATGTATAACGGCAGGGTGACAGTGGTGATTTACCTGCTACTTATGAGCATAATTAATTTTTTTCTCTCTTACACCTTTTGAAGTCAAGAAAGGTAGATGTAGGGAAAAGCAAATAAAATAGTTTCAAATTCTTTTGTGTGGCAGTTTATGATTTAGTTCTAACTCTAAAGTGAATGGTAGGAATAGTTTGATATCTAGTAACTATAAAATGCACGTTTAGTATCTATAACAAGGTGCCTATGACACATTTAGTGTCAAAGCACTATTCATCAGTGGTGAAATAAATTACTTCCCAGAGCCAGTTAGGCCTGTGAGTGATTATTAATTATTTTATTAATAGTGATCAAATTTACCATTTGAAATAGGTTTACATAACCAACATATATATTTGTTGAATCTGGAAAAGATTTAATGAATGGAGAAAAAAAAGAAAGGTGGAAAGAAGGAAGAGAGGAAGGGAAGGAAAGGAGGGAAAAGAAAAATGAAGGACCATATATTGCACATTTTAAGAAGAACTCCTTCGGACTCTAGGGCTAATCGTAGTAAGCAAACACATATTGTAATATCAGCTCAGAGACTGATGAGCTTGGTCAGAACCCCAGTGATTTTAAATTACGCCTTCTGACAAAATCAACTTACTACAATAAATGCTAAGTTATCTAGGTATTTTTGTACTTGCTTCTATCACGCAGAGATGAATTTAAGAAAAACAGTGGGTGTCTGGGAGCTACTGTTAAAAACCATTTTCTGCATATTTTGATACCAAGTTTTCTACTTCTTCAGTACTCATTCTTCATGAGAACAAAGACCCCTGCAGCATTTCAAGAACATGGTTCGGCAAGGAAAGGCGCAAATTGTTTTGTTAGGATAGGAAAATGAACAAAAGTATTTTTACAACAATTTGGAAATTTTTGAAAACTCTATGCAAAGAAAAACATTCAAGTTAAATAAACAGACTGGCTCATTTCTGTAGCAACATTGTTGGTTCATTACATCTTAGAGCTAACACATCCTTTGGGAAAGGACCCCACATCTGTATCTTTTGACATAATCATATTTGGTTTTACACTCTAAGGCGTTCACAATTATTTCAGTAATTGTAATATTTTATTTATGGCTTCAATATCATAAGAGGATAGAATTAGATTGCTGAATCAAATAATGTCTAAGGAATAGTTTCATTCTACATGGATAGCTGTTTCATTAAACTACTGAGCTATAAAGAGAATATTTAACTGTCTACTTTCTGTCATAATTAATTTACACACTTCAGAATGCTATATTTTAAGGATCAAAAATAGTACCCCTCAAATTTATCTGGGTGCTAGAACCCTGTGAAACCACCCAGGAATGAGATGTATTCCCTAAAGACAAAGAATTTACCCTCTCTAGCTATAGAATCCCATATACCCCTGGCTGCTGGTGTTTTGGTTGTGTTTTATTCTTCTCCTTCCACTTCTGACTTGTCTCTCTCTAAGTTTGGGCTGCCAGAAGAGACAGGTGGTGTGTAAAGGTTACTTAAAACAGTGCCAATTTTAGCTGCACAGCAAACACAGGTCAAACCAAGTGGGAAGTGATGCCAAAGTAGGAGAAAAGTAAGGAAGTTAGACATGGGATGGTCTTTTTCCTTCATTTGGGTACATTTCAGCATTTTCTTTTGTTCTGCCTGGATAAACTATAGGGACTGCTGAAATTTAGATGAGCAAATTATATGATCAGTGTATTCTGTGCATGGTCCTATAGCCTCTCATTTAGTATTCACAACATTCCCATGCAGTACCTTTATTACACACATTTTACAGATGAGACATCTGAGGCTTAGAATCTCAGAGTAGTGAAGTGACCCAACTGAGGCTGCATATAGCTAAAGAGCGACAAAGTTTAAGTAGAAATATGTCAGTGGTAGGTCAGTTGTTCTACACTAGGGGCAACTGTTCTTTCCAGGGGCATGTGGTAATGTCTGGAGACAATTTTTTATTTTCCTAACTGGGATAGGGGCACTGCTGGCCTCTGGTATCTATAGAGGCCGGGGGCATTGCTAAACATCTTGCAATACAAAGGACAGCTCCCACAACAAATAATTATCCAGCTCAAAATGCTCAAGAGGGCTGAGCTTGCAAATCTCTGAAACAGGTGTTCAAACTCAAGGCTCACTGTGCCTATCCCATTAGTGTTTTTCCTTCCCGAAGCAATAACATGGGAACACAGTTTCTGAAATATTGTATGGGATATATTAAGAGGGATTGTATGATCTGAGACACTGGAGAAAAAGCATAAGATGGAGAATTATTAAGTCATTGTTTATTCAACACTTTTATTAAGTCCCCAGATAGCTGTCTAGGGATGGATAAAGTTGAGCACTTAAGATTCAGTCCTTTCAAATGAGATGAGAACCATGTGTGCATGTACGTATGTGATATATATGTATATACACACGTTTGCATGTAGATAGAGATATATGGGAAATAACTCTGTAGGTAGCATACATCGAGGATAATCATGGAGGAGGTAATAAGCCAAAAATGCTAAGAATTAAGAGTGCTTACTATGTGCTGAGTGTACCTATGAGGTAAACACTTACCATATCCAATTTATTTATTCATGAGAGAGAGAAAGAGAGAGAGAGAGAGAGAGAGGCAGAGACACAGGCAGAGGAAGAAGCAGGCTCCATGCAGGGAGCCCGATGCGGGACTCGATCCTGGGACTCCAGGATCACGCCCTGGGCTGAAGGCAGGTGCTAAACCGCTGAGCCACCCAGGGATCCCTCATGTCCAATTTATAATGAAGAAACTGACATTCAGAAAACTTGAGTAACTCTCCCTAAAATCACATATTAAGTTGCAGAGCTGCTGTACCCCGTCACCTGGCTCAGAGGTTGGCTATGGTAGGGCTCTACTGCTACAGACTACCATCGGAATTCATAGGAAACACACCTCTATGAGAAGGCTATGCCAATTCAAGGTGGGTTTGTAGTAAGGGGGAGACGTTAATACCCTTAGAGGACTAAGAAGGCATGTCAGATAACTGCAAAAGCCGAGAAAGGTGTCTGCTGCATTTGGGAGATGAAGTGGTGGCTAGAGCAGAGGTTACATAAGGAAGGACACGGTAGGAGACTTAACTGCAGAGGGATGCAGGGCACACAGCATATGCTCAGCAGGTGACGTCTCAGCCCTCTGTCAGTGAAGAGTGATAGTCTTCTGGTGGAATCTACTCTGTCTCATCCCACCACAGAACTTCACCTCAGAACTTCAATATATTTTCCCTTTCATTCCTCCTTTCTCTTTAACAAGGCGGATCCCTCTGTGCATGCTCTGGATGGTGATTCTCACAGCTCAGTGCACATAGAAATCAAGTAAAGCAAGTGTAATTACATAAATTCCAGGCCCTCACCGGCAGCGATTCTGAATGAGTGGGCTTTAGGGAGGGCCTGAGAGTTTGCATGTCCATCAAGCTTCCAGGTGATTCAGATGTTACCATCAGTAAACCACAGTTGGCATCACATTGCTCACATCCTACCTTCTCCTGCCGCCTCTGAAATCTTGTTCTATCAACCATCCTTCCTCCACAGAGTATGGACCTCATGAGTCCAGACACTCTGTTGAATTCATTGCTGTACACTCAGAATTTAACATCACGTCAAGAAGAAAAAAATTTATAGCTAAATACATATGGGTCAAAATGATTTACTTTCCTTTCTTTCCATGAGTATCTTCCCTGCTGCCTGCAGATATGTTTGGGAAACCCTGTACAAACAAAAGTTCCCCCTTGATATATCCTACCATCTTAAGCATCTGGATTAAAGCATGTTAAGGTCAAGTTTCTATTGCCAGAAAATGAGCTAAAAAATATATGTATTTTAGAACTGCAACAAAAATCTATGGACCTGCAGAGCATAGTGTAATTATGTATATTGGACAAGTTTCTCAACCTCTCTATGCTTTAGTTTCCTCACTTATAAAATGAAGACACTATTAACTACATGTTTCATAGGGTTATCATAAGAAAAAATGTTGTTTTTTATGACAGTGCTTGACAGGTTGCAAAAGCAAACTACTAAACTATTTTGTTTAATTTCTAATATTGAAAGCCCCCAAGAGGTAAGTGACAAATGACAGAAACCAATACCTGCCTAGAAATTTGTGATCTCAAGGGAAAAGAAGTATAGGTTGAGGAGTCATCCACATCCATGTATAACTGCAACTATGATGTAGGGGTGCCATTTGTCCTGAATCAAGTGCTGCGGTGGACCAAGGAGAGAAGTTCAAGCAATCAGAAAGTGAATGGGAGAAAAAAAGAACATAAAGTGTTTCCAAACACTAATAGAATGAATAGTGACAAAGAGAGTAAAAAAAAAAAAAAAAGATACTATCACAGAATAGCAAAATATAGAATCATAGTACTAAATTTAAGGACAAGAAAATAAATTGAAAAAAATATCTTAAAAGGCCTTCCATTCGACAAAATGTGCTTTATTGCCGTAAGGTTTCTCAAATTTACTTTTTTTTTTTAAGATTGTATTCATTTATTTTTGAGAGAGATAGAGAGCAAGAGAGCGAGCAGGAGTGGAGGTAAGAGCAGAAGAAGAAGAAGCAGACTCTTCGCTGAGCAGGGAGCCCAATTTGGAACTCGATCCCAGGACTCTGGGATCTTGACCTGAACCAAAGGCAGACACTTAACCGACTGAGTCACCCAGGTGCCCTAAAATTTGCCTTTTCAGAATCAAATTTTTATGAGGCATCTCCTTTCTGACAGTCATATATGCTCACAAATCATTTCACTAATGCTTATGAACGACAGTAAGTTCAGCATTATTATCCCCGATTTTGCATATGAGGAATTGAAGATTGAGGATTAAATAAATAACTAGTAATTGGTGGGGCTAAACCTCAAGCTCAAGACTAGCTATTCCAAACGAGATATTTGACTATTTCATGTGCTAAAGATAAGGATATTCTAGGAGTGGGACTATATGGTGGGAATCATAATTTTATATTCATACTTCTTCCTTTTCTTGGAGAAACTTCTCAGTGAGGACTCTACCTGACGACTTTATTTCCTTTCCTTATTTAATGTGCAGTCTACTCTGTTCTAGCTTCCACCCACAGAGAACTGCTGAACTCCTCTTGATTATGTAAAATAGGTCTTCTACACGTCCATCTCAACTGAATACTATTCTTCCTACATCTTATTTAATCTTTCAACAGCCATCAACCCAGTTTATTTATTTATTTTTTCAGAAAACAATTTCTTCTATTGTGGTTGTGATGTCATGGTGTTCCTCCTACCTTTCTAATTGTACCTTCTCATTTTCATTTACTGTTTCATTTCCTCTAAACAAACTTTAAATGCAATGCTGGAGCTTCTTAGGACAGAGTTCTAGGATGCTTTTCAGTCTTGCTCTTCACTTATACCCTGGAGACAATGGTACCCATTGCTATGGCCTCAATACCACGTATTAACATTTAACAAATTTCTTTCTTTAGTCCACATTTCCAATGGCCTACTAGGTATCTCCATTCAGTTCTCACAAAACCCTTAAACTCCGTATGTTTAAGATGGAATTCACCATCTTCCCCTTAAATCTCCTATTTCTGTTTTGCCAGTCTTCAAGTCATCATCTCATCTGAACCATTGCAATGATATTCGAACTGGTCTCTGCTTTTGTGATGTTATTTCATTGTAGGTTCATTTTCTTTTTTTTTTTTTTTTTTAAGATTTTATTTACTTATTCATGAGAGACACGGAGAGAGGCAGAGACACAGGCAGAGAGAAGCCAACTCTACGCAGGGAGCCTGACGTGGGACTTGATTCCAGGTCTCCAGGATCACACCCCGGGCTGAAGGTGGCATTAAACTGCCGAGCCACATGGGCTGCCCATAGGTTCATTTTCTAATGTAGAAATGAAACAGGCTTTCCGAATTAAAAAAAAATGAAATAAAAGAAAATTAGAGGAAAGGAAAATAAAAGAATAGGAAAGAAAAGGAATAGAAAAAAATCAATTCTTCACTATCCTTAATAACCATTCTCTTGGCCTCTCCTTCCAACCACAACAAAGACACTTTTATGACATAAAGTGCTAGATGTAATGCTTCTGATTCTGCCTGTATTCTATATTTTTTAAATGAAAAAAATGCTCTCATAATATTTTTCCATTTTATTCATTTAAAAAATTATTTTATTTTAATTTATATTTTTTTCAACAAATATTTATTGATTAAACACTACATGCAAAACCTTTCATTAGGTGCTGAGCAACAACAGTGAACATGACATATTCTCTACTTTCAAGAATTTTGAATTCTGGAGGGAGCAACATGCAGAAAACAAAATACTATGTAGAATACCATATTTTGTTATAAGGAAACAATAGAGTAATTTGAAAAAGTAGGAGAAGATTATTGATGTACTATATTAGTAAGAAAAGATGATTCTAAGGAGATAAATCTTGTATAAAGGACAGAAGGGCAAGTATTAGAAAGAAGAATATTCCATAAAGTAGGAACATTATGTGTCAAGATCCTGATATGGGAGAAAATGTAATCTATCTGTGGAACTGAAGATAACCAATATTGGTAGTAAGTTAGAGGAGTGTGGTAGACTGAGTTATGGGCTCCAATTCTCCATCCTTTTTTTTTTTTTTTTAAAGATTTTATTTACTTATGAGAGACACACAGAGAGAGAGAGGCAGAGACACAGGCAGAGGGAGAAGCAGGCTCAAGGCAGGGAGCCTGATGTGGGATTCGATCCTGCGACTCCGGGATCATGCCCTGGGCCAAAGGCAGGTGTTAAACCACTCAGCCACCCAGAGGTCCCAATTCTCCATCCTTATAGCCACATCTTTTGCCATGTAATATGCATTTCCATGCCTTAAAGGGAGAATGTATCTCTTTGCTCCTTGACTTTGGACTCAATTATGTGAATTTCTTTGATCAATGGAATATGAATGAAATTAGTATTGTGCCAATTCTGAATTTAGTCCTTATAAACACTGTATGCTTTGGCTTTCCTCAATGTACCTCTGCCATCTCCACGAAAAGAACATACTCTTTCTAGGGCCATATCCTAGAAGGATGAGACACATAAAGGAGAACCACATGGCTGATTGGCAGACTTTCAATTTTAATCAAAGCTGCCCAGTTGATTCTATCTACTGCATCCAACCTCCAGTTTATGGAATAAGCCCAGCCAAGATCAGCAGAACCACTTCAGCCAATCAATAGACATGTAAGAAGCAAATTCTTAATATTGCATGCCATTGAGACTTTGTACTTGTTTGTTATGCAGCAATAGCTGAGTACTATAGTTGGCAAGGTAGATAAGACCAATTAGGTATCATAGAATATTGCAACATGCTTCTATAAGTCAATAATGGAGATCAAGCTATAGTGTCCAGGAAAGTAAGAAAGGAGAAAAATAAAATAGTCAAATATGACATCATGAAAGCCAAGACAAAAAGTGATTCACATAGGAGAGGTGCTTAACCATGGCAACCTAAGTGAGATAAGAACAGATAAATGACTGTAGGATTTGGTAAACATTTGTGACCTTTACAAAAGATAATTATATTGAATGTTAGAGGGAAAGCTCAGAGTGGATTGGAAGAACAAATTAGAGTGAGTGAGATCATATGATAATTGTCTTTGTCTGACTTATTTCACTTAGCATAATATCTTCTATTTCCATCCATTTCCTTGCAAATGGCAAGGTTTCATTATTTTTTTGATGGCTGAGCGATATTCCATTGTGTGTGTGTGTGTGTGTGTGTGTATACACATCTTCTTTATCCAGTTATCTGTCAATGGACATCTGGGCTCTTTCCACAGTTTGGCTATTGTGGACACTGCTGCTATAAACACTGGGGTGCAGGTGCCCCTTCAGATCACTACATTTTATCTTTGGGGTAAATATGTGGAATTTAAGAAACAAAACAGGATCACAGGGGAAGAGAGGACAAAATAAAACAAGATGAAATCAGCGAGGGAGACAAACTATAAGAGAATTTTAATCATAGCAAACAAACTGAGGGTTGCTGGTGGGGGGATGGTGTAATTGGGTGATGGACATTAAGGAGGGCATGTGACATAATGAGTACTGGGTATTATATAAGGCTGTTGAATCACTGACCTCTACCTCTGAAACCAATAATACATTATATGTTAATTAACTGAATTTAAATAAAAAGTTAAAAAATTTATAAAAATCAGAAAAAAATTTTTAAAAAGAATAAATAGGAGATGAAGGGGAGATTTTATTCATAAACAAGTCTTTTCTAAAGAGATGTATTTGTTTTCAATTTTGAGTAAGAAAAATCTTTCCTTTAACACATAATACGGTAGTTAGCTTGTAGCCATGTTACTTGAATTTAAATTCCAGAGTATTTCTAGATTTCTTAAGGAGTCAAAGTGGTTTTTTTTAAAGTGTTCTCTTTCACTGCCAAACAAAAGATTTTAAATTACTAAACAGATATTCAAGGCGTGCTATATTTAAAATCAGTGAAATAAGAACTGATAAATGACCATGGGATTTGGTATTAAAATGCTATATTTGTACATATATATTTGTAAATAATAAATGAAATGTATATGTATGTTAGTATTACTAATTCAACGTGTATCATAATGAAGAGTGCTGGATATACATTACCACCTATATATTTTAAATGAAGAGTCTATTTTGATGATTTTTACTCTAACAGAAGAAGGAGAAAATTTATCTCAGGGGCAAAAAACAATGAAAAAGAAACAGATTTTCACAGATGGATGAAACAATCTATGGAGAAAACCGTAAATAGTAAAGAACCCCGTAGACAGGTGCTAAGATTAATTTAAAGGCAGAAGACGTGAGTCGTTTGAACCCAGTGTGGCAAAAAATCCTCATTAAAAACACACACACAAAATTGTACAAACTATTTCATCAAAGCAGACAACTACAAATTTAAGATAAGAAGAACCTGCATTCTGTATCTAACAAGCCACTAGAATATAGTATATTCACATTGAAAAACTAACCCAACAAATGTGTTTTGTTTTTTTACTGGGTAATACTTTTTCACAACACTTCCCAGAATAAGATTGGATATGCTTACACATATTTTTGATGTGGGAAAATATACATTAAGGACCCAAAGCACAACTAGTCAGTTGGTGACATTTCTTGCTTTGAAGCACAAAGCCTTTATATTTCTGTCAAATCTACAAATCATTTTAGCATGGCACCTCTTCAATTTGATCGTTATTTTGTCAGCCTGAATGCTAAAAAGGCAATTTTTTTAAACCACTGGAAATCAAATATAACCCCGTAATTTATACCTGATGGTTGGAAGATGTGTTAATAATTAAAACAAGAAAATAACGAAATCCCTGAATGCAGTCACCTAAAACACCATCTACTCTAACAGCCAGAATGCATGAGCACAAAGCAGGGATGGGATGGGGAGAAACAAGGTGAAGTGAAAGGATCCACAAATACATGGAGTTAGCCTGGGCAGAGTAATTATTCGGGATCCCTTCAATTGGATATTCTTTATATATTTGTTCAACATTTATTTAGGGAGGTAGGAATGAGTACCTGTGAGAAGTGATTTGTCTGTTTCCACTGGAGGGATTGTCTAATCCTGTGAAAGTAATACCAATTTCAAATTCACAATTTTTATGGAGAAATCAGAGATAACAGATATTTTCTTTTTTCTCTTGGTGGCAACAATGGATTTGCATGGTTTGGACCTTCCTTCAGAAAAATCTGCTGCAGAGAGCACAGCTGACTGAGTTTCCAGAGCACCTCTGTTCTTCCATAGTAGGCACAACAAAGGCCATGCTTCCCCCAGGCTGCTGCCAGCAATAGTGGATAGTAGTGGCCTACCGGATAGAGACAGGCCATTTCTGTTCTACACTGAATTCCTACAAGGAAAGTTTTTCTGAGGACTCCCCATGATCCTAGCCTAGGTTTTTAGTTGCACTTCGATCTGAAGCTTTTCCTATCAAATCCCTCTCTCTTTTCAGAGTGTCAAGTCTGGAGTTAGAAAACAGGATCAGAAATAATTTGAATTCACAAAGAATAGAAAAATATTCATTTACAGTTTTGTCCCAAGGATATATGAACTCTTCCAGCCTCTTTCACAATATAGGCAAAGGAGATCTGTGCTTTCTGAATCTTTTACAGAATGTGATACTGATCATTTTGTTGTAACATCATAGTGGTCAGGTGGACTCAGCATAAAGTGGTGAATACCCTGGAAGGCTTGGTAAAACGTGCACTAAAAGAGCAGGGATTAAGCCCTATGAAAATTGAGAAATTCAGAAATCTTCCGTTTCATTAAAAATATCAGTCTGTATGATCAAGGGCATGCCAGGTTATTCCTTCTAAATTAAAAGACAAATTGCCACCTGTCTCTCCTACTACAGACAGGGAAGCATATTATCTGCTGGAATTCTTCAGATTCTAGAGTCAAAACATTCCAACTCCAGGAATACTGCTTCAGCTACATACTGTGGGATGTGGAAGGCTGCAAGCATTGGGTGAAGTCCAGAGAGGAAATGGCTCCACGGAAAGTCTAGATTGACTTTTGGGCCACAATATCTGGTGATGGAGGTGTTAGTAATGGAAAAAAGATTTACAGGGAGGAATTCATGGTAAGTCTAAGTTAAAGACTCAGTGTAAGCTCCTGAGATTCTGGAACGAGGTGATGTCCTCTACAGTGGAGAATAATGTACTTAAAAAAATAAAAAATACAACAACAACAACAACAACAAAAAACCAGTTCCTGAAATGTTATTGGGATCTTATAATAGAGGAGATGCTTGACCATTGATCCTCCACCAAGTATTAAGATTCTATTAGCACCGTCAAATTATAGAGATGGACAGGCCCAGCAGCATCCATCAGAATGGAAATGGTACATCTGGAATTGAACTTGAAGAGGACCACAGAGCACAAGTAAGCTGCATCAACAGATACCCAGCCTCCTCTCAAGGTACACAAGGAACCATTTCAGTTCATGCCTATGTTCTTATGAAGTGGGTTCCAAATGGCAAGCTGAAAGAGTAAGAAAGAGGTCAAGCTTAGTTTACTATGAGTCAGTTATGGTGTATGGGTGCAAGTTAAAAAAATACCATGATATAGCTACTACATTCAGGAATGGTCTATCTACTACTGCCCCTGAATATACAACATGTCAGCAACAAAGATCAATACTGAGCCACGAATAGAACACAATTTCTCAAACTGTTGTGACCAACTGGCTACTTGATGGAAAGTTAACTACCCTGAGACTTCTGCCCTGGAAGTGCCAGTGGTTTATCCTTACAGAGATGGATACTTCTCTCAGTAGATTTGCCTTTCCTGCCTACAGAACCTGAGCCAGAAACACTACCCATGGGTTTAGTATATGCCTGATCTCAGGTATTAAATTCCACATAATATAGCATTTAACCAAATGACCCATTTTACAGCAAAGAATATGCAAGAATGAACCTATAAAAATGGGATCCACTATTTATACCACATACTGAAACATTCAGAAGTTGGTGTCCGCTAATACAGGGATGCATTAGGGATGTAGGGATGGCCTACTGAAGGTAATGGTAAAATGCCAGCTTGGAACTAATAGTCTGCAAGGATGTGGGTGTCATCATTCAGGACTTAGTATACATATTAAATTTAGGACTCAGTACAGGTACTAAATCAGAAAACTGCATATGGTGTTGTGTTACGAATAAGAATACTCTGACTTGGGAATGGAGGGGTGTTAGTAGGAATGGCCCCTCTTCCCATCATTCTGAACTACCTATTTAGAAAATTATGTTCTCTATCTTTGCAACTCTGGTTTCTATAACGTAAGAGGACAGTCTCCAAAAAGGATACACTTCTGAGACATAGCAAGGGACACATTGAACTATAAGCTACAGTTGCCACCATGGCCCTTTGGATTCCTTATGACCAAGGACCAGCAAGAAAAAAGAGCCATAATTACATTACCAGACATAACTGACCCCAATTGGTAAGAGGTTATGCCACTTTTACAAAATGCTGGTGTATTATCTCAGGCTGTGATAATAAGATGTCATAGATTGGAAGCTTAAACAACAAAAATGTTTTTCTCACAGTTTTAGAGCTCAAAGTGTGAGATCGGAATGCCAGCATAGTTGGATCTGGTGAGGGGTCTTTTTCTGGCTTGAGATGGCTGCCTTCTCAATGTGTGTTCACATGACTTTTCCCTGATGTATACAGAAGAGTTCTTTCTCTGCCTCACCTCCTTCTCACTGGGCTACCAATCCTACTGGATTAGGATCCCATCCATATGACCTGATTTAACCTTAATTACCTCCTAAAAAGCTTATCTCCAAAGACATTCACATTGTGGGTTAGGGCTTCACCCTATGAATTTGGGAGGGGACACATTATTAAGTCCATAGCAAGTGATGAAGAAGAATACATGGGAAATCCAGTTGATCCATTTGGGTGCACCTTGGCACCTAATTATTACTGGAAAGAACACATGAAGTAAAACCTAGCTTGGGAAGTTAGGAATGTCTAACTTTTCAAACAAATAATTGACTTTAAAGTATATACAACATAAAAATACATTCATTTTTTTATGATTTTGGGTGTAACACCTAATGTGATTATTTATATACTCATTTATCTATCAAGTTACAACATACTTACATTAGCATTTTTAGTTAGGTTTGTAGGAAAAGACTCATTTATTTCCTTTTAAGTTCACTGAACTCAATAAAGGTCAATGGAAGGCCCTCATCTGGTCTGCTGCTGGGGAATTAGAACTCAATTATTTATGATATTCATTCTTTTTCCCAGGATAAAGTAAAATGCTATGCTCTCTATGGCAGTGGCCTTGGAAATAAAACAAAAAAACAAAAAACAAAAAACAAAAAAGCCCCATCAGTTTACAAATTGCCTTCAACATTTTGTCCTTATAATTGCTTCCTTGTATCCATCCCTAAGCAGATGACTCCAGATGTCCCTCAGTTGTCATACACTAAACACACACACAATTGAAAATGGGGCTGTGATCCTGAATGCAAGGTTGAATGCAAAGGGTGACGCTGGTAATATAGCATGTACTACAAAAGCCAAAAACAAAATCAATTATAGGTCTCCCCACTGATCTTACCTGAAGCACAAGGACGTATTCTACTCACTGGAATTTAAGGAGTATTGATTTTTTTCTTCTAAAATGTTTATTGATTTAGATATTTTGCCCAGCATAAAGAATTTATGTATGGGTTGAGTATGTCTTATCTCTAAACTACTCAAATTCTTAAAAACCACAACTGTAAACAATATAGATATTGCAAATATGATGTACTTGTCATATCATATAATGATAGAGAAATGCAAGGTTATTCTAGTATAATATGTCACAAAAGTTCAATTACCTATAGAAGAATTAACTATTACAGTCTAGGCAGATTTAAATCCATTAAAATTGCACTCTCAAGAGGAAAAAAAACTATTTTATATTAAATGTATCAGTTTCTAAATTCATATCATTAGCGCTTGTGAATGTTAAGCAAATCATCAAAAATTCTGAACTTACAGTGGAGAGGAACAACATAATGTAGTAGATGTGAGGTGTCTACAAATGAGTTTGCAAGAAGTGTTTCTTTATTTTCTTTTAATCTACTTAAATTCAGTCCTGGACAGAGAAGAGCTCTTATCCAGTAGGCCTGCTGGGAAGTTAGAGCTCAATTATTTTTGGTGTTCCCTCTCCTCCAGAGAGGCATGTAAAAACAAGAGTCTCAAATAGTACATCAGAGGGTAATTCCTCTGGTTTTCTCGTATACTGGTTATCATGGAGATGCTCATCTGTGGTAGGGTTTCTTGAAGTTCTTAGGATCCATTGTTCCAGTAGAAAGTGAAACATGGAGCTGGTTGTTGGGTAGTTTCTGCCTTGAATAGGATGGTAAATAATAAAGAAATGAGAATTCTTCCATTATGGCACTAGTGTATGGAAAAACACACAGACGTGAAGAAAGTGTAGAAAAATACATGTCTCCTTGCTTTCTGTTTTTAAAGGTGGGAATAAAGGATGTGAAAAATAAAATGGAAGAAACACCCTAAAATGGATGGGGAACTGGACTGTGCTGGTACTAGCCAGTGGCACACTTTCCTGGGAAGGTCACAAGTCTCTATATGTAGCTCAACACAGTCACATTTATCAAGATGTGGGAATATATAAAGCTCTGGAAAAAGGAAGAAAAAATTGTTTTCCATAAAAGAAATTTTTTTTTGAAATGCCTCTTATTCCCAAACCCTCCTTAAACTATAAGGAATTGAGGTGTTTTGTGTGCCTTGATTGAAGAACCAGAGAAAAATGGAGAAATTTGATGAGTCTGCAGAGACCTGAGATCAGGACAAAACAGCCACAATGCACAAGGACTTTCTGACTAAGGACAAGTGGCCCTTATAAGAAGATGGTTTTAATGGCTGATTAAAAAAGCAAACTCGGGCAGCCCGAGTGGCTCAGCGGTTTAGCGCCACCTTCAGCCCAGGGTGTGATCCTGGAGTCCCGGGATCGAGTCCCACATCGGGCTCCCTGCGTGGAGCCTGCTTCTCCCTCTGCCTGTGTCTCTGCCTCTCTCTCTCTCTCTCTCTCTCTCTGTTCTCTCATGAATAAATAAATAAAATCTTTAAAAATAAAAAAAAAACTTAAAAAAGCAAACTCGTTTCAGAAATAATCAGTTCAGAGAGTAGCCTAGAATGGACATACCACAGCATTTTCCAGGGAGCTTTCAAAGTTACCATGTGGATCAAAGTCCCAGTCTTCATTCCCCACCTTTCTTAGATCCAATGCCATATAAGCCTTAGTTTTAATTTTATCAAAAATCTACCTAGAAAAGGAGTAGGGAGGAAGAGAGTAGGTATGTTCTAGATTTCTTTTGACCTGTAAAAGACAGAGACTAAAATATCAGATTGGATTGAGTTTACCAGACTGAACTACATTTAGTTAGTTAGTTTTTTTTCTGGAATCTATATACATGGGAAAAAAATATATATATACATATACAGATACATGTACATCACGTATACATGTGTGTGTCAGTGGAATGGATACATATTTAATGTGGCAGTGGGATGCTTTTAAGGTAGGTTAAGTAACATAAGGAAATAAAGGATGTTTTCTGTTGTACATCTGAGTATACAGTAAAAATTTGTTATCCTGTTAAAAATAACACCAAACTCTCTGATGTAGCAATGACCTTGAGTGACCATGATCAGGCCAAATTACAAATAGATTGTTTGTAGCACCTTCTCCTTTCTTGGCCACCCATTACTACAGAGAATGCTTTGGCTCCTCTGTTGTAATTCATGCTAATCTAGAGCTTTTCCAATAATAGATTCAGATGTTACCCATTCCAAGTGGATTTGCATTTACTAGTGAACATCTCAGATACAGAAGACCTTTCAAGCCAGAGAAATGAAAGTTTAACTTACAAAAAGAACTGTGAGCACTTAGTTAACAACATAGTACACAAGACTAATATTTAGAGAACATTCACTATGTACCATGTCCTGAACTTAAAACGTGCATGTCTGTTTGGGATCGGTTTGTAAGTGTATATCAATAAGATAGGAATAAGACACTTTGAATGGAACATCATCTCATGATATTCAACTCATATCACTTGGTGGTGATAAATTGAAATGCAGTCTCCTCTGCTTCAGGGAGCTGTATTTGTGTCAAGAGTTTGTGAAAAGAATCAATTAGTTGCTATGTGCTATGTTCTTCACCCATCTGGCTACCTAAAGGACAAAGAATGGATGTGATGAAAGCCTTTGTCAAGTATAAATTCAAATAATGTCTCCAAGTCATTCAACCTTTATAAAAGACAGAAAGTACTGGACAATTCTATTTGTACTGGATGATTCCATTAAGGTTATTAAAATAGTGAGAATGTTCACTAATGAAGAACAGTTCTATAGGGGCAGGTAAACTAAGAAATTATCTGTGAATCTTATGGGAATCATTAAGAAGGACACAGATGAGTCTAACCTGAATTACTGCAAATAGGTAGAGGAGGAGGTGAGGCATTCTTTTTGGAATATGAGAAAGAGGAAAGGATTTTTGTGGTTAACCATTTCTTAAAGCAAAATGGTGAGGGAATTTGGAAAACAAAATGGAGAGAGGAAGGCACCTGGGTGTCTCAGATGGTTAAGCATCTGCCTTTGGCTCAGGTCAAGGTCTCAAGGTCCCGGGATGAAGCTCCAAGGTGGGCTCCCTGCTCAGCGGGGAGTCTGCTTCTCCCGGTCACTCTGCCACTCCCCCTGCTTGTGCTCTCTCCCCTCTCTCTAATGAATAAATAAAATCTTTAAAAAAAATGGTGAGAGGATTTCTTCATAATCATTGTTTCCTACAAGCACATGACTCAGATAAAAATTAGCACAATTGCTTCCTTCTTCATACTAATGAAATAAAGCTATGAAAAAAATATATATATCATGTTTGTAGCAATTTCCCCAAAGTTCTTGAAATGTTGATTAACCTATTTTGCCAATAGGACATTCCATCAGTAATAGGACTTTGACTTTCAAGTAGAACATAATAAAATTCAAACAGCATTTACGTATGGAGAATCCTTATTATTCCAAAGAACCTGTTAAGGTTAAGAAAGACTAAAAGTACAGTAAAAGTGTATAACGAAGAACAGAATTTCTTTGGAAAATGTCTGTTCAGATCCTCTGCTCATTTTTTAAATTAGATTGTTTCAGGATGTGTGTTTGTGGGTTTTATTGGTGTTGAGTTGTAGCAGTTCCTTATATATTTTGGATATGTCATTTGCAAATATCTTCTCCCACTCAGTAGGTTTACTTTTTGTCTTGTTGATGGTTTCCTTCACTGTGCAAAAGCTTTATATATTGATGTAGCTCCAATAGTTTATTTTTGTTTTTGCATCCTTTGCTTTAGAAGACTTATCTAAAAAGATATTGCTATGGACAATGTCAGAGAAATCACTGCCTATTTTCTTTTCTAAGATTCTTATGGTTTCAGGTCTCATATTTAGGTTTTTAATCCATTTTGAGTTTATTTTCATGTATGGTGTTAGAAAGTGGTCCAATTTCATTGTTTTGCATATAGCTATCCAGTTTTCCCAGAACCATTTATTGAAGAGAGTATCTCTTCCCCATTATACATTCTTGTCTCCTCTGTTTGACCACATAAGCATGGGTTTATTTTGGGGACTTCTATTCTGTTCCATTGATCTATGTGTCTATTTATGTGCTAGTACCATACTATTTGATAACTATGCTTTTGTAGTATAGTAGTATATCTCGAAATCTGGAAGTATGACACCCCCAGTTTTGTTCTTTCTCAAGACTACTTTGGCTATGTGGGATCTTTTGTTGTCCCATATAAATTTTAGTATTATTTGTTCTAGTCCTGTGATAAAAACACTATTGGTATTTTGATATGGATTGCACTGAATCTGTAGATTGCTTTGGGCAGTATGAACATTTTAACAGTATTAATTTTTTTCAATCCATGAGCATGGAATATCTTTCCATTTGTGTTTTCTTTAATTTCTTACATCAGTGTTTCATACTTTTCATAGTATAGGTCTTTCTACTCCTTGGTTAGGTTTAATCCCAGGTATTTTATTCCTTTTGATTCAATTAAAAAAAAAAGTAAAAAAAATAAAAAATAAAAAAAATGATTCAATTGTAAATGGAATTATTCTCTCAATTTCTCTTTCTGCCACTTTGTTACTAGTGTATAGAAACACCACTGATTTCTAGGTTTTAATTTTGTATCCTACAACTTTACTGAATTCATTTATTTTATCTTGTAGTTTTTTGGTGGCGTCTTTAGGGTTTTTTATGTATAGTGTCCTGTCATTTGCAAACAGTGGCAGTTTAACTTATCATTATTAATATGGACACTTCTCACTTCTTTTTCCAAAGAAGACAAACAGATGACTAACGGATACATGAAAAGCTGCTCAACATCACTAATCATCAGGGAAGTGCAAATGAATACCACGAGATATACTTGTCAGAATGGTTAGAATCAAAAAGACAAAAAATAACAAGTGCTGGTAAGGATTTTGAGAAAAAGGAGCCCTTGTGCACTGTGGAAGGAATGTAAATTGGCATAGTCACTGTGGAAAACTGTATGGAGGTTCCTAAAAAAACATAAAAATAGAAATATTATATGATCCAAAATCCCACTACTAGGCATTTACCCAAAGAAAATAAAAACAATAATTTGAAAAAATATATTCACCTTTATGTTTATTGTAGCATTATTTACAATAGCCAAGATACGGAAGCAACCTAAGAACCTATCCATAGAGGAATGGATAAAGAAGATGTGGCTTTACACAGTGGAATATTACTTAGCCGTAGAAAGAATAAGATCTTGCCATTTGAAACAACATGGATGGACCTAAGAAGGTATAATGCTAAGTAAAATAAAACTGAGAAACATAAATATCATATAATTCCATTCAAATGTGGAATCCAAACAACAAAACAAATGAATAAATGAAAAAATAATAAGCAGAATAATAAATACAGAGAACAAACTGATGGTTGCTATAGGGAAGGGGGTGGAAGGATGGGCAAAATGGGTGAAGGGGAGTGGGAGATACATACTCCCAGTTGCAAAAAGAACAAGCCATGGGAGTAATAGACACAGCATAGGGAATGTAGTTAATGATGTGGTAATAGCATAGTATAGTGACAGATGGTAGCTACACTTAGGGCAAGCACAGAGTAACACATAGAGATGTTGAATCATGATGTACACCTGAAATTAAGGTAACATTGTGTGTCAACTATCCTCAAAAAATTTAAAAGATAAAAGAATAGGCTCTTTTTAAAGAATGGAGATAAATTTAAGAAAACTTTAAATTTATTATGTTAAAATTGAAATTTATAGGGATGCCTGGGTGGCTCAGCAGTTGAGCATCTGCCTTCTGCTCAGGGCATGATCCCAGTCTGTGGATCGAGTCCTGTATCGGGCTCCCTGTGAGGAGCCTTGCTTCTCCCTCTGTCTATATCTCTGCCTCTGTCTCTCTGTGTCTCTTATGAATATATAAATAAAATCTTTTTATTTATAAATGAATGAAAAGTTGAAAGGAAGAAGTAGAGGAGGAAAATGGGGGGTGGGGTAGGAGAATTAACTGCTAGTGATAGGTTTCCCTTTTTCCCTTTAGTTCTATACTCTTTCATGTTAAGTAATCTCCATTAGTCCATTAGCAGGCTCATTCCTAAAATGTGTTAAAAAAAAAAAGAGACAAAAGCAGTGTACTCTTACTCTCTCAAAGAAAGTAGGCAAATCTAAAGGCATTGAATCAATATTATTTTAAAACTAAAAAAAAATATTTTAAACCTTCTGCTTTATAGTATGGAACTTGGTCAACTGATGAAGTTCTCACATCTCTCAAATTTTAGGGTAGGATTTCTTACAAATGATATTCTGGCCCTCTTCCTAATTACACAAACACCTGCCATTATACTGAGGATAATTAATTAGCAATTAGTAAAACAATTAAATCAGTTTGGCTTTCCTACTGTGTTCATAAAATTTTTTCAAAATCAGCACAAATGTTTAATTACTGACAGTAAGCTCAATACTCTGTATCTTAGTAGAGGTGATGATCCACAAGAATGAGTTCACTCTAAAGACAGTACAATATGAGTAAGAAGACCTCAAGTCCTACTGCAGCACTTCTTGTCTTCTCTCCTGTCAAATCTTTTCTAAATGACATCTTTCAACTTAAAACTGGCATCTATTTTTTCCATGTTTGTTCTTTTCTTTAAAATTATAGATACCTATTCAGCCTACATTAGCTCTTTTTTTCCTCTCTCTCTCTCTGTTAACATGGAGCTAGGTACATTTTGCTTTAAATAAGCTCTGTAAACTTGGGCAAATTACAGAACTTCTCCAAGATTCAGTTTCCTTGTGTGTAAAAACTAGGTAGGCTACTATCAGTCACATATGATTGTTGCAAAGATGAGTAAAATAACATAAAACATAACAAAGAGTGATGATATGTAGAACATTCAGCAATATAATTTCTCTTGACCCATCCTTTCTTCTGTCATTCTTCTCTTTTTTGATGGGACACCTTAAGTTTTAAGAGCCATTCCTACAAAGAATGTTCAAATTTTGTGTCTCTTCCAAATTGGTAGGAAGCCTCATGGTTGAGAGTATTTCATTTTTTCTGCATTGAAGGTTGATAATCAGTATCATGATTATCACACTATCATAGTGACCAACATCAATATCAAAACCATCACCACTACCATTCCTTGTGAGCCTGCTACTGGGGACCTAGAGGATTCTTACTTTATTATTTTTATTATTTTTTTAATACTAGTTTTTATTTATTTTTTTAAGGCTTTTATTTATTTACTCATGAGAGGGATCCCTGGGTGGTGCAGCGGTTTGGCGCCTGCCTTTGGCCCAGGGCACGATCCTGGAGACCCGGGATCGAATCCCACATCGGGCTCCCGGTGCATGGAGCCTGCTTCTCCCTCTGCCTGTGTCTCTGTCTCTCTCTCTCTCTGTGACTATCATAAATAAATAAAATAAAATAAAATAAAAATAAAAATAAATAAAAAATAAATAAGTAAAAATATTTACTCATGAGAGACACACACACACACACACAGAGAAATAGGCAAAGGTAGAAGCTGGCTCCCTGCAGGGAGCCTAATGCAGAAATCAATCCCAGGACCCCAGGATCACAACCTGAGCCAAAGGCAGATGCTCAACCACTAAGCCACCCAGGTACACCTATTTTTAATTTTCTTAATAGAGAGAGCACAGGAACAGGGTTAGGAAGCGGTGGAGAGAGAGGTAGAGAGAGAATCTCAAGCAGACTCCACATACAGGGTAGAGCCCAATGTGGGGGCTCAATCTCATGACTCTGGGATCATGACCCCAGGCAAAATCAAGAGTCAGACGCTTAACTGACTGAGCCACCCAGGTGCCCCGGATTCTTACTTTTAATGCTTTATTTGTACCACATTTTTTTTTTTTTTACCATATTTGTTGACCTCTTATCCTACTCATTGATTCTAATCTTTTTCTGAAAACCTTACTTTTGCAAAGGACAGGGAGAACAATTGAGGTGGTGATTTGCTGCAGTTTTTACCTATCCATCCTGACTCCCAAATGCTAAATATGGACGTCAGTCTTCCAGGCTATGGTTTCTTCAATATATGAGTATAACAGGGCTTTATTAAAACAAAATACACTTATACTAGTTGTTTCCATACCAGTAAGAGAATGGCATGCATTGTAGTGCCCAACACATCCTCAAGTATTGATATAACATCATAATGAACTACTCTGCTCCTTTTCCATTTAGTGATTTCCACTAGTCTTCCCATTATTACACAATTATAATTTTTACCTCAGTTACTGCCATGAGGGCAGGATTCCATCTATTAATCAGCAAGTCACTGATTGGCCAATTAGGGCTCATTCTTCTGGGGACCTTCTGAGGAACATAGTGTAGAAAGCGCAGTCAGTTTTGACAGGGTGTGGCACACGTTTCCTTAAAAAAAGCACTGTTTGATACAAAAACAGGCAATAAAACCACAGGTCTTGTGGGAATAAAAAATGAAGTCAGAAGCACAATACTCAAAACCATCAGTTACACATTAAAAAGTTAGGATGCTTAAACATGGTAGCAGTGTCACACATATTAAATGGTTAAGAAATACTTCAAACCTATAATACTATGGCACTTTGTTTTGAAGAGAGCCTGATGTTTGCTGATGGAAGGGCATGTGGGAAGAGTTGCAGTTTGTGAGCTATTACAAAGTGGTGGAAGGATTATGCGAAATCTGATGGAAACTTACAACACAAGTTGTGGCTGGGTGTGGCTCACAATATATATTGTACCCTGAGGTCACAGGGAGATGTTTCAGGTGTGTGCATATGTGCCTTTTTATTTTTATTTTTTGTATTTTTATGTAGTTTTGGTCAGCCTTATGCTGTTTTCTCCATCCACCAAGATCAGGAATTATCACACTCTTCCTTAAATAATCGGATAGCAAATATTTTTAGTTTTCAGGACCACAGGGATCCCACCACAGTCAAAGAAAGGAGGTTTAAGAAAAAACAAACTTGTCTGTAGCGCTCCAGTAAAACCTTATTTACAAAAATAGGCAATGGGACAGAGTTTTCCACTCCCTAATTTGTTTCGCATGGAAGAAATCACACATAAGAAAACCTTAGGTTTTGCTCAAATCATTCCTTAATATATCAATTGTGTTGCAACATATTCACATTTTCAGAACAAGTATGATAGCAGAATTGATTGTACCTCAAAATTTTCCCATTGAAGCGATTTGTCCTGATAATGCTTCATTCCCAGTTCTGCTGAGCTGAGCATTGTGTGGAAAGAACAATTTCCCGAGTTCTGGAGAAAACCCAACATTTAGATTGGAAAGCAAAAATACCTGAGTGGAAAAGCTGTCCAATTGCAAAGGAATTGTCCTCTACAGCCAAAGGCTGAGGTGACATGAGATGCGGTGATGAGACATCACCTGCATCTATTCTACTTAATCGCCTAATTCACTGCTGTTTCCTCAGTGTTCAGAATACATTAGGCACTCATAACAAATCCCTTATCTTGCAAAGGGGTCTAGTAACTCTATAAACCAGGAATGAGGACAACCTAGTTCATTTTTAATTGAAATCTTTACCCCTCTAGGGTCAGACTTGGCAATATTCCTTCCCCAGGATGCTTCATTTCCATGGTTACAAGAATGCGGAGTTCTCACTGTTTCTTCCTACTCTCTCTTTTTGTCTCCCTAAATCTTATAAGACCTCTTTTATTCAGTATATCAATTTGGCATATACTACTAAAAACTCAACATACATTTACAAGCACATACTCACAAGATTATACTTTTCTAGCCCTCATGCTAAATACATTCTATATTAGTTTTTCTTAAGCAAATAAATTTCCCTGCTTAGACATGAAAGATTTCCTATCTGATTAACAGTAGTGAGCAATGTCTCTGACATGTAAGTGGTAATACACCTTTTGTAGTGAGAACAGACATTCTAAGAGAAATGTAGTTATTACTAGGATTTTGTTTAAAAATGGTATTTTTAATGGATGTAATTGTATTCCTCCAAAATTTATATGTTGAGACCATAATCCCCAATGTGACTGTTTTTGGAGATATGGTCTTTAAGGAGGTGATTTAGATTAAATGAGGTTATAAGAGTGGCTCTAATCAAACAAGGTTTGTGTCCTTAGAAAAGATAAAGGAAGAGACATCAGAGAGCGTCCCCTCCCCACTTATGCATGACGACATAGTGAGAACACATCTGAAAGTCAGAGGACAGATCTCACCAGAAATGAACCCTACTGGTGTTCTGATCTTGGACATCTAGCAGCCAAAACTGTGAAAAGGTAAATTTCTGGTTTTTTAAAAGCCATTCTGTTGTATTTTACATGGCAGCCTGATCATAATAATGCAGATATATTTAGAATCAGAGGGACAAAAAAGAACAGGTAAAGAAAGATTTCTAAAATAAGAAAATATTTTTAATATTAAGAGCCATCCAGAAAACTATGAACCTATGGAAAATAATTCAATACACATTTATTAAGCCCTGAATCTTTTTTTTAAAGATCTTATTAATACAGTATTTATTTGTCTTTCCTCTGTCAAACCCTGAGCCAACCACTTTTCCCAGGCTGCCTGGGGAGGTATAGGAAAAGGAACATACAGGGCATACAGGGAAGACAGGACATGGGAGAAAGACCTATGGGAGGTGGAGACGACTCCTTCACATGGTGAAGAGGATGAGAAAGGCCACCATCAGGCAAAAAGAGCCCCATGGCCTCCAAGAGGGCAAAGCCCAGAATGGCATAGGAGAAGAGCTGTTGCTTCAGAGAGGGATTCCTGGCATAACCAATGAGGCTCCCAAACACAGTCCCAATTCCAGCCCCAGAGCCAGCCACCTCTACAGTGGCAGCCCCAGGCCCAATGAACTTGGCTGCCGTGTCAATGTCTCTTGAAATGGCACTGGTTTGGAAGCTGCGGCTAGGAATAAGTGAGGTCAGGGGATGTGGGGCTGCCAAGCTGCTGATTAAGCCCTGAATCTAACAGACTTTGCTGTTTCATTCAATAGTTACCATCTATATCCAAACCCCACCATCACTTTTGGTTATTTCTAGCATAAAAAGTGTCCTACTAGAAAGATACACAATTAGAAAAATTAATATTACGAACAATTTAAAACATTTGTGTTTTGGTTTCATCCTGTGGCTTTTGACCAAGGACTATATGTATAACAGAGAGAAAATTAGCCTAAGGAATGTCAAGCTTGGGACACCTGGGTGGCTCAGCGGTTGAGCATCTGCCTTTGGCTCAAGACATGATCCCACAGTCCTGGGATCGAGTCCCTCATCGGGCTCCCTGCATGGAGCCTGCTCCTCCCTCTGCCTTCGTCTCTGCATCTCTTTATGTCTCTCATGAATAAATCAATATTTTTTTTTATAAAAGAATGTCAAGCTTAAAGAAGAAAGGAAAAAAATATAGCCTTGAGAATAAAGATGCTAGAAAGGTCTATAACAGGCTTTCCAAGTAGACTGAATCCTTTTATATTATACTTTTCAGGATTTATAAGACCAATTTCTCTATCCTTAAGCTGAAGCTAGTATCTTCAGATAATCAGAAAGTAAACAATTTTGCAGAAAGTATAACTGTTTAGAGTGAAAGCCTCACCTACTCTAGAGATCTTTCATTAAGTATTCTCCACCAGACACAATAAACAAACTTGGTTAGGAAGAAAATCTGATTAGTGGTTATTATTTCCTGGACTCAAGGCAGTGTCCATTAAGTTGGAAGTTAGGTGTGGGAAAAACATGGAGTTCAGTGAAGTCAAGATCTTGGCTGCAGCTTTTAACCCAACAATTAGTACTACAGAAGACTTAAGTTTTTGAGGGGACTCCATTGATACAAAGGAACTTAATGACCTATGAATGTTCAATCCTAAGGCCACCAACTTCACACCAACAGGAGGTGGATCACTAAAGCTGTATGGACATAGAAAAGGTCCCTCTCATTGTAGTTATGCAGGACAATGGAGAAAAAGCCTCTTCCTTGAGGGCAGGACTATCTTCTAGATTGGCCAGCACAGAAGTCTCTTCCGTTGGTAGGCAGGGAGTCTTTATTTCTATTTAGCAGGAAATATATGCTGTGGAAAAAAGACCACCATTTTTTCTAGTCTGATCTTTTTTCAAGCAGATGCCTTTCTTATAGAAACTGTATTTCTGTTCCATAATTTTGTACCATGTATTGTGGAGGTGGGTAGCTTGATACCACAAGATGCCTTACCCAGTTGAGGACAATGTGCTGGCCATAATTGCCTCACCGTGGGCCAGGGTTTGCCTCTTAAGTTTGTCTTGCTTTTGTTCTTGTCCATCAGAAAAAGAAATTTCCTATTGTACAGCATAATCGTATTGTTACTTAAAGGAATTGCCTTTTTTTTTGTAGGCAGATCCTTTTTTTAAAAAATTGTGATAACATACACATGATATAAAAAGTAACCATTTTAAAGTGTACAATTTTGTGACGTTTGCTACACCTGAAATGCTGTGAAGCCATCACCCCTATCAAATCCCAAAACATTTTCATCACTTCAAAAGGAAACTCCATACCTATTAGTAATCCCCATTCCCCCCTTCCCCATCCCATGGAAACCACCGAGTTACTTTCTGTCTCCATAATTTTGCCTATTCTGAATATTTCAGAATTTCTTTAGTTGGCTATTTTTCCCTAAGATCTGTTCAGAGAAAGAAAAGAAAAATTTAATAAAATAGTAAAAGTTAGGACTTTTAGAGCTAGAATTCACTGACTAATTCAAAATAATCAGATTTATTATTACCTGTTTAACACAAAAACTATAGAATCTATGAAACTAAACAGATCCTGTATGGCATTTTTTTCTTTTCCCACTCAATATCATTATTAAAGTATTTTTAAGAAATTATCTATACTCAAATTACCACTTGATCTCACTTTTCCTTGTATAATTGTACACAGAAATTGAAACAAATATCTTTACACACCCTCACTGACCTTTGTCCAATTCTATCAGATGACCAGCCAATTCTGAGCAATCAGAAAGCTCTTACTGACAGAAAACAGAACAAAATAAAAACCTACCAAGCTCGTTAAAAGATTCTTTGGTTCAAAAGAGGGTGACTTTTTGAAAGATACAGAAGTTTACTCTTATTAAAAGTTATTTAAATAATAAGCAGAAAAAGAAAATACATTAGACACAAATTATTTGTATCCTCAATATGATTCAAAATGATTTTTGCCTATTTGAATTATAAACAAGTATAAAAGTATAAAAACAGGACTATCTGACTTTATGAGGAACTTAAAGAGAATTTAAAGTATAAATACCACATTTAAAAAATAATGAAGACAGTGAATGCTGTAAATGACTAAAGACATCAAACTCAAGAAATTCCCCCAAAACTTAAAGTGAAAGAAGGAAAAATTTTAAAAATAAAGTATTGGGGAACATAGGTCAGATTCCACAGAATCCCTCTTACCAAAATGGATTTTATTTTATATTTTTTTTCCAAAAAGGATTTTAAACAGTATCAACAGAAATGACAGAATAAAAAACACTTGTATCTAAAGAAAATTTAGTCTAAAAATTGAAAGTGGAAACTCCCTGAAATAACATTATTATTATTATTATTATTATTATTATTATTATTAATGTTAAAAGAGAATAGTCTGTATTCTGGTGGGATTTTTGAAGATTAAACATAAATAATTTTATGAGCACATGCAGTTGCTTCTGCCTGAACCTTCTGGTCTACCTGCTTCCCTACTGACAATATTCCCAGCCTTTTCATTGTTTGGTTCTCAATTTCATTCATATCACCTTCAAGGCCTTTGTCTGACAACCAGAAACCAAGGGTCCTTCCTAGCGTTTTCTATCACAGCACAGGTTTATTATAATTAGAATATTTTTCTTAAGTTTTATTGATATATCTATTTATTTTTATATGTTGACTTCTTTACTGTATCTTTTCTTACTAAACTCCATACCCTAAGGATCATGTCTATATTAATTTATTATTTTTAGCCTATGGGGGAGCTCTATGCAAAATTAACTATTTGTAAAACCAAATATTTATTAAATCAAGAGAGAAGAAGGACAACAGTGTTATATTTTTGAATCAAAGAAACAAAGAATGGGAAAACAGTAGTGAAAAGATGATGCTTTTTTCTTCCATAAGGAAAACTATTACCATTTATAATTAATATTTATGATATAATGACAGTGAGAGTAATAATCATAATGCTGCAATGGACTGACTGTGTCCTCTAAAATTCAAATATTGAACCCCTACCATTCTGGAATTAGGAGGTAAAGCTTTTGGAAGGTAATTAGTTCATGAGGCTAGAGCCCTCATGAATGAAATTAGTGTTCTTAGAGGAAGAGACACACTCTTTCCACTATGAGAAAGGACACAAGAAGAAGAAGGCAGTGTATAAATCAGTGTATAAATCACTAAGACGGCCCTCACCAGACACCAAGTCTACCAGTCTCTGGATCTTGGATTTCCAGTTACCAGAACTGTAAGAAATAAATGTGTATTGTTTAAGGCACTTAGTCTGTAATCTTTGGTATAAGCAGTTCAATGGACTAAGACAATTATTTTCAACTGTTTAGTACTTAAGATGTGCTAAGGACTGTAAATATATACATTCATTTAATTCTCAGAGAAATATGAGGGTTCTCGCTTTGTAGATAAGGAAACTGTCATAGAGAAGTTAAATAAGTTGCCTAAGTCACACATTTTGGAGGTATCGAAGCAAAGCTTTGATTTTAATCTCCATATTTCACAGCATAACGTTGGCTTATGAATTTCACAGAAAAACTTTGAGAAAAACATTCATATAACTAAAAAGCATATGGATAACTTTGAAACAATTCTGGAATAAGCAAATAAAACTATTTAGGAAAAGGAACCACCAGGAACTACAAAATAAGAGAAATACATGCCAAAATTAAATATTATAGTTTTAAAATGCAGATATATTTGATCATTCAGTCCACAAGTATTTGTATCTATTATATATTAGGCAATATTCTAGGTCCTTTGTGTAGAGTGGTTAATAGAAGAGGCAAAAGTATCTTCCCTCATAGAGAATGCATTCTACTAAAAGAACCAGATGATCAAGACAAATTAAGTAAATATTAAATGCACTAGACAATGGTGCATAATAAAGAGAAAATGTGTCAACAGTATTCAAAGAATAGCAAGGAGGCCAGTGTAGCTATGCAGTGAGACAATCAGATCTGCCCATGAGATAAGCAAGTTACTGAAGAACCAGGAAATGTTAAGGTCTGGTACCTCAGGACAGAGAATTCAGATTGTTTAAAAACAAGTAAGCAAACAGGCAAAAAAACAAATAATCAGTTCAAAAGAATAATATATATTATTCATTTATATATTCATAATAATATATTATGAAATTATTATTCATATTCATAATAATATATATTATGATAAGGCATGATATTTTTAGCTTCTCCTTTGCCTTTAATTCTCATAAATCTACTGATATGTGGACATTTCTTACAATTAAATGTTGGTGAAATATTTTTAAAATGATAATTTGTCTAACAAGGATATAGGCTTGCTCCCGAGAGGAGTTTCTCATCATTGTCAGAGTCCAAACACGCTGAATGATTGATCATCTGGTAAGGATGATGATAATTTCCAACTTGGTGTTCAACAGAAACTCTAATCTCTCTCTTTCTTATTTTTAAACTTTGAATTTATATATGTTGTATCATTTTTTCCTTAATAATTGTTTAGATATACTAAGGAATAATTATTTTTCATATCTGTCAAATGAACATTTTTAATTCTTTTTTTAAAATAATTTCCCACTGTGGAAGACCCTTTCTTACAATACATCTTTGACCTTACATACTAAAACATTTTACTTCATTTAAGACTATTTAATATCCTCTTATCTTCCCACAGATGGTTCTTGTAGTGTCTCTTAGTAAAGTGGTTGCATGGTCTGGGAATAATTTTTTTGAAGCATAACCACACTCATGGGCCCATAAGCTCATACTATTAGAAAATGAAATAAATTGTGTATATCAATGGTCCGTTGGTCTACACTAGCTAAAAAAATGTACAGTAAAAGGTTTGCCACTCCTAGTCCCTTGGCCATTAATGGATTACGCTGTCCCCTTGAGACAAAACAGTCCTTGACATCCTATGCAACAGAGAACAGTAGAGAAACAATGAAAAGGGAGTAGATCTGGCCTTTAATCAAGAGATAAAATCTAATTGTAATCTAGAGTGTATACCAGGTCAAACACACCTAGCAGTGTAATTTTATTGTTATTTAAAATATTTTATTTATTTATCTGGAGAGGTTGCGGGAGGGAAAGGGACAAGCAGACTCCACGCTGAGCACTGAGCACGGGAGACCAAGGCTGCTGACCCCATCACCCAGAGATCATGACCTGAGCTGAAATCAAGAGTCTGCCACCCAACAGACTGAGCTACCTGACACCTCTAGTGTAATTTTTTTTCATTGAATCACTGTTGACATTATTTCTAACATATAGTCTCTTATATGTTTCAGTAAGTTTATTATTTATTTATTTTTAAAAGATGTTATTTATTTATTCATGAGAGACACAGAGAGAGGGAGGCAGAGACATTGGCAGAGAGAGAGGCAGGCTCCATGCAGGGAGCCCAACGTGGGACTCGATCCCGGGATTCCAAGATCACGCCCTGGGCCAAAGGCAGGCGCTCAACCACTGAGCCACCCAGGCATTCCAATGTTTCAGTAAGTTTAAAAGATTTGAACAAAATGATGAATGTGTCTCTACCTCTGGCAGGCAGGATTATGGCAAGTCGATTATAATAAATGGTATGCACCTGTGGGTGTTCAATAACTATGACTTGAACAAACTTCACCTACCTAACTCTGAAGACACTGCAGATAATAAAATGCCATAATGTTATGGCATTTGTATGAAAACTTTCATAAATATATTCAATATTACTAATAATATAATAATATATTCATAAAAATCAATCATATTAAATGCAACTCAAAATTGAGCAAATATTATGGGACAGACAGGTGACAGAAATAGGTGATATAATCAAAACATAATCAAATTTTGCTGTTGCTTAATTTTATTAATAGAATTGTTATTATATAAATAGCACAATTGTTTTAGGTGTCTTAGATAAAATAAGTGTTAAACCATTCCAAATTATAGAACAGAACAGTCACTAACAATGTAGCAGAAGAGCCAAAACATAACTATAATCCTCTGTATCTAGCATACTTCAATAAGAGTTCAACAAGACACAAATTATTGAAAATTGTTTAGCAGAAGCAGTAACAAGCACAATAAATATTTTAAAAGATGGGGACCTGATTTAACAATTCTCCCAAAAGCCTATAGTAGGATAAGTGCACAATATGTCTTCATCAATGCATGTCTTCACTCTGTTTCTTGAACCTGTCAATGCAAAATAATACCAGGATGTCCAATAAAACTCTACCTCATTGACAAACAGGGAAAAGTATTTGACAGTATACTGGATTTGAAAAGTATCTTGCAGGAAAACACAAGTGATGAACACCTGTTCACAGTGTGACAAAATGAGATCACTAGCAAAATAAATATTTGTGCAATTGAGATGATAGATTGAGGGGGCAGGAGCCAGGGAGAAACAGAAAGTGTAAGGCATAATATGGTTAAGAGATAAGAGAAATACATACATATATTTACACATTGTATGTAAAATAAATATTAATAAACGCTAATTCCCATCTTTAGAAGGAATTGCCATAATGGACCTATATAATGATATCCAAATAGCTGCTCAAATTGACTATTTGAAGAGTTCCTAACCACTACCATTTTGAGTTACAGTCACTTAAAGTGTATTTCAAATAAAAATCAAAAGAAAGAAAGAAAAAAAGTTAGAAATAAAAATATGCATGCAACAGAAAAGTAAAAAATGCAAAGAAAATTTCATGTATAACCAATTTAATAACACTTTTGTTTTTTACAATAACATGTATTTCAAACTTGAATTCCATAATATTTTAGGTCTATTTGGTAAACAATGTTAGGTTGAAAAACTAATGTATGATTTACTCAACAGGATATAGCAGCTTAGCTTAAAAGACCATAATTGTGCACATAATGCTTAATGTTTATCTTTAAAAGAAGTGCTTAATTGTGTGAAAGTATTTTCCCAGAAAATTACTTCTTAACCTTCCAAGAGGCAGCCTTTCCACTGATTCTTAAGCACAATAAGAAAAGGAGGGCTTAAGAACAAAGGGACAAATTTAAATAATAAAAAAGTTAAGCCACACTGTGGGCATAATTGGGAAATCCAATATTGAGGCTGAGATGACTATTACTTCATTCTTTGAAGATAATTGTATTTCAGTTTACTTTTGTTTTCTAGAACAAATTTTGTAGGGATAGCTATAAGAGGAATTAATTTTGACTCCTGAAATTAAGTATAAAAGTAAAAGAAAATTGTCCTGAAACTGCAAAGGTACAAATTTGGCTTTATGACAGAGCCTCCCCAAACAAGCTGAACTAACTGGTTTACCCACTCTCTGACACTTAAAGCTCTCTGAAAGGTTTTTTCTTTTTCTTTTCTTTTCTTTCTTTTTTTTTTTTTTTTTATTTAAGGAGGATTTTGGAAAAGAAAAAAAAAATGATGTCATTTTTTAACACCTTGCAAATACCCCTTAAAAACATTCTTTTTACATACTTAACAAATGAAGCAGCACACAAAGATCACTGCCTGGATTTTTATTATTGATAAAATAATTCTGTTAGTCATAAGGAGAAAAATCTTACTTTTCAAGAATCTAATAAAAAGTTTAAAAGTTCATTACTATTTCCTCTTTGAAGTCTTGGATATGATAACTGAAATTGTTCCAGGGAGACTTAGAATTAGCAAACAGTGTGACATTCAGTCTAAAAATCAGATTTTAGAATGGGATCCTAAAGCTAAATTTTATATTTCTTTGATTTTTTCTGTCTTTATCTGCTTATTTCATATTGACCTACTTGATATTCCTAACACTTATTCAAAAAAGAACAAAATCAGATTGTTAAAACTCAAAATCCCACTAGAAGGCATTTTCATGTATCATCCTAAGAAACTAGTAAATTACTATCATTTACATTTCATTCCATCTTCTGATAAGATGGTCTCTTTAATTGGTCACTTTCCTTTGCTTACAAATATAAAAAAGTTTTGGTTTTGGTTTGGTAGTATAACTTTTATTGGTATAACTTAACCCTCTCCCAAAAAACAAAAACTCTAAACAAAATATTTTTTAAAGTAACTATTTGAAGGCATGGGAGATCAAATGGAGAGACATATAAAATTAGAAGGAATTATATCTTAAAGTGATTTCCCCTTTTTACTAGAGTATATTTCAGTCCACCTAGCATGAGGGGACTAGAACCCAAACAGAAAACTGCTGTCTCAGTGGCTTGAAGTCTCGAAGGATAGAGTTTTTGGCTTCCACAGTTGCTGCTACTGAGTGTAAAAATCCCGAGGGAAAAAGAGGACACTGAAGGGGTATGCACAAATCTATGTATAACTAGATTTATAGTTATACATAAACATAACTTTATTATGGCCTTTCCCTAAACTGTGCATGCATGGAGAAGACTCTAATGATAATAGTGAAAAACATCAAGTGGAAGACTGATTAAAGCTGGCAACTATCTCAATTTCCTCCTACAGAAGGAAGATACAATTTTGAGTTTGGGTTCTTCTCAGTGAAATACCTCAAGGTCATGTCTTAAAACTATCAATCATGTAGCAGGACTATAGAAATATTTATCTTGAACAGAGATAAAAGCAAAACATCTTTTCTAATCAAGCATAAAACCAAGCTTCTGTAGTTTAACACCTAACAGTCTAAAAAAGAAAAATCAACACTCTTCAGAGGAAGATAATAGAATTCGGAATTTCTACTAAGTATCATCTACAATATCTAATATACAACAAAAATTACTAGTTACATGAAAAAAATATGGCCCTTTTTCAAGAGAAAGAGCAGTTAATAAGAGAGATTCCAAGATAACCCAGAAGTGGGATTTTCAGAAAAGAACTTTATGGCATCTAATAAAAGCATATTCAAGGATCAAAAGGACACTATTGTCAAAATGAGTGAATATATGTAGGATCTCAGCAGAGATATGGGAAATATAAAAATAACTTAATAGGAATTTAGAATTTAGAAGCACAGTACCTGAAATAAAAGATTCACTCAAAGGGATCAACAGGTGACTGGAGGTGGCCAAAGAAAGGATCAATGTATGCAGAAAATGTTCAATAGAAATGATCTAATGTGAAAAGCTAGAGGTAAAAATGACAAGAAAACAGAAGAGCCTCAATAATCTGTGACACAAAATCAAGTGATCTATTATGTGTAATGGGAGTTCCAAAAGGACTTGAGAGAAATGAGAAAGAAAAAAGTATTTCAGGATATTAGAGCTGAAAATTTTCAAAATTTGGGAAAGAAAATAAACTACAAAGAGGTCAAGTAAGTGCAAAATAGATAACACAAACTAGGCCATATCTACACATGTACAGTCAAACTACTGAAAACCAAAAGAAAAAGCAATATATATTATAAAAAGAGATATACAGCTCTAAAAATCATGGCTGACATTTCACTAGATTTAATGGAAGCCAGAATGTAATGAAATATTTAAAGTGATGATATTAAAGCCAATAATAAAGACTTCTACTTCTGGGATGATGGAGTACATGTACTTTCCCTATTTCTTTAAGTACAACTAAATATATAGGTTTGGGCAGCCCTTAATCTAATCTGCCTGGTACCATCATAAGGGAAAATTTGGACACACAAACATCAGTCTTATGTATGTACAGAGACACAATGATAAGATAGCTATCAACACCTCAAGGAGAAAGACCTCAGAAGAAACCAAACCTGCTGAAACCTTGATTATAAATTTCTAAGCTCTACAACTGTGAGAAAATAAATCTCTGTTGTTTAAGCCACCCAGTGTGTGGTACTTAGTTATGACAGCCCGAGGAAACTAAGACGATGATTGATAGATAGATAGACAGGCAGGCAGGTGTGTGTGTATATGTGTGTGTTGTGTGTACATGTGTGTATTTATGTACGTATGTAAAATTTTAAGAAGACTCTGAAAGGTAGCAAGAAGATAGACCAGCAGGGACCTCAGGACCCAAGGGACAACATGGTGATGAATTCTCTGGGATGTCTTTTTTTTTTTTTTTTTTGTATTCCAGACTTGGAGCTGAAGAAGATAGCTTAGAAATGTCTGAAAGTGCAGACAAAAACAAACAAAAACAAACATAAAAAGGTCTTCTCTTTAGCCAAGAGACCAGTAATAGGGAATCTAGTAAGACAGACAACTTTTAGTAAATGACCAATCTACTCCAATAAAAACCAAGGAAAAAACTCTGGCCATACCCCATCCACACCAGCAAAGGCTGAGTGGGAAAGCTAGACTTCCACTCTTATAAGGCAGTCATTACCCTTGAGGTGATGTCAGACAAGGTCAAGTAGGAGATGGGATTTTCATCTTCACCAGCTGGTAATGAGTCCCCTGGTCATAGAATTAATGAAGAACATACAGCCTAGATCCCACACCCACCCAGCAGTGCACACCCAACAAAGCACTGCTCCTCACTAGTGCCATGGCAGGCCTAGAGGAGAGTCAGGACTCTTACCCAGTGCTAACAGAGCCATTCTCACCGCAACATCAATGGACTCCACATGGGGAGCTCAGAGTTGATTGTTCAGCCAAGTAAAAAGCTCTCACTTTCCTGATTGTCAACAAAATACAAGTGGGGAACCTGAACATCTACTTCCTTTTGGAAGTACTGAGGCAACACCTCCTTCCCCTTTTCTGTTGAAGCAGTGTCAGAAAAAGTCCACTAAACCAGAATTTTAAATAAAATCCCAAGTCTCAGAACATAATATGAAAAAGTCCAAATTTCCACTAAAAATCACCCCTCATATCAAGAACCAAGAAGATCAGAATTCAGAAAAAAATCATTGGATGCCCAGATCAAAATGACAGAAATGTTAGAATTATCTGACATTAGGAAACTTGGATGGTGAGTGGGGGGAAAAAGCTATCTCAAAAGGTACATACAGTATGATTCCATTTACTAACATTCTTACAAAGACGAAGTTATAGGATTGGAGAACAGAGCTATGGTTGATAGTGGTTAAGAAGAGGGTAGGGGTTTGGGGGGCCTGGGTGGCTCAGTGGTTGAGTGTCTGCCTTTAGCTCAGGCAATGATCCCGAGATCTTGGGGTCAAGTCCAGCATCGGGCTCCCCAGAGGGAGCTTGCTTCTCCCTCTGCTTATGTCTCTGCCTCTGTGTCTCTCATGAATAAGTAAATAAAATCCTAAAAAAAAAAAAAGAAAAGAAGAAGAGGGTAGGGGCAGGAGAGAAGTGTGTATGGCTATAAAATGACAACATGAGGGAATCTCATAATGATGAATATGTTCTGAATGAGTTGAAGGCCTTAAGACAAAAAAAAATCATATATATACATATATGACTCCTATTGGTTTTGCTTCTTTGGTTCTTATTATATATCTAAAAAGAGAATAATGGTAATACAGTGAGATCATAAAAAGTACTCAACAACCCAAAGAAGGCAGGAAATGAGAAAAAAAGAACAAAGGCCACATGACAAGGGGACCATGCTTCCTAGGCTCCCCAGTGCAGACTCACATGGAGCTGTGGGCTCTAGGACTCCTGGGGCTGCTCCCTGCTCCCAGTGGTACCCATTGCCACAGGGGGACTGGTGGCTCTCAGGCCCAGCAGCTGCTCAGCCTGTGGCTCTGGGGGTCATGGATTTGGCATCCTACCCTCTACAACCTTACCTTCTCCTCATGTAGTTAGACAAACCCATTGGAATCTGGTTGCTGTGTCTGCCAGGTACCTGGAGCACAGAATTGGCCTATGAGCCAGGATGAGCTCTTTGGCATTGGAGCAAAGCCGTACAATTCATGCCATGCAGGGCAGTGACTACAATAAAAAGTATAGCTATGGGACCAGCATCCCTACTTCGTGTAATCACCTACTCACTATTAAAAGGAATTACATACTGGCTTTAATTACCCTTGGGGTTGACTTTTAGCCGTGGGGATTATTATTCGGATGGTGTGCTAACAAAGGCTCCTGTAATCCAGGTGGTTACCTGGTTCTTTATTTTCGAAATTTCGAAAACGGTAATATATGATACTATCCATGTTCATCAGGACAAAAGAGATGATGTTCTGACTGGTCTGAAGTCGCGGGCACTGTGGCTCAGTAAAAACACCAAAGAGTGACTCAGTGACTTCAATGTCATGATCCTGGAGGCACTGTACCTAATAGGGTTCTAGTAAGGATCAGACCACTTGCTACTACACTGCTCTGGCCACAGGAAACCATCAACCTCATCAGATTTACACCCTAGACATCCATAGACCGGAGGATGGTGGAGATTAAGTTTTCTCCAACCAAATAATAGGACTAACAGTTTTTTTAGGGATTGTCCTTGGGAATTTGTGGAAGGAAAAGACAGACAAAACAAAAAAATATATAAATAGTAAAATATGATATGGGAAAAATGTTTATCTAGGAATTTTTATTTTTTATTTATTTGTTTATTAATAAATTGTATTTATTTATTCATGAGAGACACACAGAGAGAGAGAGACAGAGACACAGGCAGAGGGAGAAGCAGGTTCCATGCAGGGAGCCCGATGTGGGACTTGACCCCGGGTTTCCAGGATCATGCCCTGGGCTGAAGGCAGCGCTAAGCCGCTGAGCCACCGGGGCTGCCCTATCTAGGAATTTTTAAAACAAATTTTTAGAAAACATTCCCAGGTCTTGTTGCCACATATCTAGACTTGATTAAAAATTGTTTCAATATATTGAAAAATTGAGAAATTTTTATTCTTAAAAAATTAAGAATCAGAAGATGAAGATTTATAGCATTTTGCTTGATTTTAGTCCAAATCATTTGTTACTCTTACCCTATCACAGGAACCAGGGACTCCAGAATTTGAGATAACCTTGAGAATCTAAGTTGATGTATTTTTCTGCTCATTGTAATTCTCCTCTGAAATAATGGAGATGATATACATTTTAGCACTTTAGAAAAAAATTTCATGTGTTTTAGAAGACATACCTAAATGATGGTATTTGTCAAAAAATGGACTGTTGTTTATGGAAAAATAAAAGCTGTTACAGAAAATTAGGGCTTATTGTGTTTATTTTTTTATTGGAGTTCAATTTGCCAACATATATAGTATAACACCCAGTGGAAGGAGCCTCGGTGTCCATCGAAAGATGAATGGATAAAGAAGCTGTGGTCTATGTATACAATGGAATATTCCTCAACCATTAGAAACGACAAATACCCACCATTTGCTTCAACTTGGAGGGAACTGGAGGGTATTATGCTGAGTGAAATAAGTCCATCGGAGAAGGACAAATATTATATGGTCTCATTCATTTGGGGAATATAAAAAATAGTGAAAGGGCTTATTGTTTTTCATTGTAACTTTTACTCACTGTCAAAAACTGTCATTCAGAAAAATATTCTTTATATACATACACGAATTTAAATAAGCCAAAAAAATTTTTTTATCTACTATGAGAAAAAGAAACACATGATAGAGATGCCTGGGTGGCTCAGTGGTTGAGCGTCTGTCTTTGGCTCAGGTCATGATCCGGGGTCCTGGGATTGAATCTCATGTTGAGTTCCCTGCAGGGAGTCTGCCTTTCCCTCTGCCTATGTCTCTCCCTCTCTCTCTGTGTCTCTTACGAATACACAAATTAAATATATAAACAAAAGAAACACATGACATAATGGAAAGCAAAGAGCAAGATTATAAAATTAAATGCAAGTATGCTAATGATTACATCAAACTCACATGACCTAAGTGCTCCAACTGTAGAGTGGAACAGAGTAAAACTCACTTTATATTGTCTATGAAAATCTACTTTAAATATAAATACAAAGATATTTTAAAAGCAAAAGGACAAAAGTGATACATCATGTAAGCACAAATCAAAACAAAGTTAGAATGGCTTTAAGAATTGCTAGATAAGGGACACTTGGGTGGCTCAGCGTTTGAGCGCTTGCCTTTGGCCCAGGGCCTGATCCTGGGGTTCCCGGGATCAAGTCCCACATTGGGCTCCCTGCATGGAGCCTGCTTCTCTTTCTGCCTACATCTCTGCCTCTCTCTCTCTCTGTGTGTCTCTCATGAATAAATAAAATCTTTAAAAAAAATGAATTGCTAGATAAGATTTACTTCAGAGAAAGGAATAATATAAAAAATGAATAATAATGTTTTATAATGTTAAAGGGCCAATTCATAATTGAATTAGATGAAGGTAATCAAAAGGTACAAAATTCCAGATGTAAGATAAATAAGACTGTGGATATAATGTGCAGCATGATGATTAATAGTGAACACTGCTGTGTGATATATTTGAAAGTTCCTAAGACAGAAGATCCTAAAAGTTCTCATCACAAGGAAAATAACATTTTTTTCTTTTCTTTTTTTTTTCTTTTGTATCTATAGGAAATGATGAATGTTAACTAAACTTATTGTGGTAATCATTTCACAATACATGCAAATCAAATCATTATGCTACATATACCTTAAATTTAAATAGTGCTGTATGTCAATTATATCTCAATAAAACTGTATGAAAAGGTAAATTTTTCAAGGAGACATAAAATACTAAATGTATATGCACTTAATAGAATGTGTAAAGCCAAAACTGGCTTCAACAATATCAAGTGCCTTATTCCCTAGTGGATGGTCCATAAATCTGTATTTTTCTAATCCTATCCCCGAGGAATGAGAATGGTGAGAGGGGGAGGCACTAGCAAGGTGCATATTTCTTTTACCAATATGGATCAACACCATGGCTAAACCTGAGTACACATGTGAGGAGGAGAAGTTTGGGTTGAAATAAGTGGAAAGAAAGTAAACTAATCACTGAGGGTAAAGGAGTTAACAAAGGAATTATCCATAAGGGAACACTAAACACTATTTTGGTACCTCAAAAAAGATATAATAGCAAAAAAAATAGTTTTGTTTCTTAGCTTTGGCTCAGATGCCTGTAAAGATTATAGACTTTTTCTGCTGAGCTCCATCATTACTAAAAACAAAACATCATGACCTGGGAGATAGCATCATGCAACATTGTTTTTGGAATGGCTTATGTCATATGCTTCCACGAAAGAAAAGAAATCCTCCTGATGTCTAAATGGAATAGTACTAACATGCTATGTCATTTGGCTTTCATTTTACAGAGTAAATTTACTATTGTGACCCCAAATGGGACTATCTCTATGTTAATTTCTTTCTGTAGGACATACTTACATGCTTCATTCTGTATTAAAACTGAAAATTAAGGCATTCCGGGTGGCTCAGTGGTTTAGCGCCGTCTTCAGCCCAGGGCGTGATCCTGGAGACCTGGGATTGAGTCCCATGTCAGGCTCCCTGCATGGAGCCTGCTTCTCCCTCTGCCTGTGTCTCTGCCTCTCTCTCTCTCTCTCTCTCTGTCTCTCTCTCTCTCTCTCATGAATAAATAAATAAAATCTTAAAAAAAAACCCTGAAGATTACTGTGTAACTATCAATTTTAATGGACTGTTTAAGAAAAGGTAAAATGATAGAATGTCTTCTCCTATTTTCTTCGTGCCTAATAGTGTTATTATACCTTTAAAGGAAAACTAAAAGAACATGTGGGTTCTTGAGATGGATCAGTTTTTATGGCTAGCCTACTGGTATCATGTATCAGATATGCAATACCTGGAAAATTGGAGAGAGCTATGAAGGATATTCTGGTATATGTATATTTATATGTATATACATACACACACTAATTTCCCATATGACTTTGTCCTGGAAAATATGGCATGTTTGATTATGTTTCCCAACTACACATACACAAATAGCACACAGTGAGCACAACAAACATGATGGAAAAAACAACACTTAGGTCCAGATCAAACAGAGCTTTAGGGGAAATAAGAAAAGGCCTAGGGATACTGAGATAAATGGAATTTGCTTTAATTAAGAGAGTTCTCAGAGAAAAAAACGATCTTGGAAGTAAAGGTGGCTTTGGGAGTATTCAAATTCCATGAAATAGACCCAAGAGTGCAAGCTGTTTGTTCCGATAATATAGTTTTAACTAAATAGTTTTTGCAAATGAAAGAAAGTTAAGACAACATGCCTCTACACAACAGTGAGTGAAAGCTTTGTATCATAACACAGGCAGGAGTTTTAAATATATTACTTCAAATAGACCAATCCCATTGGCCAGGCATACAACTGCCAAAACACTAGTCCATTTATGGAAAACATACAGACCCCTTATCAATACAAGTTTCCAAATGGGGAGTATATTTTATATCAGTCTGCTTAAAATCTCTGGCAACATCACAGATTAGGACAAGGAAGCCCAATCGTACAATTTGTTAGTACAGACAAATTTTAAATTTTACAGGAATACTCCCAAGAGACAGTTAAAAGACTCTTAGGAGCCTCCTTCCATTTCAAACCCACCTTCTTTTGATCCTGTGTGATGAAGGAATGTATCTTCATAAGGATTCCCTAGAACTTCATACCTCACTGAGACACAGCCTTTGGTTAATAATTCTGCACATAATAAAATCTGGCACATAGGAAATGCTTATTTCTATTGGAAAGTAGCAATAAACATTACAGTAATAATTTCTGATTTGTTTTGTAATTGTTTTTAATATTCATAATTATGTTGCAATTTGGTACCATATTCAGGTCATTGGAAGAGTCAATTTGATAGATGACATAAGACTTATGATAATACAGATAGTTGATTAAAAGTACTGGGAAACTGACTTAAAATCTGCTTAGGATATAATCTCAATGGGAAATTATGGGCCTGAATAAGATTTATATCTCATTAATAATAAGTTGATTATTTATTAAAAGCTATAAGTTTAAGCTTATAATACAGTTCAAATTATAACAGGCAAAGGTTATAAAAAATTAAGTTCATGCAAAAATCTGTTAAAATTTTCACAGAAATTCTATGTTAGTTTGGTTGCTTCTTAAATTGATAACCACACTTCACTGGTATAATGTGGATTCATTTCATCTGTGGATTGATCTCATGCTTATCTCCAGAGCTACTGACACTTGGGTCAATGCTATGGAAATTATTAAAATATCATATAGTATTCTGTAACTATGGTTTGTGATTGTTTCAGAGCAGGAATTAATAGCCTGAAAGCATTGTTTAGAAATTCCAATTGGATTTTTAATTTGCACCTGGTTTTAGCAAATGTTAATGGGGCTCCAAGAATTAAGGCTGGTCACATAGCTAGGATATGCCTATAATAGTGAATTCTAAAGACCTTCACCATCATAGACCTTGGGTTTCCTGGTACTAAGATGCTTTGCCTGTAGGCAGTTAGTGATGGTTTGAGACCTTTATTAATAAAGTTATTTTGTGAATAACAACTGTTTGAGATCCGTGACTCCTTGAAACAATTGAACAATTAAGTTGATGACTGTGTTATTAACTCTATCTATTACACTACCAATTTCTCAAGAGTTAATAGAAAAATATAGAGATCCAGATGAACTGGAACAACACTGTCAACTTTGCCAAACTGACATTTACAGAGTCCATATAGAGTCCATGCTAGGTGAACACATATTCTTTTAAAGAGAACACAGAATATTTATCAAAAAAGACCTTATCCTGGCCCATAAAAAAAAAATCAAAATAAATTTGAGAGGACTGAATACATACAAAGTATGTTATCTGAACAAACTTAAACAAGTATAACCAGAAAATTCCCAAAGTATTTGCGAATTAAACCATATACTTTGAAAGAACTCATAGTTGAATGATAAATTATAAAATACTTTGAACTGAATGAAAAAATTACATACTAAGATATGAGGTGCGCAGTTTAAGTATTGCTTGCAGGGAGTTTTACAGCATTAAATTAAGTGATCGTTTTAGGAAAAAAGAAACATTTCAAAGCCGTAATTTAAGTTTCAACTTAAAAAATTAGAAAAATAAAAATCAAACTGAATCCAAAGTAACTAGAAGTAAAGAAATAATAATGACATGAGCAGAAATCAATGAAATATAAAATGAAGTGGAAATCAAAAAAAAAAAAGAAAGAAAGAAAAATCAATGAATTCAAAAGTTGGTCCTTTAAAAATTCAATAGTGGATAAAATAAATTGATTAAAAAAATACAAATTCCTGGTATCAGGAATGAGATTAGGGACTTTACCATACACATTAACTGATATCTATGTCTTAATCTCTAAACCTATGGAGATGTCACCTTATATGGCAAGAAGGACTTTGCTGATGTTATTAAGTTAAGGATGTTTATTTTCTGCATGAGCACAATGTAATTATAAGAATCCTTATGACAGGAAGGAAGAAGGTTCAGAATGAGAGAAGGCAATGTGATGACAGAAGCAGAATCAAGACACCAGATTTGACAGGGCTCCATCGCTTTGCAGATGGAGGATGCAGCCTGAGCACGGGATGCAGGAAACCTCTAGAATCTGGAAAAGGTACAAAAAGGATTCCACCCTAGAACCTCCAGAAGGAACCCACATTGCCAACACCTTGACTTGACTTTAGCCCAGTGGCGCTGACTTTGGACCTCTCTCCTCCAGAACTATAAGATAATAGATTTGAGTTATAATAAGCTACAAAATTTCTCATACTATGTTACAGCACTAATTGCAAACTATTACGGTTAGGAGCCTTTCTCAACAAATGGTGCAGAACTGTAAAACCATATGCAAAAAACCAACCTCACATCTTGTCCTACATCATTACAAATATTGGATAAAAAGGAATAACAAACTTTAGGGTAAGAGCTAAAGATATGCTTCTAGAGAAAAATAAAAGGAGAAAACTGGATCAGGCAAATATTTTTTAGATGAGTACAAAATCATGAACCAAAAAAATATGGATAGATACATAAGTTGGACTTCATCAAAATGTTTTGCTCTTTAAAATAAAAAAAAAATTAAAAAATGAAACAGCTATCCACAGATTTGCAGAAGAGATTTATAAACCACATACCTCAGAAATACCTTGGATCTACAGCATATTAAGTAGACAGACGAACTTAAAAATACACAGATAGGCAAAACCTTTAAGAGATACTTTACCAAAGAGGTAAGAAATATGAATAGCAAATAATCACATTAAAAAAACAAAAACCCACCTCCAGGTCACAGTAGTGGAGACACAGCAGGTAAAATCCTTAGACCGCACCTCACGGTCGCGGGAACCGAGACACGGAGAGCCGCAGGCCCCGGGGCGCCGCAGGGCACCCACCCGGAGACCCGGGTCAGCCCCGCACCCCCACCCCCCCCCACCCCCGGGCCTCACCAGGCTCGGCGGCCGCCACCAGCGCTCCCTCTCCCGCAGCGCCGCCAGGATCCTCGAAGTTAGGGGCCCGAACCGCGATGAGCGACGCACCCAATCCAGATGGTCCCAGCAACACCTTACTCCCGCAGGGACGCGTCCTCGGAACTGCTCCTGCTGCAGAGACGGCGGGTGGGCGGACCGCTCCGAGGCCCGAGGAGGGGGGCGGCTGGGAGGGGTGGGCTGGGGAGGCCTGGGGAGCTGGGGAGGAGTGGGGTGGGATGGGGAAGGGTGCGGAGGAGTGGGCTGGGGAGGGCTGGGGAGGAGAGGGGTGCGATGGGGTAGGGTGGGGAGGAGTGGGGAGGGCTGGGGAGGAGTGGGAGGGGTGAGGACGGCTGGGGAGGAGAGGGGTGCGATGGGGTAGGGTGGGGAGGAGTGGGAAGGGCTGGGGAGGAGTGAGGAGGAGTGGAGAGGGCTGGGGAGGAGTGGGGAGGAGTGCGGTGGGATGGGTTGGGGTGGGGAGGAGTGGGCTGGGCTGGGCTGGGCTGGGGCAGGTCCTGAGCGGCCTCCCAGTGCCCCACGGGCTAGCAGGCCAGTTTGTGGTCTGTCCTTCCAGTGACCTCCCGGAGCACTGCACCTCCTGGGACCGGCTCTTGCCATCTCACAGATCCCCCTCTTCTGAAATGTGTCTTGAGCGGTCAGAGAGGGGTTTCACCAGCCTGAAGGTGGCTAATTGGGTGGCTATCTGGCTCCATGGGAGGCAGGTACCACGGCAGTAATAGAGGCACGTGCAAGAGAAGACACGGATTAAGATAATGATTCCCAAAATAAGTAACATCTTTTTCCGCCAAGAGCTCCACTGTGTGGGCCATTGAGTTATTAGGTCCTCTGGGCCAAGGATCGGATGCCTCCAGTTGGTCACTTGTGTCTCATGTGATTTAATAAAGTTGACGCATTAGCAGACTCAACAGTATCAACACACGGATTGTTATGTGCGTAATGAGACAGGTGCCCCCTCGCCAGGCAGTGATACTGCTCAGTTCTATTTTGGAAGACAGCTTTCCTCATTAGAAAGACTCCAGTGTTCAGTAAAGACAAGCTCTGCTGGCTATCAGCTAAGGCTTCCTGGGTGAATTTAGTAAGGGCTTCCATGTGTTCGATTACGTCCCCAAGACCAATGGAAGGAATAAAGATGGTGGCCAAATGATCTATGGATGGAAAACAGAATGTGGCCACCTGGCCGCAAGGAGAGGGAGGCTGGCAGCTTTAGGAATTTGCCCTGCATGTGCATACCATATATGTTGACCGAGGGAAGTAGCACCATCAGTCATGAGGAAACGGACTGGGGGACGAATATGCCAGACTAGCCCCAATATTCTCCCAATATTCTCCCAATATCTCAATATTCTCCCCTCTTTCAATGCTACATGGTCCATTCCACGTATCCTGTTTCAAGAGGGCTGTCTTGCAGCAAGACAATAGGATATCAGCGGAGATTGAGTAGTTCCCCCCTTACCCAGAGGTATGGAGTAACTCACCCATCCCAGTGGGACAGCCTGTTGCAGATTCCAGTAGAAAATGCCTTTTCTGGATGTGATGGGATTTAGCATTCTCAGCAGCACAGCCCGTTTATCCACAATGATAGTCTGTGACTTACATACCTTCACAGTGTTAGGTGCCTCAGCAGGGGTCCCCAATCTAAACATATGGAACCATAGGCCCTACTGATTGATCATTAAATTGTAGTAAAGCCTGGAATAGTACCTTAGTCTACCCAATGTAGGTGATTTTATCTGTTAGTAAATTTATTCCGCTACTTTAATAGTCCATTCTTCCTTTCTATCATCTCTGCTACTTGTGAGTTAGAGTGGAGATGGAACCTCCACTCAGTATCATGTACTGTTGTCTTGTCTTGCACATCATGCCCTTTGAAATGTGATTCCCAGTCCCTGGTTATCGTCTTTTTGATGAGGGTATGTGTACATGCTACTCACTTCTCTAATCCCCTCCGATGGTGGCAGCCTGGTTTGTGCAGCAACAGAGGAAAGCATGGGTTAGGCCAGATGCAGTGGCCACACAAACCAGCCATACTTAGGACACTCACTTGAGGGAGGGAGCTAGGAGAATAATTTTCTCAGTCTCTCACTTGTTGGGAACTTGGGTTTATGGTTCCAGATTCCTTTGGCAGCTGTCTTGGTTGTTCGGAACACACAGGACGTGCTATTACTGCATTAACCAGGTCACTGTGTTTCAAGGGCAATTCAGCATCCTTGGCAGTACACCATCCCCTGAGTGCTATAGTGGCCAATCTTTCTATGCATTTCCTGACCTCAAAAGGGCACGTGCGGGATCCCTGGGTGGCGTAGCGGTTTAGCGCCTGCCTCTGGGCCAGGGCGTGATCCTAGAGACCCAGGATCAAATCCCACGTCGGACTCCCGGTGCATGGAGCCTGCTTCTCCCTCTGCCTATGTCTCTGCCTCTCTCTCTCTCTCTGTGTGACTATCATAAATAAATAAATTTTTTTAAAAAGAAGGGCACATGCATGATTATCCACACCATAGGGTTAATCCCTTTAGATCCAGTTCAGTTATCAGTGCCTAGGGTTAAATGGCCAGGACTCAAAAGTGATCACCAGCTAAACCACTGAGTTTGGCCCACTGGCTCCTGCAGTTCATTCCTGTTTGCCACCAGATGAGGTCAGTGTCAGGCTAAATAGTGACTGTGGTCCCTGTGAATCGATTGCCTTCACTCCATCCATCAATGGGTATTTCTTCTGCTCCCTATCTATGGGTTGCAGGAAAGGGAGTGGGCATTTGAAGTATCTGTATACCCTAAAAGGCCTAGCAGAACCCTCATTTGTAGAGACAGTGGGCTGGCAGACAAGGTGCTCCTCTGCTGCAAATAGGCATCCACTTAGTCAAAGTGGGAGTTTGAGCCACCGCAGAAGTGGGTCAATGGAACATACTGTCAACCCACCCTTTGATAGAGAAGTTTTTACTGTAAAATGCTATTCCTTCATGAGAGGCTCTCTTTGGAGAAGTGCTATGTACATTGCTAGAAGCTATTGTTCTGTGGGGGTATATTGGTTTGCCGTCCCCTTTCGGGGTCAAAATCCCACTGCTACTTTCCCCTTCTGTTTTCTCTGCCTCAGTGCCCAACCCGTATCTTCTGTAGTCACAGATACATCTAACTCAAATGGTAGCCCTACTTGGAAAGTGCCCAGAGTTTTAATCTGCTTTGCTAACATTTTCATGTTTTCAAAGGTGGCTTGCTGCTCTGATCCTCAGTCCCACATCTGCCCTTTTACCTGATTGTATAGGGAACAGAGACACTCTACTAGGTGGGCAGTTACAGTCCTCCAAAACCCCAAAACCCCTACAAAGGCTAACATCTCTTTCATTTTCTGAAGGATTGGATAGGCTTGCACCTTATCAATCACAGATCCTAAAACAATGTATGTCCTACCGAACCAAATGACTCCTAAAAACTTTATAGCAGTGCCTGAGCCTTGAATTCTCTGTAGGTTCACTATCTATCCTGTCCCTGGTGGATGTCCCAACAAAGCCTGCAGAGTGTCCTGCAGCAGAGACAAGTCTTCATATGGTAACATTATATCATCAAGTCATGGGCCCATTTTACTGATGGGGGCAAGGAGAATAGTGACAGATCTTAAGCTACCATCATGTGACATATTGTGGGGCTGAGGAGGTAACCTTGGGAAAGGTTCTTGCTGCCCCTCCCATGTGAAGGCAAATTGATCTTGTCACTCAGTGGCCAGAGGTACACTGAAAAATGCATTTGTGTAGTACAGCATGGTATTACTCCTAGGACCGCGGCCAAGTTATCTAAGATCATGGCAATCCTGGCACAGCCTCGTGGATGGTGGCACTACCTTATCCAATTCTCAGTAGTCTATGGTCCTCTACCATGAGTTATCTAGCTTTTTTTATTGGCCATACCAGGCTGTTGAAAGCACTATGACAAGGTGTACAATACCCACTTGGTGCAGTTCTTGGATAGTTTCTCCTATTTCCTTATGCCCCCCAGACAATTTCTATCATTTGACAGTTACCACTCTGTGGGGGCAGCATGCATAGTGATTCCCAGTTGGCATTTCCTCTTAACTCTGGTTTGATTACTTTAACCTGGAAGTAGAATTCACTGCTAGAGGTTTCCAGAGTTTGGTCTTGTGGAATATCAATGGCCAATATGTTCTCTGCTATCAGAGAGATTAAAAACATATTCTTGTAGGGGAGAACACCCAATTTGCAGTCCCAAAGAAACCTTCCTGATCTTAACCTTTTGCCTTCTGTAATCATCAGTGGTGCTGAGGAGGCAAGAAAACTTCTGAGAGTTACCAAGTAAGTCAGTATAGCAGGCCTCCCTTATCTGTGATTTGCTTTCTGCTGTTTCAGTTACCTGTGGTCAACCATGATTTGGAAGCAAGTGCTACACCTGATGAATCACGAGAAGGTCAATGGTAGCCTAACACTACATCACAATGCCCACAATATTCATCCCACTTCATCTTTTCACTTAGGTATTTTATCATCTCATAGCATCACGTGAAGAAGAAGAAAGGTGAGTACAGTATAAGGTGAGTACAGTATAAGAGAGTCTGAGAAAGACTTATACAGCTTATATTACAGTGTATTGCTATAATTATTCTATTTTGACAGTAGTTATGATTGTCAATCTTACTGGGCCTAATTTATAAATTGTACCTTATCATAAGTGTGTATGTATAGAAAAAAATCATAGTATATAGGGGGTTCAGTACTATCTGTGGTCTCAGTACTATCCACTGGGGGTCTTCAAATGTTTCCCACATGGATAAGGGGACACTACTATACGTTTGGCTCCAGTGCCACCTTTTGTTTGTTTCTGAGGGACCAATACATAGGTCAATATGAGGCCTCTGATGGACTCCAATGGTCCTCACCTGGGGGTAATCTTGGCTTGTAGTCTATACCTGGAACATGGGAGGAACCCATTCTAAATAGGACAATATCCCCAAGGCCTTGGCTGGAGTTAGCAAGGCATCAGGTATGATAGGGACGAGTGGGGCAGGTATGAACTGTTGTTCAGACTTTAGGATGACCAACACAGTGTTGGTTCATCAGTCTGCATGTTCAGGTGGGATCTTAGCAGCTGTGAAGTCAAACCACGTTTGCTTCCAGTTTACTTTTACTGGACCGTTTACCACTGATTGGGATAGCCTTTTAGCTTTCAGAGATTCCTCTCTGTCTCAGGCCTTTCCCACAACCCATACTCATTCCTGAGACTTACAGCTTCCTCCAGATCAGAAATAGATTGCTCTACATCACAAATGTCTTATCCTATGATTGGGCTCAGCATCATAGGATGATGCTGTCATCCTATGGAAGATACTGTCATCCTTTCATAGGTGCTGGTGGGGACTGGAGTATCTTATAGTGACTGGACCAATCAGGATCTTCCAAGTTGGGGCATAGTTGCCTGCCTCACTTCCAGCTTCCTAAGAAATCATTGTATCTCCTCTCTAGATTTCCGGGGCCCCACATGACCCCCTTTCATTGGGTCAAGCCTCCCTTCAGGCTAGAATCATCCAATCTCTAAGGTATTGAGTGCTTTGAACCTCCTTAGTGCCATGCAAATGCTGCCAAAGGACACGGTGTGTAGTGATGTTTCTCATTTTTCTGCCTGCTGTCAGTGGAAGAAATACCACTGCTACCTCGCTCACTCCCTGCCCCCTGCCCCCTTCCCCCATCCTATAGCCACACTCACCACACCTGGATACTTTCCTTGGCCTTTTGCCAGAACATGAGAACTATCTAAATAAGCTGAGTGGAAGTATATTATTTCATTATAAACGTGTCCTAGATTGGTGGCTGCTCCATTGGCTAGGGATGCTTATGGGCCACACTGCATGACTATGGGATGCCTGAAAATGCCAGCTATTTTTGTTTGAGGAACTGGGCAGAGCAACCTGTGGCAAGGAAGAAAAACAAACGGCTGCTGAAGTGGGTTGGCCCCTACTGTGGGCAGTTTGGCTGGCCACTGATGCCCAACGAGAAGCTGAAATTTGAGTTAGAAAGTTGAACGAAGAGTTGAGGTTAGAGAAGTGTGGTATCCACTACTCTACTAGCTTTTACTTTCCTTTGTATTAGAGGTCAGATAGTACAGGGCATTCCATGTGTTTCACCAACAATCACCACAACATCCTCTTTACATCCTCACTTTCCCAGGAATCTCATCTCACAGCATCCCCTTTAGGCTTTGCCACAAGAGCCTGGATGTTAATCCTAGGCAGTTTGTTCCCTCCAAGCTTTGCAAAGTAGTAGGTTAAGATCTCCAGCATATTATCCTCTTCTCCCACCTTGTCCACCCCGAGGCTAGCAGAGTTGCCCCTAGTTGTCTGGCCCAGGTCATGATCTCAGGGTCTTGGGATGGAGTCCAACATCAGGAGTCCTGTTTAGTGGGGAGTCTGCTTTTCCTTCTCCCTCTGCCTGCTGCTCCCCTTGCGTGTGCGTGCGCGCTCTCTCTCTCTCTCTCGCTCTGTCAAATAAATAAATAAAATATTTTTAAAAACAAAAAACAGACAGTGATTGTTTATGGAGATATTGGTTGACTAGAGTATTATACCACAGTATTTTCTGAGGTGATTGGAATTTTTTTGCATTTTTACTGGTGTGGTGGTTACTATGGTGTGTATATTTATCAAAGTTCATCAAAATATGCACTTTGAAAAAATTCATTGTACATGAACTTTTCCTCCATAAGAAAGAAAGAATAATTTTCCCTATTTGGACTGAAATTAAAAGTGTATAATTTGGCACATTCTTATGGTTTCTTACCATGCCATTTATTTCAAGACTTATCAAAACACTCAGTTATTTTATGCTTTGCACTTTCAAAATGTCACAAAAAGAAAGTCACCTAGATGAACATGCTAGACCAAAAATCTACAACTTTCAAATTCCCTATTTAACGCCTAGGGTAAAATTAAATTGTAAGTGTACCCGAGGTCTTCTTATTCTAAAATTCCTTGACCCTGAAGTGGCCTCCTCTGAGAACTAGGCACATTTGATTTAAAAACAACATAAATATGCAGAAATATTGTCTTTCTATGAAGGAGATGAAATCTCTGACCACTTGTGATGAAAGAGGGGCATGATATCTACTGGGAAACTGCAATTAAATTGAGTCTACCCTTAGAAGATTTTGATCACTTGTACAAACTCTTTTTAAGCAAATGTCCACTATAACTTGCTACATTCTCTCCCCCGCATGTATATACTCAAATGTTTAATTCTTCGTTAGTTTAAAAGTAAGGGTTTACATTTATAAACCTGTTAGCACTGGTTAGCACTAACTAGTATGTTAGTCCATACTTTAGTTGTAAGGAAACACAAATCAAACTGGCTTAAAGAAAAAATAATTATTGGCTCACTTAACTGAAAGCATATAGTGTAGTTTCAGACAAGGATGATAATAGTTGTTCAAATATTATCATCAAGACTAGATATTCATCTGCATCTCTCAGCTCTGCTCTCTTCCATGTTGTATTATTTCCTAGCCATTTCTCTCCCCTATGGTGGCCCCCAGAAGACTGATGTCTATATCTAGGTAGTTCATGTAAAAAGTATACCAGTTCCTCTTTCTTAATAGTTCCAGCAACATTCCCTGAAATGACTACCATTGATCTGGCTTGGGTATATCTCTGAACCAATTACCATGGAGAGAGAAAAAACAAATCTGTTCCCAGCTAAGGGGAAAGTCATGTGGTCATTGTGAGAAATGCGGTATGGTTAATATGTCCCAACCAGGTGATCTGAGTATTAGGGACCTGTGATTTTCAAAAAGCAAATCAGTATCCTTGTAAGGAAAGTTTAGGATTAGAGGCTGGTCGATCCACAAATACAACAAACAGGACTAAAAACCAACAAACACAATTCTCTGCAGTAATTGAATGGGATGCTTTAAAAAATCCTTAGCACAGAGTTGTTGCTTAAGAAATATATGCTCATGAAAAAAAAAAGAAAGAAAGAAATATTTGCTCATGAAATGAAGCTCTTGAACAGTTTTTCTGTGTAAAGTCATGTTGCTGTTAAAATTGAAATGGTAAAAAAAAATAAAATAAAATAAAATTGAAATGGTTTCTCTCAAGATAAGCTAATCTTCCTAAACTTTAGAGAGTTCTTTTGGCATTGGAGATTTCCTAAGGAAAACTATGAAAATTCCTTTTTAATTTGTCTTTTGCTTTCATATTTTTCTTCCACTGTTATATTCTTGTTATATTTCTAGTAATTAATGCCAATACTCACTTCGTCACCAATAAAATTTGGAGGGCAGGGCTGGAATAAAGCCATAGAAATTGTCCCCCATGTTCATCAAAAGATTCATGATTTAAGACTTACTGGTATAGTATGTGCATAATATATATAATGTATTATTGTATATCAGTGATTATACATTTTAATTATACATTTTATTTTATATATTAATGGAATAAAGAAATTATACGGAATCATGTACACTCTCTATCTTGATTCCTTTTGTCATCAAAAGTAAAGCTTTGCCCAAATGCTGTTCAGAATTAGGAGAATAATGGGATTTGTCCTCTCTAAAACTAGTCTAACTAGTTTGTTACCCAGTGTGTTTACTCCAATATCACAGATCTCCAGCTGACCAGACAAATAATTTAAATATCAATAGTAAAGAATACTGGGACTTTGAAATCAGAATTCCAACAAGCAAAATTAATTTGATCTCCAAGAACATTCTTTTCCCTTACCACCGGGCTTTTGAGAATCTCACCTTCAAGTATGACCTGTGGTTGGCTTAAGCCGATCATCATACCATCTATTCTACTTGCAGAACTGAGCGTATGTTGTAAATCTGAGATTTTAATCCAGCTATTGGTGGGTAGCTGGCCATTGTTTTATGGCTATAAGGAAAGATCATGCTGGAGAACAGAGTCAACAGTGGTAAGTTGGGCAAAAAAATAGGGAGTTCCTTATGTTAAGTTCCAGGATCAAACCTCTCTCGAAGCAATATTAATTATAGAAACATTTGCTTTGAAGAATCAAAAAATTACTTTGTTTCAGCCAAATTGAGACTTTTTTGTGACTTGCAACTTAAAATATCCTAATAGGTTAATACTATTACCTAGCAACAATTATTCATTAATAATTTTAAAAAGAAATCAAAGGACAATCAAAGATATAACACTGGACGATACGTCAGAGAATCTGAGTTATAGTCCCTGATTTTCAAATAACCAGCTGTTAGATTTTTCTGGCCTTTTTATCTTTTAAGCAGAAACATAGGATTAAAATGCTGTCCTGTAGTTTTTGAAGCTCAAATGACATAACATATATAAAAAGACTTTATAATATCCAAAGGGTTATCAAAATTCATTTGAATATGGTGTCAATGCTGATGAAAGACTAATACAACTGTCTTAAAAGCACCTCGACCATTTGGATCTGTCTGACCACTTCTCATACTTGGTGTGCATGCAGTGAAGGACAAATTTAGTTCACGTCTCCATTGACAAGACAAAGCTGAAAATCAGGTCAGTTCCCCAGATTATTCAAATAGCAAATTCACCTGCTCAGGGATTGACCTGATTCCCTTCACTTCATTGGTCAGTCGCCTCTTATGAGTGTGTTGTTTTAAGAGTAAGGATGTCTTATCATTATGTCCTGTACAGAGAGGATGGGGAGGCACAGCCTTTTCTCTTGTCTTGACCTTCACCCTCTCGGGATTGTCAGACTCATGATGGTCTATTGCTAATCTCACACCACCTTCACATATAAACAAAGGCTGAAAGAAAATATGAAAACCAACTAAGATTTTTAAAAATCTGGCATTGAATCCCAGAAAATTTTGAAACCGCCTGGACACTATGCATTTAGGACCAGGGATATAAAATTCATTAAGGATGGTTATGAAATTCCTTAATTCAGACTCCACACCTATGGACTCCTGTGCAGTAGGCATGAAACAGAGCCCAGGAATCTGCAATTTTAATAAATCTCCCAAGTGGCTTTTAGGCATACAAAAATTTGAGGAACATTAATACAATTTGGGTCTTATGCTTTTCCACTCTTTCTAGCTAATTTTTTGATCTTTATAGCTGGTTCTGAAGTTGATTATATCACAGAGTTTTCAAGGAGTCAAAAATAGTTTTAAGAGACAGTTTAGTTTCCCATAACAAATGAAGTCTTATACTGGGGGCTCTACTTTTATGAACATGGGGAATATAAACAAGCACTTGAAGCTGTATGTTATATTGATATTTTTTTATAGGAGACCTAGCATAAAACATTTATGTGGGGGATGTTGAGCAATTGAACACATTTAGTGATAATATACTCTTCGCTATTTGAAAACAACAAACATAATCGCATTAATTCTGTTTTTAAAATAGCAGATCCCAGTTACTTTGCCTGTGAGGTTACTCATCCAAAATTTCCGCGGGAATTTTTAGCACAGACATATTGTGCATGCATGGCACCAGGTTATTTTGGCACAATCACATCAGATTAAAGATCCGCTGAGACATCCTGTAAGTCTAGATAAAACAGCTCCCAATAAGTGCAACTGTCAATGACAGAGCTCCAAATGCTGAGAGTCTGCAGAGCAGCAGTAACTTATATAACAGTCTACCTACAACTAGTATTTTGGCAAATCATTGCAGATACCAAAGAATGTATCCAAACACTGTAAACTAGCTGTATAGTGGTAAGAGAGAAACATGGAACAAAACAGAAATATAATCACCTAAATCAGAAATTTTGCAGCTTCCACATATATCCATTCTAAAAGAAAGAAGGAAGGAAGGAAGGAAGGAAGGAAGGAAGGAAGGAAGGAAGGAAGGAAGGACAAATTCCAGATTTAAAATAATACTATTATTTTTTAATATCCAGGTGAATATATGAAAGTAATTTAATTATATTCACATGAACAAACCTTTATTTTCAGCCAACAAATAGCTATAAAATACATATTCACCAATATCCAATAGTATTGGTATCTAGCTTATAAAAAATTTCAAATACTGTATAACAAGAAATTTCTTATACTGTATAAGAAATCTTACAAAAATTTTCAAATGCCGTATAACAAATCTGATGTCTAGAAGAGTGAGAATTAATTTCATTATAAGGAGCAATAGTTTCATCTCATTTCCTCAGAGCTCCCAGGATTAGAGCATAATTAAGCCCATCTGCAAATAGTGCTACTCTGACCATTTCCAATCATTTTACCCGCAAGTGTGGGCCCAACTCCTGAGACACTATATGTCCACTTCCAAGCTGGGAGGGGGTGGGAGGGGAGAGAGGGGAAGGACAGGAATACTAAGTGCAAACTAATAAAGGTTTCATCTTGGAGTAAAACTAGTTTAGATGTAGTTTAGATGTAGTTGATTCAGCAAGCACACTCTGAGTACTTACTTTACATAGAACTATGGTAAGAAGACAGAGTGAGATGCTATCTCTGTTATTAAGAAACTACAATCTGATGATGGGATTCTCCTCTCTGTGCTCCACTGTAAAATGACTTGACTCCAACCCTTTGTATGTTGAGGTTAAGTGTTTATTTGAGTAAACCTTTGAGGCACATTTCACATTATTGATTGATTCATTAATTTAACACTTTTTGGGTGTCCACTAAGGTGCAGACATTGCTCCCAGCGCTGAGGATGCAACATTGAACAAGTCAGGTAGGTTCCTTGCTGTAATGAAGCTGATGTTGTAAGTGAATACTCACTTTGGTTATTCATAAAATTCCTTTGCTTCCATAAATCCATTCTGTTGGTTCTTCTACCTTTATGACTTTCCCATTCAGTTTCTTTTACAGTACCTGTTTATTCTATCAATGCCTTAAACATGGATCTTCTCTATAAGAAGAGCTTACCATCAAACTCTTTTGATTTTCTTCTGTTCTCTCCAAATGTGATTTCATCCACTCTACTATCATTTGCTGATTCTGACTAAATGTCTATATCCAGCTCTGAAATTTTTGTGAGATTCATTCAGACTCTCCTATCCAGATGGAAAGCTCTACTTGCATGCCTTGAAGAACTTCCAAATTAATATACCCAAAGTTTAAACCCTTGTATAGCTTTGCCTCCAATCAGTACTTTCTCCTGTGTTCTTTATCCCAAGAGATGTGATGTCATGAATCATCCCAACCTAAAGATATTATGCAAAGTATCTTAGAAAACCCTCAACTCTTTTCTTTCCCTTGGTTGTATCCATTTTCTACATGTAATTAATCACCAGACAGACCCAATTTACATTTTTAGTATTCCTTGGATTCTTCTCTTCTGTCTTCATCATCTATCTCCCTCAGAGCCTGAGTAAAATTTGAACATCTCTAGCCCAGACTCTGGCATCATCTTGCTTATGGGGTGATTGCCTCGAATCATCTTCCTTATAGCATCCAGATTAATTTCTCTGCTTAAAACTCTTGAATACTACATATCAACAGAAATTTAAGTGAACGATTATTGACACACAGGAGGTATGTAGCAAATTATCACTGAGCTGGATTTCTCTAAACCAATGTAAATCATTGTTCCCTATGACCTCCATATAAGGCACGTACACTTAGAGAGTAAAACAATAAAATGACAGAAGGTGGTACATCATTAGTATATAATCATTGTAGTACTGCTTGCAAGCTATGAGGATCAAATTCTAGGAGGAATCAAGAGCCACATTACATGAGTTTATTCAGTCAAATCCCAAAGTGTGCAAATTTGCCTTAGGATATAATTTATTCATTGGGAAATGCTAGCCAAATTCATGATGTTTTGCTATCAAACCAGAAGTATATTACTTAAAAACAAAGCAGGTTGGGATTTTCCTGAGCTTATTTTTAAAGAGGCACATGTTTGTACAGGCAGTATATTTCATCAATTAAGATAAGAAGATTTTGGAATCAGTTCTGCACATAAAATGTTCTGAAATAAAATATTCATTCATTTACATTCTAGAACAAAAATGATGATTTAAAAAATATCACTAGTATGTGGTGTGCCCAGCTATTTAATACCACAAGCCTATTCTTTATACATAAACGTTAGCAATAACAAAATCAAAGAATTCATTAAATACTTTAAATCAAAGCTTATTTGGGATTTCTCATTTTTGAGCTACTTAGCCAGTCCCCTCATTCTTTTATGTTAAAGATTAAGTTAGATGTTTACAGAAATCACCTTTCCATTTGTCCCTAGGTTCATGTTACTTTTATTCCTCAGATTCATGCCTTCTTCTTCTAATGGTAATTCTTGTATAAGTAGGTTTGTTGTTTTTTTATGTGGCACCTAGGTAGTGAAATAGTATTGGTATATTGTCATTCTAATGATGTTGTCAATAATTGGTGTATACACTTTGAAAGTAAAAATGATGTGTCATCAGGAAAACCAATAATAGTACCTAGCAAGTCAGTCAGCAAAACTGTCAGAGCTAACAATGGCCATATTGGATTTTTGAGGTCATTCAATAAACCATGTCCCTTGCATTCAACATGTTAATATTACCTTCAGGAGCAATAATGTGGCCTACACTTCACATGAGGCCAGCTCATTCTGATCATGAGGTAGATATGATCTAGTGTTGCCTACTCAATGAAGCACCCTGAATAATATCCTTTTTGGTATATGTGCAGCATGCACAATTCTGGATATTTAATGGAGTCATTAATGCAATATCTTTCCATATTGCATTAACATATATTAATGAAAATCCTTTTAGAGGAATCCTATGAACATTTGTCTTCTTTTTAAACACATGCATCTATGTGTGTGTATATAGGTCTTAAGCATATATACACATATGCATACGTACATATATTTTAGCGTATGAGTTTTTAATGTAGAGAAACACAGCCAATGCAGATTTTACAATACAGAGGTTTTACAAAATCTGAATTCAGGCCCACAATTATTGATTTTTTTTTGTTATATAATTTCTTTGAAAAAAAACCAAGTACATTATATTAGAAAATCTTTAGTGTCGGTATGACTATCTTTTAGAAACTTGAAGTTCAAAAGACAGTTGAATGGCTAACATATGGATTTCAAGTTATTGCTTCTTTGCAATGTTCAAAAAACTCATTTTCAATTTCTATAACACTACTGGAATTAAGAGTATATAACATATTTTTTTTTACTTTAAGCTTAAAAACCAAAGTACCAATTTAATATTTCTTTACTAAAAATAATACCTCATACTTGCTGGCCTAATGCAAGATCTTGAGATCATGATTTTCCTTCCAGGTTAGTTAGGAGTCACAGCATTGGAAAGGGAATGTCCTCGATGCTTTAGAATCTACCCCAAACCACAAAAAGGGTTAATACTAGGGAAAGATTGGACTCAGACACTCCTACTTACACTGTGGTGCTCATTACCAAAGGCTGTGGTGTTCTCTTCAGTTCTAAATACTGTCATTTTCTTACATTCTCTTTAGGAAAAACCTGGGGACTGTGGTGTGAAAAAGCTGTATCTGTTCAATACTGCTGGCACCTCCCCTCTTGTTAGGTTCATGTGACAGGCTCAGTTGAATATTTATCTGTGACTAATAGAGACCTTTTTTCTAGACTCCAATTGACTCATTGCAATTTGAAAAGGCAGTCATATTGACATTCCGGTTACCACCTCTGGGACTGCTTCTCAAGCTGGAAATAAAAGTGTCTGCTGCTCTGTTCATGTTAGACACACCTGTATAGAAAAAGCTATCAAATAAGCAAAAATTCAATTGCCAGGTTTTTTTTCTAGACTTATGTAACATTTCAATCTTATTTCTCATTACTCCTCTGAGAAAGCAAAATAAAAGCACTCTCTCACCCATACACACCATGCTTCTGTGCTTCCAAAAATTGTTTGTTCTCTCTGTTGGAGATGCTCTTGCCCATATGTTTATAGGTTACTGATTCTTCAAGGCTCAAATCAACTGTCACTCCATCCACAATGCCTTTTCTATACTCTGCCCACAGTAGAATATACTATTTCATTTTCTTTTTTCTTTCTTTCTTTCTTTCTCTTTCTTTCTTTCTTTCTTTCTTTCTTTCTTTCTTTCTTTCTTTCTTTCTTTCTTTCTTTTTTCTTTCTTTCTTTCTTTCTTTCTTTCTCTCTCTCTCTCTCTCTCTCTCTTTCTTTCTTTCTTTCTTTTTCTTTCTTTTTTTTAATTTGAGAGAGAGTGGGAGGGATCACAGAGGGAGAGGGAGAAGCAGACTCCCTGCTGAACAGGAAGCCCAGCTCAGGGCTCATTCCCAGGACCCCAGGATCATGACCTGAGCCAAAGGCAGATGCTTAACTGACTGAGCCACTCAGGCACCCCAGAATATATTATTTCTGTCTTCTGGATTCCACAGAACTTCATATTTATCTGTGTTATGGGGTTAACTGTATTATACCTTGCTCAACCACTGCAAGTTGCCCCACCATCATAACATCACATCACACAATACAGAAAACCTGTATTTAACTTCCCCTAGAAGTAGTACATAGTACTAAGTACTTCATATTATTTCATTTTATCCTTACAGCCACTCTGTATGACGTTCATTTTTCCTATTCCTAAAAAAGGAAGGAATTAAGATGCGAAACATTTAAGCATCTCTCCTACCAGTGCCCTGTTACTCAAAGCACAGTAAGAATACAGAGCAGTCTATGAACTACTATACTGTCTGCCTCTATCTTGCAAAGAATAGGAATTAAATAAACTTCTTACATATCTTGATTAATTCCATTAAGGCTAACTAAGTATTTTTAAAATAATTACATGTTATTCGGGCAAATTTTTAGGATTTCATCATGTAATTAGCCAAAAACTTTTTTTTTTCGGCAGCTAATATGAAACAATGATTTTCAAAGACCAATTGCACTAGAATCACAAAGCATTAGCTAAATTTCAGATTCCAGGCAACTTCTTACTCATACAGAATCAATTGTCAATGGGAATGTGGGTTTACAAGCTTCTCAAATGAATTTTACACACTTTAAATTTTGTGAAGCTCTAGTTAAAACAAAATGCAGGGTATTTTTTTTTTTTTATCTGTTGTGATGGGAGTCAGCTTTTGCCTGGTTATAGCCAGCTGTTAGGCTTTTAGGCTCTGTGATTATTGAAGGCTGTAAAGTTGCTGCTCTAACAGAAGGTCACACCTTATAGCTCCCATCATTCAGATGTTTCAGTATAAATATCATTGCAAGCAGTCTGGCCCCAGATTCTGTGCTCAGATTTTTAAAGTAGTAGGTCTAGCTAAAGAAGAAACTTCTCAGAGGCGACCAGAGCTGCCATGCTCACTGCCTCCCCTGTAAACTTAGGAGAGAGAATGGGTTTGAAGAAAAAAATCAGAGAGTTCACACATTTACTTTCTGACAAATTCTGAAGAGAAAACACAATTTCACTCTATCTTCCACCACCCCCCACAATCACTTTTTTTCTAGATTAACCCATAACTCATTCATCAAAAGGAATTTTATTTTTCCATTTAACTTTTCATTTATTCAAGATTTTTTCTAGCACTAGTATATTCAAGGCACTGTAATAAGAATGGGGAACTTAAGGTGAACAGAATATGACCTCTGTCTGAGGGGAGCTCTAGCAGCCAAGCACAATATACCCTATTAGAAGCCAAAAGAAGGTAGTTGAAGCCAAGAAAAACTTGCAAGACAAAGACATTGCAAGTAGAAGAAATAGCATGTGCAAAGAGACTGAGGCATGACATATTGTACTTAGATTAAGGAAAGTGCAAATAGAAGTTCTGAACCTACACTTCCTGAAGCAATCTAAAACACATTTTTTTATTCCCAATTGCAATAGAAAACGCAGTTTTAGTCTCCTACATGATAGTCCATATAAGCCCTTAGATTCCTCTTTTTAATATTTAAAAAAAATATATATCCCTTTTTGTAAATTGCTCTTCAGATTTTCCCTTTCTTTCAAACTAGCTGCCTCAAGACTGCATACATTTTATAAGGTTGATAGGATGTAAAGACTTCATGGACACATTATGCTTGTTTGTTACAAGTTAATGGGCCTACGCTATATTGCTGACTTGAAGATATCAAGCAAAGTGAAAGCCTGTTTGAAAGTAAAAAAATAAATAAATAAAATCATTCAGGTTCTATATCAAGAAACTGACATGATTGAGATAATCTCTGAGACTATTGTTAATTCTTTAGTTCTGTGATTCTTGAATCTATTTTAGGATTTATTTAGGATCCAAAATAGCATAATCATCTCTGTTAATTTGTGAGAACAACAACAACAAAAATCATGGAGAGTGTAGATAGAAAAATCCCCAGAATAATCTGAAAATCAATTTTAATCTACTTCTCAACCTTTTACCAAAACCTTTGAGAAGAAAAACTGACAAATTTTTATTTCATCTCTCTTTACCTCCTCCTGCCACTAGAGGATAGATATATTAATGTAAAGTGAGATGCCAAGAAAACAGTGGCAAAAAGGTATAGTTACAGCAAAAGAAACTGGTCCTCTAAATACCGGGCACTGATAGTGAACAATTAATAGTAAATTCCTTTCATGCATCATATTAGAAGACCTACTATGTGCTAAGACAATGATCCACTAATTGATGTACATCAAAATTATCTGATGAGCTAGTTAAAAATGCAAATGACCAAGCCCTAGAGATCCAATATAGTAAGTTTGGGGAAAGAGGGGCTTGAGCATCTATGAGTTTGTCAAGTTCTACAGGTGATTATATTGTAAATCAAAATTTAAAAGTCACTCTGCTAGGGAAGAATAATGATCAGTAATAGCAGATTCCATAAATTTTAACTAATCAACACATGTGCAGAATTATATAAAGATAGAATTTCAGTCATCTGATTTTTACAGACTCACTTACCAGACTAAACTAGTGAATTGCTTGAGTTTTGTTTTTATTTAGTAAGTTTTCACCTAATTATCTAGTTCCATCATGATATGTCACATTCTAACTTTGTTCGGTGGAGATCTATTATGACTTTGGAAAATTTTGTAATGTAGGGAAAAACATTCTTTTCTTTCTTTCTCTTTCTTTCTTTCTTTCTTTCTTTCTTTCTTTCTTTCTTTCTTTCTTTCTTTCTTTCTTTTTCTTTCCTTTCTGTCTTTCTTTCTAGGTTTGTAGTCCATATTTTCTAAATAGGCCACCCTACATACAACAAATGAAAGAGAGGAGTAGGTGCAGGCGTTTAGACATTTCCTGAGCTATAAAAAGGAAACACAGCATCACATCTTCCTTGGGGATCATAATGAATTTTTAAATGGCGGCCTAGCCATTGATCAGCTGTCTCAAAGATTTCTGCAGGGACAGAAGCCTGCGTGAGAAGAATCATCAGTATTGATAAGTCCCTTATGCTCAGCAAGAGGAGAATTGTGATTTTCAGTTTGCACATTACCATGATGTGTATTGAACATCTGAGCAATGAAGTGAATCAAATTGTACATACTCAGCATGCTTGCCACCAGGCGTGTGTAATCCTTTAGGGTATATAATAGTGGAGAGTTTAAAATAGAATCCCAGAGCAACCCAAATAAACAACTAACTGCCAATTTCCTTAAGCATGGCAAAAGTACATCCCGTGGTGATACACCTGAGTTTGTTTCCAAGGGAATTTTCCAATAACCCGTCTACTTTTGCAGAGATATTAACAACATGTTTTTACTAATATGGAAGTCTGGAATTAAGAGAAAAAATAACCTATTTTGAAAAGAAAACATGGTAACTGATGAAGAAAGAATATTATGTTGAAAAGGATTGCATGTCTTTCGCCTTTCCATATAAACTTTGGAATCAGTTTATCAATATCGACAAAATAGTTATGTAGTAGTCATTGGCACTCACATATGCAATAGCCAATTACCTTTTTCAGATTTTGCACTTCTCTCTCCTTCCATTTTTAATCTAAATAGAATGTTGACATTTAAATATTATCCTCTCATCTCTTACTCTACTCTTGAGGTAGTCTGTGATTTTCAATTAAATATATGAAATCATCATAAATCCACGTATCAAGATTTCCTTGGTATGTCTTGGTTACTTACATGAACTCATCCTGGAGTAGATTCCTCACAAACGACTCACCCATACAATGGACCCTGGGTTCTTGCGCAGTTGAAACTGTTTTTCTACAGTCTTGAGGTTTTAAAGACAACTTGGCTAAATATAGAAATCTTGCTTAACTTTTCTCTTTTTGAACATTTTGGAAGTATTGCTCTATTGTTGCTTTGTGCTGTATATTGCTCTTGATAGACTGGTGTTAGACTAATATACTTCCCATTATAGATAATTTCATTATTTTGTTTGGAGGAACTATTTTTCCCTCTTAAACTAGAATAGTTTTCCTAATGTATTTTGCCAAATCATTTGTTTTATACCATTTTCCCAGGTACAAGATAGGCCCTTTTGAAATGTAGATTTAAGCAATTTTTTTTTATTTCTGGATAGTTTTCTTGGCTTACAGATTCCAATGTTCATTTCTATTCTGCTTCTTTTTATTTTCCAGTGAGTCTAATCATATTAAGGACAGATTTTTTTCTTTAACTTTCCTGGCATTTCATCGACTTTCCTCTTAAACTTCTTACTCCTAAAAAAAAAAAAAAAAAAAAGGTCACTTATTAAATTTGTATCCCAATCTATATTTCCCTGGTAACTTCTAATTTCTTCTTCATTTCCTGGTTGACATTTTTGCCTTCAATTTCTTCTCCGAGTTGGACTTTCATTGCATTTTTTTCCTGTGTTGTGTCCTTTTTTGTCACATTTTTTAAACTTTCTGATTTAATGGCTTTCTAGAATTATAACTAAATGATTTTTAAAGGCTGTTTAATAAAATTTAGAGTGTTTAACACAGTGTCCTTCTACTTCCTTATTGAATTTTGGAAAAAACATTATCACAGGAAATATTTTAATTTGAATTTTCTGCTTACTCTTTGGGGTACTTTGTGTTGATTTTGGTTGATTTTTTTTAATCCTTGGCATTTTTTTAATAATCTCCTAGCTCAAGAATGCCTTTGTCTACCAGTATGTTAAAGTGAATTAAAAAAAAAAAAAGGTCATGTCATTTATAGTTGCAATGGTTGCAGGAAGAAGGAGTGAATGGTGTCTCATTTTTATCTATCATTTCTATAGGATCCTTAGCTATAATTCTCCCCCTCCTTTCTTTTTCTTGCTTTATCTTGCAGATTCTCCACATAAGAAGCAATGCTCCCCAAAGGCTAATTCCTCCATCTTGCCTACACAGAAGCCCCATTCTTGTAGCTGGTGCTGGAAACTACCAATTTCTTGACTTGTTTCTGGTATTTTGGTACTTACTGTTGTAATTTCTTACTGGAAGTGATATATTTATCTTTTAGCTATATGTTCCATTCTACCCTTTTATTTTTTTTCACAGAATCTCTGAAGTCTCCTTCCTTCACTCTTTGTACCTCGAGACTTTCACCAGCCATGAGAGCCTGATGGAATTTGGTTTTCATTTCTCTATTTATAAGAATTAGATGGCATTGATGTCTCCTAGCAATGTCTAAAATATGGCTGATTTCTGTTTCATTTTTGGTTTTTGTTTGTTTATGTCATTTTATTTGTTATTTTCAATCTTGTGGGTTTTGTTTTTTGTTTTTGTTTTTTCCCCAGAAAGATGTAGGAAGAGATTCAGATTCAAAGAGTTACCATTGTCCTCCATATCCAGACTCTTCCCCAAGAAAGATATAAGCAAGAAAAAGTCAGTTTTAGAAGCTGAGGAGAAGCGCTACTGCAGGACTGTAAGAGTGGAATTAGGGATGCAACAGTAATTGTTCCAGTTAGTGAAGTGACTCACAACAAAGAAATAGTGGTGGAATTTCAAATTGCACTCAAAGTGATAAGGACTAATTATCAATTTCTTAAATAAATTGGGTCTTACAGAAAATAATTGATACACATGGACTAAATTTTCAATTCATTAATAACAAAATCATCAGTTTATGGAATAAGATAGCCTCCTACTAATGCACAATAAGGATTCCATTTGTCACTGACCTTCAGGGAAATTCTAAAGGAAGCACTATTGAAAAGGGTTGTAATACCATAATATCATCATCACTCGATTAATTATGCCAAATTTCACTTGATATTCTTATTTTAACAGATTTGTTTTGATTTAATTAATTTGGTTTAATTGAACTGAATTGTTTTAATTTTGTTTATAATTCAATGATTATAGCACTTAAGTACATAAGGCATGATGGAGATTTGCTATGGTAAAAGGAAGCTGATTTGGATTGAACAGGAATTAATATAAACTGCCACCAATATGCATCACTTGGAGAATTAAAATAACCTACTAGAGTTATTTTGAGGATTGCAAAATTAATAAGCATAAAATGCTTGGAATAGTATCTAGCACATTGTAACTACTCAATAAATATTAGCTATTGTCGTAAGCTGTGCTAACCTTGATTTTGTTTACACAGCTCCTCTTTTGGACACAGTAGCGCAAATGAGGGTAAAAATTATTTTTATAGGTCATTTCTTTCTTGTGGTCAATAACACCAAAAATATTTACTGAAACCTCTCCATATTTAGAATCCAACCTCTAAAACAGAGAAAATTTCTTAAAGCATTCATGCTTTTTTTTTTTTTTTTTAGAAACAGGGAACCTATTATGAACATAGATTATGGCAACCAAGGAATATAAATATTTACTACAAAAGAGAAACACACAAATGCTTCAAAATCTTATGCTATTTCATAATTCTTTACTTGAATGTTATAGTGGTATGTTTCTTAGCCCATTGAATTAATTATGGAGACCTTCTTTGTTCTGTGGTAGAATCATAAAGACACAAAGTTTTTCTTGGGTAATTATTTGGCTTAATAGTTACATTTTCATGGTTACTTAAATCCTTCAATCCTGGGCCCTTGCCATTATACTCAGTCAGATGTTAACACTTTATTAAAAGCTCTTGTGTGGTACAAACACACACACACACACACACACACACACACACACACACCACTCTTGGAAGGCACCAAGTGTAATAAGTAAATCTTGGGCTATAATGTGTTTAATGAGATTGACTCAGTGACTCTGATAATATCACCAGAAGATGTGAAGAAAAAAGTAGGACAGAAGCTTGGGGAATTAGATTCTTTTTCTTCTCCCTCTTACTTCCTGCCTAGTAAGCCAAAAGGAATAAATGAGCCTAAATGCCTGCTAAAGGATTTGAGTAGAATAAAAATTTATATTATGGGAGGAGATAAAATCAAGGAACAAAACTGGAAACTTCGAACTCTTAGAGACCTCAGAAACTGCAATTAACATAAAAGCCTTTTGAGCCAAATTTGTCTTCACTATGCTCCAATCAGAGATACACATATCATATACGTTCCTACTGAAAAGAGCTGTTACCTTTTAAATGTTTTGAGAGAAGGTAATGGAAACAGAGATAGAAGTAGGGAATAGGAGTCCCTTGGTGGCTTAGTCGGTTAAGCATCTGTTGTGGGTTCAGGTCATGATCAGGGTCCTGGGATCTAGTCCCACATCAGGCTCCCTGCTCAATGGGAAGTTTGCTTCTCCCTCTGCCTCTCCCTCCACTCATGTAAGCTCTCTCTTCCTCATGAAAATAAATAAATTAATTAATTAAATTAAATAAATAAAATAAAAATCTTAAGAAAAAGATGTAAGGAATAAGTAGGAGAAAGATAAGCAAAGAAGATAGTTCTAAGGTCCATAGTCTGGATTAGGACCCCATCTCTATTTCTGTCTAGGACAGGATGCTAGCTACTGGGAGGCAATGGCCTATTCTTTAGGTTACATAAGTGTATTTGTAAGCCCTTGAGGGAGCACCAAAGACTAAGAACATTTTCTTGAGTACTGAAGTATAGCCTAAGAGTCTTGGGTAAGCTTGTGCTACTCATGGAGAAATTAAAAGGATACCACTTTCCACTCTCAACCTCCATGAAACCCCAAGAAACTAACATGAATATCCAAATCTGCTTCTTATGCTTGCAAGAAAAAGTAAGAAGTTGTACCAGACAAAGATGAGCATAGCAGACTGCATAGGGAGGCTCATTTTCATTACTTGCATTGCTGGCCGTAGTTCACACATTTCTAGGTGCTTCCTAACATCTGTGAGTGCTATAGAGCTTAATGACAACGGATAAATGGTCATAAATATTAAAAAGAAGTTAGAAATTGTGTGTGATATTGTGAGCTAAAGGCTTTGGTACTTACCGCTTGGTGGGTGATAGGGTGCTAAATATGTGTGAGTTCAGATCATCATCCAGTGCAAAATACAAATAAAAGAAAACCTTGCAATGGAAAACAAAACTTAATAGATCATGTATTTGGCAAACAAACCAGATTTGTGACAAAAATATGAATATACAAATGCATGTTTAATAAAACCTTGTTATAATGTTACCATAAGAAATTATTAGCTGAATTTCAAATTCCAGTTTTAAAAATGTAATATGAGATCTGTTTTAATTTAAGGAATTTTTAAATATAGAACATACAGTCCGTTTCTTATAGGACAATGTAACTCACATCAAAAGGTCAATTTAAACCTTGAGTTTGGAGGTAAAACACATAAGAACATTGCTGAATGTCCTCAATCCTTGCACTTTGGGGGAAAAAATCAGAAGAGGAGGTGGGTGGGAACAGATGCTACTTAAGTAGAATTCCACTTGGGTTATTTTAAGATGTAAATCCTCTTCAATCTGAATTTATGATTAATTTTCTATTCATGTGGTGTGATATTGTTGTAGTTGAGAAACAGAAGTTTGGCCAACAAGTGTTTGGAATAAACTAGATATTCTTTTTGAATATGCCATTAGTTAAATGGCTTTGATAAATTGCCCAACTTTGCTAAGCCTCACTTTCCTTCATTTAAGATGGAGGTAGTTCCTGCTTCAATTCCTTACTATATATCACAAGATTCAAAGTGTACCTACTATGTACATTTGAACTTTCATTGAAACACTTTGTTTAAAGTTCTAGTATAACAAGTAAAATGTAAAGGGCAAAGTGATCCCAACTACCATAAAAATAATTACTGAGTTAATTAATTAGGACACATAATCATGTGTTAAGAAAAGTGATTTACTTTTATTAGGAGCATTAGGAGGTCATAGAGCTAACTAGATTTGAGTCACTAATACAAAATAATAATTTACAAAAAGATCAGTGAAGCTCAAATACAAAGATAGAAATCTCAACACATCTTTACAAAGGTAAAGAGATAGTGGTCAGTTCTATATAAGTATGTAGAAAATAGGAAAAAGGACCAATTTAGGGGCTACATGATGAAAAAATATTAAAAAAAAAACTAAAACTATGAAAAAAGTGTGGGAAAAGCGTTAAAGGAAGAAGAATCTACAATATTGAATCTATTAAGACTTGAATATATTTAAGCTACTGACAAGATTCTTGAGAAATACATATATTGTATAACAGAAATACTATAGATGCACCAGATGGGGAAAAGCTCAAAAACAAAATCAGCCAAGTGGAATCAAACATATCTGACTATGAGCCAATGAAAGGTCTGTCCTGGTAGATGGCTATGGAGATAGAGGTATATTTGCATTAGGGAGCCCACGAGGTTGCAAATATATCTAGACCTGGGTATGGGATGTATGATATAATATAATGAAAGGGATTAAGAAAGAGTGAGAGATTATAGCTACTTTGGATAGAGGGAGGTAAAAGAAAATGATTTCATTTGGGATGTTTACATTTTAAGTTTGGGATACGAAACAAATCAGAATATATGAAAAATTTTGGAAATTCAACAGGTAGGCCTTTTAAGTGTGTTTACATACACTGGACTTAATGATACAAGTTTTTTTTTTTCTTCTAAAGATTTATTTATTTTAGAGAGACAGAGCAGGATCTGGAGGGGTAGAGGGAGAGGGAGAGAATCTCAGATTCTGTGCTTGGTGCAGAGCCCAACACAAGCCCCATCTCATGACCCTGAGTGGAAACCAAGAATCCAGTGCCTAACCAACTGAGCCACCCAGGCATCCCAACGATACCAGTTCTGTGTGTCTTTCATGAATAAATAAATAAAATATTTTTTTTTAAAAAAAAGAAAAACAAAAACAAAATGTCTCATCAGTTATTGGTGTCTGCTCTTAATTTGGCATGTTCAATAAATACTTATTTTGCAGCTACTTTGTAGTCATGCATGTAGTCATGCATTCTCTAGGTACAATATGAAACATTCATTTTAACTTTTTCACCTTTCCATAGGCTGTTCTTCCTGCTTGGGATGCTTTCTTTTGCATTCCTCCTTTTCAAAACAACTATATACATATATATATATGACATGAATTTTGGCATACAAATTTATTACATGAATTTTGGTGTACAAATGCATGTCCATAAGAACTGTATTTTATTTCTATAATTTTACTTAATTTTTATTTTGAGCTCCTACTCCAAAAACTATATGACATTTATTTTCAGGATCCTGTGCCCTAACTTGGGACTGTGTCGATTGTTGGAGGTAATACACAGTACAAAGGCATAAGGGCGGGGGTAAGGTTGATAATCTAATTATTGCCTGAAAGAAACCATACATTTGAATCATATGGTAAAACTAAAGAAACATGCATATTAAACAGGTTACAGTAAAAACATATTTTTATTCCAAAAAGTGTTGTTTTTACAGGCGATAACAGAGAGGAGAGGATTACTAAACTTAGCTACATTGGCATATAAATAAAAATGCAGCCTATAGACCAAAATAGATCTAACCAGAGAGTTTTGTGTATGTTTTTCTGATGCTGGAAATAAGTGCTGTTTCACTTCAATTTACATTGTCCAATGCATTTCAAAAATTTGAGTTGCCCCTGTTTCCATCACTCTACATTTTCACTGGTTCTCCCTCACTTTAGCTGAATGCATTTAATGTTTGTCACCTTAGTTTATGTGCATTTTTGTATTAATTTATGTGACAATATATGTATATGAGATATATATATACACATATATATGAGAATATTGATCTATCTATATATATTGTCATAGACATCTATTCCAAGGATGAGTGAAAGCTGTACATTCTGCAAAGACAGATGAGACACAGTAGAATCGATGAAACTTGAGCTCTATATTTAGCTAAGATTCATTTAATTTTCTCAAGATGACATATAAACTAAAACATTCCAAATTTTTGATGAATGACAATTATACACATTTTATTTTATAAATTATAACTGACAATATTTGCTTCTTTAAATCACAAATACAAATACTACATATGTTCATACAGAGTAACAAGTATACTGTTGTTGCTTTCTACATCTCTGTGATTTTTTTCCCTTTGAATTCTGAGAGAAAACTTTATCTAGAAACCCAGACCATAAGAGTCCTCCTCCCATTTTATAGCATCGTACAAATATAAACTATTTCATGAATATTCTTATATTATTCTAAGTGCATTCAGAATGAAATATTAAAGTATTATTTATAGCTTATTTATATTATGTATATAAAATGTGCTTTTTAACCATATTTTATTATAATTGTCAACATCAGAAAATAAATTTATCTAACCTTTACCTGATCAAGGCACAATTTTCACAAGTGAATTAGTATTGGGAATGGACTTTTGAAAAGGGAAGAATACGTGGCAATGAAAAGATTTGAGAAGATTACTTTAGCAATGATCTGTGAAATGTTTTAGAAGGTAGTCATATTGGTGGCATACTGGTTACTAAAATACTATAGAGTTTAAGTGCAAGGTGACGATATACTAAGCTCAGTTAGTTGTGATAGAATATAAAGCAAAGGAGAGCCATGAAACTCTGCACAACTGAATAAGACAGAGTAAGACAACTAACTGTTCATTAGCCCTTCAATAATGACACGTTTCTTATGTGAAAGATATTGATACCACTGCTGAAACAATAAAATAAAAACATAGGGTTAATACAAGAAGGAGAAAAGTAGACCGATCTTACTTGTGAATGCAGATATAAAACTCGTGGATAAAATATTATAAATTGGGCAGCCCCGGTGGCTCAGCAGGTTAGCGCCACTTTCAGCCCAGGGCATGATCCTGGAGACCCAGGATCGAGTCCCACGTCGGGCTCCCTGCACGGAGCCTGCTTCTCCCTCTGCCTCTGTCTCTGCCTCTCTCTCATTCTCTCTCTCTCTCTCTCTGTCTCTCATGAATAAATAAAATCTTTAAAAAATATATTATAAATTGACTCCAACAGTGTTCTAGCAGACTTGGTATTGTAACCAGGTAGGATTTGTTCTAAAAAAAAATACAAAAAGGACTCAACATTAGGGGATCTACAAGTAATTAATTGTTCCAAAGAGAAAACTAGCATAAGGGATTTGGCAGATATTAAAAAATGGTAAGTCAGGGGCACCTGAGTGGCTCAGTGGGTGAAGCATCCAACTCTTGATTTTAGCTCGGGTCATGATCTGAGGGTTGTGAGATCAAGTCCTGCGCTGTGTTCTGTGCTGGGCCTAGACCTGGCTTAAGATTCTCTCTCTTCCTCTCCTTCTACCCTTGCCACTCCTCTGCAAGCACACACATGTGCTCTCTCTCTCTTAAAAAAAAAAAAAAAAGTAAGAAATAGGAAACTTTCTTAATTTGATAAAGTGGTATCCTCTTGAAAGATAGAGGGCCCTACTAAATTGTAAAAACAAAATGACACTATCACCACAATATTCAATATATATGAGAGATTGTAGGTAATTCCATAAGGTAACAAAAAGAGATAATTATTGGAACTGAGGAGAGACTCCCCCAAAGATAAAATTTGCCACTCTAGAGAAGCTGGCAGGAATGTTAGGTGTTGGCAAGATCTGCTGAGATAGGACACTATGCCTCCCCCTTGTGCTGACCAGAGATGATCACGAAACTCCTAGATAAGCTCAGAGATCTGATAGTAGAAAAGGCCTAAGTCCCATCTCCTGCCTAGGGACCGAGGGGAGGTACTTGCCCTTAAAGATCTCCATGTTATCATGGCACAGAAGAGTAATAGAAATGTCTTCCTGAGGGTGCCTTGGCAAACAGGCCTATTCCAGTCTCAGAGACCTCATAAACCCCAGTGCAGAAGCAGGAACAAATAGCAATGCAAGTCCATTCATCTTGAGTATGACCTGATACCTAATGTGAGCATGATCATTTCAGCAGATACTGCATGCTGAGGTGGTGACAAGGACCAGAGTCCCCCTGCTGATGTTATTAAGTTACATAAGCCCTTGGAACTTAAAGAAACCACTGGATAAACTGTGGAATGCCTGATTGGACTGTGTTTACCAAAAATTGGAAAAAAATGAACTTCCCATTACTGGAGAAAATGGGCATGTATTCAGAGTTCAGAAATAAAAAAAGTAAATGTTATTTTCTCCACAGAAAAGTTTATGAAGCTTTTTATAGATTTATGCATACTACCTATATTAGTTCCTACATCTCTAAATAAACTTGTATGTTCGTCTATCTATGTGTATAACCACACACACTCACACACACATGAATAGAAATATCTGGAAGGGCACTTAACTATTTATTAACTCTAGGAGAAATAAGGAATTATTGAGGTAGGAAGTATGCAAAGAACCTAGAGCTTTCTGTTATATTTATTTTTTTCATTGGGCTATAAGAATAAATATTCCTGTTTGACTTGTTTAAAAATAAATGTAAAATAGTCACCATCTCAAGTGTATAATTTATAATACATTGTTCTCTAAGGCTAAGTAAATTTTATAATTAAAAGATAATGAACAAACAAGATAGTTTTCATTGAATGTTAGCCACTTGTGGGTTGTAGGTTTTCCAAGTGCACTTTACAACAATCATGGATGTTTCTCACTGAAACAGACATAATAGTTTTAAGAATGACTTTTACTTGTGTTAGCTGACAGAGTTCCATGTACTTGATTCAGAATAAGATTTAAAGCAGTATTTCTCACACTTTAGCATTTGAGAATGGTGGCCTTTAAAAAAAATGTGGATTCTAATTAAATATATCTGGAGTGAAGCTTGAGAATCTGCATCTTTGACAAGCTCCCATATGATGCTTTTGCTGCTATGGACTCCTAAACAACAAAATACTCTAAATATAAACATTTAAATTTTAATTAATTTATCAAAAAGTAACACAACCTGGTAGATATGTTTACAGGTAGTTTAAGTTTGTTAGTTTCACTGGAATATTTTCTTAGTGTTGTAACATCTAAAGGGCCATGGAATAATGTTGTATCAAAGGTCATTTGGCTTTCATGGTAGGTGTCATTAAAGGTTCATTAGCTGCAAGCAAGTGAATCAGAAAGGGAATTATTTGGAAAGGAATTAAATAGATTGTAGAGTGTAAGGAAAAACCAAATTATTGAATCATTAGGTTTGGAAATGCCAGGTCCAAGGCAGCTCTTGGCATCTGGGAGGAAGGGAACAGACCATTTCTTGAGGGTGGTATCATGGTCAGTATTTTTGACATTGCTCATACTTCCAATTCCAAGCAGAGTTCACCTAACTAATTGGATCCCCAAAGCAAAGTGAGGATGTTGTTAACACATGAAAAAGGAATAGAAAATGGGTGGCAAAGCAACAGATGCCTATGATGTCTTGATATAGAGTCATCAATCTGCTAGGTAACTGAAAAGGCAACTAGATAAATCAAAGGGCTGCAATTCATTTCATAAATGCTATAAGATATGTGTTTGTGTGTGTGTGTGTTTTGAAACAATTATAGAAGCATCCTTATTTCTTTAGAATAGTTGGATAGATGTTTAATACATATTTTGTCCCACATTTCATCATCTCCAAAGTCAGAAGATATTGTACAGCCTATGGCATTTTAGCATGGGCACATAGTTTGATTGGAGGCATCATTTCTGTTAGTGACATGAGAAGTGATGATGTTTCTTATAATTGATGCCATCTTAAATAAAATATAGTGGTAATGTTGCAAGGATTTTTTTTTAAATTTTTATTTATTTATGATAGTCACAGAGAGAGAGAGAGAGGCAGAGACAAAGGCAGAGGGAGAAGCAGGCTCCATGCACCGGGAGCCCGATGTGGGATTCGATCCCGGGTCTCCAGGATCGCGCCCTGGGCCAAAGGCAGGCGCCAAACCGCTGCGCCACCCAGGGATCCCCTGTTGCAAGGATTTAATGAAATAATACATACAACATCCAAAGGTGATGTGTAGAAAGTACTTTAAAAATACTAGCTGTTTTAATGATAGTATTGTTAATGATCCTATACCTTGATAATGATTAGCAACTTATCCTGTAGCAGTGCACAAATACAAATAATTAAGAAAATCTTACCAGTATAATTTAAAATATCACCATTAGTGAAATTTTGCAGTTCAAATTATTTCATGAAATTCAAGGATTTTGACTTATTCTGAATTGTTCAGTAATATGTGTTGGGTTTTTTTGTTTGTTTTTTGTTTTTTTTTTGTTTGTTTGTTTTGTTTTGTTTTTTTTTGGAACAGAGACTGTAAATGGTAACTGGCAATGGAGAATTGTGCAACAGAAAGAAGTGTCCTCACAGACTAAGTTTTTGAAATAGGCCAAGGATTCAAATATATGGCTATTTTTTTTTATTGGAATCTCGGTTTAAAGGTTTTCAGACTTAATATTTGGGACCATGAAAAAATTTATTTTTTTAAAGGAAACTATTAAGTTAATAACTTGCACTATTCTAAAGCCTCCGTGAAAAACAGAGCCTGATTCTTCATGAGTTCTTAGTCCATAGTGGGCATAAGGGTCAATTTCTTAGCTTCCAAGCAAAGAAGTGGGTACTCTTTCATTTATAAACAGATTTTAAATGACGATTAGAGAAGTTAGTTATATATAACTTCTATAAAAGCCAATAACCATGTATATAGAAATATACAATAATGTCAGATTATAATATTTTAGTCATTCACCCTTTATTTTTTTACTTATACTTTCTATCACAAATATTGAGGTACCAACTAATGAAGTGAATTGTAAAAAAAAATACTTTTGACAGAAATTAATGTGCAAACTTTATAAAGGTTCTTTTTCTTCTCTAGCAACTTGCATTATATATTCAAATGGGGTGTCAACTAATAAGGATCCATTGCTTATTTCTTTTATTTCTGGCTAGTTTTAATTTCTGACTACTAGTTTTTCTCTAGGTAGTTTAGTTTCTCTAGTCCTCATTATACTAGCCATTGAGTGAAAAATGTCTGTAAACACACTGTGCAATGCATCAGAATAAGTAGTATTTTAATGCTGCCTCATTGTGTAAATTTTGTATGCAACAAATTTTTTTTCTCTTGCAATATGTATATATATCCTGTAGCTAATGATAAATTTCATAAAATTGCTTGAGCAAGATTAAAGATCCTATTTTATTTAATATGCTATTATTTTTATGAAAAATATTTTATGAACATATATTTAATATAAACTATTGATAAGAACAAAACATATGCATACATATGTGAAGATCAAAGTTTGTTTCATGCAACTAATTTGCATATGTTGGTAACTGCAAAACAACTTTATAGTCAATAAAATATACAAAAAATAGTGATAAGAATCTTATATAAAAATTGCTATATTAAAAATGTGATGCAATGAAATATAAACTATTAAGCTAAGTTAAAAGGGCAATTAAAAATATTAGCACTGCCTTGAGAGATGATTTTATAGTTTTTTTCTTTTGCTTTGTAATTATAATCTGAATTTGAGAGAGACTACAGATTAAAACAAAAATCTATTTCTTAACAAAAAATGAGCATTTTTAGGGAAGAATAACATCTTGGTTTTACCTTTATAAATAATTCCTATAACTGCCAAGTTTTGAGAGGTAATAACTTTTTTTCTTCCAAAACAACTGCACGCAAACTATAAGGAAGCTACAAGTAAAGACTGCAAACCGGATGGGTTTACCCAAACCTTCGGTTCTTTAATTAAGCCAAGTCCCAAAGTCATTACCAATTTGACTTAGATACTTTAAATAATTAGTGGTAGAATTTTGCATGAAGCCTTAGAATATTGAAGATAACAAAAATACATGGTGTTCAGCAAGCGTTATGAGCATGATTTACAGGTGCCTGCAATTGTCAACCTTGTGATTTGGGAAATGTGTGAAATGTGAAGTATGCCATATAAAGAAAATGCAGTTTGGTTGTGTTTTGTAAGGATGTAGTTCATAGATTAAAAGTCAGTCATATTGCAGCGTTGTCAAGATCCATTTCTAATGAATGATAATCAGGCAACGAATTAAGCATTTATACTGATTTGAACGTGAGAACACAGTATCTGTTACATGGTATGCAGAGAAGTAGGAGCCTGGGTTGGTTTTCATCTTAATGAGTTTCGACTCATGTAAACCTGTTTCTCATTATCCAGTAAGAGAATTATACCAATTCTGAAGGACAGAAAGAAAAAAAAAATCAACTTTGTTGCAAATTGAAAGGAAGATTACAGCTCTCCAAGAGTTTTATAGAATATTTCACAATTGTAATGGAGAAAACATCGTTTCGAATGTTTCCACTTGTTAATGCAAATGTGAAATAAACTATTAAAAGCCATGCTTGAGAGCATTTCAAGTATTAAAAATATCCTGTCAATAAAAATGAAATGATTTTTTAAAAAGTTTCACAGCACACAAAAGATTAATAGAATCCAAAAGTAAATTTTTTCCCCAAGTACCATGCTAGCTAGCATCTTTATAGGAGTCTTGGTACATATATATTCCATTAAATAAGTTAAAGCCACATTGAGCATTTTTCCCCATACATGCTATTGAGAAAGTTACATTAAAATAACCTAAATCAGTTTTTCAGCCAGGCAGGTAAATTCAAATTCTTTATTTTCTTATGAATCTTAATATAATTTTTAAAGTACTATTTACTGAATTTCCATTATGTTCCAGCCACAGTTACAAATACTTAACAGGCATTATCTCATTTTTTTCACAATAATTCTGTACAGTGACTATAGTTCTGTGTTTTTTCCAAATGAGAAAAATAAAACTTAAAAATACATATTAACTTGGCAAGGTCTGGGCTATTTAGCAACACACCTGGAATAGCAGCATCCAGAGTAAGAACCTGCATTCTTAACAACTGCATCTCTCTATAACATTTTCTCAATTGCAGATAATTTAGAGATTTAAAGAACACACTCCAAAATTTTATTATTGGTAGAAAATAGGTCAGAATTCTACTCATTGCTCTTCAAATGATTTTTTTTTTCAGCAGAAGTCATTTTTATTGTCAGAAACTTAACAGGAGCAAGACTATCTATTTTGCCTACTTTTCAGAGTTGTTATCAGAAATGAAGGAGTTAATGCATGTGTAGCACATTAAGTGTAAAGTGTTATGAAAATATATTGTATGTAATTTCACATATTGAATGCTTCTATGTCATTGACAGTAGTTATTGGTTTAAATTCTTCATGACTTCAGATCTTCATGAAGAGAAATTCCTGCCTGTTTCAGGAAATAAACTATAATGCAGACATATCATTATACCATACACCAAACCCAGGGGCCTTCCTTCAAATCCTAGGGCTTTTCAAAAGTCAGAGCAGATGAATGGATGTGGCAATCTTAAGTGTTCATGCTGAGGAATAGGGATTCACAGAGCCTCAGTCATTCCTGAGCGTGGGCTTTGCAATACTTCTCCATTCACATTAGATTAGTTGTTTTGTGGTACCTGTTTCTGGGCTCCTTATATGACAAACTGCAATAATTTAAAACTGATATTTCTAGATGCCATCTTCTGAAAGTCACTGTCTATATTATTTGGAGCCTCTGGGTGATATCCAGGCAGTTTTTATATCTCAAGCATCTCTTAGAGCAGGACTTGCAAATTCAGGTGCCCAAATAACAAGCAAAACAGACCAAGCAGAGGGCGTAGGGTGAAGTAAGCTTCAGCTCATTGTTGGCATTCACTAGTGTGGACCTGTTATTGTCAGGTCCTCCAATTTAATTTTTTAAACGTTTTTCCAACTTTACTGAGATATAATTGATATACAGCATTGTGTAATTGTATGTAATTGTATGTACAATGTGACAATTTGATACACATTTACACTATGAAATATTTACTACAATAACATTCCTTAACCCATCCTTCACCTCACATGATCACCATTCTGCTGTTGTTATGGCAAGAACATTAAAGCTCTATCTCACAGCAACTTTCATGTATGTAATAGAGGTTTGTTAACTGAAATCACCATGCTCTACCTTAGACACAGAACTTAAACATTTTATGGCTGAAAATTTATACTCTTTGACCAACAACTCGTTTCCCAAGCCTTTAGCCTCTGATAGCCACTATTCCAGTCTCCTTTTCTATGAAACTGATGTTTTTAGGGACACCTGGCTCAGCAGTTGAGCGTCTGCCTTTGGCTCAGGTCATGATCTCGGGACGCGGGAAGTCCCACATCAGGCTCCTTGCGGGTAGCCTGCTTCTCTCTCTGCCTCTCTCTCTCTGTGTCTCTTGTGAATACATAAATAAAATCTTAAAATAAAAAGAGATTGAGGTTTTTAGACTTCATGTGGGGTCATACAATACATACAATACATACATCTTTCTCTGACTTATTTCACTTTGCATAATGCCTCAAGGTCTATCCACTTTGTCACAAATGGCAAGATTTCCTTCTTTTTCACGTCTGAAATGTGTGTGTCTGTACATATAGACACATAAACACACCACATTTTCTTTATCCACTCATCCATTTACAGAAACTTGTTCAGGTCCTCCAGATTTTAAAAGAAGGTAGAAAATGGTTCTTGGAGTGAAACTCTCCCAATTTTTAAATGTTAGAAACTAAAATTAAAACAAGGCAAGAAGGATAGACAAAATAATTCTGCTTATGGGATTCATTTTGTAGTCTTCCTGATTCATAATCTCTATATCTGCCTTTCATGGTACAGTCTTTATATTATCTCTAACACGTTGTCGCATTATCATTTGGTATTTATTAGCATCATGTATTTCTTCCCACTGAAGGCAACCTTGAAACACAGTTTCGGGAAGCCACAGTTCAGCAGCTATTCCCAGTTATTACTGTCAAAGGAATACTTTATTTCTGGTTCCAGGAGAAGAACCAGCTTTTAGGTTCTGTATGGAACTCATTCTGCCTTAGGTACTGTCTCCATTCTTTGCTCCCTCTGCAGCCTGATTGCTACGTGTAGATACAGCTGGAATTTTGCATGTTTAAGGAGCAGTTGCTTTGCTGGGGAAAGCTTCAATTAAATGAGAGTCAAGAGATGCTCTAGGCTACCTGGTTGTTGCTGTGGTGGAGGGTCATGTTTGTTTTCATAAGCTTCTGTAACAAAGCTGGAGACTCTCCCGCAATTACGTAGGACCAAATGTCTGTGCACAGTGGGATCTTCTTGCTAAATTTAGAATGGCACAGGACCAACTTCTCTATAAACTCCCTGGTGCAATGTGACCTCTCTTACAATAGAAATAATACTTCATGCCCTTGTTGAAATGATGCTGTGAAGAAGGGGGGAAAAGGAGATAAAACATTTGAAATATATTGGGTTCCCTAGATAGAACACTGCTGGAAATCTGAAGTGTCAGTATCAAATGATAGAGTAATGTCAAGGAAATTTTCTACCCTTTTTTTTTTCAGCTCTAAGATAACCACTCTAAGGTTCAAACCCTATACCATACAGACTTTTTGTTGATGAGTCATCGTGAAAATATTGAGGCAAGTTCCGGTGGAATTTTGATTAACATCTCTGTGTGGTATTTCCCAGTAGGAGCTGGGACAGGAGCAAGAAAAGCAAACAGAAATATAGTCTCTTGAACCCATGGTCACCTCTATTAATTTTCTAATTTCCACCTTGGAAGGTCTTTGCAGATTTTAGCATCATGTCCCTTTGAAGCCTTTTGAAGGAAGCTTGACGCTGTACTAATTGCAAAGGTGTCACTGGTGTTGTTGAAGTTTCAAGAATTAGGTCAGCATCCCGGCATGCACTGTGCTTGATGTTTCCTTCTGAAGGTTACAATCCCCTAACCAGCCTTGGCAAGGGTCAGTTGTAATGTAGATTAACAATCCAAAACTAGGAAACCATGAGCAGACCTCCACTTTGAAGGAGAGACTTAAATTGATTTGAAAGATAACAAATTTTCAATATGGCCCATTTATTAAAAATCTGTTTACCCCTGGGCAAACACACAACCTGAGTCTATAATCGAAAAACCACAATTTCCTCTAAGGATGAAGAAATGTGGATATGTACTCACAAAAGAATGCCTTAAAAAAGAAATGTTATTTTATCATCAACAGTGCATAGATTAGAAAGATATTATTTTCAACATAATTTTTTTGGCTTTTCAATTTACTTTAGCAACTTCAAAAAATTTAGATTCCAGTTGATGCAGACATAGCAGAAGGCAGAAAGCAATCTTGCTACAATCCTTGTGTATGCCTGTGTATATCTGTGTTTATACTGAGAACACATGGTCGTCAGATTTTAATTCCATTTTGGGAAAAAAGACATCAGGTGCCATAAAGATAACTACCAAATGTTGAGAGTCAGATGTACCAATTATTAATAGATAAATGTTACTGTTTTTTTAATCTCTAAATTAAATCTCAAAATCTTTACTGTGTAAAATTTTCTTTCAAGGTGTCTTGGAAAAATAGGTATGGACCATTTTAAGTTCTATTTTTGTTAGTGTGTCAGCTCTGTTTATAACTCAAATCTATATTTTAACTCTTAACATAAGAACCAAGGGAGCACGAAACCTAGAATAGATTCTCTAAGGTAATTCTAGGTCACACTAGAATATCAATACTGCACTTCTTGGTTTAGATTCTTTTTTTTTTTCTGACACAGCTTTAATGGAATCTTTTATTATTATTATGCTGGCAAAGAAAACAAATGCAGTTTGCAGAGATATTTGCTTATACTACATAATATATAAACAAGCAATATTTCCCACAGTATATTTATGGGGCATTAGCTCTATCATAAAATGCTATGAGAAAAAGAAAATGAAGAATTAAAGCAAATCCACAATGCACATGATCGTATTAAAGGCTTGGAGAGGTCTTCAATGAATCAATCTGCTGCTGTTTGGTCACCTATTACTTTACAAATTACATGGTTACTTTGTGAGTGTGTGTGTTTATGTGTGTAACATGGACTCAATGACCCACCCATGCTTGGGGAAAAACTGAAGGCCAAATAATTATTTAGGATGAAACAAATACAGATAAAACAGTGTTTTCTAACTTTTTAAAATAGGGGTGGAAGTTTCAAATAAACTTTGTTTGTTTTTGCTTTTGTTTTTAATAGGGGAAAAAGATACTACCTTTTAGTACCCATGTATTTATTTATCTAAAAAGTTCCAAATAAGGGAAACCTGTGTGGCTCAGTGGTTGAGCATCTGCCTTTGGCTCAGGTTGTCATCCTGGGGTCCTGGGATTGAGTTCCACATCAGTCTCCTCTGCCTATGTCTCTGCCTTTCTCTGTGTGTCTCTCATGAATGAATAAATAAAATCTTCAAAAAAAAAAAAGTTCCAGATAAGATTTTTTTTTAATTTGTGGGGAATTAAAATATTGAATAAGAGGGGATGGGTTGTTAAAAACAAAACAGGCCCCACTTAGAATCCTTTAGGATAAGCCCTAGGTCACTAAACCAAGATGTAATTATAGTTCTGGCTTTCCCAGAAGTGGAATCTTAAACCAGTCACTCAGGAATTAACTGGTCAGCACTACTTAGGTAATCTGATGAATAGACTCTTGTTGTCCCCTAAAAGAAAGTGACCTTGGGATACCCAACCCACTTTTTAACCTAGTATAATTTCTTTGTTTCTGCTTCCTTCTGCCAATAAAAGCTTTTCATTTTGTATGGCTCCTCGGAGCTCCTTTCAACTGACTAAATTGGATGCTGTCCAATTCGGATCAATTTTTGCTCAAATAAACTCTTAAAAATCGTAATCTGCCTCAGTTTATCTTTTAACAAATGGAGTTCTAAGATAAGCCCATGTAAGATCAATTCTTTATGAGAGGTAAAAGGGTAAAGAAATCCATGCTTAAAATTTTAAAAGAAAGATCTTTTTAAATAAGTGTAAAAAATATTTTACATTATATGAATACATATATGTTAGTATTTATATGTAAGCGTTATACATACACGTATATATGTAAGCATTACATATTTTTGAGAGAGAAGGAAAGAAGTAGAATAAAATACGAAAGAAAGGGAACTATATCAAGATGACAGGTTGAGAGAGACAGAAAATTTAAAGATTATTAAACTGTAAGAGAAGGAAGAGAAAGTGAAAAGGAAGAGGAAGATTTATAGAGGGAGCAGTTTCTGTGGTGCTAAATGTATGTAAATTAGTAAAGTTACACCATTTCACATTCCCACCAACAGTGTAAGAGGGTTCCCTTTTCTCCGCATCCTCTCCAACATTTGTGGTTTCCTGCCTTGTTAATTTTCGCCATTCTCACTGGTGTGAGGTGGTATCTCATTGTGGTTTGGATTTGTATTTCCCTGATGGTAAGTGATGCAGAGCATTTTCTCATGTGCATGTTGGCCATGTCTATGTCTTCCTCTGTGAGATTTCTCTTCACGTCTTTTGCCCATTTCATGATTGGATTGTTTGTTTCTTTGGTATTGAGTTTAATAAGTTCTTTATAGATCTTGGAAACTAGCCCTTTATCTGATAGGTCATTTGCAAATATCTTCTCCCATTCTGCAGGTTGTCTTTTAGTTTTGTTGACTGTATCCTTTGCTGTGCAAAAGCTTCTTATCCTGATGAAGTCCCAATAGTTCATTTTTGCTTTTGTTTCTTTTGCCTTCGTGGATGTATCTTGCAAGAAGTTACTGTGGCCGAGTTCAAAAAGGGTGTTGCCTGTGTTCTTCTCTAGGATTTTGATGGAATCTTGTCTCACATTTAGATCTTTCATCCATTTTGAGTTTATCTTTGTGTATGGTGCAAGAGAGTGGTCTAGTTTCATTCTTCTGCATGTGGATGTCCAATTTTCCCAGCACCATTTATTGAAGAGACTGTCTTTCTTCCAATGGATAGTCTTTCCTCCTTTGTCGAATATTAGTTGACCATAAAGTTCAGGGTCCACTTCTGGGTTCTCTATTCTGTTCCATTGATCTATGTGTCTGTTTTTGTGCCAGCCACTCTGGAAAACTGTGTGGAGGTTCCTCAAAGAGTTAAAAATAGACCTGCCCTAGGACCCAGCAATTGCACTGTTGGGGATTTACCCCAAAGATTCAGATGCAATGAAACGCCGGGACACCTGCACCCTGATGTTTATAGCAGCAATGTCCACAATAGCCAAACTGTGGAAGGAACCTTGGTGTCCATCGAAAGATGAATGGATAAAGAAGATGTGGTCTATGTATACAATGGAATATTCCTCAGCCATTAGAAACAACAAATACCCACCATTTGCTTCAACGTGGATGGAACTGGAGGGTATTATGCTGAGTGAAGTAAGTCAGTCGGAGAAGGACAAACATCATATGTTCTCATTCATTTGGGGAATATAAATAATAGTGAAAGGGAATATAAGGGAAGGGAGAAGAAATGTGTGGGAAATATCAGAAAGGGAGACAGAATGTAAAGACTCCTAATTCTGGGAAACGAACTAGGGGTGGTGGAAGGGGAGGAAGGCAGGGGGTGGGGGTGAATGTGTGACGGGCACTGAGGGGGCACTTGACGGGATGAGCACTGGGGGTTATTCTGTATGTTGGTAAATTGAACACCAATGAAAAATAAATTTATAAAAAAAAATTAGTAAAGTTAAAGCTGAGCTTGGTACTCAGTCTGATGGGGGACTCTCATCAGATTCCTTTGAAATGGTAATTCGCCAGTCCAGCTTTGTCTGCAGCCCTTTATTTGCTCTTTGTCCTTCATTCCCAGAGAAAACTCTGGATGAGGCACACCCAAAAAGCTCTGTAGGAGAAAAATTAATTTTTGTGTTTCTCAGGCAGTGGCCAGAGAATCCTGAAATCGAGTTAAGGATGAGAGTCTTATTTTGAGAAAATTTAAGAATGAAAAATAAAATGGAAAAGGACGAATACTGAAAAGTGGAAATAAAGGAAACCAGAATTGGAACGGGTTGGAGGAATGGGTTTTAAGTGGAGGCCCTACCCATCCTACTCGTGGTGATGTCTCTCACCATTCCCCCAGGCAAACGTGGGTTCCTCATTGGCAAAGCAGCTGTGACACTGTTTGAAATTCAGGTAGTGTCACTTATTAAGGTGTGTGATCCTGGACAAATTTCCTACATTCTTGATACTTCCATTTCCTCAACTTTTAAATAAGGCTTCTGATATCTGCCTATGAAGCTGGTCACCTCAGTTTAAATTGTTTGCTTATCTCCATTCCTCTGACCCTAAAGTTCTTTTGTCACCCATCCTTAAATTAACATTATGTCACCATTACGGAGCTCACATTTCACCTTTTCCAAACCACAGAAATCATTTTCCTTTTCTTAATACCTGTAGGAGTTAGCACTGCTGTGTATATTTCTCAATGTTCTTGACTTACCTAATTGCTGTAATTTCCTTTCTCCTAGTGGGTCTCAGAGCCCCTTAAAGTTAGCTTGGGTATTGTCTGCTCCTTAAAAAGTGCAGACAGTGCAAGTAGGCAGTGAAAATAACTGAGAGAGTGTTCTTAAGCCCTGGTTTCATATCAAGGGTTTTTGAAGGTAGATAATAAGGACTTGATGCCTTATTTTATTCCCTGGTACTCAATGAACTTCAATGCAAAATGTGTTAAATTTGAGAAACCTTGAATTTGGTAGAATTCAACTGAAATTCATCTTGGATATATTTTATTTCTTTTTAACAAATCAAAAAAATAAATGTAAAGAGCTTGGATGCTCCTGCAGCTGACAGAAAAGAAAGATACTGTCTGAAAACACTATCAGGGGATCTATTTTCAGAATGTGTGTCTGCAGGTAGGGCTTTCAAGATACAGTTATTGCTGCACTCAATCAATATTAGAGAATTTCTATTGCTTCTACAGTTTCATGGCAGCAGAAGTAATCACCACCTTTTTTGATTTGCTTTCTATCACCCAAGAATCAAAAATAAATGAACAGACAATAAACAAAAAATCTATAGTAGGAAGGTTCACCTTTCATGTTAGTTATCTAAGATCTGTTTCTTCACTGCTTTTTATAAAGGAGGAGGTAAAAAAAATCAGCAAGTATTCAATGGCTGGCTTGTGGCAGGATGACTCTATTATACTCTATTTTATTATCATAAGATTCCTGGAAGTATATGTAATTCTGGAATATATACACAGGTTGTGACATCATGAGATCTACCTGAGTGGAAAGGAATAATAAAGTTTAATTTCTCCTTTCTATCTTTTTTACTTTCTCTCTTTAGGAGAGATGAGTTAGAGAAAATCATTAGATCAAGTGCAAGACTTCTCCCCATGAGGTTAAACATTATGTCATGCCAAATTTTCCCTATTTTAGTAGATGTAGACTCTGCTAGTCACAAAGCCATGATTTTCCTTCTATGCTAAGGAACAAATCCTCTATCCCATTGTCTCTTAAAATTATTTAAACAACCTTCCTTTTTTATATTTAAGCTGTATTAAAATATTTTGTATGTGTTACAAGTAATTTTATGGTCAGAGCATAATGTTTTGTGTGGCAGATTGAACTAAATTTTGGTTAGTTCTAGATGGAAAGGGATTTCACATTGTTCACATCCTACAGTTGGGAAACATTGTTTTAGGTCCTCATATCCCCGAATCTGATAGGTTTTGAAACAGTACCGTCTCTTGATCCAGCCAAGGCCAGCAGAACAGTCTGAAGCAAGCTGCCCTTCCTGCATGTTGTGTATGATTTCTTAATGACTACCGAAGACAACTGTTCAAACCTGCCATCTAGGTCTCTTGCTGATGAAGACAGAAAACTCACAGACTCCTTGAACATTGATCCTATTTACATCACATCTACTTTGCTTCTGCAGTCATGACAAAATATATAGGCTTGACTGCCTCCAATATGTTTAATATTTAATCTCTGACTCTGTTTTGGGATTTCTTAGAACATACTTCTTCCTGTTATGTGTCAAGATTCTCATTCCTGTTGGTGTGAAAAAAGAACCAATACCATTGCATATGCTTTAGTTTCCCTGTCTTCTTAGCAACAATATTTGTTCAAAATATTTAAAAGCATCTGACAACCAGAAATAGTACGAGAATTAGTGGTAAGAGAACTTTTCCTCAGAATTTGGAGTCCTTACAAATTGACAATTACAGGGTTTCCAAATAAATTCTCGACAATAGCAAAGTGTTACATTCAGGATCTGTTGTTTTTGTTGTTGTTGTGTGTGTGATTTTTTTTAAATTGGCCTGAAAGAACTTCATCAAATATTCTTAATTAAAAAAATTCTCAATGACTCAATGGTTTCTTTAAAAATATTTCAAGAACACTTAATGACATATTAAAAAGAAGTTCAAGTAGTTTATAAAAAGATTAACCTATGCATGATCTAAAAGTAATTTATAAGTGTTGAGTGTTTTATCAAACTTAACCATTTTAAAATGAGTTCATGACATTTGACAAATCTAAAACAAGCATGATTTGTCATCATGTGTAACTGTATAATATTCTCCAGATGATATATTTCATTCATCTCATCTTCTTTCTCATATTGTTCATTTTAAATGACCACATTTGCCTTTATTTGTATTTGCAGGTACTATCACGTTTATCTGTGATGATCTTGATATCATATACTCAAATAGTCAATTTGAAATAATACTAATACTGAATAGTTACCATAAACTAAAATCAGCTCATCTAATACCTGACAAGGGATTATAAGGATCTTAAAATATTAGGTTGAAATATTAGTATGATAAAAATTTTGGCTATATTATACTTAACATATCCTCAAGGCACTGCTTAAAACATATCAAATTAAATATCAGATTCTTCATAGATGGTAACAATGTTTTTCCTTCCAAGAAAGTAGAAGAGCCTCTTTTTTCTTACAGTTGTGAAATATAAATTATTTATATTTATTCCTGAATACCATGATCTCACATGTTTTAGTGCTAAAAAAATTTTACATCAAAACTTATGTTTGTAATCTAAACTCAAATCTCCCAAAGGTAAGAAGAGATCTCTTGCTAGCTATGAATAAGCACTAAAAATCTGATGTTCATTATGGTATCCAATCCTCATAACAACTATATAAGGATTATTATCTCTATTTTATTTTATTTTGTAGATGACTTTTAAAACTGAGGCGCAGAGAAAGTAACTTAATTGTACATGTGCCAAAATGTGCCACTAATCATGGGAAGAAAGTCAGACAATTTGCTCTTGAAAAACACCAGATGATAATTTCAGGTGGGTTTCTTGGAAAGCTGTAGATTCATATGACTTACATTCTTATATATTTGTTAATGTATTAAATTTTTTTTATACATCATTAACATGGAGCTGGCTATCCTTTCGAATGACAACCTATTCACAACCTTTCCACTCTTTCAATCATCTGAAACTATTTTTAGTAAGTCTTTCATTAAATAAGAATGATGGCTAGAAATATCTCATATGACTGAACTTTTTCAAAGAAAACTTAGAAAAGACAACAGTCTTCTTCAGAACTTATAAATGATGATCTTTAGTCAATACCTCAAGAGTAACATAACAAGGATGGCAAAACCAAATTATTCTACTTTCTATTCATATAATATTCTAATAATACTAACCAAGAAAAAATATGTTTTACAACTTATTTATATGTGTTAAAATTCTAAAAAAAATTATATGTGTTAAAATGCTAAAATTCATTTCTTAATTTCCTATTCTTTTGTTTATTTTCTTTCCTTTTTCTTTTTTAAACTATAACATGCCTTTTTTTTTTCCCCTCTGGGATAAATTATATATTGTGTTCTTCCCAATTTATTTCAGGAACATATTGTCAAAATCATTTGACTATAGTACATTATATTCAATCCCTTTTCAGAAGACCTGTCACTAACAATTCTAATTCATTGTTCAGAGTGGACCTTAGGCATGAATAGTCAAACAAGTTCCCCAGGCGATTTTAATATGATGATTTAGCAATTTCTTCTCAAGATAATTTCACTTTCCTTCTTTGCTCTGTGGCTGACTTCTAATTTAATTTTTTTTATGGAATTAGAGGTTTGTTGTTGTTGTTGTTTTTAATCATGTGGGTTACCAACTAATTACAATCTACTTTCTTTACTTTGGCCAGGTAGAGCATCATCCTATTAAAGCATAAGTTATAATTAGAACACTTTTCTGTCATCATATACTGTCCCTCACTTTTTCACCAGGAGCTTTTATAAGTATGTTGTTTATTTACTATTGTTGTTTGCTAGAAAGCACACTAGAGAGTTTGTTAAGATCAAGTCAAATCCATGGTTCCTGATGGACTAATGGTTAAGAGCACATGTCTGATCAAGGTTTACCATCTCTTGTTTTCTGAGTGTAGTCTTTAAAGTTTTACCATGTACACATCTCACAAATATTATTATTTACTTACTATTTTTAAATTGATTCATTTTGTGAAGTCAGATATGTAAGGAAGCCTTGTATCTACTACTATAAAAAGAAAATACTAACATTGCCATAAATAGAGGATATTTTTTAAAATGAATCCAATAACACAAACATAATGCTTTTAAGTCTAATTGGATACAGCTGTCTGATACATTAGACTTTAAGCCTGGGGCTTGCTTTCTCTTTGTTAAAAAGGAAAATTTAGAAGTAATGGAAAGTGTTAAATGTGTACAAATACAAATGAGCTATCTAAAGTGTACCTCAAATACACAGTGATCAGACATGGATTTTTTAAGGCATGTTATAATGCCTCAAAATCTGGTCTTGAGAAGCCAATAAGACTCTTTCACTATATGAAAAAATATTTTTAGAAAGATATGTTGCTCATTATTCATAAACATCAATGTTCAGAGTATTAGTGCTGGATTTAGGATTCTAATCCATATCTCTAATGTTTACTTCCATAATTCTGTGGATCACATTGAAAAAACATAATGTGATCTTCAATTTCTGGCTATATAGGTAAAATATATAAAGGAAAAGAATCTAAAAGAGAAATAGAAAGCTAAAGCTGGAATAGCATCTGTTCTCAAGGTGGAAAGGCGATAAGGCCTTGGTCATGCAATATGTTGAGTTTAAACTGAGACACTTGCATGAAACCAGAGAACCTCCATGATGAAGTCCTTCTTCACTGGAGGATACACTAGAAAAAAATATTCCCTCTGGCAATTAAAAATGACAAAAGAATTTGTCTGTCCTCACTTTGATTAGAGGTGGAAAAAATAAATCCCCCCTGAGAATTCATGACCAGAGGTGTTTTCACACAGTCTTAGGCCTGAATTTTACTACTTGTTAAGTCCTTGGAAACCCCAAGCGGAGAACTTATTGTGATATCTCAAGTATATGGAAATATCAAATACAAATTATTTTTAGAAGGATGCACCTAAACCTAGTCTTATATAAATTCAATAAAGAATAACTGAATATGAGCTCATAATCCAAAATTATCAAACATGCTAAGAAGTAGATCACTATGAGTAAGAGTCAATCAGCAGAAACCACCATCGGCAGAATTAGATTCATAAACATTTCTGATCTTAGAAAAATCGGATAGAGCATATAAAGAAATTTTACTTAAGATTAAATGAAAGGAAAAAGAAACTTACAAGTAGTCATATATTAAAAAATAACGGAAAAACAGAACAAAACAACAAAAACATACACAAAATGTCTACAGTAGACATAAAACTATTGAAATTAGTTTCAAACTATCGAAATTAGATCACATAATATCAGGTATAGACACAACTGAAGATACTTTAGTAAGCTGAACTTTTAATCTAAAGTCTAGGAAAGTAAAGGGATAGGAAACATGAGATGTTAGACAAAAATAAAAACATCTAATACATTTTAAAATTCTAGAAGTATAATGAGAGACAATACTTGAAGAGATAAGGCTGAACATTTTTAATAACTGAAGACATGAATTCTCAGACTCAAGAATCTCAACAAGATACAAACAAGGGAAAAATATTGGATATATCATAGTGAATCTGTAGAACTCCGAAGACAAAGAGAATGTCTTAAAGGTTGTTAAAAATAAAAACAAATCATCTGCAATTATGAAGACAACCTTTTAATAAGAACAATAGAAGCAAAATGTTAATGGAAAAATGGCTTCAGTTTACTAAAAAAAATAACTATAATTTAAAAAACTGTAATCTAACTTACATTTAAGAGTAAGATAAAATACATATTTAGATAAAACTAAGAATGCTTACTTTCCATAGAACTTCATTAAAAAAACTTCTAAAAGATGTACTTTAAGAAAAATTTAAAAATAATTATTTAAGGAAAGTGACAGATGTAGAATAGAAGACTATGCACAGTTCTTGGTAAATATGTGGGTAAATTTTCACTAACAGGGACACTATAAAAATAGTAATTATTTATTCATGGTACTAAAAATAGAGAAAAAATACCAAACAAAAACACCTCAAAAGGTAAAAAGAAGTATTCAGGTTAAATAATTCTATGTTTTGTGTTGTTGTGTGGGTGATTAGGGTAGCAATAATGATTAGCCTTACACTTATGTTAATATACCTCTTAAAACGTTAAGGACAACCATCCAAACAATAAAATATACCGTTTTATCAGCAATGGCTAGAAGGAAAAAACACAAGGGAAGGATGTTCACCAGCACAGACCAGAGGGCAATTTATCACTGCTAAATGTTCTCAAGAAGTTTCCATATTCGCATCTTTTTTTGCTGGGTTGATGAATTCAGCATTTTGACTCTATGCTCAAAGAAATCATCTGCACCTCCTTTCATTGACTACCAATGATTAGCTCCATAACTTGCTCTGTTGGCCACTTCCACAGCTACTGAAAAACAAAGATTATTCCAGCCTTAACTTCTCACTATCTTTTAGAATTTCATAGCATTTAATTTTGACGGAAAATTCTACTTCTGGAGTATAGGCGTAGGCAACAAAGGTGGAAAGTATTTGACTAGTTTTGATCTTCCTAGTCTAAAAACCAATTGAATTCATGAGAAAGAAAATTATTTTTAGACAAATATTTGGTTCCTTATTGTGATTTGTGGTAGGCTGGAGTTGTGAAACCAATGAGCTTACCCACTCATTTCCTCTTAATTATTTTCACCCAAGAGCACTGCCAGTGATTATCTCAAATCTTCTGTTTGCAAAAGTTGCTAATCAATGGCTTCAGGCTTTATCCTTCAGACCAAGGAAGATACAGGGAAAAATGGAGTGTGAAAATTTGCTTCTTCCTAAAACTTAAGGATGAGGCTCAAATCAAATCAATTGCCAAAAGTAGTAACAACGTTATTTTTTATTGACCTTGTTAAATTCTTTTCTTCCCACTCCGCCTTATAAAAGTAATTCATATTTTCTGGGCATGTGGATCAGTTTGACCAACTATTTTCAAGGAGTAAGAGCAATAAAGTGTGACCCATAAAGTCTGCCAATTTTATGGACTAAAGTCTACTAGGACTTTTCTTCTAGAATGTTAGAACTACACTGTTGCTGGATCATTTTGGGTGATCAAGGGACAGAAACCAAATCAGGGCTTTGTGAGTGTCAACACAGATTTGAACAGAATCTATAAAAGGAAGAGTTGACCTTTGGTGACGATGGCAATATGAATGATGCTCATTTATAGGCTGCTATACAAATATTTGGCATCACAGGATTGGCATAGTCATCACAAGGATTCAAGAGGCTCTTCTTTCTGAATGGATACATCTTTTCAGCTATTAGCCTTCCCTAACTGCTTAGCTACAGAGAGAGGAAAGCCGGAAGTGCTGACAGGGCACAAAAAAGGACCAGCTAAAAATAAAGTTTCTTGAAATACATAGAAGCTTGTGATGCCCAGAATTTCAGGCTAGATATAATATTGAATGAATTAGGTTCTCATAAAAAAGCCTTCTTATAAAAATATATGTGACAATTTCACATGCAGCTAATGAGAGAAGAATGAGAAAGGCTGAGAAGAAAGATTGTCTCTTGGCAGACGGCCAGACATCACTGCAGTGAGCCTCTTGTAGCAGCCAAAGTGATGCAGCAATAATTAATGTCGCCAACTTTATTGGGCGGAACTGGTTATCCTTATGTTGGAGAGGTGTGAGGCATATGGGAGGAAAATAGGGGGAAAATAGAGTTACTTTTTTGCTTCTCTTACAGTTAATTAAATTAAAATGAAAAAAAAATAAAACATATTAATGCTCAAATCCTGTCTTGCTGGCTTCCTGAACACAAATAGAAAGCCCTGCTCTGAATTTCCTATAATATGTGAAGAGAGCATGTTGTTTTTACACATATACAGAAAGAAATGAGTTTTAATGTCCAAATATTATCAAAGTAAATGTGTTACATTTACAGTAAAGGTAGGTTCTTACTTTAATGTGTCTATGGAATATTTTAAAGAGTGGGGTGGGGTTGGTGAATTATAAATCTGGTGTTGATTAGTTTATAAGTTTGCATAAGTGATTTCAAAGAACTTGTGCTTACCTGTTCATTGAGGGAAATAAACAATCCAAAGTAAGAAGCAGTTCAGCTCAGCATGAAGTGTGGGAGTGTGTGAGCACAGTGTAGATGAGGTGTGAGGAAATAGAATCTCATTCCAGAAACTAGGGAACAAGTTATACTGGAAAGGTACCAGAGGTTTGAGAAAGAGACCTGTCCCAGCATCCGCCCAGGGCAGGGGTATCTTTTATGCATCAACCCAGTCTAAAACTGAGCCTGAGAGATAATTTTTGCTAATTACCCTACTTCTATGGAGTCCCTAAACTATGCTTCCAATTACATAGATTAAGAAACTTCCTTTTTTTCTTTTATCAGAAGCAGAGATAATAACAGAGATAATTCCAGCACTGACATTCTTGTTAATTCAAGTACCATTTCCATTTGATGCTGTATGTCTTTTGCTAATGAGCACCAGACTTAATAATTTACAATGAGAAACAAGTCAGATGTGAAGTTGTTAGTGTGATATGGCTGCTGGTTTCATTTATTTTATAAATGGACTATTTCTAGGTTTTAAATTATTTTGTCTAACTAAAGCCCCCTTTTATTTACAAACATACACATTAGAACCTAGGGGAGAAAACATATCTCCTGAAAAAGTAAACTTAAGCTTAGAATAGTCTTGCTAAACCAATCTAGAAAGAAATTAAAACCATACAGATGTAAATCTACATCATAGCATCCCATTCTACTTGTAAAAACAAAGTTAGAGCATAATATTCAGGGATATTTGGAAATGGCATTGTGTTAAATGAAAAATAGTGCACAGAGAAGCCAAATTATGTTAAAAGTTAAAAATATTAAACAGAGGAGATTGGAAGAACAGACACTAAAATATTAAGAAGAGTTTCATTGAAAAGAGATTGATGGTGGATTTCATTTTACTCTTTGAATTTTTCTGTACTTTTCAAAGTAAATATTTATTAGTCCTTATATTATCACATATTCAATTAATAAAATCTATTTTTTACTTTTATTTCATCACAATCACTAATTATGTTCTCATAATGAAAGAGAAAATCATAGCATGATTTTTTGGCATGAAAATCATGTTCCATAAAAACCTTTGATGTAATAGTTTTAAAATCCATTGGTGATTCTTGCCTGAATCAATTAATAGTATGGTGATGATGTCTTAATTTCATCAATCTTTCTGTGTTTATAGATTGGCATCTTTCTCTAAAGAACTTTCTATTTTCTACTCCCTTAAAGATGTTTTTATATATCCATATAAACTCAAGAATTTATTTTTATTCAATATACTATGAAACCATTTAGGTCATTGTTTATTTTGATATTCAAATTGTGCTAAATTTGGCTGATCAACAGCTTAAAGGAGCCCCTTTAAGCTGGCTCCTATGTCCTTTCCACATCTCTATATATCTTGAAGGGCTTCTCTATCTTCTGTGTGGAATCTTCCAAATATGTACTTTCCCTGTTCCACCCCACTTCTTAAGAAGCTCTTGTTTCTTTAAGTGAGGAATAATATTGAAAAAAAAAAAAAACACACATGATCTGGGTACTGTATAGCTACTAGAATTCTAGACTCTGTCAAAGGCATGTTAAGAAATGCATTGTTATCTAGCAGATAGATAGATAGATAGATAGATAGATAGATAGATAGATACAGAGGGTTTTTTTAAAAAAACAAGAAGAGAAGCTATATTGATAACTCTATTCCTGCTCCACTAGGTTCTTTGTCTCCTTTGTCTCCTTTTCTACTCCATATTGTATTCACTTCTCTCACAGTAAGAACTTAGTTTTCAATAGTATCAATATGTTCTTCTGTTTGCCCAATTTTAAAATACACCAAGGTAGATTTTGCATTGCTGCATTCCTACCACTACAAATATCAAACCTACCATGTTATGTTTTCTCTGTAGATTTTGCTGGTTTTTTGTGGGGGAGAGGCAGTGGTCTTTAGAGTATATACATCCAGGAGGTACCATCAGAGAGCTATGTTTAAACGTGTATTACTTCTAGCCTCGGTAATCAGACAATAAAAATAAATAAAAGGCATCCACATTGTCAAGGAAGAAGTCAAACTATCACTACTTGCAGAAGACATGATACTCTGTAGAAACCCAAAAGATTCCACCAAAAAAATTGCTAGAACTAATACATGAATTCAGCAAAGTTGCAGCATATAAAATCATGGTACAGAAATATGTAGCATTTCTATACACCAATAATGAAGCAGCAGAAAAAGAAATCAAGGAATTGATCCCATTTATAATTGCACCAGAAACCGTAAGATACCTAGAAATAAACCTAACAGAAGAGGTGAAAAATCTGTACTCTAAAAACTATAGAACACTTATGAGGGATTGAAGAAGACACAAAGAAATGGGGAAAAATTCTATGCTCATGGATTGGAAGAACAAACATTGTTAAAATGTCTATAATACCCAAAGCAATGTACACATTTAATTCAATCCCTATCAAAACACCAACAGCATTTTTCACAGAGCTAGAACAAACAATCTTAAAATTTGTGTGCAACCACAAAAGACCTCAAATAAAGCAATCCTGAAAAAGAAAAGCACAGTTGGAGGCATCATGATTCCGGACTTTAAGATATATTACATAGCTGTAGTCATCAAGACAGTATGGCATTGGTACAAAAACATACGCATAGATCAATGGGACAGGAATAGAAAAGGCAGAAAAGGCCCCACAATATGGTCAAATTAATACTCGACAAATAGGAAAGACTATCCAATGGAAAAAAGACAATCTCTTCAACAAATAGTGTTGGGAAAATTGAACAGCAACATGCAGAAGAATGAAACTAGATCATTCTCTTACCATACACAAAGATAAACTCAAAATGGATGAAAGATCGAAATGTGAGACAGGAATCCATTAAAATCCTAGAGGAGAACACACATAGCAAATTCTTTGACCTTGGCTGCAGCAACTTCTCACTGGACACATCTCTGACAGCAAGGGAATCAAAAGCAAAAATGAACTATTATGACTTCATCAAGAAAACACTTCTTCATTGCAAAGGAAAAAATCACAAAACTAAAAGCAGCCTACAGAATGAAAGAAGATATTTGCAAATGACATATCTGATAAAGGGTTAGTATCTAAAATCAATAAAGAATTTCTCAAACTCAACACCCCCAAAAAAAATAATCCAGTCAAGCAATGGACAGAAGGCATGAATAGACGTTTTTCCATAGAAGACATCCAGATGGCTAACAGACACATAAAGAGATGTTCAACATGATTCATCATCAGAGAAATACAAATCAAAACCACAATGAGATATCATCTCACACCTGTCAGAATGACTAAAATTAACAACACAGGAAACAACAGATGTTGATGAGGATATGGAGAAAAGGAAACCCTCTTACACTGTTGGTGGGAATACAAACTGGTGCAGCTACTCTGGAAAACAGTATGGAGTTTCCTCAAAAAGTTAAAAATGCAACTACCCTATGACCCAGCAATTGCACTAAATATTTGCCCAAAGGATACAAAAATATTGATTTCAAGGGACACATGCACCCCAATGTTTTTTTTTTTGCACCCCAATGTTAATAGCATCATTATCAACAAGAGCCAAACTAGGGAAAGAGCTCAAGTGTCCATTGACTGATGAATGAGTAAAGAAGATGTGGTGCGTGTGTGTGTGTGTGTGTGTGTGTGTATGAGACTGATGTGGTATATGTATTACTCAGCCATCAAAAAGAATGATATCTTGTCATTTGCAATGACATGGATAGAGTTAGGCTGTATTATGCTAAACGAAATAAATCAGTCAGGGAAAGACAAATATCGTATGATTTCACTCATATGTAGAATTTAGGAAACAAAACAGATGAACATATGGGAAGGGATAAAAAGAGAGAGAGAGGAAAGCAAACCATGAGACTCGGCGATAGAGAACAAACTGAAGATTGATGGAGGGAAGTGGGTGGGGGATGCGCTCAATGGGTGATGAGAATTAAGGAGAGCACTAGGTATTATATGTAAGTGATGAATAGCTAAATTCTACTCCTGAAGCCAGTATTAGACTATATGTTAACTAACTAGAATTTAAATAAAAATTTGGAAGAAAAAAAGTTTATTAATTCCACTTTTAACTAAGCAGATTAATTCTTCTGTGTGATTATGTTATCTACATTTTAGTGTTACATTCCTTTGTTTCTGTTTGTTTTTCATGTTGTTGCTTCTTTTCCATTTTTCTTTTTTAGTTCGATATTTTTAAAAAGATTTTACTTTTAAGTAATCTCTATACAACCCTGAGATCAAGAGTTGCATGCTCTACTGACTGAACCAGCCAGGCACCCCTAATTTACTTTTAAATATGGAAACTATTTACATAGTTCACAATAAATTATTACAGTATATATTACAATAAATAATTTACAGTAAATTATGTACATAGTTCCAAAGCAAAAACATATAGTTAGAAGAGTTTCATTCTACCCTTCCCCTTCCACTCAATCCTACCATTCCCTCTCTGTAACTCTCTTCTTTTGTATCTGATCGTTCCTTTCTGAATTTCCTTTTAAAAGAAATAAAAATCATAAAAATATGTATCAATAAATATTTTATTCCTCCTTTACTATTAAAGAAAACATAGCATAGTAAATATATTTTCCCCACCTTGTTTTTTTCACTGCACAATATAGCCTAGAAATAATGCAATATGATACATAGAGATGATCTTTATTACATCTGCTTAGTTCCAATCTTGTGGATTTAACAGAGTTTATCCAATCAGTTTTCTATAAATGAGAACTCAATTTGTTTCAAACATTTTGCTATTAGAAATATTACTGCAATAAAGATGCCATGAGTATTTGCTTTGTTTTGTTCTTTTTGGAGATATGCTTTACGGGTAAATTCCTAGAAGTGAGATTACTGAGCTAAGAATAATTTCATGTAATTATTTTTTAGCTATTGGGAAATTCTTCTTCATAATGGTTTTAAGTTTTTATATTCTATCAGCAGTACATGAAAGTATCTGCTGGAACACAATATCAGCAGAGTGTATTGTCAGACTTCCAATTTTTGCTAATCTGACAGATGAGAAATGGCATCATGGAGTAATTTTATTTAGTGTTGCTCTTATTATGAGTAATGTTGAAGATTTTTTATAAGTTCAAAGGCCATTTGCATATTTTTTCTGGAAAATCTTTATGTCATTTGCTCACTTTTTTTTTTAAGAGATGGAGAAAGAGGGAAAGAAGGGGCAAAGGTAGAAGGAGAGAGAGAATCTTAAGCAGGCTCCATGCCCAGCAGAGAGCCTGTCACAGGGCTCTGTCTCACAATCCTGAGATCAAGACCTGAGCAAGATCAAGAGTTGGATCCTTAACCTACTGAGCACCCCAGGTGCCCCATGTGCTCATTTTTCTAAAAAATTTTTGACCTCCTATCCTTGCTTTTGAAGCATTCTTTACACATTACAGATAAGGCACGCTAATCTACAATACATACTGCAAACACTTCCTACCATTTTTGGAAAAATGTCTTTTTTTTTTTAGATTTTATTTATTTATTATGACAGACACAGAGAGAGAGAGGCAGAGACACAGGCAGAGGGAGAAGCAGGCTCCATGCGGGAATCCTATGCAGGACTCAACCCCTGACCCTGGACCCAGGATCACATCCTGAGCCCAAGGCAGATGCTCAACCACAGAGCCACCCAGCATCCCTGTCCTTTTTTTTTTTTTTTTTTCTTTAATTTGTCTATAGTCCTTCTTAGGTTGTGCAATTTTAATTTATTTTTATTTTGTTGAAGTTATTAATCTTTTCTCTTGCTTCTCAATTCTGTTTCATACCTAATTTATATCAAAAGAAAAAATAGTTTAAAAAGCACAAAACTCATAAAAAGGTCTTATCTTACTGTATGTGCTTTCATTAATTTCAAAGTGCTGAAGTAGTCATTTAAGCCAAAAAAAATTTCTTCCTAATCAATATTTGTTAAAGACGGGTTTTTACGTAAAAGGAATAATCTTGTCAGTTCCTATGAATCACCCACAATTAATGCAGAAGCAGTGTTGAAGCCAACTAAAATCCGGAGCAGATAGCATAACTACATTTCTTGCCTAATTTTATATGTGTATATGTGTGTATATACATGCATAATATATATATAATGCAAGTTTATTTTGCAGTTTTTGACCATTTAGTCCAAGCAGATCATTTACATTTAAGAAAATTTTTAGAAATACCTAAAAGGTGTTGTAGTTAGAAGATGATTTAATTTTGCTTTGTCATTTTACCAATGCCTCAACTCCTTTAATCTACTTCTTAGCCTGAAAAGAAAAAAATGAAGATTTGAGTTATAATAAATGAATGAATATTTTTAAATTGTCAAATAACTTAGCTTTCCTTTTTTTAACCAAAATCACATAATTTTGTGGATGTGTTTAACCTCATAATTTTATGGCCAGACATTATGTTCCCAGGATCCCTCATAACCCATCCATTCTCTTGAAGAAAGGTTTTTTTTTAATCTCTGGATCTCAATGCTTTTATTATTAGTATATGACTAGTCCTTCAATCAAAGGGCATTATTTTGCTTCCCAGTAATAGGAGCAATAAAAATGCAGTTGCATGAGAGCCTATGGATAACTCATGTATGAATATACATAGTGCAAGGGGGAAACTCTGGAAGAGGAATCAGGAGACTAGAGATATAGTTGTGGTTCTGTCTTTACATCTTGAAGCTTTGGTAATCAGTCTGGTCTACAATATGCACATTTGTGAGTTGTGCAACTCACAATCTGAGAGTTGTGATTGATTAAGTATCTCCCAAACTGGAAGCTTCACAATTAGGTAATTGCCAGCCCTCCTCAAGCAGTCTCTATCTTCATGATTCTGGCCTTACTGCTATTTGAGTCTCCTCAATCACCTGTACCTAAACCTAACTCACTTTCCAAGAAAATTCTTTCCTTGACTCCCTTACAAGGCCACAGAAATACTTGTATAACAGACACAAGTTTTGAAATCCCACAATAGTTTGGTTTTATGTATTAGTCTGTATTAGTCTGTCTTACCTGCATACTGACTTTTATAGAACCAACTTTTCTAGGTCAACTACCCAAGGGTTGGCATTTTTGGTTAAATATGTGTGTGTGTGTGTGTGTGTGTGTGTGTGTGTGCGTGTGCACACACCAGTGTATATACACAAATAGCTGAAGGCACATTTAGGTATGTAATATCATGTGAACCCCTTATTATTCAGAAATATCCTATGATGAAGTATATTAATCTCTTTTAGGATTAGGAGGGTGTGTGTGACCTGACCTACAAATCTGGAGGGGTTAAACATTGCCACCAGTGTAGTATACTTACTTCAAATACAGTTGAGCTAATAATCATTTTGCTCTCTAAAATAGCTCCCATTAGTGGAGCTTTCCTTCTGTCTTAAGAACCTTAGTGGTCATTCTGGCCACTGGGTCAAAATAATTCTCCTTTTTATATTTCTCCATATCAGGCTTAATTTTAGACAAATGTCCACTAAGGAGAAGTTCTGAACAATAGTACTTGGGAGGATGCACTTTACCATTATACCAATTTGCAAAAGGCAGTTTTCTGTAATTTTACCAAATAATGTAGTAATGGAAGTAAAATGTGATTGGATGGGCTATAACACTCTTTAAGACCCAGAAAAATCACTACATTGATATACATATCTCTTTCTTACTCTTTTAAGAGAAAGTACATTTATAAATCCTGTAATATATCTAAAGTCAGTCATTTAACCAAATGCCTCTCTTCACTATGATCCACACATATATTTTCATTACAGAATAATAAGAAACTGGAAAGATTTCAAAGTTAGCTTGTTTTATTTTCTAACTCTCCATTCTGTATATATTTAGGGTCAAGAACATAAGATCTAGGATCCATCATACGCTTGCCTGGCATCTCAAAAGTGACCTGTTTTCAGTACAATTAGATTTGTAGAAATTATATTTGTGTAAGGCCATTTCCTATTTTAACTTGATTTTTTATGTATGTGCTAAGTTTTGGATATGCATATACATATGCATGTATAATATATCTATATATATCTATATTAAGCAGTGGCTGTATGAAAGAGATATTTAATCTAGGAATGTGGTTTCCTAGTAACAAGAATCACATATAAGTTCTTCAAGAGCTCCATCTCTGCAATCATATGCCTACAGGGTATTAGCAAGGCGAGAGCTTTCCAGAAGCAGTTTCATTTTCTATACAAGACATCTAACAATCAAAGTAGTGGTGCAATTATAGTATAGAAGAGGGAGAAGACAAACAGATATTCAACCAGCAGATTTCTTTAGGTCTGATTCAATTTTAAAAAGTTATAGAGAAGAAAACTCCCATGATAATCAATAATATTACCAAAATGCTGTACATTGTGTAGGGCCTGAGAGGCTGAAGCCATATTTTCAGATCTAGAGGTTAAAAACAATAGTCTAATTTCAAAGTAGGATTAAATAAGTGGGATTTGTAGATAAAAAATTGAATTATATTCATCTTCCATTGTTTTCAAGAGGTTAAAATAGAATAGTTATGGGTTGCAGATATAAAAGGCCATTTGCAAGTAAATTTTAAAAACTTGTCCTCAGGCCTGATATAAAACATTGGAGGCTAAGAGAGACAGGTTTTAGTTTAACATTTACTTCAGAAATAGCAATTATTGATTTTTTTCCCTACGTTTTCTCACCTCCAGTGTAAATGTATTGCTTGTGTCAAGTTTGGAGTTGATCAGGATTTAAAAATATAAACATTGGTAATAGAAAACAATGAGCCAGAAAGCATTTCTTTAACTATGTCAAGCGCGAAACAATGAAACACTTAGAATACTCAAATTCTAATCTAAGCTAAATCAATCTGCTAGATCTCTACATGTTACTTAACCTTTCTGAGTTTTATTGTCTCATCAAGGTAATCTGTTTCAAAATTGCCATCAAAAATCCTATATTACTGCTGTGTAATATGAAGGATAACACAAAGTATTTGATTCTACCAAAAAAAAGAACATTGAAGCTAATTAGTAGCTTTTTCCCTGTTAAGGACATAGCTATGGAATAATGGAAACAAAATTTCACTAAGAGACAGAATATTTATGTCCAGAACCTCACTTTATCACTTACTATATGTATTCTATTTAGAAAGCCACCAAGATTCCTTTAAAATTCTAATTTTGTAATCTATAAAATGGAAATCTTGGCATGCCACCTGAGAGGGCAGTTAAGAAAACTAAACCAGGTAAACACATGTGAATTTTGTTTTCCAACTCTAGAGTATTTATGAATGTGAGATATCCTTAGGTAAAATCATTTATGTCGAACAAATTCATAAATCCTTTCCCAAGATATTTAGTGCTGCTTTAAACAAGTACATTAACCTGAACAATTAGAGAACTAAAAGGCAAGAGTAGTATAATAAACATTAGAAAAACACATCAGCAACTTCAGTAAATACTTGGATAAAGATGACTTGACAGTCCTGATTGGAATCTTTCAAGTATCTGTTTGTGTGATCTTTAGTATGCTCATGGCATAATGACTAATATACTTTAAAATAAGACATATCTAATTTCTGAAGCTCTCATTCATATGTTGTACCAACAGGCACATAATGAAGAAGCAATTTGCATGTAAATGAATTTAATTTTCATAAAATATTTCAAAGATTTACTAGTTCACTAATAATCTGCAAATCAAGCAAATAAATTGATGGAATCTTCATCAATGATGCAAAAATGCACAGTGGACTAATTGATCTGATGCTAACAATTATACAATCATGGACAAATTATAAAATATAAACACTTAAAGTTACTGGAAAGTGACAAAAACAAATGCAAACTGGAAGAGGTTTAACCCTGAAAAAATGGAAACACCCTGGGTGAGATTTTCATTTACGGAGTCTTCCCTTGAGGGAAATCTTAGGTCCACATAATATGCCTTTGATAGAACTCAAGAAAAAAAGTCACTGTCTTATTAGTTTAAGGAGTCAAAAAGTAGATTCAAATTAGATTCATGGATCTAGGAGTAGACAGAAAGTGAAGGGAGAATGCCCAAAAGGAGAGAACCACAGAGGCTGTATGCAAGCCCTCTCAAACCACTGACTCCTGAACTACATATGTGCAGAGTAAGACAATGAATCTCTCCCGGAGAAACAACATCTGGAAAGCTGAAACAATTGTACTGAGATATTACTAGCTGCCCACCGCTGGAGAAACAGGATTGGAGTGTGGATCTCATCATTCGATAAATACATCAGGGTCTCCACTGACAACATAAGGGTCACATCTTAGGAATAAAGACTTCATCCAAAGACTTCATCCAAAGTTTCACATAAAACTCAAAAAACAACAAAGAAAAATAAGAAACAAAAACACATACAAAAACCTACAACTGACCACTCTCAAGGATGCCTAAAAATACTCTCTTCAAAGATCAAGTAAACTGCTTATAATTTATTTGCATACTTGTAGAAAATGCAGCACTTTTCAAAAAGAATAGCAGCTTTCAGATTCTCTACAATACATAATGCCAACTACTAAGAAAAAAAAAAACTACTAAAAAATTCCCAGATCTGTATAGAAATAGGAAATGTGATTCACTAAAACAAACCTACTTATGACCCAGATATTGGAATTAGCTTTCAAAATTTTAATACAGTTATGACAAATACATTAAAGGAAATATAGAAAAAGATGGGTAAAATTAGTGAAAGTGGGAAATTTCAGAAGAGCTATAGAACTGTAAAGAAGAAACAAATGGAAAATGTAAAACTGAAAAGAAATAATATCTGAAAACAAGCATTGATTGCTTGTGACTAACAACAAATTGCACAAAAGAGAGGAGGGATCAGTAAACATGAAAGCAAGTCACGAGAAATTATCCAAACTAAAATATGGAGGGAAAGATGACTGAGAAGTATGAATAGAGCCTAAATGGCCAATATGACAGTATCAAACAGTAAAACATCCATGTAATTAGAGTCCCAGAAAGAGAAGAAGGATAGTCTAGGGAAAAAAATATTTTTGAAGAAATATTGACTGAAAAAATTTCAAATCTGACCCAGAAAAGCAACCTATAGATGCAGGAAAATCAGTGAACCCATGGCAGCATAACAAAGAGGAAAAGGAACGTAGGCACCTAATAGCCAAATTGCTAATAAGTAGAGAAAAATTCTAAAAGGAGCCAGAGGAAGAGAAAAATTAAATACAGTGGGACTGCAATTAGAATACTGCTTATTTCTCTTTAGAAACAATATAAGTCAAAAGAGAATGTAATAGCACTCTAAAAATCACAAAAGGAAAAAAAAAAGCTATATCCAGGAAAAATATCTTTAAAAATTTAAGGCAAAAAAAGAGAGAGACATTTTCATGTAAATAAAAGCTGCTACAACTTGTCACAGAAGATATACACTAAAATATTGCTAATTAAAGTTCTTAGACTTATGGTAAATGACTCCAGATGGAAATTTTTATATATAGGAAGGGATGATGAACAGTAGAACTGGAAAACTTGTAGATAAACACCAAAGGATATTTGTATATCTTTTCTTAAATTCATTAAAAGTAGGTTATTTAAGGGGCACCTAGGTGTCTCAGTTGGCTAAGCATCTGACTCTTGATTTAGCTCAGGACATGATCTCAGCCTGCTTAAGATTCTCTCTCTCCCTTTGCCCCTTTCACCCATCACACTCTCTTTCTCTCAAAAAAAATAATTATTTAGTTACAAATAATAATAATGTACGCAGTGTTTAAAACATATATGTTAAAAAAATATCTGTTAAAGCATGACAAAATAACACAAAGAATAGGAAAGCTATAAATGGAATTATACTATAAGCCTCTTAAATTATATATGTAATGATTAATTATTAACCATAATATAGTATCATTAGTAAAGAATGCACGTTGTAGTCCTTAGAGCAATTTGCAAAAAGATTATCAAGAGAGACACATTTTCTTACTCTAAATTGTAATTTATCATTCCTCCTTATCTTATTCATTTTAGGAAGAATAACAATTTATTTAAGGGGCATTAAATATTTACATGTGATGGAAAGAAATAGTTTTTTTTTTTAATTTATTCATTTGATCATTGATAAAAGTCAAAGAAAAATTTAATTCCTGTCAGTAGACATTTCTGAAGATGCTTTCTGTTTTGGTCCAAAGCATAAAGGGTAAAATAAGAAGAGATCTGTCACAATTGTCTAGAACCCAATATTTTGTACACATTTTATGAAATAATCGTGTTAATGTTAAGTAAATTTAAAATATTTGAAAAGAACAGGCTATTCATTGGTTGCTATTCATATTCTTTATATGAATAGTGCCTGACCAACACTTCTCCCCACTTCTCACCCTTGGTTGTAAACAAAATATTATTTTAGACCATCTTTAATTTTAAGATATGATATACTGAATATGGATAGAATATGAGACACAGTACCTCTTGATCTTTACCATGAGTTGCTATTCAAAATTCAAGGTTAAGGAGTAGAACCAGGTCTCAAAGAATCAAGAAAATAGTTATGATGGATTTAAAGTTTCTTATTTGCTCTAGGTATTTGGAGCTGAGACATGTTCTTCATCATGTCACATTCAGTAAAGTTCTCCATCTGAAGTAAGGAATTATCTCCAAGTGATTTGTTTATGAAAGAGACCTTTTCGTGAGAAAGTGAGCATAATTTTTACTGATAATAGAAATAGGACATTTTTTGGAATTCTCCCCCAAGGAACACTTATCTCAAATATTTGAGAAGAATGGAAGAGTCAATTAAGGACGAAGCGCTTAGGTCAATGTCTAAAGGGCAGAGATATTTAAATGGTTGGACAGAGATTCTTCTTGCTTTAGATAACATTCCATTAAGTAATTGTGTCAACATTACATTTTTGAAGGTATGGTGCCCTGGTACTTATGTGGGAAGACAGACTGTAGGAATAAGTTCCCCATATTTTCTCAAAATAATTTCTAAAAATTGCCCTAAAGGCTGGAGAAGTAGGAGTTTAAAACCTACAGAATTTTAGGTGCAAATATAAGCAATAAGAAAATCTCTAGATAGCTCTAGTAGAATGTCTGATTTTGAAGTTCACAGATTTTGTTGAGCCTACTAGAAAACGTTAGCTGCAAGCTGTAGTCTCAAATTGCAGCTTCATAATTGTTGAGTAAACTTTGGATGGAATGATTTTATATTGTCTGTCTGAACACTGGGAAATTGTCCTAAAAATACTCAGTTTTTGATGTAGTTAATGTGTAATTATTCTTTTTAAATAATTTCTTAAGTGCTTTCCAACTTTTAAGAGTAAAGAAATGTGATTATTGATTATATTCTTAGTGGTCTTAATTCAATATATTTTAAAACTAACCTGTTTTTCTATACACTAAGAAGAAGGGAAAAGAGTCAAGATCTATTGCAATTTATTCCATTTAAAATGATTCATTTATTGTTCAATGAGCCATTTCTACTGCCTCTAATTCTGGCATAATATTATAGTTCAGACATAAGAAATAGCAAAAAATATACAAACAACAACAAAAACTCTGAATCTATAAAGCTGGAAATAGAAGATTTCTCTTTACAGACATGAAAATACAAGAAAAATTTTAAATATGATAAAAAGTCTAATCTTAATTTCTTCAAAGGAAATATGGATGCAGGGGCAGAGAAGTGCTTGCTGATACTTGAAATATGTGCTCATTATAAAATGCCTTTTTAAGACACTGTAAATAATTTGTTTAGATTAAGAATTCCCCCAAATTCTTCCACACAGGCAAAATCATTGTGAACATTTTGGTGGGGAATCTGCTTAGGCTCTTTTACATGTACACACACATATACACAGTATATCTATAATTTTAAGTGACCAGAATATTACTCAGGAAGCTTTTTAATAATGTTATACTTTCCAGTAATATGTTACAGACATATCTCCACCACTCATTTCATAATAAGGTGAAATTTTTCAATAATTGTTCAATAAGGTGAAACAAAACCTGTCTGTAAACCAGTAACTGAATACCACTTGGTAAACGCTGACAGATAGCATTATAACTTATAATTAAAGAAAATGAACTAAAAATAAGCTACAAACGTTTTAGATTGGAAAAATAATTATTTAATTATTTAAAAGTTTTACCTATTACCCAAATGTTTTTATATCTGATAGGTTCACCAGACTTCAACTTGGGGAAGGCAGGGTTAAACAAATGAAGAGAGAGCATCACATGGCAATCAAATGACAAGAAATAATTTACAAAGTTGTGCTTACTTGTGTTACCTGAGAGGTGACATGAATTGCATCCCAAATTTCCTACTGGGGATTTTGTTTTAATTAGAAATTGACGTGGTTTATAAAAGGATATTAACTACGTTGTTTCCTCCGAGTTTCCCCTTGGGGAGTTGACTTATAAACTGTTTATTTTTATTTTTAACTACTTAGCAGCTGTTGTTACAGGAGACCTTATGCCCTACTTGCACAGGAACAGAACTAGTTTGACCTTCTCACAATATACTTGCTAAGTATCCCAGAAATCCTTAGCAGAAATTGTTGTAAGAGTCTCTTGCCTTGTGTTGGTCAGAGGTTTTTTAAAAACGATTGATACAAAGTGGACAAATTTCATCAGCTGTGAGACTTTTATGGACAGGAGTCTGGACTCCAGGTTTGTGAGTGGAAGCCACCTATTTTTTTTTTTTTTTTGTGAATCCACCTATTTTTTAAACAATTCTTTGATAGAGGACATTTTTCTAAATGTCAGGAATATGGTATTCACTCATTCTTTATTTCATTTGTCATTCATTTATTCATTCAGTTATTCAATGACTTAGTAATAATAAACTACATGTTTATCGAGACCCTTTTACATATAGTATAAGAAGAGTGGAATATTATGGTAGCATTTATGGCCTTAACAGAATATGTGGTTGAGACAACTTGTAGAACAAAAGGTTAGGTTGATGATTGAGTAGGAATTGAAAAGCAGATATTGAGTAGGAGTTAGTCAAGTAAGAGGATGTTAAGATTACTTCTCATCAAAGGAAAATTATATGAAGAACTAGAATCAAGGGAAGAGGTTGAAATTAAACTAAAACATTTCTAATGTCTGGGACAAAATATTCTGGTAGGTAAATTGTGAAAGATAAAACAAGTGGTTCCTTGGGCCTACGTCATGAAGACCCATGAAGTTAATGAAAGGGATTGGAGATTTATCCAAAGATTCACTGACAGCCACTGGAGGATTTTATTATAATGTGATATGATAAGTTTTGCATTTTTATATTTTTTTACTTTTTAAAGATTTATTTATTTTTGAGAGAGTGAGGGGGAGGGTGCGGAGAGAGAGACTCCCAAGCAGACTTTATGCTGAGTACAGAGCCCCAGGTGCCAGGCACTCCAGTCACTTTTGCATTTTTAAAGAGCAGTTTGACTAAGTTACAGATAATGATCTTAATTAGAAGATATTTCAATAAACCATATGAGAGAAATGACAGCCTGAATATATGAGGAGGCAGTGTAGATGTAGAGAACGGAGTGACTGCCAGAAGTTGTTGGATGGGGGCAATTATATGGTAAGATTGGAGAGAGCATGCTAGTCAAGGATTTATGTGAGAATAAAGACTTATTTAAAAGAACTGAGGTATAATTTTCTTTCTTTTTTTTTTTGAGGTATAATTTTCATGCAAGATTTAAAAATCGGTTTTAGAAGTCAAGTTTGAAGATTTATGACAAATGTGCATACCCATATAACCACCACACCAATCGAGGTACAGGCCAGTAAGTTTTTTCATGCCCATTTCTAGTGCAGCTCCATCCCAAAGGGAACTCCTTTTCTGACTTTACCAGTTTACTTTTATTCTTGAGCTTCATATAAATGGAATTACATTTAGTCTCGTGCATCTACGTCCCTTCGCTTAGCAACATTCTTAAAGAATGTCCATACTGAGTTTATCAGTAGTTTGTAATTTTTCATTCTTATCATTTTCATCAAATAGAAGATAAAATTCATTCAGTAAAGTTAAATTACCTGCCCAAAGTCATATACTAACTCTTGGAGCTGAGCTTGGAACAGAGGTTTAACCCCAAGGACATTCTAGTGTGAATACTGAAAATGAGGAAAAGATGCAGTATCAGAAATTATAAGCGGGTAAAATGATTGCTCTGAAGAATGAGATAAGGAGGTAAAGTAGGAAAATACAAAAATTACTGCTGAGCAATGATAGGGCTTATGTTGCAGTTAGAAAGCAAAATATAGGGCAATTTTGTGTGTATGCGTGATTACAAGTAGATCACAACCTGATGGTAGGGGAGATGTAGTCAGGGGTCATTGTTAGGCATTTGAGATAAGTTGGTCTGGAGTTTGGGTTTTGTGAAGCAGCGATGACTAATAAAACTAAAGATATGGCCAAGGAATAGTTAAAAATGGTCAACTTACCTGGATAAGAAAGGGAGTGAAGACTAAGAATGTTGGTAGAGACAACATAGAAGACACAAAGACCTGGAGATCAAACTGTGGTGTGATAGAATAAATTAAATAAGAGAGTGAAAAGGAAATAAAGTTTTGATGAGAGAGAGGAAAACTTGAGTTAATTTTTTAAAAAAAAATTACTTTATTTTTAAATATTTTATTTAATCACAAGAGACACAGAGAGAAAGGCAGAGACATAGGCAGAGGGAGAGGCTCTCTGAGGGGAGCCCGATGTGGGACTCAATCCGAGGATCCCGGAATCATGACCTGAGCCAAAGGCAAATGCTCAACCACAGAGCCACCCAGGTGCCCTGAGAATTACTTTTATTTTCAGGTAATGGCGTGGCGAAATTATACCCCTAAGCTCAGGTGTATGGATGCCGCTAAAGATGAGACGATCCAGGAACTAAGAAATCATACTGTTGAATAATTTTTTATGTTCCAAAGGATAAAAGTGGAACTTAGAGTATAAGTCTATGAGCCACGTGCTAGAAAATTAGTAGTTAGGAGGGCATGTAAAAGTTCTTTAGTCAGATAAGATATGATTCAAAGAATCAGGTTGTCTTTTTTGTCATCTTTCTTTCTCATTTTCTTTTCTTTTCTCTTCTCTTCTTTTCTTTTCTTTTATTCACTAAAGTCCATAGTTTACACTAGGATTTATTCTTTGTGTTGCACAGTTTCATGGGTTTTGCCAAATGATTAAGGTCATATATCCCATATTTTGGTGCACCACAGAATAGTTTCACAAAGCTAAAAATCTGTGCTTCACCTTCACAGCTCTAACCATGTCCTACTTCCAGTCCCTTGGCAATCACTAATCTTTTTGTTCTCTTGATAATTTTACTTTTTTCAGAATGTCATGTACTTGGAATCATATAATATGCAGCCTCTTATCATTGGCTTCTTTCACTTAGCAAAACGCATTTAACTTTTCTCCATATCTTCTTGTGGTTTCTGAGCTCAGTTCTTTGTATTGCTGAATAATATTCCATAGTACAGTTGTAGTACAGGGTTTTTAAAATCCATTTCTTATAGAAGAATACCATGACTGCTTCCAGAATTCGGCAATTACATATAAAACTTCTATAATTTTTCATGTGCAGGTGCCTATGTGGACATATATTTTCAAATAGTTGGGAATATGATTGCTGAATAATATGGTAATGCTATGTTTAGCTTTATAAGATATGGCCAGACTGTCTTCCAAAGTGGTTATACAATTTTGCATTCCCACCAATAACGAATGAAGGTTCTTGTAGTTCCACATCCTCATCAGCATTCCATGTTGTCTATGTTTTGGATTTTGGCCGTTCTAATAAGTCTGTAGTGGTATCTCATTGTTGTTTTAATTTGCAATTCCCTAATAATACATGACATTGAGTATCTTTTTATAGACCTATTTGCCATCTGTTTATTTTCTTCAGTGAGATGTCTGTTCAGGTCTTTTGCCCAATTTTTAAATTGGGTTGTTTTCCTATTTTTGAGCTTAATACATTTTGAATAACTACCTTATTTGATGTGACTTTTGTAAATATTTTCTTTCAATGTGTGGCATGTATTCTCATACTTTTGACTGTCTTTTACATAGCAGAAGTTTTTAATTTTAATGAAGTCTATCTTATCAATTATTTCCTTCATGAATCATAGCTTTGGTGTTGAATCTAAAACATCACCATCATACCCAAGGTCATCTAGATTTTCTGTGTTATTATCTAGTAGCTTCAGTGTTTTATTTTAAATTTAATTATGTGACCCTTTTGGGGTTGGTTAATTTTTGGAAGTGATATAAAATTTGTGTCTAGATTCACTTTCTTTCTTTGCATGTAGGTGTCCAACTGTCCCAATTCCATTTGTTGAAAGACTATCTTTGTTTCATTGTACTGCTTTTGCTTCTTGACACTTCTTTATCAAATAACAGCTGACTATGTTTGGGTGGGTTTATTCTATTATGTCCCATTGACCCATTTGTCTATTCTTTTGCCAAACCATACTATCTTAACTATTATAGCTTTATAATAAGTCTTGAAGTCAGCCTTTGTCAGTCCTCTGACTTTATTATTCTTCAGTATTGTGTTGGCTATTTGGCCCCTTTCAACTTTATTTACACAATTTTTTAAAGATTTTTTTTATTTATTCATGAGAGAGAAAAAGAGAGAGAAAAAGAGACACAGGCAGAGGGAGAAGCAGGCTCACTGCATGGAGCCTGATGTGGGACTCGATCCCAGGACTCCAGAATCACGCCCTGGGCCAGGCACCCAGGGATCCCCTTCCTTACTCATTTTAAAACCACTTTGCTGATAGCCACAAAATAACATTTGATTGAGATTGATTGAATTCAACCTATAGATCAAGTTCAAAGGAACTGACATCTTAAAAATGTTGAATATTCCTATCCATGAACATGCAATATTTCTCTATTTAGGACTTTGATTTACTTAATCAGAGTTTATAGTTTTCTTCATATGTGGCTTTCCTTCTATGATTTTGTTAAATTTATACAAAAGTATTTCTTTTTCTTGTGGTGAGGGGGAAGGTGTTAATGTAAATAACACTGTGTTTCTGATTTCAAACTTTAATTTTTCATAGCTGCAGTATAGGGAAGGAAGATTCTCACCATTAAGATTTTTTTAAAGATTTTATTTATTTATTGGAGAGACAAAAAGAGAGCCTGCCTGAGCAGGAGGGAAGGGGCAGAAGGACAGGGAGCATCAGACTCCCTGCTAGGCAGGGAACCCAATGTCGGACTCAATCCCAGGACCCTGAGGACATGACTTGAGCTGAAGTCAAATGCTTAACAGACTGAGACACCCAAGCGCCCAAGTTAAGGTGTTTTATAGAGTTTTTAACCAAATTGATAACATTCTCTTTTATTCCTAATTTCCTGAGAGTTTTATCAAACTGAGTTTTGGATTTTATCAAATGTCTTCTCCATCTATTAATATGATCATGTGATTTTTCTTTTCCAGCTTATTGACTTGATGAATTATATTGATTTTTGAATGTTGAACCAGATAGAATATTATATATTCATTAAAAGGATCAAGGTCGGGGGATCCCTGGGTGGCTCAGCGGTTTAGCGCCTGCCTTTGGCCCAGGGCGTGATCCTGGAGTCCTGGGATCGAGTTCCACATCAGGCTCCCAGCATGGAGCCTGCTTCTCCCTCCTCCTGTGCTTCTGCCTCTCTCTGTCTCTATCATAAATAAATATTTTTTTTTTAAAAAAATCAAGGTCTATTTTTGACACAGAAGTATATTCATGAGATAGTGTTAAAGTTGTGAAATATATAGTATAATCCAATTTTGTAAAAAATAGACATTTAAAAATTTTCACAATAAAAGGCCAGGAAGTATGTACATAAAATATTAGCAGTAGTTATTTTTAAATGGCAATATGTGTAATGAAAACGCTTTTACTTCTGAATATTTTATAACTTTTCTGAAAATAACATGTATTAAATGTGGGAGGTAACAGGGGAAAACAGAAGTGCCATCCTGGTGATCCTGTATATTTCTTTTTATACATTATTGGATTTAATTTGCTATTTTGTTAAGAAATTTTGCATCTATATATATTTTTAAATGGTTTTTTTAAATTTTTATTTATTTATGATAGTCACACACACACACAGAGAGAGAGAGAGAGAGAGAGAGGCAGAGACACAGGCAGAGGGAGAAGCAGGCTCCATGCACTGGGAGCCCAACGTGGGATTCGATTCCGGGTCTCCAGGATCGCGCCCTGGGCCAAAGGCAGGTGCTAAACCACTGCACCACCCAGGGATCCCTGCATCTATATTTATGAGAAATACTGGTTTGTAATTTGCAATGTTGTTGTCTAGTTTTGGTATTAGGATAATACTAGCCTTATAGAATTAGTCAGGAAGTGCTCCATCTGTTTCAATTTTTTGGTAAGGCTATAGATACTTGGTGTAATTTCTTCCTTTAATGTTTGGTAGAATTCAATGATACCACCTGGGTCCTATACTTTTTTTTTGGTAAGATTATTGGTTGTTGATTTAGATCCTTTAATAGATATTGGGCCTGTTCTGATGATCTGTCATCTTTGTGTGAGTTTAGGTAAAATTTTTTGTTGTCAAAGAATTGGCTCATTTCATCTAAGTTATCAAATTTGTGGGGCTAGAATTGTCCATTACATTTCTTTATTAAACTTTAATATCTGTGGAATCAGTAGTGATGGATCTTCTTACATTTCTTACATTAGTAATTTATCTTCTCTCTTCTTTTCTTGGCTAGCCTGGATGGACGGTGATCAGTTTTATTGTTCCCTTCAAAGAAAAAGCTTTTGGTTTTGTTGATTTTCTTTATCATATTCTTGTTTTCTATTCCATTAGTTTATGCCTTAATTTTTATTATTATTTTTTTCTTTTCAGGCTTTAGGTTTACATTGGTCTTCTTTCTCTAGTTTCTTTTTTTTTTTTTAAGATGCATTTATTTATTCATGAGAGGCAGAGACATAGGCAGAGGGAGAAGCAGGCTCCTCGCAGGGAGCCCGATGTGGGACTCGATCTCGGATCCTGGGATCATGTCCTGAACTGAAGGCAGACACTCAACTGCTGAGCCACCCAGGCATCCCTTTTCTTTAGTTTCTTAAGGCAGTGATTTAGATTATGAACTTTAGATCTTCTTTCATTTCCAATCTATGCATTTGATGTTTTAAACTTCCCTCTAAGCATTGGTTTTGCTGCATCCCACAAATTTTGATGTTATACTTTCATATTCACTTTTTAGTGGCTGCCCTGGGGTTTGTAGGATACTTTTACAACTAATCTAAATCCACTTTCAAATAACACTATACCACTTCATGGGTAGTACAGAGTATAGCAGAGTATTCCCAATTTTTCCATTCCATCTCTTATAACATTGTTGTCATTTATTTTGTTTATTCATAAATATAATTACTCAATGCATTATTGCTATTATTTTGAACAGTTATCTTTTAGATCAATTAAGAATTTAAAGATATTTTATCTTTATTTATTCCTTCTCTAATATCTTCTTTATGTAAGCCTGATTATCTGACCTATGTCATCAAAAGAACTTCTTTTAACATTATTTACAAGGCAAGTCTACCAATGACAAATTCCTAGGTTTTGTTTGTGTGAGACAGTATTTCTCCTTCAGTTTTGAAAACTAATTTCACTGGATTCAGAATTCTAGATAGGTGAGATTTTTTTTCTTTTAAGTCTTTTTTTTTTTTTTAAGATTTTATTTATTTGACAGAGAGAGAGAGAGAACAGCAGGCAGAGTGGCAGGCAGAGGGAGAGGGAGAAGCAGGCTCTGAGCAGAGAGCCTGATGCTGGGCTTGATCCCAGAACCCTGGGATCACGACCTGAGCCAAAGGCAGACGTCCAACCCACTGAGCCACCCCACTGCCCCTTCTTATAAGTCTTTAAATATTTCACTGTACCCTCTCTTTGCTTGCATATTTTCTGAAAAGAAGTTCAATGTAATTCACATCTCTCTTTCTCTGTAGGTAGGGTTCCCCCCACCCTACCTTCTTTCAAGATTTTTTCTTTGTATTTGGTTTTCTGCAGTTTGAGTATTATATGCCTAGGTGTACAGTACATTTTTGTTGTTGTTGTCCTGCTTAGGGTTCTCTGAGCACCTGGATCTGTGTTTTGAAATCTGTTATTAGTTTTGGAAATTTTTCATTATTATGTCAAATATTGCTCTTGTTCCTTTGCTTCTTTCTTCTCCTTGTATTCTCATTCATGTTACTCTTTTTGTAATTACCTCAATTTTCTTGGCTATTTAATTTCTTTTTATTTAAACTTTTTTTTTTTTTTTCGGTTTGCATTCAGTTTGAGAAATGTCTATTGACATATCTTCCACTTTATGGATTCTGTCTTTGTCATGTCCAATCTATTGATTAGCTCGTCAAAAGTATTCTCCATTTCTGTTAGTGTCTTTTATTTTATTTATTTTAAAGATTTTATTTATTTATTCATCAGAGACACACAGAGAGAGGTAGAGACACAGGCAGAGGGAGAAGCAGGCTCCATGCAGGGAGCCTGATGTGGGACTCCATCCTGAGACTCCAGGATTGCTCCCTGGGCTGAAGGCAGGTGCCAAACCGCTGAGCCACCCAGGGATCCCTGTTTTTTATTTTTTAAAATTCCCTTCTTATTCTTTCTTAGAATTTCCATCTTTCTGTTTACATTACCTATTTGTTCTGACATGTTGTCCTTTCTTTTTCTATTATAGCCCTTAGTGTATTAATCATAGTTGTTCTTAAATTCCTTGTTCAGGGGTGCCTGGGTGGTTCAGTCGGTTAAGTGTCTGCCTTCTGCTCAGGTCAGGATCCTAGGGTTCTGGGATAGGGTCCTGCATCGGGCTCCTTGTTCGGCAAGGAGCCTGCTTCTCCCTCTCCCTCTGCCTGCTGCTCCCCCAGCTTGTGTTCTCTCTCTCTCTCTCTGTCAAGTAAATAAATAAAATCTTAAAATAAAGTAAAATAAATTCCTGTTCTGATAATTTCAGAAACTGCCACATCTGAATATATCCTGATGTTTGCTTTGTTTCCTAAAACTGTGCTTTCCCCTGCTTGTTAGTGTGCTTTGTACTTCTTTTGTTGAATGCTGGAAATGATATATTGGGTAATAGTAACTGAAGTAAATAGGCTTTTAGTGAGTGATCTGTGTTTATCTGGCTTGGAGTTAGGCTGTGTTTAACATATGCTGTAGTCATGTCAGAGGTTTCAATTTCCTCTGGTGTTCTCATCTTTTGTTTACTCTGTTGTGTTTGATTTCCCTAGAAACTCCTTAAGGAGAGTGGATGTCTTACTCCACTCTTAGATGTAATGCACCGCAAATATACAAGAGCCCTGATGATGTGTGTGCAGTATTAGGGAGAGGAAACCTTCTATAATTATAATCCTGCAATTAAATCTCCATTTTCAGAGAGGGGAAGGACAAAATCCCTGGATTGTGACCTTCAGATGAGTTTCCCAGACTTCTTGTTTCTTCGCTTATCTGAGACAGGAAGGCCAGAGTGGGGCTAGAGTTGGCTTATTGCCCTTCCCCTCAGGTCAGATGAGTCTCTGGTAAAGCAGTTTTCTTTGAGGACAGAACTTGGTCAAGGAAAACAGAATGCTCTAGGTATATTTCAAAATGGTTCCTTTTCCCTTGCTCCTACCTAAAGCACAAGAGGAGTTTTCTCCAGTGCTCAGCATGAAAAATTGGTGGAGTTCCTGGAGGTAAAATTAATGAAAGTGGTGGCGGGTAGGATTATGGTTGGGCCCCACTAGTTTCAACTCTGAAGCTAACCTACATTCAGCTTCCAGCATTTTGTCAATTACTGTGTAAGTGCTCCTACCAGTCTCTGGCTCCAGCAAGCAGCTTCTGTTTCCAATAAACCGTGATTCTCTGTATTAGCCTGTCTCTCCAGTTTTGAGGAAGCAATTTACATAGTAACCTCAATTCTCTGATTAGAGATGAATTGTTGATTTTCAATTTTCTCATTTTTTCCCCTTGTGAGCATGGGGGTGACAACTGCCAAGCTCCTTATAGGTTATAGTAGAAAACTACTGGGGTTTTTTTTGTTTTTTGTTTTTGTTGCTTTTGTTTTTGTTTTTAATCAAGCAAAAGGAACAAAGATCTGGAAGTTGCCATACATAGCCAGAGGGATATAGCTCCATTTGCTGTTTTTAAAAGTCTTTTGCAAGAACCTAAGAAAACTCAATATTGTTTTCTAAGTGGCCTGATTCAGTATAGGGAAAACTGTGGAAGTTAGAGAACTCAGAAGAATGGACACTTAATGAATCCTTGTAGTACCTCTCAAATATTAGCTATCTCAAGTGAACATGTGGCAAGTATTAATCACATCAGTCATGATTGAATTCTGTGACAATATTCGAAGTGCCAATGTTCCATGTAGAGAGATCCATATGCTTTAGATACTAGCTGTGCAGGCCGTAGAATTGACACTCTGTTGAGAAAACGTTAAAGTATAAGGTGTATTCTAGTTTAAAAGTTCTCTTCTATGTGGACAGAGTTGTCAGTACATACTTAACAGAAAAAGTATGCATGATCCAGTCAGCTCAGAAGTTCTTATGGCGATGAGCATGCAGCCAATTTATATAACGTCCATAAACACACACACACACACACACACACACATATATATACATACTATATATATGTGTGTGTATAGAAACATATAAATATAACAATTTTCAAAACAAGAGGTATACAAATTTTGATTCTACTCAAATATTTTATGAAATATTTAGTTTCCCTAGATGATCTAAACAAGCAAGTACATCAGACTATCGGAGTACTAATTGGGATTTCTTAAACAACTCATATCCACCCTGTATTCTAGGGGCAAATCAGAATCTTTTTAGTGTACTATACTGGTGAATTTATTTATGACCCTATTAATCCAGAAGTTGAGGCTCCTTTTTCAAGTCATAACTACATCATTATGCTAAGCACTGATTTAAAAAAAAAAAAAAAAGGAAACAGAAAAATAAAAACACTGTTCACATTTGAGGAGCACCCTTTAGTATTTCTTACACATAACTTTTTTTAAAAAAGATTTTATTTATTTGAGATAGAGTGTACACACATGAGAGAGAGCACAGGCAGCAGGGAGGAGCAGAGGGAGAGGGAGAAGCAGGGTCCCCCATTAAGCAGGGAGCCAGATGGAGGAAAGGGTCAATCCCAGAGTCCTGAGATCACAACCTGAGCTGAAGGCAGACACCCAACCAATTGAGACACCCAATCACATCTCCCAAGCCATCTCATTTAATCCTTACAACAAATTTTTTAAATAAAGATTTTATTTTTTATCTGAGAGAGAGAGTGCACATGAGTGGAGTGGAGGGGAGGGGCAAAGGCAGAGAGAGAGGGATAAGCAAACTCCCCACTAAGCAGGGGGCCAGACTTGGGCTTGATCCCAGGCCCCTGGGGTCATGAACTGAGCTGAAAGCAGTTGCTTAACTGACTAAGCCACCCAAACACCCCTGTTTACAACAATTTTTGATGGTAAATATAATTTTCTTCACCTGAAAATGGGGGAAAAAGGTAGTATCAGGATAAAGCATTGCCATCTTAAGCTTGGCCTTCAAATAGTTTCTATGAAATGAAAGTTGGAAAAAATGGCAGGTGATATCAAAAGTCTCATATTTTCCCTGACCAGTTTTCTGGTGAAATGAAAGTAGAATGTCGCCATGATCAAAGGAGAAGAATAGAAACTAAAACTTGTTTAACTTCCACACTTCAAATATAAGCATAACCATGAAGGTGGTATGCATACTGGTTAAAAGTGCAGACTTTAAGTGTAGACAGAACTGTTTTTGAATTCTGGTTCTGCTTATACTTGCTTCATGATCTTGGCCAGATTACTTTACCTCTTATAGTCTTTATTTTCTCATTTATCAAGTAAATATAATATAGGTCAATTTTCTTAATTGTCAAAAGATCTCAAGTGTTGAGGTAGAAATTAATATATGGAAGATGCCATTTATATTTGAAAAATGGATAAATAGAAGTTATTAATGTTATTGATAAAGAATTGTGGTTTTGAAATTTAGGTTTTGAAAATTACAGGTAAGTTAGACAAAAAAAAATAGAGATTCATTGCTTCCCTAATTGTTTCTTATAGCATTGTATCTTTAAATACTATTAAAGAAAGAAAAAAATGTTATATTTGCTATTTAATGCTTTTTATTTCAAGGATTCAACAGTACCCTGCATTTAGAAACAAGCTACAAAATACAATGGACTAGGACATCATAAAGCCAACTTATTTTTCTTGCTTTTTTAATCAAATAAGGTGATTTAATTGATTATGTATATGCAGATAATTTAGCATTTGATTTTAAAATTGAAGAATATGTACTTGATTTCTGAAATTTATTTATTTATTCTGAAATTTATTACCTTAATATATTCACTAAGTTGTCTAAAAAGAAAACTTTAAAAATCCTTGTCTCAGCTAAAAAATTAAATCAGTATACAATGACTGCTAAGTTACTAAGCAATCAATTGAGAAAATTATACAAAATATTAAATTCACTCCAACTCATCCATTTTATTTGTGTTCAATGGATGGATATTCCTTTTCCTCATTTATATAAACAATCATAATATGGTTTAATGGGTACAAACTCTGTACTCCATATAATAAATAACAAAAACTAAAACAATATTTCTTGTTGTCTCTGAATCAAACATAAAATTGGACAAGCACATTTTAATTTAAAGGATGAATTGCCAAGGTGGCTTAATAAAAACGAATCATTCCTTAGACCTTGACATACTAATTATTCCTTGCACTCAATTAGAAAACTACTTTAGTTTAAAATCAATAGTTATCTGTGTAATCAATAAACATGATTTTCCAACATAGTTTTTACATAACAAATGCAATTTAAGCCATTTAATTAAATTGCATCATGTACTTAGTTTTGACTTGCTTCTTTAGTCACAATTAGATAAGAGCTTTACTTTAAAATTTAGTGTCACCTTGTGTTTCACAGCATAATCAATAAATATGTCTTCCAATATTAGTTTTGGAAAATAAACTTTATTATGAGAGTGATTATTTATAAGCTTTGAATTTAGCTTGTCTTTTAAATTAAATTATTACATTTCTTACTTGTTATTTGTGTAGCTAAATGAAATTAAAAAGCGATGTGATCAAAATAATTTGCTAGGAAAAAAAATAACTTGCTGGTACCATGGAGAGAATTTAAAAAATGAAAACCTAGAGGAAAATGTGGTATCTATAGCAACAGACTTAGTATAAATTAGAAAAAATCCATTCACCACTAATTCATCAAACAAAACAGTACACACAGTAATCAAATACAATGGCGACAACAAACACGTATCAGCATCTACTCTGTGTAAGACACAATAATGAACACTACTTGCTAATCTAGTTGGGGAAAAGAGACACACACAGATGACTTGGATGAAGAGTGCATATTGAAGAGCAATGGGATAAAAGGTAAGAAATGTATGAAGACATATAGTGGAAAATTTTGAAACAAGAAATTAACATTTATTGAATGCTCACAACAGTACAGGCACAGGGCTGAATTCTTGAATTCACAAGGCACATCTTCACTTCATTGCTAAGGAAGCTAAAGTGTGGATGGCTTAAGTAATATTGTACCAGGGTGCAGCATGTGGAGGCAGACAATGTCCATCATTCTCTCACTTTGTGATGTTAATTTTATAATCCAGCTAAGATGATGTTTACTTTCTCCACTGTTCAGTTCCTGAATTCCTTTTGCAACTATTAACCAATTATTTGGGAAGACAATGTAATGCAATCCAAATACCTTAGACCTCATCAAAATTTCCTTCTATATTAAGCATCCATGGATGATTCTTGACTTACTTAATCTTTAATATGATTATGTGGTTTACAAACTTAACTTTATTCATTTAAAAAATGACAGTTTCCTAACACCAGCATTCTCTCCACATTCTCCAATCGGCTTTTCTCTAATGATCTTTTCCCTGTAAAGCCTTCACATAAAAAGATGTGGTAGGTTTAGTAGTGGTGAGGGTAGACTGATATGAGAGCTGTACCAAAGGAAAGGGCAAATGAAAAAGTAAAGTGGAGAACAAATAAAAGAGCAAAGGATCAGGATGCAGTTGTCCCTGAGAGTGTTTATAATTTAAGAAGAAAGAGAAAGTGCAAGAGATCTCAAATAAATGGACATGCCCTCAGAATGCTAGAAGGAGAATCAAGATAATGATTACAGAATTCATAGTACAAGGGAGGTTCATGAAGGAAAGTTCCATCAACAAAATAAATAAATATAGTTCTCAGATCCAGAGAAATAAGAAATGTCATTAGCAGTGGTGATAAATAGAATACAAAATTTTCCCTTGAACAAAATGGGTTTGAATTGTGTGGGTCCACGTATAAGTGGATTTTTTTCTGAATACTGTATAGTACTATAAATATATTTTTCTTCCTATGGTTTTCTTAATAACATTTTTCTTTCTCTAGCTTACTTTATTGTAATAATACTGTGTATAATGCACATAATATTTAAAATATGTTAATTAAACTATTCATGTTATTAGTAAGGGTTCTGGTTAGCAATAGGTTGTTTCATAGTTAACGTTTTGGAGAATCAAAAATTAAATGTAGGTATCAGGCTATGTAGGGTTGGCACCCCTAACCTGTGTGTTGTTCAAGGGTCAACTGTATTGGAAAGTGGGCATTTTTTTCAGAACAGTAGGGTCAGTTGCAAAATTGCAGAGGTTACAGTTGATGAAGACAAGAATTAAAATGTTGGAGTATTGACATATTTTCAGTGAAATAAAAGATAAAAGTAAGTGTGGGAGAGTGAAGGAAGGATTCATTTTGTTTTGTTTTTATTTTATTTTATTTTTTTTTAAGATTTATTTATTTATGATAGACATAGAGAGAAAGAGAGGCAGAGATACAGGAGGAGGGAGAAGCAGGCTCCATGCCGGGAGCCCGACGCAGGACTCGATCCCGGGACTCCAGGATCGCGCCCTGGGCCAAAGGCAGGCGCCAAACCTCTGAGCCACCCAGGGATCCCCATGTTTGTTTTTATTTTAAAAGAAGAAAGAGGAAAGGAATACCATGTATTAAAGTAGGAAAAGGAATTGCTTGAAATAGAACAACTGTGCAGAGTTGGGTATAGAAAAAAGCAAAGTCCTCATGTGTCAGGAAATAATGGGATCAAAAGCAACTGGTCATGGATTACAAAGATCGCCACACCTTCCATCACAACTATTTTCCACAAAAATGTGAAATTAATTTCAGGAGAATAAATCCAATAGTCTCCATTCTTTCTATGAAGCCAAAAGTGAGTTTATTCATAAATAGTGTGTGTTGAACCAGTCATCCTGGAACTTAAACAAAGAAACTTAACTTAAACAAAGAATATAATTACTTTGGGGTCCTCAGTAGTAAATTAGGAAACAGGAGAGTTGCTACTGAGCTGGCTTCTGTAATGTGTGAATTCTGTGTGGTTATCCATCTTCCTTTGGGATTATTGTGTGATTTAGAACAAGAACAGAGAAAACAGGTATGAGATTAAAAGGCCAAGGATTTAGAAAAAAATATGGCAAGAAAAGGGATAAAATAGAGCAACATGACATTCAGGCTGATGATGAAGTCTTAATTATCTGAGAGTGAATAATCAGGAAAATCCAGATAATTCGAGGTATAAGGCAATTCCTTACTATTTATGTGGTTATGTATGCAGATGGCTTTTTACATTCATGGTGTGTATGGCTATGTAGGTATATGTAGTTATAGAAACTACTAAATGATGTAATGAGATAAGATGTTCTTTATCTATGAAATTGCACTAATGCATAAAACTGTACTACATATTCAGAGAGAAGGTTAGTTTTAAGCATAGACAGTTGTGTCAGTGACTATTGTGACTATCCCACCTCATTTTCCCTTTCCTCTCTACTCTTTCTTGATCTTCCATTAATCTCCCATCCAGAAGAATGGCAGGGAGACCACAACTGCCAATTGGAGTCTATAGACTGCGGAAAGTGGTAAGCAACTTTTGCATAGAAGATGTCCCACATTACAGCAGGAATAAAGAAGCTGGAATGGTGAACATACTATCTAAGACTGGGAGCAGAGTTGGTTGATACTCCAAATAGTACTCGGTTTTAGAAAGATTTGGACTCACCATAGATATGTTATATAATGATAGATGTCATTAACACTTTGGCAAGAGTAGCCCCTTAATGTTCTTTTTGAGCTAGAAGAAAACAAATCAGAATCTCAGTTGGACAGAGAGACATTAAATATTTGCACATATATTGAAAACATATATGTTTGATTGAATAGACCAAGTTGGGAACTAAGTTTAGCGATTAAAAGTATGAGGTAACACATATTAAAAACACTAATTTTTTTCTTTTTGTAGACTAGTAAGTCATATTTATATTAGGTAACTATGTAGTTTTTTAAACCTCTGAGTAATTTTTTTAAATCACTAATTTAAAATATCATTAGTTTTCTAGTCCAAAGACTTCTTGATACAAAATGTACTTGCTAATTGCAGGCTATCCTTAAACAGTATTATTTAGTAATTGGTTTGTGGGTATGCTGGGGAAATGGTACGGAAAAACTTATAGTTTAAAATTTCAAAATATCACCATTAGCATATAAGAGGAAAATATTGGTCCTGTGGAGTTGAAAATAACTAATGAAAAGTCCCTGATCCAAGCAGCTTCCCTTCCTCTTATTCTCCAACTCAAATTCAGGAATAAAGTTAAATGAGAACATCGCATACACAGACAGGTCTCATATCCTAACAATCTTTCTCCAATACTCATTGGAGAAAGAGTATTTGCATACCATCTAGTGGTAGTTTTTAAAAATAGCAAAAGGTTTTCCAGAATTTTTAAATTTCAATAGAAATAATGTATATCTTTATATTTACCCCATATATAAATCACAAAACTTGTCATTTGACATGTTCAAAAAATGTGAGGAGGGGTTTTGCTCGCTCCTGACACACCCACAAAAACACTACCATCACTTACAAATAACTATTTCATATTTGTCTAGTATTTTAAAAGGTATCAAATGTTACAGCTCTGCAATTGCTGCACCATTTTGTCAGATAATATATGTTTGTTCTTGAAATCCATCATAGCACTAAAGGGAATGTCCTTATGCTGAATTAAAATGTTTAAGTGAAACTTATTTATTTATTTTTTTGCTAACAGTGAACAACAAAATACAATACTCAAAGCTTTTATGCTCTTTCCACAGACTGGGATCATGTTGAAAATGAAAATTCACATAATATCTTCTTTTGGAGCTCATGAACGAGACTAAGGCTAAGAGACCAGCTCTTCAACTTCTGATGAGTGATGTTGTTATGCAGGTCCGTCATATGGTTTATGTCTATATTTTTGAAAAAAAAAATAAGATAACATTTAAATACAAAATGAAGGGTTTGGGATTTTTTTTCTTAGAGTAGCTTGTGGTAAAAGTGTCCAGATCTTAGATCATAGCCATTATTTCCAAAGCCACTGCATAACTTACTGGAAAAGAAAGCAGAAGGCTTGGCTTCCTGATGCATGCAGTGTGTGGTGAAGAGGAGGTGCCTGTGGCAATGTGGCTGTCAGGAACAATGCCACATGTGTTCTGCTACCACAGAAAAGTCAAAGAGGATGGGTATTTCCTAGCACATTCATTTGGAATGGATCTTGCTAAGGAAGGCAAGCTGAATTTCATGATGAAAATAGAATGGAGCACACAAGTGAAGTCCTCAGTTGGGGGCTTACATAATTGAAAGGGGAATCCGCCTTAGAGCTGAGTATATGCTGGGTAAAATGTGCAGGGCAGAAGGTGTTTTCTCTTTTTTTTTCTGCTTAGAGTTCTAATTAGGGAAGATGGGAAGAACATAATACAAAGATGGTCTTGCAACTTTGTGGTGTAGGCTGGGAGCAGTTGAAACTTGGGCTATACTCATTCTGGCTTTCTTCAAAGTTAGAGGCATATGGCATTCACTTCCTTTCCTAGGGCGTTTGGTTCAACTATTAATTTTTGGAGTTGATAGTACACAGTGACAGAATTCCTTGCTAACCTAGAGCCAGCTGAGGAATTTAGGTTACACACAAGACCAAAAACCTATAGTTTTCTTCTGTGTTCAATAAACTTTCCCCAGAAAGAAGAAAGCCTGAAATGAGGGCTTGTGTACAAGTGACTTATTTTGGAAGTCATCCCAGAGAGCAGAAGTGAGGTGGGAAAGAAGGAAACACAAAAGGAAGAGAGAGTCATTACAAGCAAGTGTTCTTGAGATGGTCACCCTTGTGGGCAACTGGCCCTCAATCCTACTGGGAGCCTCTGAAGAGCCACATGGAATCCATCTCAAAATTGTCCACCTGAGGGACAAATGAAGATATAGCACTTTCATCATGAATGGAGTCGGATTCTTCTCAATTTACAGTAAAAGAAGCAAGAGAAATTTAGAGTAGGGAGGACTTGAAAACTGAATTATGGGGAAAAGATTGTGAGATGGAAACAGATCTGAATGTACTACAAGCACCCAAAGAACAATTCTCCAACTTCCACCCCTCGTGTTCTTTATGGGCTGCCCTTAATTTCCTTTTATACTCAATTATTTGTTTCTCAGATGACTGTTCTCCATATTGGGTTATTTGGGAGGAAGAGTGGAGGAAATCAGATAGGTGTAGAATTCTATAAGATCTTATTTCCCTCTATATTTGGCTGGTAAATGACAGTTATTGAATAGTTTCATGAATGAAGGGATTAATACTGTAGCATATCTTTATGACACTGGCTGACCTACCTAACCCAATTCTGCTATCCTATCAAATTTCGGAAAAATAAAACTCTACTCTGCAGATTTGAGGTTCAGTCAGGATAATCTGAGGTAAAATATATAAAAGCACTCTTGCAACTGGAAAGTACTTTTCAAATATAATTAGGTATGCTCTTATGCCATTTGAGCCTTCTAGTATCTAATATACGTGTTGGTGCAGTCGCATTTTCTGCAAACTGCAATAAAAGGACCTTTTAAGAGGTACCTGGGTGACTCAGTCGGTTAAGCCTCTGCCTTAGGTCATGCTCTCTGGATCCTGGGATTGAGCCCCATGTTGGGTTCCTTGCTCAGCGGAGAGTCTGCTTCTCTCTCTCCCAGCCCCCTGCCCCTTCCCACTGCTCATTCTCTCTCTCTCTCATAAATAAATAAATAAATAAATAAATAAATAAATAAATAAAATCTTAAAAAAAAAAAAAAGAAGAAGAAGAAGAAGAAGACCTTTAAAGGTTTCACCTAACAGATATCACTTACTTAGGAAACTCAGGGCTTCCCAGACTTCAAACAGAATCCTTTTCTCCCACCATGCTCAACAGTTCTCATTACACAATAAAAATGACAAAGCAAACTGTAGCCTGTCCTGAGAAAGGTTACTATTTTATGCTAGAACAAAGTATTCGGGGGCCATTTGGGAGGTTTCCTTGGCACTGAGGCTGGATGTGTGACAGACTGAAAAACCCTGCTCAACGCCCACGGTGCCGAACACGCCATGTTCTAAATATGTAGCTGGAAAACTTCCCAGATTGTACATCTGCCTCTCTAATTTACACCTCCAAAAACGAGGGTGAGCAAGGAAGAGGTGAGAAGCCTTAATGAACTACTTGGAGCCTTTGCATGTGCTGAGGAATACGTCCCGGCACTCCCTGCAACCTGGCAGCAGAGAGCTAGGTGGTAAACAAATACTTGAATCTTGAGTCTCAGAGATGTCCATTACATTCCAAAGATGACCCTTCCTTCAAAGAGTAACCAGGAATCCCTTCCTTCCCCGCACCCCCCTCCCCCGATCATCTATCAATCCTTGCAAGATGTGTCCTGAGTTCCAACTTGGACATTCACTTGGACATTAGCTGCCAGAATCTGGTCCCAGCATAACTGGGGACTCCTTTTGTTATCACATTTTGGGGCTTCTTCCCCACTCTCTGGCTGCTTCACAGGTAGAAACTATGCCTTCATCAGAATCCAATGTTTACCTCATAATAAAAAGTTACTAAGAGAATGAAATCTTCAGGATAGTGCTGGCAAGAGCATGTAAATCCTAAATTGGCTACATTAAGAGAGAGGACAAAGTTTGCAGAGATTATACTGCTTACTCTTCATTCTTAATTAATGGTGTTTCTCAGCAGGCCATCCTTGCAGTCCATAATGTGAACGCAATAATCTGTTTATACTTTGGAGAAAGACTTTTGCTTGAGATTCGACTCAAGATAGCCTTTAATATAGCATTTTCTAAATTATAGCATAGAAGGTTATGCTTGCCTTGTCCACATCATAAGCACTTCTTTATTCTTCCATGGGTCCATGGACCCCAGATAGACTATGGATAGAATTCAATGTGTTCATGAATGTGGATGAAAAAAATTATATCTTCAACTTTGCTAACTGCTACCTGAAATGCAGTATACCTTTAAAAAATAAATGTAGGCTATAAATCTCAGTATTATTAGCAGAACCTATGATTCTTCCAATACCACAGATATTTTCATAACAGGGTATAGTTTTTACAGATGTCTCAAGTAATATTTAGATACTTCACATCTTTTAATGTTATTTAGTGCACTACTAAATAAGTACATTTATTAGTACATGAAAAATGTAATTTAAATAGATATTTCCATATAGTTTGTTCAGTTACAATTCTATGTATTTTAAGTGTTTAAAAATATTATTCTGTGAAAATCTCATCAGACTGCCAGAGGGGTGTGAATAAAAATATGCTACGATTTCCTGTAAAACCTACATCATACTTTCTGCTCCGTGAAGCCTCCACAACATCCAAGGAGAGCTCAATACATCTGTCTTTGCACATTCACTGCAATGAATTTGCAGAGCATAATTGGCACTTCTCATGTCCACTCATGTCCAGCTCCTCCTTCAGGTTGTGAGCTTTTGGATGTAAAGAGACATTCTCTCTAGCATAATGGCTCTAGCATAAGTGGCTCTGGAGCTGGACTGCTTGGGGTCCAGACCCAAGATGACTGGCCTGGTCCCAGCTGCATCACCTAATCCTAGATGCATCAGCTATTAGCACTGTGACACTAGACAAGCTGCTCTGATTTTCTCAACTCTGAAGCAAAGATAAAAGTATGTATCTCCTGCATTTGTTCTAAAGATTAAATGAGTGAAATGCTTAGAGAAATTCTGGGAAATATTGAGTATTTCAACAGACGTCAGCAATCATTACCTTCATCTTTATTAGCAGTAGCAGCAGCAACTGCTGCAGCATCTTCATTAGTGGTGTTGTCCTAATGTGGTGCAGTCTGCTAATGTAGTAGAGGTAGTAACATCTTTGCAAATTCGGAGTCTAGCACAGTACCTGCCTGGTATATATTAAGCATTCAATTAATGTTTGGTTGAAAAAATGAAATAATAAATGAATTTCTTTTTGCTATCAAATAATAAATAAACATATGTACATTTTCTCACATCTTAATGGCCAACCTTTGGACAGAAGACAGAAGTGTGTTGTCTTTGCTTATATCTATGTCAAATGAGCATAAAAAGAATCTGAGCCAATTGTCACCTCAGACATTAGTATTGATAAAATCACATAATTGTTTACATTTGTGAAAATGTAAAATGAAAATATCTTTTAAAAGTTTTCACTATAATAAGATTTTGAAACAAAAAGAACATAGATACAGATATGAGATTTAAACACCTTTCATGGAGAAAAGGCATTTCTATGTTTTATTGTGAAGAAACAACCAAGAAATGTTCAGAACTTCAAGATGCAAGATACCCCCCGAAAAAGTTGTATTTCATTTTGTCATTGTGACTTATTCAAAATAATTGTTATGTATGAGATGATGCAATTCAAGACATACACATTGACACATTTCTATACAAGAAAATGAACTTCTCAAAGGTTTTTTTTTTTCTTATTTATTCTTGAGAGAAAGACATAGAGAGAGAGAGAGAGGCAGAGACACAGGCAGAGGGAGAAGCAGGCTCCATGCAGGGAGCCCAATGTGGGACTCAGTCCTGGGTTTCCAGGATCATGCCCTGGGCCGCAGGTGGCGCTAAACTGCTGAGCCACTGGGGCTGCCCAAACTTCTCAAAGTTAAAAGAACTTATGTTCCATTTTGTGCATCATGAAGTAATATCAATCAAATGACAAGTTGCCATCATTCCACAATTTTTTTTTCATCATTCCACATCTGACTTTCAGAAGACACTGGCTGAATTTCTGTGATTCAATGAAGAAAAAAAAAAAAAAACCCTCAAATTTAACCAAAAAAAAAAAAAATAGCGTATCAAATATATCTCGAATTATACTGCTAATCCTAAAACTCAGGTATTAATTTCAAAACACCAAGTTTTGAAATGAAGTACTTCACCTTGGTGCTATTTATTAGTACTCCTACCATTTTGTATCATTTTAAAAGACAAAGTTACATAAGAATGTATATATATTTTCTTTCGCAAATATATAATCATACTTGCCTTGAAACTGGTACACGACTGGTAAAATTTTTCTTGAATATTCACACAGGAAATCTTTAGTTAACATGACTGGCCCACATATTTTTAATAGGTTCTATGAACAATCAATTCATTCAATCAACTGAAGTAAGTTTAGCAGAATGTGCTATGACATAGTTTTTATCCCTCATAGTATACCTCACTACCTCCAGCCCTTGATGTTTGAACAAATCATTTTAGGGAAAATCCAAGTCAATGGTTCTCCAACTGTGGTCCCTGGGCTCTACTAGCATCACATAGGAACTTGGTAAATATAAATTTTTGATGTCCATTCCAGATACTGAATCAGAAACTCTGAAAGTGGTGCCTAGCATTCTGCATTTTAACAACCCTCCAAGCGTATCTGAGGCATGCTGATATTTAGAAAGAGTTACCTGAGGAAAGAGTATGAAATCTACAGCGTACTGAATTATTTCTTCAGCTTCTTTGTGGTTAAGATTAAAAGGATATCTGCACCAGAGCTTGCCGAATGAGAGCATGGTGGAAATAGAATACCCCAAACAACACAGAAAATCAATCTTTGAAATGGTGCATCAGAACTGAACATAGTAAAAGGACCTCACATTATAGGAAAAACTGTACAACTCTGACCCCAGAGTGATTCAAAAGAATCTTAAATTCAGAATGTGAAGAAGGTGTAGACTGAAACTTAGATGCTTGTACTCAAGAAAAATGCAGCAGCTAAGTCTAGGAATAATTAAATATTAGTTCTGGTTAATAATTGTGCATGTGCATTTCCCTTTTCTCTAGAAAATCTATTCATAAATTATATGTATGTCAAAATAGACAACATATTAGATTGATGAATTATGATAGGACTTAAAGGGCGACAAGTCTGTATTAAACATATAAGTTAGAGTTGTTTACTGGGAGCATTCTCAGACCCTTTGATATCATAAAACTCATTATATAATTCCAAGAGGTACACAGACTAGCTTGATTTTTTAAAATCTTAACCACTATGTCCTTTTGTTTACATAGAATTTTGTTGGAATCCTGGTTTCGTTGAATTTCCTTCAGTAAATTTGCTTAGATAAACAACAACAGATTTATCTTGGGTCATTATTAAGAGCGATAAGGATGCAAGAGATGGAGATAAGGCACTTTCCTAATTACCTAAGCTTTATGGTCTAACTTCAAGTAGAACAAAAATAGCCTCATCTACACTGTCTTTTCATTGGCATTTCTATCCATTTGACTTGCTCATTTGTGCTTAAACTGTGGAATCCAATCAGGAGCTTCCCCAGGCAAGTGGGGCCCTGAACAAGATGGCCTAAGGAGTATAAGGGGCGAAGTTCCTTGGCAGGTACAGTGATCCGATGCCCTGTCTCTGCGAGTGCTCAGAGTGCCTCATCAATCATTTTTTTCCAGTAGCCTCAGAAAAAAGCTGAAGTACCCAATGGGGCTGGGCCTCAGATCTTCATCATTTCTTTGGTTCAACTGAACCATAAAAATGTCTTTGTTAATAAAATACTTGTTCATTAATTAATAATATGAACTATTCTGACTTAGATAGCCAAGTTGTTGTAACAGAAAAATCATAAAATATTTTTAGTCTACTTCTCACGTGACTCATAAAACAGAAAAAAAAGGGGTGCCTGGGTGGCTTAATCGATCAAACATCTTACTCTTGATTTCAGTTCAGGTCTTGATCTCAGGGTTGTGAGGTCAAACCCTACGTTGGGCTCCATGCTGGGTATGGAAACTACTTAAAAAACAACAACAACAACAAAAATAAAACAAAGCAAAATCAAATTAAATGTCCTTTAATGAATACCTCATCACTGTCTCCACCAAACAAAACAATTTTGGAAAACATATGTGATGTTTTATATAATATAAACTGAACTGTGCTTAACACTATCACATTTATGGAATAAAGGTTTACTTATGAAACTTTTATTTTCATGGCATTACAATGACATCCAGTGGCTGCCTCTTTAAATAATATGTATTTAGATACCTTACACTTTTCAAATAGAGGGTAATTTAATCTTGTTCTGAAACTTGTTCTCTCTGCATTTCCAGGCTCTTATATAAGAAATCTCGTTTCAAAGGTCACCCCACAGGAAAGATAAAGTTTGAATAGGAAGAGTTGTATAGTGAGCAAATTATTCCCAGCTTCATTCCCTCTTCATCGTGAATTCACCCTAAGGGGGGAATATGACAATATAGTTTAATTTCCTCATTTTTAGTTCTCCTTGAGGCCACCTTTCCTTGTGGGTACCTAAAGGGGACTTCAGGAGGGCTTTGTCCTCTGCTGTTTTAATTTAATTCATATTGGTTAATTATTTACCTGTGACTCAGCCTCAGCTTAGACCCCAGCTATTTTCCTTACAGTCATTTATTGCTGCCACAAAAATACTCTTAGAAAGCCTTGGGATAGCCTTAACTTATATGCCCTCAAACAATGTATTTTTAATTCTTTTTTCTATTTAGAGAATTTTAAAGGGGTTACCTTAGCAACTGCTGTAATGTACATATTCTGCTGGGATTTTGTTAGTCTGACTTTTTATAGCAATGCAATGTTAGCAGAGCACAAGAATGTGGGCACATTTCTTTATACAGCAAACTTTCAATCTAGCTCATGGATATGTTCTCAGAGAAATCTGCCTTTATGACTTCACAGTTTTTCCATAATCATGATTCACTTGGTTTTTTCCTTAGAATTTCAAATAAATTGTACTTCTTTTTTCAAATAAAGAAATTGGATGTGGGAAGAGGATGAGATGATAGAAGGGATAAAAATTGGAGCTTTTGTTAAAATATTAAGGATAGAACAATAAATTAGTGGAAATATATAAAATGATGGATAAGACTCATGCTTATAAATCATGTGACTTTGAAAGCAGAAAAAATGGTGTCAAATTCTTGTGTAATAGGAACTCAATTAGGCTCTGAGCTTACTTGGTTAATGATTAAAAAGCCAAATAAGAGGAAGAGGGAGTTAGTCATATTTCAGCCATTTGCAAACATTTTACAATATAATATACAATACCGAAAAACCTTATATATATTACATTATGTATGTAAATTATGTGTATAATAGAATATAAACCACAATATGCTTTAGGATAGAAAATATTTTAACTCTGTAATTTTCACTTACCAAAAAGATCACACCATGGGGAGATATGGATCAAAGGGTACAAAGCTTTAGTTATGGAAGATGAGTAAGTTTTAGGAACCTAAAGCACATCATGCTGATGATAGCTAATAATACTGTATTAATTATAGGGATGCCTGAGTAGCTCAGTGGTTGAGCATCTGCCTATGCTAGAGCCCCTGGGTCGAGTCCCACATCCCTGGCTCCTGGCAATGGAGCCTGCCTCTCCCTCTGTCAATGTCTCTGCCTCTCTCTGTCTCTCATGAGTAAATAAATAAAATATTTTAAAAATACTGTATTATATACTTGAAATTTGCTAAGAGACTAGATCTTGGGTGTTCTTACCACACACACTCATAAACACACACAAAAGGTAAGTATGTGAGGTGATAGATATATTAGTTAGATTGACCGTGGTAATCACGTCACTAGTATATATATTTCAATATATCATGTTGTATGCATTAAACTGATACAACTTTTATGATAATAAATAAATATCCTCAAGTTTTAATACTTAAGCTATTTAAAGAGCTGATAATACACACAGTAAGACCTTAGTTTTCTATTTTTGTTGTAACAGGGGAATGTAGTATTTTCTATAAATGAATTTGTATAAAATTTCATTTGCTAAATGCCAAAATGATATGTGGGGGATAGGCAGGAGCATGTGTGTGTGTGTGTATTTAGTGGGAATGCCTCAAATATATTACACATAGTCTTGTTTTGGTCTAAAGCCTTTGGTGCTGCCCTGGTGGGACATTGAGAGTCAGATAAAAATAGGCCCTTGAAGAAAAATTATTCTCAAGGCCCAACTCTGGTTTGCTAGTCAGCTAACTCTTTTTGTAAGAATGATAAAAGCCTTCATAAGAGAAGTTTTAAAACATAAACATTGTCCTAAAGGAGCTAAAAATAGAGCTACCGTAAGATTGCATACTGGATATTTACCCAGAAGATGCAGATGCAGTGGAACAACAGGACACCTGCACCCCAATGTTCACAGCAACAATGTCCAAAATAGCCAAACTGTGGAAGGAGCCACAATGTCCTTTGACATATGACTGGATAAAGAAGATGTGGTCTATGTACACAACGGAATATTACTCAGCCCTCAGAAAGGATGAATCCCTACCATTTGCATTGATGTGGATGGAACTGGAGAGTATTACACTGAGTGAAATAAGTCAATCAGATAAAGGCAGTTATCATATGGTATCACTCATATGTGGAATATAAGAAATAGTGAAAGGGAACATAAGAGAAGGGGGAAACTGAGTGGGGAAAATTTAGAGGAGAAAACAAACCATGAGGGTCTCCTAACTCTGGGAAACAAAGGATTGCAGAAGGGGAGGGACAGGATAACTGGGTGACAGGCATTAAGGAAAGAACATGATGAGATGAGCACTGGGTGTTATACAATATGTTGGCAAATTGAATTTAAATAAAATTTAAAAAATAAAAATAGACACTGTAACTAATGAATATATAAAATACATATTTGGTATAATATATATTAAACAAATATATATGTACATATACATAAATCCTTATCAATCTTGTCTGTCTCAATCCTCTTCCCACTCTATTTACACCTCAAGCTGAATAAATACCGAAGACTTTATTGGATATGTTTGTAATGTACTGTGTTATGAAGTGATTTCACTAAAATACAAATAAAGAGCTGGCTTCTAAGTTGTGTTGATTTCTTAATGGTTTCTGGGCATAGTTTTCTCTATCAACCATGTTGCACACTAGAACTAGTGACCCATTGATGAACTGTTAGATTGGGAGGGCCATTTATTCCCTACACTGAAGACTATAGAATTGTTTGGCTTGTAAAGTATTTATTACCTCGTTATTCTATTCCTTGTTACTTTTGCTACCATCACTTTTCTCAGCCTCTAGCAATGTCTCTCTCCTCAGTTCTATATGCTATCCTGATATAGACTGAAGAAACAGAATAAATCTGCTTAAAATAAATGTAATAAATATTTGTTAAGCAGAATCTTGTGGATGATTGCTATAATAAGCAAATAACAGCATACCAAGATAACTAAAATATAGATATATGATATATGAACTTTCTTTAGACATTTTTTACGACTCACAACAAAATTAAAAGGAAGGTACAGAGATTTCCGAAATACTGCCTGCTCCCACACATGCACAGCCTCTCCCATTATTTATGTTCTCCACCAGGGAGGTACTTTCATTACGACTGATGAAACTATATTAACAGATTATAATTATCCAAAGCCCACAGTTTACAGTACAATTCACTCTTAACATTGTACATTCTATGAATTTGGACAAGTGTATAATGAAATGTACCCATCATTATGGTATCATAGAGTGTATTTTAACTGCCCTAAAAAGCATTAGTTGCATCCATTCCCCCCCTCCCCAATCCCTGTCAATCATTGACTCTTTTTTTTTCTTTTACTGTCCCCACAGTTTTGCCTTTTCCAGAACATCCTATAGTTGAAATCAATCCTTATGTTTGCCCTTTTCGTATTGACTTATTTCAGTTCGTAAATATGCATTTGAGGTTCCATGCCTTTTCATGGCTTGATAACTTATTTATTTATTTATTATTTTATTTACTTATTCATGAAAGACAGAGAGAGAGAGAGGTAGAGCCATAGACAGAGGGAGAAGCAGGCTCCTCATAGGGAGCCTGATACGTGACTTGATCCCAGGACCCTGGGATCACTACCCGAGTCAAAGGCCGCTGAGCCACCCAGGCATCCCAATAACTCATTTATTTATATTATTGAATAATACTTCACTGTCTGGACATAATCGAGTATATTGCTCCATTCACATACTGAAGGAGATCTTGGTTGCTTGCAGAATTTTACCATTAAGAATATGGCTGCTAAAAAAAAAATAAAAAAAAATGAATATGGCTGCTATAAATATTCATGTGCAGATTTTGGGTAGGCATAAATTTTCAAGTGGATCATGTGGTAAGAATATGTTTAGTTTGTAGGGAACCACCAAACTGTCTTCCAAAGTGACTGTACCATTTTGCATGGTACAGTAGCAGTGAATGAGAGTTCCTGTTGCTCCACATCCTCACAAGCATTTGGTGTCATCAGTGTTACAGATTTGAGCCATAGTGTTCCAGATCTCATTGTTTTCATTTGCATTTGCCTGATAACATCTGATGTGATCCTTAGACTTGTATGGTCTATATTTTCCAAGATATTGATTTCAATCTCTCTGCCCCCACTTCTCGCTCTCTCATCTATATCTTTCCAGTTACTTCATCAGCATCACCTTTAATTCCCTTGTTTCAGAAATCTCATCTATCCGTCAGTACACAAAATTTTTTTTTAAATTTTTATTTATTTATGATAGTCACACAGAGAGAGAGAGAAGCAGAGACATAGGCAGAGGGAGAAGCAGGCTCCATGCACCGGGAGCCCGACGTGGGATTCGATCCTGGGTCTCCAGGATCACGCCCCGGGCCAAAGGCAGGCGCTAAACCGCTGCGCCACCCAGGGATCCCAGTACACAAAATTTTGAGTGCCTGTAACAAACTCCAAGGTGGTTGAGAAATGTAAAATTTTTTGTCAATTCGAGGATTCCAACTTGAGGACCTCCCAGTATATTGACCTTTGCATAAGTACCAATTGGGATGATTATAGGGTAAAAATTCTCAGAATTATTTTAAAGTCTGTACTCTTCCTCAAATTTAAAATTTTATCAAGTCTTGTGAAATAACCTCTTTACTGATTTTTACACATGTATCTCCTATATATTCCTTTATTTTTATTCCCACTTGGATTTTTTTTGTACCAAGAGAAGTGGCTGAGAATGGTGAGATTGGCCAGGGAAAGCATCACAGATGGTGGTGAACTCTGGCCATTGGTCCATACTGCCTCACTGGAAAAGCTCCAGCACCTCAGAGTGCTTTTTATTTTTTTTTATTAAATATTTTATTAATTTATTTGTGAGAGAGAGGCTGCTCAGGAGGAAGAGCAGTGAGAGAGAGAGAAGCAGACTCCCTGCTGAGCAGGGTGTGGGGCTCCAATCCCAGTACCCAGAGCTGAAGGCAGATGCTTAACGAAACTGCCCCACTCAAGTGCCTCTGAGAGTGCTTTTTCATTTCTCTTTGTTCACACTTCTTTTACAGAAAGTCGGACTTTGTTGCACTGTGAATTCTGGATCAACTCCTTATAATTGGAGAAACTCATAAGAAAACTGAGGTTTACCATTTACGTGCATGTAAATTTACATGTATGATTTAATAGACCAGTTAAAGAAATAGTAGAGAATTAATATTTTCATTTTAAATTCTTCCCTGAGATTTGCATCTTGAACTGACTAAAGGGTCTGTTATTCATGTAATAGTGTGTCGATCCTCCTCGAGCTAACCTTTACCTGTTTTTCCATTCTCATTTTTCTTGAAATCCCTGTACACCAGCTATAATTAAGCTAAAGCGTTGCTAGTACATGTTCTCCATACTTTCTTACCTCCATGGATTTGGTCATGCTTTTCTCTTGCCTGAAATACACACTTGACCAATCTACAACCATCAAATTCAGGTTTTCTTTCCAATTTCAGCCTTTCTTGATGTCTCCAGCTCAATTTTCTCCTAACTACTATGTTCCAAATATACTTTATCTGTACTCCAGCAATGAATTCTTATTATACGATAATAAATATTTTTATTGAACAATATTATAGAAAAATACAGAAATCACTTGTATGGCTTGAAGAATAAGCACCAAGTTGACAATGATATAAGCAATCTGTATAGCAAGAACTAATACAGTACCAGGGTCCTGTAATCCTCCTTCATGTCACTTCCAAATCATTGTTCCCACCCTTGTTGCCAAAGTCAACCATTCAAATACCTGACCTCAGATTTTAGTTCATCATTTTTATAAACTTTATATAATAACGGAATCATACTGAATGTATTTTTGGCTTTGGATTCTTCAATTGCTCTGAATCCTCACCAACAGTTAGAATTTTCAGTGTTTTAAATTTTACCCATGTTTGGTGTCTTATTATAGATTTATATTTTCCTAATGAATAATGAAATTGAACAAGTCAGTATACATTTCCTGGCCATTTGAAATTTTTTTTCTCCACAGTGCCTGTGCAAGTCTATTGCTCAGTTTTCTATTGGCTTTATGTCTTTTTTGTTATGGATTTATAAATGTTCTTTATATATTATTCAGTGAGGCCTTTGCCAGTTATAGATTTTCCCACTCTCTGGGTTGTCTTTTCACTCTATTTTTTTTTAACTGTGCTAAAAAACACATAACATCCTATCCTTTTTTAAATCTTTTAACACTGTATTTAGTTGACTAGGAATGTGTAATTGTAATGATCATTACTTTTTGTGTTGCATTTTTAAAACTTAACCTAGCAGAAGTTCATAAAGATATGCTTCTATACAACATTCTCAAGGTTTTATTATTTTACATTTTATATTAAAGACTTTAATCCATCTGGCATCCTTGAATTTAGTTGTAGATGTTATGTGAGATGTTAATCAAAATGTGTTTATTTGCTTGTATATTAAACAGTATTTATGCAATGCTATATTATAACTAAGGTTTCCTATACATGTGAATCTGTTTCTGTATTCTATTGTTACGTTTGTATACGTAGTCTATCCTTTTGTCAATACCATGTTTTCATACATACAAAAGGACTGTTAGGATTTTGCTTAGGATTACATTAAATCCAGGAATATACTTGGATAAAATAAATATATTTACATAATTGAATCTTCAGGTACAAGAACATACTGCATACCCCACTGATTAAATTCCTTTAAACCTAGCTTACTAATGTTTTAAAGTTTTTCATGTAGAAGTATTGCACACCATTTGTTAGATTAGGTACTTGCTTTTTGTGTGTGTGGTTGTGGTGGTATATAGCAATTAAAGTGAGCTTACCTAATTCACTAATTCTAATACTGTATTTACACACTTATTTTTTATTGTAGTAAAATACACAAAATATTACGATTTATAATTTTAACCATTTTTAAGTGTGTGGTTTAGTACTAAAAAGTACCTTCACATTGTTGTGCAACCAATCAAGAACTCTTCCATCTTGCAAAACTAAAACTCTATGCCCACTAGGCAACACTTCCTCATTTATCCTTGCCCCTAGCCCTTGGCAACTACCATTGTACATTCTCTATGAATTTGACCACTCTAGATACCTCATATAATTGGAATCATAGAGGATTATTTGTCTTTTTTGCGGATGGTCTCTTTTACTTCGTATAATGTCTTGAAGGTTTACCCACCTTGTAGCAAGTGTCAGAATTTCTTTCCTTTTTAGGCTGAATAATGTTTCGTTGTATGTATATCCTACTTGAATTTGTTTATCCATTCATCAATTGATGGACACTTGGCTTCCTTCCATATACACTTATTTTAAAAATTTTAGATATATAACCATGCCTCCAACAAATAAATAATTTTATTTTTCCCTTTTTAATCCTCAACTTTTTCTTTTGCTTATAATATTGTACTAACTAGGTTCTCTTTAAGAAGGTCACATATTTTTTCCTTTGTCCTGTTAATGATGTGAATGACATTATTTATCTTTCAAACTGTTAAATTATATTTTACCCTTGAAGAAAGTCCAATTAACCATGTATATTATAATTCTTTCACTTTGACTTGGCTTGCTACTTATTATTTGCTTAGTAAATCTTCACCTATATTTAGGAAAATTAGCTTAAACACTTATTTTTTAATTATACCTATCTTAGATGTTTATATCAAGTTTTATGTCCTTATAAAGTGAATTTGGAGGAGTTCCTTTAAATTTTCTAGAATAATTTGACCAACATTTATGTTGTCTTCTCTTTAAATAATAGGAATAATTCTCCATCTCCAAGCTTTCTGTATTTGAAGTTTTCTTAGTTGAAAAATGCTAATTATAGATTGTATTTCTTTAATAGATATAGGACTTTTCAGATGTTCTCTTCCCTCTTATGGCAGTTTTGATAATTTGTATTTCTTAAAGAATTTATCCTTTTTAATCAATATTTTGAAGCATTTTATCAGGTATTATCATAAAGCTGTTCACAAAATCATGGTTTAATGCGTCTAGTGTCTGTATAAGCTATACTTCTATCTCCATTTCTTATTTGTGATGTTGGTAATGTGTCTTCTTCCTTTTCCCTTCAGTAGCTGTTATAGCTGCATTTCATAAATATTTGTATGGTCTAAATAGACATAGCCATTCAATTCAAAATATTTCTTCATAGACTTGTTATTTATTTTTGTGATACAAATTCATGATTAATCAAATAGGACACTCTTCTTTAGGTCTCTTTCTATTTTTTTTTAATCTTGATCTTTTTTATGTCATTTGTCTTCTCTTATGCCTTGTAATTTTGATTTAATGCCAAACATTGCATATGAAAATGGTGTTTTCATGCTATAGATGTTGCACCTTTCAAAGAAGATTTAGTTTTACTTCTGACAGGCTAGGTTAAGGGTAAACAAGTTTAAGCTAGATGTTGTTATTTGTGAAAGATGGTCTATTTCCCGTCTCCCGTACTCTCAGGTTGTAGCTTTTCAAGGTCTTCAGCTGAAACCCTGAAGTGTTTACTCAACATCCTCCTTCTTGGTTGCTTTGAAGCACAATTATGTCCATCAGCCAAATGAAATGACCAGAAGCTTTGACCAATTTCTCAGGTCCTAAGCTACCATTTGCTTTACAACTTTTCAGCCTATCAGAAGTATATGTTAATTGACAAATACATCAAGGAGAGAAAAACAGGCACTAAATATTGGGCTCACTTATCTGGATTTCCCTTTAGTTCTCACTTTTATAACTCTCCGAAGCCTGAGTATGTCTAAATGAGTGGAAAAATGACTGATAGTTTCTTGAGGGCAGATCTCTTGAGTGTCCTAATACCTCCACTTCAACACAATATCTTAAAGATAGTAGGTGCTCAACCAAAGACTTTAAATGTTTATCCAAATGGAGAGGTAACCATTAATTAATTTTCCCTATTAAAATATTAATTAAAGAAGCATTATATGATCACTGGGATGAGTGAAATAGTGCAAGACAGTATAAAAACTTAATGATTTCTCCCCATCACTTTCTTCCTTAACCCATTCATAATCAAGCCCATGTTAACAGCCTTTATATCCCTTCTCATCTTGTCCCCATACAAAATTATGTATGAACATTTGTACATTTACAGAGCTTTGGTTTGTTTGCTTTTACAAAAATGAATCTTTTTTATTCTCACTTTCCTTACTTATATTATATTATCTTGTTCACATTTTAAAAAGGATTCTTTTTTTATCCCTTTTAATATTATATCAAATAAGTGATATCAATTTCAATGGTCATACCAACCAACCCAGTTTGGCTGAGAAAATTTAAAATTTCCATTTCAAGCTTCTATGAATATTTTTCTTGATAATATTTTTGAATAAAGAGTCCATAAAACTTCTAATTCTTTCTTTCTTTCTTTCTTTTTAAGATTATTTATTTATTTATTCATGAGAGATACAGAGAAAGAAGCAGAAACGTAAGCAGAGGGAGAATCAGGCTCCCTCTGGGGAACCTGATGTGGGACTCAATTCCAGGACCTCGGGATCATGACCTGAGCCAAAGCCAAACACTCAACCACTGAGCCACCCAGGTGCCCCAAAGCTTCTATTTCAAAAGCATAGCCATTTTAGATAGATAGGAACGTAGATATGATAGATGGATAAAGAAAAACATGGAGAGAGATTTTGACATCCTTCTTTAACAAAATTTCCCTCTCTTACAGGTCTCTTTTGGAATCGCTGCTCTGTTTCATTTGTCATCTAATTATAATAACTCCCTGAGTATTTTCTTCAGATAGGGCAGATTGGCATTAAAATTTCTAAGTCATTTTCTATTCCCATGGTTTTATCTTTTGTAGAATGTCATATTGCATTATCCTAGAAAGAAACTCAGAAAAGTATAGAAATCAAGGTCTGTGCTCAACCTATACTTTGGCAAAATTTGAACTGGTGCTTTTCATTAATTTATGGAACATCATCAGTGAGTGCACCTCTTGCTTCTCTCAAAAGAAATCCTCAATTTGTTCTGTTTAATTATATCTTTATCAATTAGGGATATTTTCCCTCTATGGCCCCACTCCTAAACAAGTCCTATACTATCTTATTAGAGTTGCTTACAGAGTTACTTCTAGGGTGAGCAGGGCTTCAGGAAATTATTTTATGCAGGGTTCTTTCTATATATACAACATGATTTAAAAATGCATTACCATATTCTTGAGTTTATATATAGTATGGTGGTCTGTAATAAAGATTTTTTTAACAGTGCACAGAGAAGAGGTTCTAATGGTACACATCATGATTCCTTGCAGTGTCCAAGCACAGTCTCTTTCGATTCAGGTTCATGAATGATGTTGTGTGTTTTGGTTTTTGTCAAATGGCTATATTCCTGGCTAGCTTCATATTTTCAATATTTAGAAAAAAAGCGGCATCATTAATAATCATAGTGCTGTGCAGTGGCTCTGTAGAACGTGTTTGTATTGAAACAGTATAGATCTTGCCTCCACAGTATCTTAGTACCATAAATTTAATGTTGGGTACATTGTTACCAATGATGCTACATCATCCATTATGCTGCCCATGAATACTAGTTTTTAATTACTCTCTAAAAGTTGAAACTGGGGGAGCCCGAGTGGCTCAGGTGGTTAAGCATCTGCCTTCAGCTCAAGTCATGATCCCAGCATCGTGGGATAGAGCCCCATGCTAGCTCCCTGCTCAGGGGGGAGTCTGCTTCTCCCTCTCCCTCTCCCCCTACCCTCTCATTATCTTTATCGCTCAAATAAATAAATAAAAATAATCATTAAAAAATTTTAAGGGACGATTGGGTGGCTCAGTGGTTGAGCATCTGCTTTCAGCTTAGGGTGTAATCCCAGAGTCCCGGGATCGAGTCACACATTAGCTCCCTGTAGGGAGCCTACTTCTCCCTCTGCCTATATCTCTGTCACTCTCTCTCTCTCTCTCTGATCTAAATCAATAAAATCTTTAAAATTTTTTTAAATCTTTAAAATTTTTTTAAAAATTGAAACTGTGCATCACTGATAATTTTCCAGTATATCTAGAAAAAAGTGGACAATAATTTATTTGTGGGTCATGTTAAATTTCTTATTTGGAATTTCATAGTATAAGCTATACATCTTCCACCTATGTCTTCTCTGTGACAGATTAGGCTATAATCGTTGCATTTCTAGTAGGTGATCTTCTTCAAAGCCAAAAGGTCACAAGCAGAAGAGACAGGAAAGGCATATAAGCAGAACAAAGAAATGATCCTATTTGCCTAATAGTTTAGAACAAACCAGAATAGCATGATGTTGAAGGCAAGGGTTAAAGTAATGGTGGTGAGGGCTTCTCTAAGGGAGAGAAGACAGGTGTGGTGAGCTCCAGACGGCTACCTGATGTATAAACCAGAACCAGCGGAGCAGATAGCCACAAACTTTACATATATGGACACAGATCCAGTGAAAGTGAAGTATGGAAAAAAGCAACATCAGAAGGAAGTGGTACAGCTATATTAATATTGATGTAGAACCTAAGGCAAGAAGAATTGCTAGAAATAGAGGACATTTCATGAGGACAAAAAGTTAATTCTGTGGGGAAATATAACAATAATTAATGTGTATTCAATGACTGGTTATCTTCAAGCAACAGCTGAGTTTTGAGATTGTGAGTAAAATTATGTAATTATAGATTTACCTTTGAATGCACTCATAATGTTTTCAAAAATAATGTGTTAACTTTGACCACCTACGTATTTTGATAAACACATTATTTGCTACTCACTGCCCCCACTCATCTGATTTCCCCGCCTGAAGTTTAAAAGAAAATATAGTCTACGGGCTGTAATTCATGTAACTGCCACCAGATGGTAGTGGTTATCTGTTTTAGAGCGTACACTGAACAATTAATATGTCATATGTCAATACCAAAACAAAGGTATGGAGAAAGTCGATAACTTCCTCCTTGACATCATAACCTAATTATCGTGTTATAGAATAATCATTGTATTTAACAAGTGTTTTAATACAATATATGTCAATCACTAAGGAATCAAAGAATAAAGTAAAGGAGTCAATCTCTCACCTTCAAGGAGATAATGGACTGGTGGGACTTACTGATTAGTAAGTAAGGGGGGGGCGGTATTATTGTGATGAGGAATATAGAACAGCAGTACAGTATTCTGTGTGCTCAGCATGTACATGTAATCTTACTTAGATCAAAGAAGGCTTTCTGGAAGACACGGTTCTTTAGAACTTAGGATCATACGTATCTTATGAGAGCTATTGATTACAGACAAAAGTATCAAATAAAACTAAAGGATAATAAAAGTTAGCTGGCAAAATATAAGGAGGGGAAAGTACCACAAAAAAAGAGAAATAGATGTACAAAACGCAGAGTTTTTTTTTTAATTTTTAATTTTTAGGTACTAAAAAAGAATTGTGACTGAATGCAGAGAATTAAAAAACAAAACAAAACAAAAAAAACCTCAACTAATTTAATTGATTTATGTGGAAATATAACCTGAAGCAATATTTAAAAGAGTCATAAGACTCCTCAGTCCACCTTGTTTTGCAGGTTAATTTTACCAGATTTAAAGAATGAATAGTTCCATCTTATAGTTTTGTTCCAGCAAACAAAAGAGAGTAAAAAGATGCTGAAATAGCCAACTAATTTTATGAGACTAGTAAAATCCTATTACACAATCAGATATAAAAAAAGAATAAAAGTTTATTGATTTAGGGCTTCTAGTTTCCAGCCTGGCACGTAAGGAGCATGGAAATCACCACTCCATCCTAATGAGTAAAAAGCTGAGCAAACTGAAAAATCAGCAATTCTTCTTAGATCTATCAGGGAAGTGAGGCCACAGAGCAAACACTGCCCCCCAAATTAGAGAGACAGATGGGCAGATATAGAGAATCACAAGTTACAGGAGTAGAAACCCACCCACAGACTTTCCCAGGAAGCCAGAACTATAATTGACAAATTGCTGGAGGTTCAGTATGGACAAGCCTGAGAGAAAAAAATAATAATAATAATAAAATAACTATAGATGAACCCAGTCAGAGGGATCCAGCCACATTTTTGTGAGTTTTAACTCTTGGAGTTCTAACAGATTCACTGTGAGAACCTGTGAGATCAAAGAAAAATTTCCTTGGCCTTCTAGCGCAAGGAGGGAATAAGCAACCACTTTAGAATACATCAGAGGACTCTGTTCTAACTAACAGCAGGACTCTGTCCTGCCCTCAAGAGAGACTGTTTTATCAGAGCTTAACCTATTGGGGTTTTATCAGAACCTAAGTGACCTGGAGGAGGAAAAATAGAACTGCAGCACCCTCTAGCCATTCTATATTACCTCAGAGGATGAAACGAACAGAGAAACAATTGTGAAGTTCACAGCCCACAGGCACATGCTCTCTGAGAGACTGAGACCTAATCCTAAAACTATAGAATGCTCCCCCCCCCCCCAGCTTACCACTACATCACTTAGGTTTATTTACCACGGGGCCATTTACCCAATATAGCATATCTACCTTTCAACCAAAAAATAACAAAACATATTGAATGGCAAAAACAAAAAAACAACAACAACAAAAAAAAACAATTTGAAGAGGCATAGTAAGCATTGGAATCAACCATAGTGAGCATGTTGAAACTATCAGACTGTAAATTTAAAAGAATATAATTAACATGCTAAGGTCTCTAATGGAATAAGTAGACAACATGAAAGAACAGATGGGTAATGGGAGCAGAAAGATAAAAATTCTAAGAAAGAAAAAAAAGGATAGAGATCAAAGAGACTGTAACAGAAACGAAGAATGCCTTTGATAGGCTCATTAGTAGACTGGACACGGCTAAGGAAAGAATCTACGAGCTTGAGGATATGTCAATAGAATCCCCAAACTGAAAAGCAAAAAGAAAAATAGAATGGAAATTTCAGAGCAGAGTATCTCCAAACTGTGGGATGACCTCAAAAGATAGAAGTAACATGCACAAAATGGGAAGAAGAAGAAGAAAGAGAAAAAGGAATAGAAGAAATATTTGAAGTAACTGTTTCACAATTTCTTACTCTAGGACTAAATTTCTAGTCTTTATCTTTACTGCTTCAATCAATAGCATATTTTTATTTTTTTAATTTTTTAAAATTTTTAAAAATTTATTTATTATAGTGAGAGAGAGAGAGAGAGGCAGAGACACAGGCAGAGGGAGAAGCAGGCTCCATGCACCGGGAGCCCGATGTGGGATTCGATTCCGGGTCTCCAGGATTGCGCCCTGGGCCAAAGGCAGGCGCTAAACCGCTGCACCACCCAGGGATCCAAATAGCATATTTTTAATTTATATACTGTGTTACTATTTTGAAATATTTCACCAAAGTGTTTCAAAGGCAAAGTCATCTTTACATTTTATTTATTCAAAACTATCTCATGTGGTTTGGAAAAAACCTCTTTTCGGGATCCCTGGGTGGCGCAGCGGTTTGGCGCCTGCCTTTGGCCCAGGGCGCGATCCTGGAGACCCAGGATCAAATCCCACGTCGGGCTCCCGGTGCATGGAGCCTGCTTCTCCCTCTGCCTGTGTCTCTGCCTCTCTCTCTCTCTCTCTGTGTGTGTGACTATCATAAATAAATAAAAAAATTTAAAAAAAAAAAAAAAAAAAAAAAAGAAAAAAACCTCTTTTCTAATTTGTGAAATTAGGAAAATACAAGAGTATGTGAGCATTTCCTCCAGGGAATAAATGTTAAGTGGCTATTGATTACTCATTTCATTAATCGCCTTTGCAAAAATAATAAAATTATTTAACGTAGACTTCTAAAGCATTTGCCAGAACATGTGATCTTTGCACTTTCTGTATTTGCAAAAATACAGATACAGCAGAGTAAAACATAGCATTGACAAGGGCTTGAAGAGAAAAGAGAAAGTTAATTAATTTGAACAGGAAAAAAAAGTCCTTTAGAGCATTATAAACTACACAGGAAGCAAGTAAAGAGATTCTGACAGTAGTACTCAAGGATGCATTCTCTCTATACTCACATCACCTTTGCAAAGCTCCTTCCTCATACTCAGTCCTAGAGAGGCCAGTCTAAATACCAACACTCACGTCTCATATCATAGCTGATTAATGATGATATATTTGGAATTTCTATTATATTTTATCCATTTTGTTTGGCCAGGGATATATAGTCGCCTATCCACGTTTATAAGATTCCAAATATATATCTCCTCAAAACATGATACAACTCTAACTACATAGAAACAGCTTCAAAAGTATTTATCTCAAAGACACACAGCCCAAAGATTTGAGAAATCAAGACACATTTCTTTGAGTCTATAGTCTTTAAGTTATATCCATTCCTCTTCCAGGTATTATTATTATTATTATTATTATTATATCTTTTGACTGGATTCATGAAAAAGCCCTACTAATAAACTCGTTTTTTAAGAATTTTATTTATTTATTCATGAGAGACACACAAAGAGAGGCAGAGACACAGGCCGAGGGAGAAGCAGGCTCCAAGCGGGGAGCCCGATGTGAGACTTGATCCCAGAACACCAGGATCACAATCTGAGCCAAAGGTAGACACTCAACCACTGAGCCACCCAGCTGCCCCCTACTAGTAAACTCTTAATTAAAACTTAAACGCTCCCAAATAGGAAAATTACAAGAAGAATTACTATTTACAAAAGGAGAATACAGAAAGAGACAGAAAAAAAAAAAAAAAAAAAGAACATTGATAATGGGACTAGAACCAATTCCACATAGTAGATCACAGAAATTTTAAGACATAGGGTAGGATCAGCAAATTTTCAGGTGCATCCATTTATCTAATCACTGCTTCAAAGGAAAGTGAATTCCTTGGTCTGCAAATCTGGCTGCAGCCAGGTCCTGCCTGGTGACAGGGCTCTGTTTTGGGAGAGTATATCTTGGGAGGAGCAGGACCCCTTGAGCTACTGACATTCTTCATGTATTTTCTGTACCCTAAGCACATTAAATCCTTAATTTGAAAAATAAAAATAAAAATCCACAACTTGAATGATAAAACTTCGAATTTTTCTCTATAAATTTCATTTTAGGGAATTCGCTTGCCTTGTAAACCTGTGTCAGAAATGTTGTCATAAACATTGGATCTTCTTACCAGTAAGATTAGTGAGTAAGTACAGTTAGAACTAAGAATAGTTAGACCTAACAGACACCTAACTTTCTATTGTTTGGCAGCAACTGGACATCATTTCATTTTCCTGCTTTTAATGGATGTTGCCTCATTGTACTAACTGAAAAAAAAAAATGTATTTCTAGGGTGTTTGTGTTGTCTAAAATATCTTAGAATTTTAATTCTAATGATGCATTATAAATTCCAAACCCAGACTTACAAGGATAGGATAGATTATGTTTTGGGGGATAATTCATGGTGTACTATTATTTAAGTCTTTTCAGTGAGTTTTTTTTTTTTTTCTTGTCATGTCCTTCCTTTTAAAATTAACTAAAGTTCATAGTTTGATTCCCTCTGGTTTTACCTAATGCTCTACTTCTGTTGCAGGATACCACATTATATTTATTTGTCATATCTTCTTAGGTTCCTCTTGGCTGTAACACTTTCCCCGAATTTCCTTGTCTTTGAAGACCCTGACAGTTTTGAGTACTGGTAAGGTATATTATAGGATGCTCTATGTTAGAATTTGTCTGATTTTTTCTCATGATTATCCTGGGGTTTTGAGTTTCTAGAGGGAAGATCACAAAGGTTAAGTGCCACTTTCATCACATCATATCCAGGGAACATACTATCAACATGATTTATAACCGTTGATGTTGACCTTGATCACCTGTCTGAAGTACTGTTTGTGAGGTTTCTCCATGGTAAAGTTATTCTGTTCCCCCCTCCAGTCTGTACCGGTGGGAAGGAAATCACTATGTGCAGCCCACACTTAAGGAGTGAGGAGTTATGCTCATTTCTTTAGTGTGGAGTACCTGCAGAATTTATTTAGAATTATTCTTCACTGTTAGATCTGACTTGTGTGTCTCATTTTTTCAATCATTTATTTATATCAATGTGGACTCATTAGTATTTAAGTTTTGGATTATAATCTATTTTATTTATTTTGTTGCTTGAATTGTTTTAGCTTTCCCATTGGGAGCTCTTTCATTTGGCCCATATACTCATTTGATACACCCCAACTATGTGAGAGAGGTTGCTCATTTGTTTTTTTAAGAATTTTTTTACTTTATGGCACAATGAGATGCTCCCAATTCATCTTGTGTATTTTCTAGCCTTATCTTAAATTCAGTTATTACCCCCCAAGGAGCTCTCATTCCATTTATTGAAGGGTCTTAGAAACCAAAATCCGGGCACTTGGTGTGCTTGTTGCTACTGGTATGTAATTAATTTTAGGCTTTTAGTTGCTTTACAGATGACAAAGCAAAGAATTATATGTTTGCATGCCAAGCTGTGCGTACACACATCTCTATAAATACATAGGTATATAAAGGCAAAAGTACTTCACATTAGTACTGTTATCTAGTTGATAAAGTTATTTTCCCATAGGGTATAGGTTAAGAATTATGATACTATTATACAAGAATACTGGAATTGAATAATTAAGTAACTGGCTAATGAATGACAGAAATCAGATTTCTTATAGATTATCAAGGGGGTTGATGCATATGGTAATAGATTTGTGTTGGAGAAATCAGTAAGAATTCATTTTAAACATAATGTTGATACTGATGGTTACATCTAGTAATATTTCCTTTTTTATTGCTTTGTATTTATTTGTATTATTTATTTCTTCTTTTCAATCTCTCTGACTCAGTTAAACCATGATTTTATTTTTCTCATTTCTGACATATATATATAAATATATATATATATATTTATATATATATATTCAGAAATTTGACACTGAGCCATAATTATTTTTCCCACATCTTCTTCCCCATTCCCTTCTTTATTTTTTAAGTTCCTAAAAATATCATATTTTGTGTTGCTTTTTATTTTTTTACTTTTATTTTTTATTTTTTAAGAAATTGTTTTGAGAGCAATTTTAGATTTACAACTAAATTGAGAAGTATAGAGATTTCTCATATATCCTTCACCCCTGTATATGCATAGCGACCACCATTGTTAACATTACTTACCAGAATGGTACACTTTATCAAGGATAACCACCCAAAGCACATAGCTTACTTTGGAGTTCATTCTCGGTGTCTTACATTCTAAGACTTTGGACGAATGTACAATGACCTATATCCATAATTATAATATCATACATAGTATTCTTACTATCCTAAACATTTTTTGTGCTCTGCATATTCTTCTCTTCCTTTTTCCCCTCCCCCACAATGACTGATCTTTTTAGTGTCCCCATAGTATTTTTTACCTTTTTCAGAATATCATATAGTTGGAATGATATAGTATGTAGACTTCTCTAGTTGGCTTCTTTTTTCTTAGTTATATGTATTTAAGGTTTCTTCATATCTTTTCATGGTTTGATAGTTCATTTTGTTTTATTACTGAATAATAGTCCATTGTCTGAATGTACCAATGTTTGTTGATCCATTCACCTACTGAAGGACATCTAGGTTGCTTCCAGAATTTGAAAATTACAAATAAAACTTCCATAAACATCAGCTTTTTATGTGAACATACACTTTTGTTTCCTTTGAGTAAATACCAAAGAATGCAATTGCTGGAGTGCATGGTAAGAGTATGTTTAGTTTTGTTTAAAAACAAAACAAAACAAAACAAAACAAACAAAAACAAAACAAAACAAAAACAAAACAAAACAAAACAAAAAATCTGCTAAACTGTCTTTCAAAGTGATTGTACCATTTTGTATTCCCAGCAGTAATAAAAGAGAGTTCCTGTTACTCCACATCCTTGCCAACATTTGATATTATCAGTGTTGTGAATTTTGTCCATTCTAATAGGTGTTTAGTGGTATCTCACTGTGTTTTAATTGGCATTTTCCTGGTGGCATATGATATGGAGTATCTTTTAATATACAAATATACTTTGTACCTTTACCTTGTATCCACCTACCTTGCTACATCTAGCTACCTTGCTAAAGAATTTGTATTTTCTACATACACAATCATGCCTTTACAAAACTGATAACTTAATTTCTTGCTTTGAAAATGAGTATCATTTTGTTATTGATTCCTTATATTGCTAAGATTTGGTACTATATTTTCTGCAAGTAGTGATAGCACCTGAATCTTTTTTGCTTACTATATTTTTCACAAAGAACATAGTTTTAGGGGAATGGCTCACCCGTGCTACCTAGCTGACCTTGCATATATTCATAAAAGGAAAGCCTTAAACTGCAGCTTATTTGAGTCTTGACAGCACACCTTATGATCTGGGAACATGAGAGTATGCGAGGCCTTTAAGGATCTTCTAGGAAGCCATTGCTCACTTGTCTGTTTATCTCTCCTGGAAGGCAGTTACAAGACAGTTTTTCATCACGTCCTGTGTCCATTGAGTTATGGGGCTTCCTGTCAATTCTTCTCAATGTAGAGCTGTAAAATATAAAACCACTTAGCTCTGGTCCAGATTTGGCTCCTCAAAATCAGGATAGTCTACAACTTGCAGTGTGATCATTCAGCTTTTTTGGTTTCAGTGTCTTGGGCAAGGGCCCAGGGAACTGGCACCTTTGGTTTTTATTTCTTTTTGCTGTCCAGTCAACTCTCTAAATCTGAAAGTGGCTCATTGTATCTTTGTTAGTGAAGTGATCATCCCTTATCTTGTATTTTGTGAACCTCCATGATTCTTTCATATTAGATATTTATTATAAATGTATTTTCGTAAATATTTGTGTATGCTTCAAAAGAATATACAAGTAGATATAAAGTCTATAGATATTAATTTGGTTTTTATTGGAAATCATGTTGAAAGAAATTAATATTTTTGTAATTTTGACAGTTCCAATCCATGGACATTATATATCTCTTCACTTATATAGGACTTCTTTATTTTTTTAATGATATTTATAGTTTTTTTGTGTATTTATAGTTTTTGATGTAGAGGTTTTACATGCCTTGATTGAATTTTTCCTCAGTACTTCATGTTATTTATGTTATTTAAAAATTGTTCATTTGGCATCTGTTTATTCTTGGTATTTAAAAATGCAACTAATTTTTGTACATTTACCTTGTATCCACCTACCTTGCTACATCTAGCTACCTTGCTAAAGAATTTGTATTTTCTACATACACAATCATGCCTTTACAAAACTGATAACTTAATTTCTTGCTTTGAAAATGAATATCATGTTGTTATTGATTCCTTATATTGCTAAGATTTGGTACTATATTTTCTGCAAGTAGTGATAGCATTCATCTATGTCTTGTTCTTTTTTATGATTATTTATTTATTTATTTATTTGAGAGAGAGCAAGAGAGAGAGAGAGCACCGAGGGAGAGGGGGAGGGAGAAGCAGACTCCATGTTGAGCAGGAAGCCCTATGCGGTGCTTGATCCCAGGACTCTGAAATCATGACCTGAGGCAAAGGCAGACACTTAACCATCTGAGCCACCCAGGCACCCCATGTCTTGTTCTTCATTTCTAGGTAAACCTGTCAATAATTTACCATTAATTATGATATATGCTGTAGCTTTTTAAAAGATTTTATCAGATTAAAAAATTCCTATGTCTTATATGCTAAGAAAATTTTCTGAATTCAATTGCATTTCAAAAAACATCGACTGAGTATTTGCTAACAAGAAATTACTGTTTTGAGATATGTGTAATACTTATATTGTTATATTACACAACATTCCTTACATTTTATTTATTTATTTATTTTTACAATTTTACTTATTTATTCATGACAGACACAGAGAGAGAGGCAGAGACACAGGCAGAGGGAGAAGCAGGCTCCATGCAGGGAGCCCGACGTGGGACTCCATCCTGGGACTCCAGGATCACACCCCAGGCTGAAGGTGGCGCTAAACCACTGGGCCACCGGGGTTGCCCACATTTTATTTTTTTCTAAGATTTATTTATTATTTGAGAGACAGGGAGAATACAAGTGGGAGGAGGGGCAGAGGGAGGAGAGAAATAATCTCAGGTAGATTCCCCACCTAGCAAAGAGCCTAATATGGGGCTCTATCTCACACATCTCACCACCCTGAGGCGGTGACTTGAGCCAGAATGAAGAGATGACCATTTAACCAACAGAGGCAGCGAAGTGCCCCCAAATTCCTTATATTTTAGTAACACATTATAGAACATATAGAGATGAAATTATGTGATGCTAAGGATTTGCTTCAAAATAATTTGGGAGAGGCAAATAATTTGGGAGACTGCCCATGTTGGTTTGGGTTCATTTTATTGCCTTATTTTTTAATATGCTGAAAATCCTCTATAATGAAAAAGGAAAAGTTGAAAGAATATCTTTTTTTTTAATAATAAATTTATTTTTTATTGGTGTTCAATTTGCCAACATACAGAATAACACCCAGTGCTCATCGGTCAAGTGCCCACCTCAGTGCCCGCCACCCAGTCACCCCCACCCCCTGCCCTCCTCCCCTTCCACCACCCCTAATTCGTTTCCCAGAGTTAGGAGTCTTTATGTTCTTCTCCCTTTCTGGTATTTCCCACTTATTTTTTCTCCTTTCCCCTCTATTCCCTTTCATTATTATTTATATTCTCCAAATGAATGAGACCATATAATGTTTGTCCTTCTCCGATTGACTTATTTCACTCAGCATAATACCCTCCAGTTCCAACCATGTCGAAGCAAATGGTGGGTATTTGTCGTTTCTAATGGCTGAGTAATATCCCATTGTATACATAGACCACATGTTCTTTATCCATTCATTGAAAGAATATCTTGAAATAAAATTTTTAACACTAAGTTACTTAAAATAAACATATTAAGTTTAATTCAGTGTCCCTTACCGCCCCCCCATTCACCTTCACCAATAGCAGTTGACATTTCTTGACCTTATATAAATTTCTCTTCATTCTGTTTTATTTCCCATGGCAAATTAACAACATCAGAAATAGAAAGTAAAGCTATTTGTTAGCCCTAAATTTACCTTAGCCCTTCTTATATAGAAACTAAACATATTACTGACTGTTACCTCATAATACAAATGAGAAAGATTAAATCTAAATAACAATGCTAGAAGCCAATTAAAGTGGACCTGTGTGTGTGCATGCATGTGTGTGCCATATACACACATTATACACACACACACACATATGTTTATATGGAAAGAAAGAGAGGGAGAGAGAGAGGCAGAATGAGCATGAATTCATGATACCACAATTCAGTGCTAAGCTTAATATGTTAAACTTCCAAAGCTTAATTTTCTTCATTTATACAAGGTTAAAAGACCATTCAATTATAAAGATTAAATGAGACACTGTGCCTGAAGTTTTAACATCATTTTTGGCACATAATATGTGCCCAATAAAATTGGTCTTTAATTTATGACCAAGAGGATTCTAAGCTTGGCTTTAAGTCAAACGTCAGGAAAAAGAGTTTCTCCTTTGTTGATAATGAAGCAATCCTAGTAACCTGTACCCTTTTCCAGAATGGGTTGAGTAAAGTTTGAATGTAGGTAGTGTGATTTCCTATACTAAAGTGTCTCTTTTCAGAACAGGTATAGGAAATGCATGTTTAGTTATGTTTCATAATCTTAGGCAATCCCTGAATGCATCTCAGCTTAAACTCTAAAGGCTTTGGGAGGATCCAGGGCATTGCACTCTGAAACTTAGACCTCTTTTTCCCTCTACGGCCACTGTACCAAACTTGAAGCCCAATCGAGGGTAGAGTTGGGGAGGAGACAGGCCTTCAGAGACAAGCTACCATTTCTGTTGTTGTCCCTGCTTATCAAGCAAACTACAGAAATGGTATAGATGCATATGTTTTTAAGAAAATCAAAATATCCTCTTCAGTCTCATATAAATATATTTTGAACTATATTCATGTTTAATATAAGTAGTCCTTTTATCTAGCTGCTTGGGGTTTCACTGATTCTTTTAACTCTACCTCAAGGTAGAATTTTAATTCACTCAGGTACAAATAGGCTTGGTTGAATGTGGTTGAATGTTTGAAAAGAATCACATTTTAGAGATGTCAATCTAGAAACATCTAGTCCAAACACCTACAATTGTAAGTGAAGAGACTGGCACAGAGAGGCTAAGTGCGTTGTACAAAGTTGCACATCAAGTTAATGACTGATCATGGAATCACTGATAGAGAAAAAGTGCCACTACTTTAAAGTCGTACTTGGAAAAATTTAAAGCTGTCTTTGGCCTTTGAAATTGTCTCCCTTCTTATTTTGTGGGTAAAATAACTAAGGTCCACAGAAGTTACACAGACGTGGTAGCTGGAACGGCACTCCTGACCACCAGTCTACTCTTTTCTCCATGCTGTGTTGCTACTGGTCTTTCAGGCATGTCTGTGATACAATACTTTTATCTGGGAAATTTAATTTTATGGCATAATGCACGATATAACTGTAATCACATCCATAGTTGTTTTATTAAGGCTATTGTTCTAGAGAATTAAATAGTATTTTACCCAATATTTCAACTAAGGAACTGCTTCTGCCCTATTTATTTGCTTGTCAGGTATATTCTTCTTTCTGGTCAACCTCTTTTTATTTCTGTTCTTCACCTTATTCTTTCTTTTAAAAATTCCCCTTTATATGGTTACCATGGAAATTGCTCTCTTCCCCTTCAATTTTTCCAGCCATTTGAAGCTATTCATTTTATGGGATATATATGGATCATCTTTAATTCTTTGGGGAGACATCCACCATAAGTGTTAATACTGAATTTATATTTTCCTGTTTCCATGTAGTGCATTTTCTCCACACTAAAAGCTTACCACACCCATCGAATGTTGATTTTAGCTGTATGTTATTTGTTACATGGAATCTCCAATAGATGTCACTAGACACCACCTAGTATAGCAAGCAAGTGTAAATGCATTTTACTCAACAAATAGATTTTTTTTTTTTGACAAAACTATATTGCTTTATGGCTCATCAGATTATGACTCTCTATGGTTCCACATATAATAAGGTCTAGGCTGACGTTGTAAAATATTTATAATGACATTAACAAAACAAATGGCTTACACTGAGATCCTCGATGTCTAAGTAATGTACACACTGCCCTTTATCCTGATGTTGTACCTGACTGCCAAATTAGGAAATGGAGAAAATATAGGAAGTTAAGAACTGTATCTAAAGCAGGGGTATTTAGTATTTGACTTTCAACTGGCATACGCTTCTTTTATAAGAAATCTCATTAGATTATTTCAAATTAGACTCTGAAAGCAAAGCAGTGGTCACATGTTTTTGTGGCGAATAGTGATTGCCCTGTGGTTTTCGCTCACATAACAGATTCAAAAAAATCACTTCTGTATGAAATTGGGAAAGGTCTCATTTGGATACTTTAAGACTGAGAAACTGAGTCTTACAGATGATGAATTGTCTGGCCAAAGCCACAAAAGACAATAGGGGCAGAACTAAGATTTCCATATAATTGGTGGTTTTATATTCCTTTTAGAAATGAAGAGCTAAGCTGATTCATCTACCTAAGAAGCTAAAATAGCCAGAGAAGGAAAATGTGCACAGCCAGCCTCATACAACAGTTACGTTGGCAAACATAATGATATCTAACAGTCATTAAGCACCTTATATGACAGTTGTATGTGGATCATCTTACATAATCCTCACAAGTATATTACATCCTGCCCATTTTTCTATTTAAAGACTTAAGTTATGTGGTGGTAATTATAAAGCATTGTTGCTACGGTAGTGAGAGAAATCTTGAATGGTCAGAGACATAGAATAATAACATTATAATGTGTATTGAACACCTACTTTAAGCCAAGCAAAAACAATAACAGCATTTATTGATCACTTACTATACGCCAGGAATTGTGCTAGACTCTTTATACAATCACATATATCTGTTATTCTAGAAAACAGCTTTGAAAAAAATGCTATTATTAACTAGTTAGGAAGAAACAAGAGAGTCAAGAAGGCAATAAATTGTGTAAAGTTACCTACCTACCAGGAATTGGAGTTAACATTTGAATCCAAAGTCTAGGCTCTATAATGTCTCATAGATGGCACTAGGGCTAGGAGCGTTGTGTGTGTGTGTGTGTGTGGGGGGGGAGATGTATTAAACATATAAAACATACACATATACATGCACATGCATACAAATATATACACATACATATACACACACATAACTCACTACAAAATTTAATGTGTAAGATGGCTAAATAATTCTACAACTAGGGAGTGGATTATAGGAAAAAAAGTCAAAAATTTATTAGCTAAATGTCTTAACCCATGATTTCCTTGCTGGTCCTAGAAATGAAGCATTGCTAAAAACAGTAAGAGCAGGAAAGAAAAGAGTGATTCCTCCCAAAAAAAAAGCAAACTTGTTAAAAGATTTCATTCTTTCACAAAGAATTGCAGGGGCTCCTGGGTGGCTCAGTTGGTTTCAGCTCAGGTCATGACCTCAGGGTGGGGACATGGTGCCCAGGTCTGGCTCTGCTCACTTGGGGTCCGCTTGAGATTCTTTTTCTCCCTCTGCTTCTGCCGCCCCCCGCCTTCCCCCCCCCACTATGCTCTCTCTCTCTCTCATAAGCAAACAAACATATAAATAAATCTTTAAAAAAAAGAATAGTAATGAAGGTGGGAGGGATATAGGAAAGGAGAAATAGCCTACTAAAAATTGAATGTTTGCTCTCATGTACCAAAAGTAATGATTCTGGAGGGACGCCTTGGAGGCTCAGCAGTTGAGCGTCTGCCTTCAGCCCAGGGCGTGATCCTAGAGACCCGGGATCAAGTCCCACATCGGGCTCCCTGTATGGAGCCTGTTTCTCCCTCTGCCTGTGTCTCTGCCTCTCTCTCTCTCTCAATCTCTCTCTCTCTCGATCTCTGTGTGTGTCTCTCATGAATAAATACATAAAATCTTAAAAAGAAAAAGTAATGATTCAGGAGCCTCTGGGCAAAAGTCAAAATTGAGCAAAAGGATGAAGATGAAGAAAAAGTGGCAAAATGCCTGTTTTATGCTAAGCCACCTGAGTCACCAAGACTAACTATATCACAAATCACCAAAAGACACAATGACACAGTGGTGAGTGCCACTTCAAACTACTTTTTTTTTTTGAAAATTAATCCCTTTCATATCATTGTATTACCTTGAGCAAATTCGTTAATGCTTTTCCTTGGGCCTCAGTTTTCACATCTGCAAAGTGAGGGTGAGAGACAAGATTATCTCTAGGATCTCTTCCAAACTTTGAAACAAAGACTTTTAAGTGGTATTGTTGCCATTGTTTTCTAAAGGAAGAAAAGTATGGCAATTGATTGATTGATTTAGAAAATCATTCTCCTCCTGTTTAAATCCCCAAAGCAACTGGTGCTACCTCCATTTGAAGTATTGATCTGTGGGATTTGCAAATATTGTGAGGATTTGTCATTATTTGGGCTCTGTCATTAGGAAACTACCACAGCACTGAAACAAAAGAGCCAATTAAAAGCACAGCAAACGTTTAGAATAACCTTGCTTCGAAAGGCTCATGCGTAGCTTCAGAATGCACTAAGGAAAAACCACAGAACTATTTTGCTTACTGCTGGCTCTGCCACTTGCTAATTTTAAGTCCATCAACTTTTTCCTTTTCCTCCTCTCTAAAATGCTAATAGTGTCAGTCTTACAGCATTGCTGTGAGGTAAGGATTCAGAATAGGGTGCTATCTGGTCATCCTTACTACTACCACTATCTTAAATAAATATTATAATATTACTGCTATTTATTCCTCTTGCACTTGTGTAGCTGGGTAGAAAGTGGCTATTTTTAAAAGTCATCTTTGATACCCAATTACAGTGATCTCATTTCAACCTATTCTGTTTGGTTTTTCTTTTCTTTCCCTTCTTCTCTCTCTCTCTCTTTCCTTTCTTTCTTTGAGTCATAATGTATAACAGATGACACTTTTGAAGATCTCATGGAAACACAATTAAGTGGACACTAGAGTTGATTAGATTAATTATGTTTTTTTAATATGCTTTATTTTTATTTTATGCTGCTAAGACATACTCATTTTAATCTAGTTCAATTGCCAAACTCCATGGTTATAGAAGTATGCCCAAGTTATCCAAATATTTGCCTAGAAACCCATTTTCTCACAGGGCTGGGCTTTGTGGAATTCTCTGTTCCCTTTATATTAGTGTGAAGTGATGCTGACTGTAGCTCTAGATTTCCTTCCCCCCTCAGCCTTCTCTCCCCTTTCTTTTCTCTATGAAAGGTCATCATTCTATTTGAGTCAGTCACTGGTGTAACCTGGTCCACCTCAGCAGGACACATCAGGTGGCTGTTTCTGTTTAATTTCTGGAGTTATTCCAAAACAAAAAATGATCTCCAGCCCCACCCAAGTCAATCTCTTTTCCTTCTCTTGACGAAATTCCAGGATTAGAAATCCATTTCTCTGTGTAAATCAATAACCTCTCCAGGCAATCTCTTTCAAAATGAAGATACTCAAGGGAGTGTTCATCATTAAGCTCTTAACACCTCTGTGTGAAGGATTTTCATCAGCTTTTTCCCACTATGAAACAACAGCTTGACCCTGCAAGCCAGGCTTGGGTGGTGTGGGGCTGAACAGAAACCTAGGCTGAAAAAAAAAAAAAAAAAAAAGAGAGACTTGGCTTCAGAAAGGGAGGGGTGATAGATTTGCATACAGTTCAAATGTTTCTACAGCAGCCTCCACAGGAGCACTTTTAGGCACTGGAGCATACCTTTTCTAATTGAAGGGCCACTAAGGTGCGAAATATGGAAGAGTTACAGAGGATAGTCTGTCTCCACCAGCTGTCCCAGTAGTTCCTCTGGGGCAGATAAGTCCTGGCAACAAAGGTCAGTGGTGATCGGAGCTTTGGGGAAGGTTAGGAAAGCAGAATCAGTAGGTGAGGTGTATACGTGGGTGGCTGGGTGAACAAACAGAAATCCAGGTTCCTGGAGCCAAATCCAACCACCAGTACAGATCGGAGATGCCCACGAGAGGAAAGTTTTAGCCACATATGTGCAGAAATAGTTTTTAGAAACTGATAGCAGAACAGGCACAACATAAGGGCAGGGGGTACTCAGAATGCTCACAGCCCACACATTAGAAGAGGACACTTATGACAGTCTATTTTTATCTCTCCAACTATTCCTTTCCTGCATGCTACTAAATTTGCCTTGTTCTCCAATTTTCACAAAAACAAGGTCAAAACTCTAGCTTAATAGTTTCGATGAGACAGCTGATCTAATTATTTTCTTGCTTGCTTCTACTCCAAGGAACCAGAAGTATTTATTGGGGTGCAAGCAACAGGACAGCGGGACACTCTGCCTTCCCTTTGATCTGCATCAACCATGCAAATCAGCAGTCTCTCAATTCCCCAGGACCTGAAGCCAAGCCACGCCAACGGGAGGCGTGAGGACTGTACCTCTGCCCTCTTGCCCATTGTGTTCTTGACTGTTTTCCTTGAGAACTTTCAGAGAAGATCATGTTAGCTGTAGACAGATGCCCTATTCTCTCAGTGCAGAGACATATAATTGGGCAGGATTAGGAAGTACCAAGGTGAATTTGATTTTTGTCCGGTGAAAATTGTCTCAAACTAATACATTAATTTTTTTCCACCTTTGTTCTAAGTTAAAATGTGTTAAGTCTTCCCTTAGTCCATTGCAATTCAAAATAAACAAGTTAAAAAATTTCAAGATTAACTCTTTGAGAAGGACATTTGAAAGCAAACTTTGCAGAATCTTAGCTAAGGGCTCACTTGTGGGTGGCAGGGGTTGTTTCCAGACCTACAATCCATTTCTGATCATTCTTAAGAGGTTTTTCAGAAAAGAATAACCTCACTATTTAAGTTTCTGGCACCACCTGGGAGTCCAGCTTTTTCTCTCTCTTGTGTGCAGATGAGCAGTTCATATTATGGACATAATCTCTGTCCATTTACCTGGAAAGAGTAATGTCCAAGAGGTGGAGCTTGTAGACAAACCAAACATCCTGTTGAAGCAGAGAGAGTTACAGTACAAACAACCTGTCTTGTCAGAAAATGGCAGAACTGGAGAGAGATTATGTGATTATGTCCTACAGTTTTTTTTTAAAATGCCATTTGAACGTAAATAATACAATAGTTTCAAGCCACATCAAACGTATATTCCCTAATTTGGATTCTGAGATTATAAAAACATTCAAAATTAAAGTTAGTTTCATTTTCCTCCTGGATTTGGCAACATTTGAGCAAGAGGATCATTGACCAAAAGATTTTCTTAGATCAACTTGTTCTCCTTTGAGTCTCTTTTTAAAAGAGCTTAGGGGTAACGAATGCAATTTCACATGCTCATTAAGCCTAACTTGCATGGCTTAAAAATAAGGAAATATTTTTTTTTTTTGCACTCTTTTCCTTTGGAAATTCATACAAAGACTCATTCAAACACAAAGAAAATGGATGTATATGTGTGTATATCACCAGACATTTGGAATGACTTACGTGCTCTGTTTCTCAACCCTCTGAAGTTGGCAGAACAGGATAGGTACAATCCTATTTTCACCAGTCTATAGCTTGAAGTACAACTGAGGTTCAAGGAAATGACATGACTGGCATAAGGATGTGAAGGTTATAACCGGCACAGGCAGACTTGAAGGCAGGTATGTGTCTTCCAAGTTTCTGGCAAGTACGGAAATGCTGTTTCATTTACAGGAAGTGGACATTCCTCTGAAGAAAGCTGGCCCACATTGTGCTGTTCCCTAAAGCTAAGCTGCTATCTTGCAATGGTTACAACAGTGTCATCGTTTTGTCCTCCGGATCACAGACCAAAATTATCTACTTTATTCTACATAATGTAGAAGAGAGCATACCCAGGAATTATGGTATTCCTGAGTAGCGACCCAGGGCCTGCCATGACCTTTCAGTGAACTTGAGCCTGGGCAGCAGGTTGGAGAGCCCCAGAGTGGTCAGGTGACCACATTGCCATCTGCAGTTCTGGACTGGTCATCTGGCCAGTGCTGACCTTTCGGAACATGATCCAGTGAAATCCAAACCCTGAGAGCGGCTGGCAGGCAAAATCTGCTCCTCAATGTCAGTTTCACTGCTGAGTTGTTTAATTGTCCACTACAACTTGTAAAGGGCCCATTAGGCTCAGGTCATGAACCCCCCATTTAGCATTAATGGATAATCAAATCCTATTTGATTGGAAATGCTTTTGTCTTAATTGTGCTTCTTTCGTAATTATAAATACCTACCACTTTACTAACATAAACTTTAATATAATGATACTCCTTAGGACTGACTTTAAGAGAATAACACCTATTGAAGCTGTTCCATCAAGAGACTATCATTTTATTAAAATTGTATCCCCAAACTACATAATAATGATACACATTGCAATGGTGTTCTAGTATGTTAATAGAGTGGATTTTAATAATTTATTCTCTGGCAACTTTTTAAAAGGCAAAGGTTACATTATTTTTCTGGTATGAAATTGATCTCCCTCCATCTCATGTAACCTGAAAGTTTACCAGATCTTTACCCAATGATCATTCATTCAGTCATTCAGTCACCAAAAATTTATTGAACATCTGCCAACTGCTCTACGGTCCTGTCTACCAGGACAACAAAGATGAATAAAAGTATGTTCATGAGGGACTTGTAGCTTAGTTGGGATAAAAGACCTATTAAGATAAATTATGAAACAATCTGATAAAGAAACTAGGCTTTTTATTTTTTATTTTTTTGCATATGGAGTCACAGAGTATATGTGGCTGATAGCTTTAAGAGTAAAAAGCTAACGAAAGCTTAGGACATGTTGAATTTGAGCAGCTAATGAAAACCCAGAAGGAAATGGCTAGAAGGCAAATAAATCTCAGGAGTAAGGTTAAGCTGGTGTTATACATGTTGGAAAGAGCTTCGTATAAGTAGTAATTGAGCCATGGAAGTTTTTATCACAAAGAAAGGAAGAAGTTCAAGGAGAGACTATTAAGGAAAACTTTCATTTAAGGTATAGAAGAAATTAGAAATAGAGAAATAAAATGAAAACTCTAACAGCACATCGTTATAACCACTAAGAAAGGGAAGAGTTTGAACGTATGAAATATAGTGCAGGTATCATGATACTTGAATAGCTAACGGTACTAACATTAAGCAGAGACCACACAAGTTGGAAAACCCACTGATCTTGAATCCAAGTTGAATAGCTTGGGTTTAAAGTCTTGTCTAATACTAATTTCCTTTGGTTCCAGAGGCAGTAATCTATTCAGCCCAGACCTCACTGAACCCAAATTTAAAGTTAGGATGTGAAAGTCCTAACTACCTCTTTTTTCATAAGGTATCTGGGAATGAGAAAACTGGAGTTTTCTAAGAAAAGCTACTCTGTAAATGTAGATGTCTCATTTTCCAAGTGGCTTATACCTACTTATAAGACTAAGACTATTGAAAGTGAAAACCTTCATCTAAATAGGTGGCAATTATTTAATTACGTGACAGTCATATGTTATATGTATCTGCACATAACATGTTCTTTAAAAACGTGTACCACATAACTCTAAGGTAATTCTCCAAAGAGGCTATTAGTCTGTTGTGTCACAGGATATTATGTTATTAATAATACACAGATGAAAGAAAATTGTCCAGTTAATGTGGTTAGCTAGAGACACAAATTGAGAGTCAAGATTCATTGGTTCTATTTTGAGCTCCACCACTGACTCTGAGCTTTCAGAAGTCACATATTCTTCAAAATAATATTGATCCCTCACAAGTGTACAGGATTTTAAAGCCAGATAATTTTGAAATTCTTTGAAATCTTCTAAAGCAGCTGCATTTTTTTTTCAATTAGCAAAGGATCTTACAAGTTTTCAAAAGTGGATGTCAGGTGTGTGCTGTTATACACTCACATTGCAGAGAAGGGCTTTGAAATATTTTACATTTACATAGAAGCATTTTTAAAAGATAAATTTACTAAATGAGCCATGAACATGATCTCATTTGCAAAAGGACTAGGATCTGAAGTAGATATGTAAGCAATAGTTCTAACAAAAGGAGATAAAGAAATATGTAACAAGGAGGTTTTAAAATAAATGTAGATCCTGAATGCATGCAGGCTCTTGTAAAATATTTAACTGTTATTTAATTTCGAGACAAATTACAGTATCAGATGATGTCTGTGTTTTCAAAGTTAATCAGGAAATATAGTATATGGAACTCAAATGACTGACAAATTCCCTATGAAGGCTGCCAATTAGAGCCTTGTATGGGTGGGCTAAGGCTCCAGGAGTTTTCATTTTACTTCTGTTTCTCTGTTGGAGTTCCTTTCAAGCTGTCAGAGCTTGGGAAGAACCTGGGCTTTGGTTGGTTTTTTTTTTTTTTTTTTTAATACCTTTCATTTTCCTACATGTAGTCAAGTTTTGAAAATTTAAACATGATAAAACTCCATGGGACATGACATGATTCAGTTAACATTTTGACTGTGTAATGATTCACAACTTAATATCGATAAAAGATTAAGACAGAAAAGATGGTTATTGCTAGGAAAAAAAATTATCATGTGAGGTGTGGATTGCCAAAAATGTCATCTCTCCCTTAAGTTGTGTTAGGGTTTCTTAAAATTGCTTCAAAGGACATGGAGGAAAATTCTTGCTGTGGCTTATATATTAAAGGGTGTTACCAACAGCAATCATATGCAAGTTTAAAATTCTTCATTATGTTTTACACATAACAGACTTTTATATAATTGCACATATAAATATGTACATAAAATTGCACATGTGTATACATATATCATAAAAGAGTGTTTAGGATTTCTTTTTTTTTTAAAGATTTTATTTATTTATTCATGGGAGACACAGAGGGAGAGAGGCAGAGACACAGGCAGAGGGAGAAGCAGGCTCCATGCAGGGAGCCCGTTGTGGGACTTGATGCCAGGACCCCGGGATCACACCCTGAGCTGAAGGCAGACACTCAACAGCTGAGCCACCCAGACGTCCCTGTTTAGGATTTCTTGAACAACTAGTACCTCTCCTGAATTTATGTTGTCCATTCTTTTTAAAATTATTTTCCTTTATATTTTATAGTCAACCATGGCAGGATTTTTAGTTTCCACAATTAAGTAATATTTTGGTTTCAGAACTACTGCTTCTGTGGGAAGGGAAATTTGTCACCTCTCCTCTTCTCTCTTACTATTTTGCTCCATGGCCTTTCCTAACTCTCTTCTCTTGAACCAATGGTAATGTATGCGTTATTAGAGTGTTAGAATCTATTGAGGGAGTTTGGCAAGAAAAGGCAAGGAATATGAACACTACTCTAAGATTATTATTGGAGCAAATTAGCAAGAAACTGGGTATAACCTGTATCCATCTAGAAGGGATGGGTTAAACAACAGTATAATCACATGGTAGAATATTTTTCAGTTTTATAGGAGACGTCTATAAAACTGAAAGTAAGATAAAGGCCAATGTTCACAATATACTATCTTTTGTGTATTAGGGGTTTACACTACTAAAGCATATTAATATTTTCTTGCATTTGCATAAATAAACTATAAGGATAAGAAATAAATTAATAAAAATGATCGCTTATGGGAGTATATGAGGATGAAGCAGTAGTGAGACTTCTTAATATTTTTTAAAATTTTTGAGCCATATGAGTGCATTACCGCTTAATAAAAATGCAGAAAAGCACTTAACAAATGTTTGTTGAATGAATAAATGATTGAATGAATTAGAAGACTTAAACTTAGCTATGTTGACAATTTAAAAAGAGCTTAGTTAATTTCCCTAGTAATTGCTGCTGTATTCTGAATCTATAATTCCCTAAAACTCGGTGGACCAAATTCTCATCAAAATACACAATTCATTTGGAATCCTACTTTGTTCTGAGGCATCTTTATGCCTATAGTTTATTTATATTTTTAAAATAAAGTTTAAGCTACTCTAGCATGGAAATGATCTTTGTGTTTATTTTTTTTCTTTCTCCATCGTTTCATACCAGGCCATAATCATAGCTAATATTCAATAAATCATCAACCTCTATAAATTCTATTAATGTGTCATATAAGTGATGCTTATTATAGGACATAAAATTTAGATATCTTTTATCTTCATTCAAATTAATCGAGTCATATCATTTTACAATGATATGAGTCCTAGTGATATGTCATATATTCAGAAATAGTGGCTTTGGATGCGTTCCAGGTTACAATAAATCCCGAAGTTCCTTTGGATGACCAATTCGAATATGTGGTGATAATTGATAGTGCTTTGGTGTGCCTCAGTCCTCATACTGTTATTAGGGAATCTTGTCTAGGAATAATACGCTTTTATTTTCCTTCCTTTCCCTTCAGGGAATTTGAAGTTTCCTGTCACTGCACACCTTACCCAATCACTCATCGTGACCAAAAACAATCAAGTGAAAAACAAAAAAGTGGACTGACTACCTTTGGTTAATTATTAGAACTTTTTTCCAGCATAAGTTGTAGTGTTTGTTTTATGAAAAGTTTCTGGGTCTCTATTTAAAGTATTTTGCTTTGCCATTCTCCCCAGAGGCTTCCTTTCATACTGTCTTTGGATCCAGACTATGAGAACATTTCATTGTAAAGCTTATTTTCAATTTTCTTATTGGGGAAGTCCTTTCTGTTTATTTATTTTCAAAATTGTGACTCTTGCTTTAGAATGAAGACAGCTGTTCACAGTATTTGCTTTGAATCAAGGTAATGTTAAGCAAGTAATAGACACTCAAGGAATAAATAATAAGGTTTCAAAATTGAAATTTATATGTGAAGGCTAATTGTCTGTAAATACTTAGTCACTAATGAAAAGTTATTATTGGAAATATTATCTCCACTTATTTACACTAAAGTCTGTAAGAGTAGTATGTGAAGATGAATAACACCTATAATAATATTTGTTAAATAACAGACTTGGAAAAGATATTTGGGCATTATACTTGAAAAGAGTGCTCTGGCAATGAATTGTTTAGAGAGTGCTGTTCCAAAATGCTTTATGGAAGAGACAAGGTTTCAACAAATTTCATAAGAATTTGAAAGGATATGACAACAGAAAAGATGGAATAGCCATTCTATTTGGGGTTTTCTGTAGGTTCATCTGGCTGGTTAAACACATTAGACTGAAAAAAGCAGTGGAGCTGAAAAAGAGAGAAGTGTGATGCAGAGGGCACAATGAGAATTGGATCTCAAATAGAGAATATAAACTTGAAGCCACAAATGTGTTTCATTTGGCTCACATTGAATTAGTTCCAACTCCTACATATTGGAGATTTCACATAAGAATCCTATTTTCATCTTCTTTTTACAAAGCACAGGGCAACCCTGGGAAGCTTGCCTCCTGGCAACCACTAGAGCTAATGAAAGGCTATCTACTTTACATGGAGCATGTTATCTCGAGTTCTCCTTAATTGCTACTTGGCCATTTTTTCCCATTTAAATTACTTATGGAGCCCTGTAGACACTTCAGTTTACAAGTCTTGATTTAAAGGAGTTTATCTTTTATCAATTAGATGGTACCAGTTTTTCTTTCTGTCTGAATCTGTGTGGTTTCTGGGTTGTGTTAGTAAGTAGTATCCAAACCAGGATAGCCACTGTTATTATCCGGAGAGCTTGTTAAAAATATGGCTGCCAGTCCTCTCTCTTTGGTAGGTTTAGTGGGGTGCATGAGATACGTACATTGAACAAGTGTCCAAATGATTCTAATGAATCTATTCTCTAACAGACATTGGAAATTACTGAATGGGGATAGAGCAGCAGGTACATTTAGTCGATTCTTTAGTGTGAGAAACTGAGCCTAAGCTGTTTCTAATTTATTCACAAATGTGACTGTAATAGCTTTGGCTCCTTGCCAGTGGTCCTGGGAATCTTGAGTTATCCCATTGGGTACTCTGATAATGGATGTTACATGAATACTGAATATAAATTTGAAGAAGCCTTATTATCATTTTTAAAAATACCTATCCTCTATGCACCAAAAGCCAAATATCAGAGGAGAGCTATGTCATTGTAATTAACCATCACTGTCTATTAAGTCCCTGTCATTAAGAATTTTCAAGATGGAGGATATCTAGTCTAAATCTCTCCAATGAAAAAATCAAGGCCCAAGGAATTAAAGGACTGATTCAAGGTCACAAAATTCAGGAGTGGTAGAGTTGATGTGGAACTCCAGTCTTCTATTTTTTTAAAAAATCTTTGTTCCATCAATAGGTACAAAGGATGAATTTTAACATAAATGTTCTAGGAGATCAGAATTGTTTAGGGAGTATTGCATTTAGAGTTACAGTGGTATGGATTACAGATGCTATTAATTCATTCTTTTACCCTCTGCCCCTTGTAGTCATAAAAAGAACTCAGGTCTACAATTTAGCCTACTTTTACTAACTAACCATGTATATTTAAGATTTGTACATATTAGAGAATGAAAAGATAGCATAATATTAATTTTCTCAGTAAATATTTTGAAAAACTAAGACTAATTTACAAGGACAAAGGCAATTGTCTTACTAAAATAGAAATACATATAGAAATTAAAATTGGAAGATTGATGTAACATTTCCCAGGGGCCACCAGATGTCACTATTATAGGCATTTTGCATCACCCTATATTAAGAGTATTAGAGGTTTTACTGTCAATTTTAACAGTTTCAAGTTCATGATCATTGTGTATACTGTGCAAAACATTTATATATTTTTATAAAGCATATTCTACTTTTTAATAAATCTTGATGTGAAGAAAAAAGTGAAATTGAGAAATAAGAAAGAAAGATTGATCTTAACCTAGAAATATGTACCTTGGTACATGAAATGCTCATGAAAGTCCAGTCCATCCCCCAAGTATGACTGTTTCAAATGTTGTCTTTCTTCAACTGGACTCTAATGCAGTAAGTTATTTTACAACAATTAATTCAATTCCATTTAAAAGCCACTAACTAGGGATGCCTGGGTGTCTCAGTGGTTGAGCATCTGCCTTTGGCTTGGGTGGTGATTCCAGGGTCCTGGAATAGAGCCCTGCATCGGGCTCCCTAGCAGGAGCCTGCTTCTCCCTCTGCCCATATCTCTGCCTCTCTCTGTGTCTCTCATGAATAAATAAATAAAAGTCTTTAAAAAACAAACAAAACTCCAGTAACTATAATTTGCAGAAGCTTTAAGTAGGTGCCAAAAGGAATAAATATGAATAAGAAATGAAAATTCGTGTCTGGGAACTTAAAAACCATTTGAAATATAAAAGGTAAAGGTAAATTTGTAAATTCATAGAAATGAAATGGAACGAGAGTGTGTTATTTAAGGTAAAAAAGCAGAGTTTTTTTTAGAAGGCTGAAGGAAGGAAGAAAGGATGTAAAAAAAGACATAGTTGCACAAGTACCTAGTACATTCAGGCAGGCAATTGCATTACTAAAGAGTAGGAATTCTGGGGAACACTAGTAGGTCTTTAATCTGGAAAAGTAAGTTAGGTCTAACTGTCAAGGGATTTCGAATGGCAGGCTGTCCTTTAATTTTCAAATTATAAATATCCACCTATGTAATTTTTTCGTAAAGGAAGCAATGCGATCTAATTACTGGTTTGCAGTCACTGGCCCATGATGTAGATGCATGGATTTGAGGTGCAAGAGGCTAGTGTTTGGGGCAGAGGGACTCCTGCACTAATGAAATGCCTTGGGTGGGAAGATAAAGAAGGTATAATATAAAGAAAATGGATCCTAATGTAAGTTACCGAGGCTATGGAACTATTGTGCAAATTTTGGTCTTTTAAAAAGTTTTACCATCAGCCTTTTAGGGAAGACCTTTTTAGGAAGTCTGATAAATTCTGTCAGTGATGGGGTTGTGGGCTTTTTTTTTTAATTAAAAAAATGCGCCAGGTATTTAAAGGACCTAATTCTCTAAAGATTCATGCGGTTATTATTACTACTACTATTATTATTAATAAAGTATCTTCTGTTTTAGAATATCTAAAACTATCCTATATGGTATTAGAACACTGTAATTCTTATACACTAATGACTTCAAATGCTACAAATCAATTAGAATAAGTATTTGAATGTAAACAAAAACGTTGATCGACAAGGAGTCTTAAGACAATAGAGAAATACCTTCTTCCTCAAAATCTATCTCCAGCTGTTCTCCCACAATGGCTAAAATACCCACTTCCCAACCCATTAAAGATTTGGTCTCCTTAATTAAGGTATTACATTTCTAGGACTGCATTCATCCGTGCAACAAACATTGATTGCCTACCATGTGTCAGGACTTTGTAGGTTCCCGGGGATACAAAGACTAATGAAATGAGATCCCTGTGTTCAAGGACTTCATAGCTTTAGGAGATAAGCACGTAAATAATTTTCATACAATGTGAAGTATACTCCTCTTTCTATGGGAAAAAATGCACTAACTGGAGGAAAGAGGGAATTGGAAAAGGATGTCCAGGAAAAGTGATGTTGGAGGTTATCTTGAAAAATGCAAAAATCCTCAAGGTTAGAACAAGCTTAGTGAGCGGACACCATATAGAATAAAAGAACCACAGCAAGTTGTTAAAACAGCCCATTGATTCATTGCTAAAGTCAACAAAGTAGAGTGACTACCCATCCCATTTTCCCTGAAACAGTCCCAGTTTTGACTTACTGTCCCACTCTTACTCTTAAAAAGTGCTAGTTGAGACAATGAGCTTATTTATATGACAAAACGTATAAGTAAAGCTATAATAAATACAGCTGTGAGCCAACTGTCACCAAGACCAGTAGCACAAGTAGATCCAAGGGGCAAGACATGGTTATAATGGTTGAGTTGGCAAGGAATCAGTGACTGGGAAAACCAAGAGAATTGGAGTGTGGGTCAAGATACTGAAAGATGGGTCACCTGGGTGGCTTAGTGGTTGAGCATCTGCCTTTGGCTCAGGTCATGATCCCGGGGTCCTGGGATCGAGTTCCACATCAGGCTTCCTGAATGGAGTCTGCTTCTCCCTCTGCCTATGTCTCTGCCTCTCTCCGTGTCTCTCTCATGAATAAATACATAAAATATTTTTTAAAAGGATACTGAAAGACACTGCTCACCTGAGGCATGAACGTGGACACGTAACATGAGCAAGAAATAGTTTCTGCTCCTTTAATCCCTTGAGATTTGGGGATGGCTTGTTATAGCAGCATAATACAGTCTATCTGGAGTGATACAAGAAATATATTATCTATATATTCATAACAGATGAAGAAATTGATACTTAAAGGTTTAAGTAATTTACCTAAGTTTACAAAGTTGGTGAGTTGATGCGCCATGGTTGGCATCCAGCAAGTCTGCACAGATATAAGTTTACCCTGTTGCTGTACAATATTGAATCTAAGACATTTAAGTCTTAATCCTATTTATTCTAAACTATTCAGAATTCTGATTCACATCCTTTCTCCTTTTATTTCCATCCTTCAATTAGGTCTTGATAGCTCCTTCACCCAGCACACACACACACACACACACACAAAACTTTAGGATATTTGTTTTGTTTTGTTTTTAAAGATTGTGTTTATTTCTTCATGAGAGACACAGAGAGAGAGGCAGAGACATAAGCAGAGGGAGAAGTAGGCTCCCTGAGAGGAGTCTGATGTGGGACTCGATCCCAGGACCTCAGGATCACGATCTGAGTCAAAGGCAGATGCTCAACCACTGAGTCACCCAGGTGCCCAACCTTGGGGTATTTGTGTGTTTTTCTTTACTCTGAAGTAAAATTCAGACTTCTAATGAATAGGCAAAATGTGGTAGGTGCATAGCATGAGCACTGGAAGCCATTAACATGAACTAACAATAGACCTAAAAACAGGGATGGCTACTAAAAACAGAAGGTAAAAGTGGGAAATAGAGTTAGATAACAAAGTCATTCGTGTTAACATATATGCATATATGCAAACAAGGCACGGTTTGCAAGAACACAGTCTAAGAGAAAGCTATTAGACATTCAAATGGTTGCCCATTCAGAGAGTGGTAAGTGTGGTTAAGGAACAACCAGGGGTGCAAAGGAATTTGAAAAAAAAAATCAGATGAGCAACCAACCAAATCACCAACATACAGGACTTATATACACCCGGGATGATAATGTTTTATGAATTGGTAATATAAATAGCTCAAGTGTAAAAACAGAGGCAAAAATAAAACTTCACAAGAGCTGCAGTACTAGCCCTTCCCCCCCCCCATGAGTTTCATTTTCAAACCATCATCATTTTGGAATAATTTCAACACACTATTTGAAAAATGCAGAATTTTTCTAAAGAGCAAGCATCATGGAAACCCAGAATGAGGAGTGAACAATCGTGTCAAATGCAAATTACCGATCCAACTACTCAAACTGGCTCAGACCCTAGTTGTCGACTGACAGATCGGACGCTCCAAAAAGCATGAAAATCTCCACAGAAACTCTTAATTATCCCATGCATAGATACGTCCATTCCTTCTGCCTTAGTGCATCATGTGTGCCCACAGTTTGTCTTCCTTTAGATGTTAATTATTTGTAGGTGATGGAGCGCTGTAGGAGTCTGGCAAACTTAAACACCAGGGAATTTAAGTTACAGTCAGATGCATCTCGATGGCACCAGGGAGTATTTGCTCCAAGGTGATATGAAATTGTGACAGGAGCCGCGTCTCAAGCTGTTTGTCTGGCTAGACCTGGAGATTTGGGAGGCTGGTACCTGCTTTTATTTATTTATATGGAGGGTTACGGAATACAGATGCCAGCGCTGACTGTGAGTTAAAGAGAAGAGAGGATAAGAGCTTAGGCTTAACCTACAGGGGACCTGAGGAATAAAGAGCCCCAGAGTCCAGCGTGGAGAAGAGAGAAGAAAGGGGAGGAAGAAAAAAGACTAAGGGAGATCAGGCCTAATGAACCTTTTCCTGAAGTCAATGAGAACCGGGAAGTGGACCCTCAGAGAGCAAGACCATGTCCAAACAAAGCAGGGATAAAGTGGATCAGCCACAGTGTCACCAAATTTGTCAACAGTTCAAAAACCAGCAAATCAAAATCTGCAGTGAGAAAAACACTCGTGCAGAGCCATCCACTATTGTTATTATCAAGGTGAGGATGTGACAGGAAATACACAACACACGCGCACACACAAGCACACATGGGCCTGCAGGCCTACACTAACACACGGGCACGCACACGCACATGTGCTTACTTTGGAAGCTCAGGGAAATGTGACCATAGATTTTACTATACTTTGTGGTGATGTTTGGACTTTATGTGAAAGAAAATGCGGCTGTTTGCTCTTTATTTCTGTGAGTGAAAATGATAAAAAGGCTTTATTCTACTATGAAGGAGTTAACAATAAAACTAGAGGCTCATTGATACCCCTCCGTCCTCGAAAGTGCTGAGGAATCAAGTTACAGAAAATGCCGGGCTTGAACGTTACCTCAGGAGAGCAGAAGCTGAAGGGAACGTGGGCAATGAAAGTGAAAAATCTCAGGATTTGCTGGAAGTGTGAAGTAAATGGATATATTCACCCGGAGCCAGCAAAAACAGCCTCACTTCCTGGGCTATTTTGATCATTGGGAATTGCCAGGATATCACAAGCAATTTTAATTAGAGGAAACGTACCCTCTTGTCATATTTGATTTGTAAGCAAACGTTGTTTTGTTTTTTTTTTTTATGAATATAGCATTATAATGAATACATTATCTCCCAGTTACATTTGTATGGTATGAAAACAATAAAAAAATTGACATTTGACTCTCCAGACTCTTACTCGACAACGCATGACTCATTGTGGAATTAAAATGCTTTTCTTTTTTAATGTTTTCCCTTTCCTAACTCATTTCTCTGAGTCTTTCTATCTGACTAAACAATGAGCAGGCCAAGAATGACACATTTTCTTGTATGAACTAGATTGAAAATTGTTCCCTCTTAGAAACTTCTTAATATCAAAGAAGCACACTCCAGATACACACACTGTTGCATCATGAATGCCACGTGTGAATCTACTGGGAGACCAGAGAAAAGTAGAGGCTAAAAAAGCACTGAGTAATATAAGGAAGTGTTGAATAACTATATTTTATGCCTGAAACTAATAGAATTCTGTATGTTAACTACACCAGAATTAAAATAAATAACTTAATGCACACCCGCCACACCCCAAAAAACATAGAAGTCTTTTAGCTTCTATAAAAGAGACTTCACAGATGGCCAGATCTGAGCTAGACTTGCAAGAGACTTACGAGCCACCCGGGTGGCTCAGCAGTTGAGCATCTGCCTTTGCCTCAGGTCATGCCTGGGGTCCTGGGATCGAGTCCCGAATGCGACTCCCATCAGGCAGCCTGCTTCTCCCTCTGCCTGTGTCTCTGCCTCTCTGTGTGTGTCTCTCATGAATTAATAAATAAAATCTTAAAAGAGAGAGAGAGACATACTAGCTGTTGTCTTATGTGACCATATTCCCAGAGGGGGATTGGCCTTACTTGCTTCACAGGTACATGGTTAAGTATACAGTAGAGTAGAAGACACGTAGCACAGGACATAGAACCTAATTCTTATCGTGGAGTCACCATTCTCATTTAGCAAATCTGCTGAAGGAAATCATCCAATCCCTTGAGAATTGTTTTCTCATCTCTAAAATGATTTCTAATAATGGTCATTTTTTAGATTTAATATTCTGTGATTTTTTTTTAGTCCTCTATTCCGTCTCTTTGCATGACCATGATAATTATGTAAGTTTACATTAAACTTTTATCAAAACATTAAAAAAAAAAAAAAAAAAAACATGGGCAGCCCAGATGGCTCAGTGGTTTAGCTCTGCCTTCAGCCCAGGGTTGTGATCCTGGAGACCCAGGATCGAGTCCCACGTCGGGCTCCCTGCATGAAGCCTGCTTCACTCTCTGCCTGTGTCTCTGCCTCTCTCTCTCTCTCTCTCTCTCTCTCTCTGTGTCTCTCATGAATAAATAAAATCTTTAAAAAAATTAAAAAACAAAAAAAAAATAAAAAAATTTAAAAAATTAAAAAAAAAACACGTTAAAAATAATCACACATCCCCTGTGACTCTGTGTATTCGAGAATGGAAGTTTGTGAGTGCATTAGTGCCCTGGACATTGTACATTTTGAATTAAATATTTGTAGATTGCTACTTAGAAAAAATCACCTTTACGCTGTGCTCCATTTCCTTCCCTCACCCCTCCTCACCCCAGGACAACATTTTCCTGATACAAGAGGCGCCTAGGCCAGACTTCAAGGGGATATAAAACAGAGGAGAGGGAGAAATTTCCCATTACAGGCAGAGACACTCAGGAAAATGGCTGGTTGAGTCTTCAGTGAGTGCTCTTCAGTCTACATGACAATACTTAAGTGTATAGAGGCCCAGAGCTCTGGTGGTGTCCCAGGAAGCCGCTGCCTCTATCACAAGGGCCTTTACACTTTGTGGGCTGAAAGGATCCCAGTCTTTCAGGGAAGTGATCTTTTTGTAGCTGCTGTTGTTCAAATATCAAAACAACATCTGAAACAATTGAATTAGAACATAGGAAGAAAGAGGGATTGATAAATCAATTTTGAGATTTTGCTGATAAAAACTATGATGATAGTTTGATTTGATAGCTTCTCTGTGCAAGGTCCAGATACCTGGCACATATTACTTCTAATTATCATTAAAATACAATAAGACAGATATTTTACCCCTATTTTAGAGAAGACAAACCTGAAGCTCAGAGAAGTGTAATCATCTGCCCAAGTTTATGGAGCTCATAGAAATTAAACCTGGATTAAACCTGCTTTTTGAGACTCTAAAGTTCATGGTTTTTCGACTATTCCACATTGACTTCTTGCCACAAAATTACAGCTATATTTTACGAATAATACCTTTGTGGCAAAACCTTAATAATCTAGTTAATATGATGGGCCCTGCTTCTTTTACTAGTAAAGATTTGTTGTCCTCAAAATAATATCAAGTGCTTTCCATTTATTTCTTTCCTTACTCCCCTAATCCTGACTACCTACTCTTGCCACATGCTACTACAGCCATAGTGGGAATACCAGATAGAAAGTGAGCGGAGTCTAGAGAATTGTAATAAAAACTAAACATTATTACATTAGCTGTAAAGAATAGGTAGCTACATGGAACTTCATAAAAATAAGCAAACAAAAAATCAAAACAGGAATTCAGGGGAAAAAGACTTCAGTACAGAGACAGTACAGATGTGAAAGCCAGGGTACAGAGGACAGGTGAATTACTGAAATGGCTTTACTGAAATACACCATAATACTCACTTTCAATTAAATATTAAATATTAAAAACTATACTGTGAGACAAGAAAAGACCACGTCGAGAAGGAAGTGCTGAGAGATACAGATGCCTCCAAAAACAGAGTAGAAAAATTAAAACCACGATAGGAATAATAACTATTTTTCCTCGATGTAATGTTAGCAACCCTCTTGCATCAAAAATAATTTTATACTCGTTGCTAATTATTTCCCATGAAAGCTGATGGAAGAGAAATAGAAAAACTGAGTATCGTGTTTTTTCTAGCATTGTTATATTTGCGTCCATTGAAATACAACCCCCTATCTTTCTTTGGAATATCCTACCATGTAGAAAACTTTCTAATTCCTTTCCATCAGACACAAACATCAAATTTAAATATTGTAGTCAAGAGGTATTAAACATTTTCTAACAAGGACTAAATATTCTTGTATTAGGGGGTAGACGGGAAATTTTTATAACCAACCACTATTCTTGACTATCTCTACCTTTTGATTTTGAGAATACCACTTGGTAAATATTAATTATTATGAATGATGGCAAATGGAATGACTATTTGCACAAAGGGGTACAGGAGTACTTAGGACTTGGTTTAGAAGCACCAGGCATTTTTCTTGCCACATGCAACTGTGGATAGGAAGACTGTTTATTTCAAAATTCAGGAGATAAAATAGTACCAAAACCTAGAAATTGATTTTAGAAAGCTGTCAGGACTCAGGCATGTGGGTAGGAAAAGGCATTGCCTGCATTTTAGGTTACAATGTTCTGACACCTACAAGCATCTGACTTAGCAGACTTTTTTTTTTAAGTGGTGCTTAAAAATGTTGGTATGGAACATAAGTAGATAATGCAAATATGTTACCGACCCCTACCAATAGTTGCAATTATGCAAATTTTAAAGCCTTCATCTTTTATAATTAGGTGTAGTGGGCTTATGTAGTTAGATTCTCCACTGGCTGGCTCAAATTCCCTAATCTGTTGAGCAGCTTTCCCCTAAAAATAATGCACTTCAGATAGACAAAAATATGCATTCTGCAAAGGAATGACAGAATTTTTATGATGAAAAGGAAAGACATGACATCCAGAATAATTGTTAGTGACAAATTCCTTGTTTATCATTTAAGAAATGTGTTTTTATGAAGAGCTGAGATTCTTTGACAATAATTAAGCATATTGTTAAATTGGTCTTAAGAGTATGAAATTTTAATTAGCATACTCAAACTCTAAAGATGAAAATTTTATTGACTTATGTGCTAGATGGGAAGAATTTTGCCTATAGTAAAATTTACATAGAATCTAAAATTATCCTTAATAGGTAAATTGCTTTAGTTATTAACTATTGACACCTAAAGAATCTCATTATCCATTAATAGCACATCATGCAAACTTAGGAAATACAGTTTTCAGTAGAATTGTACATATATAAATTATACGTTCAAAACTTATATATTAAAATTTATATATATAATTATGGATATTTATATATAAAACACATTAAGCCTCTTTTTTCATAATAAATAAAGACTCTAGAGGTGTGTTGGTATGTCTAAGTTTTTCATTAAGAAGTTCTACTGACTTGAATAAGAAACTGAGGACTCTTTAGGGACAAGCCTAGTATCTTGGTAGACTATACTCTAAATAAATTTCATATGCTATCTTTATTTTCTCATTTAATCTCAGACTATATTTAAGGACAGAGAGGTTATTTGACAGTAGGAAAAGGAAAGTACTGAAAAAGCCAATTCAAGCTTATTTTCCCCTAAATGAATCAGTCATTGAGACAAGGGAAGATAGGAAAGAAACAGCTGCTATGATTTTCCAGGAAGAAAAAGTATGCAATCCAAAGACTTGTAGGCCATGAGACAATTTTGGATAGTAGTTTTCGAAATAGGGCTTGTGGTTTATTGCCTAAATTATCTTTCCCAAGCACTTTTTCTAGAGCTCTCCACGGATTAATGGAGGGAGATCCAATGTGGCTGATGATTAGAAGTAGTAATCAACTGTTACTTCATTTTTTTTTTTTAAGATTTTATTTATTTATTTATTCATAGAGATGTAGAGAGAGAGAGAGGCAGAGACACAGGCAGAGGGAGAAGCAGGTTCCATGCACCGGGAGCCCGACGTGGGATTCGATCCCGGGTCTCCAGGATCGCGCCCTGGGCCAAAGGCAGGCGCCAAACCGCTGCGCCACCCAGGGATCCCCTCAACTGTTACTTCAAATAGTGAAGGATTAGATATAATAAAAAGACTTCATAAAGATAGATTTGATCAGTTCCTATTTCAATCATCCCCAAAACAGTGAATTAACAAAAAAATTTCCATTATAATATCAATAATTTGGTACCCATTTAAAAATACTGGAAAAAACAGATGACCTAATGTAAATTAATTGTAGTGTTATATCAGGCTGTGCATACTCTGGTCATGTACCTTCCTTGATTATAGAGACTCTAAAACAACATGCTTTGTTAAGTTCTACCCTTAGATTCAGCACAGAATCCACCTGTCCCAATACTCCTTTCCATGGTCCCAGTAGATGGACCACATTTTAGTTTTTTTTTTTTTTTTAAAGCAGTAATTTGCAACAGAATGAGTAGAATCGTGAATAAAAATTATTCAAAAATATTTATTTGCCACTTATTTTATGACTTCACTAATTTGAAATTAGGGCAAAATCCACCCATATTTGCTTCTGTATTTTGTTTAGCACAAAGAAATTAGTCTTTGGAAACCAAACCAAACCAAACCAAACCAAACCAAACCAAACCAAACTGGATCATCAACGCAAGGTGGCACTATGGACCAGCCACTTAGGACTGGGAGCATTTTAACCATTTCTCCCTTACCTCTGAGACCAATTTATATAATTCCACCCTTACCCCTAACTTTGTACCTATTTTTTCATACAAATCTGGTAATGAAATGGGGAATGTAGTTTTCTTAATTCAAAGAAAAATGCAAATTTGAAGCTCACTAGTGGATATTTATAGTCACTTTTCTCCAAGAAAGACACCATGATTGTATTCTTATTATCATCTTATGAATGGACTCCTTCTCTATAATGACATAGTCATCTTTCTATTCTGATTTGGCTGGCCAGAATATGATTTGTCACTACTTTAGTTCATCACATACACAGTTACAAAGACTATTTTACTTCAAGGCCATTTTCATGTCACCACTATTTCAGTAAAATATTTTCTTTCAACCAAGCATCTCCAGTGGACATTCTGTTATGTATTAGTTTAAATATAAATTCTTAATTTGCTATTCAACTCCATCTCATTTTAATTCCAAGACACTGGTGTATACACACACACACACATGCTCACACACACATTCTCATCTCTCCACCCAGACAAGTCCTATTTTGTATCCCTTAAAACTATTGTGAGAATTCCAGTCATCTGTAAGGGTTTTTTCCTAACACTTGTGATATGTGTCCCCCTAAGACCATTGTTGATTGGAGCAAGTCAGTTTATTTAAATTCCATCATAAGGCTCATCTTCTCGAATAAGTCTAAACCCACATTCTTCCAACACATAATCCTATATTTTGCAGCATATTCTTAAGCACTATTCTTATGTGAAATACTCAAAAAAATATTTAATGATAGACTATTATTTACAAAGGATGATCTACAGTTGCTGGGGCTTGCTTTTCTTTTCTTAAGGATATTATAGCTTTATTATTTTGTACTTCCTAATCATTTTGAGCATAAGGTATACTATAGCTAGTTAGTACTTGACACAAGTTCAGAGAATAAATATGTAAGCCCAATGTTTCTAATAACTTAAATTTGTTAATACTGACAGATAACACACACATAACAAACCAAAGGCAAACATATCGATGGGTAACAACATTTTTAAATTGTGAAATATATATATATATATATATATACTAATAAAAATAAAAGTACACATATTCAATGCAAGCTTCAAGGGTAAGCATACTTAAAAGGAGAGTACAAGAGTCAATATTGTCATTTAACATTTATTGAGGTTCTTAATCATGAGCAGTACTCAACAGAATACAGAATTAGACAAAAAGCTAGAGAAGCAAGCCTCTTGATTTCATTTCTGCTGTTCAAACAATGAAGACAGCAGCTAAAGAAAATAACTCAATCTCTGAGTACGAAATATTTAAAATCATACACATTGAAAGTTTTTATATCATAAACCACTTAATTAGCACATATAATCACAAAAATTTGGGGTATAAACTTTTAATAAGACGAAGGAAAAGGTCAAATGTCCCTTTTCAATACTTCTTTTTTTTTTTTAAGATTTTATTTGTATTTATTCATGAGAGACACACACACAGAGAGAGAGAGAGAGAGAGAGGCAGAGACACAGGCAGAGGGAGAAGCAGGCTCCATGCAGGGAGCCCGACATGGGACTCGATCCCGAGTCTCCAGAATCACACCCTGGGCTGAAGGGGGGGCTAAACTGCTGAGCCACCTGGGCTGCCCTCAGTACTTCTTTTAAAAATTTAGTTATAGATTTGAGTTAATGTCACATGCTAAAATATTTCAGTTTAGCAACATTTTTCCACTCACATTCTATGAGACAATTTTATTTAAATGCTACTTATACATCTTCCACATCAATTTGTTATCAATTAAGACATATCTTTGTCATTTAGAAAGATTTCCTAGAAACGTTTATCTTTAGTTTACATAGTTTATGTGATACAGAAACATGGGTTTTTAAAAAAATATTTTATTTATTTACTCATGAGAGACACAGAGAGAAAGGCAGAGACATAGGCAGTAGGAGAAGCAGGCTCCCTGGGGAACTCGGGATCACCAGGACCCTGGGATCATGCCCTGAGCCCAAGGCAGACAGTCAACCATTGAGCCACCCAAGTGTCCTGAAACAGAAAGTTTTTAAATCTATATATGATGCCATTATGAAAGTTTTATCCCAAGTTATAAGTTCCTATTTGATCATTAGGGAAGTTTCAGATTTTTGTTGTGGCTCTTGTTATTTTGTCTGTTTTAGTTATGAGAATTTTTATAGTATGTGATCTCTGTAATGTAATCGTTCGCTTTCTTCCTTTTTAAAATGATCTACACAAGGTTTATGTAAAATGGCATCTAACACAATTGGAAGGTTTTAGTCCCAGAGATAATAAGTAAATCTGTATTTGACCCCTTAAAAACGTATAGAGATTATAGGTAACCTCTATGATCATCCAAAACTAACATTGTTTTTTTTTTTTTAAGATTTTATTTATTTATTCATGAGAGAAACACACACACAGAGAGAGAGGCAGAGACACAGGCAGAGGGAGAAGCAGGCTCCCTGCAAGGAGCCCGATGTGGGGCTCAATCCCAGACCCCAGGATCATGCCCTGAGCCAAAGCCAGATGCTCAAACACTGAGCCACCTAGGCATCTTCAAAACTAACATTGTTGATGGTTATTTCCAATTTGCCTTCTACAGAAAAAAAAAAAAAAACAAACCTGGGAAGAATTCAAATATAAGGTATATTCTAAGAGAAAATTTTGGGGGAAAATTCTTTGTATTTGAACACATAAGATTTTACTCCACAGATTTCTTAATTGTGTTCAGCGAATATATTCCACACAAAAAAAAGAAAAGAAAAAATAATAGCATGAAAATTATGTTGGATAAAATTCAAGTTTAGTTTAATATATGTACACCACTTGCAATAATCTGAAAACATAAAGATAGATGGGGCAATAAATGTAGACAAAGAAGTGGCTACTTGTTGACTTACTACAGAAATAATGAAGTATAGTGGTTCTGTGTACTTACTGGAATCAGTCTGCTGTGTTTGAATATCACCTCCACCATTTGCTGCTGTGTGATCTCGGGTAAGTTATTACCTGCTCTGTACATCAGTAGTCATATCAATGCTTACCTGGTGGAATTGCTTGGAAATGGTACAAGTTGACAAAGTACTTAGCTAGTTGCTTGTATCCGGTTATAATGAGTGCTACAAAAAAATGTGTTAAAGATAAAAAGTGGGGTGCCTGCGTGTCTTAGTAGGTTGGGCATCTGACTCTTGATTTTGGCCAGGCCATGATCTCATGGTCCTGAGATTGAGCCTGGCTTCAGGCTCAGAGCTCCATGGGGAGTCTGTTTGAGATTCTCTCTCCCGCTCCTTCTCCCGCCACCCTCACACACGTGTGTGTGCGCATGCACTCTTTCTAAAATAAATAAAAACAAAAAACTAGTAAACAGGCAATGTGATCTGTGTGCATGTGATTTTTTCTTCTTTCTTTTTAAATTCCAGGTGGTAGAAAAGATGTCTATGTTTGAAGACTTAGAGAGTGGACCTCTTTGCTCTCACATACACGTATCTAATCACTTTGAGTATTTTAGTTCTTTCCTTCTTTTCATGTCTTCCCTCCTAACACGTTCACTGGTTTCCATCACAGGGCCATTTTTATAATATGGCTTTATGTTGACTTTGTTCTTTGGGATATTTTATGTCTTCCTGGTGCTACATTTAATTCTAAGTTGCAAGTTTCTCACTTTAAATTCTAACATGGAATTTTATTGAAAGAGTGGATCATGTGACCATGTTTTGTAATTTAATGAATGAATAAAATTGAATTAAAGCATAATTCTGATTCTCTTCAACTTAAATAATCACTGATGGCATATTTTTAAATTCTGCTTCAACATAAATTCATTTTAAGGGAATTTTTATGTATGAGAGAAAGTAATTTCATCTTTTTCAGGCTCAAGCTAAATTGCAAACATTTTCTAAAAATATAATTTATTGTGGCATGTGAAATTCCTACTGAGAATCCTCCATGCTCTGGTACATTCTAAAAGTCATCAAATTTATTTTCCAAATAGTTAAAATGATAGAACAGGTTTGAGCTGAAGAGAAAAATACTATTTTAGAGCTATAAAAGTAGTTTGACACATTCTTGTTAAAATAAATTTAGCATATGGACAATGAATAACGTTTCTTCTTTTGATGTAACAAAAACATGAGGTTTTTAAAATATCTGTATTATAATCACTGCTATCGCCTTTAAGCAAACAACTAATCAGGACAATATGTGCTTCAGACACTCAGATAAATAAGATCACCTTTGCTTAGTTCCATTATGAACTAATATACTTTTTAACTAGCTTCTCCAAAGTACTACATAATATCTATCTATTTCTGCTATTTCCTAGTGGAGCCTTTGTTCGTGGTATTATTGGGATTCCACAGATTAAAAAAAAACAACAACAACAATGGCACTTTTGGCTTATTATCTGCCAACAAACATGCCTGTCAAAAACTAGGCAAACCAGTGACATTCTCTTCTGACATGTTTAGATTCAAATTGTTTGATATGGTTTATAACAAAGCCACTAAATATTCAATGTTGGATTACATTTGTAAATGGCCTATTAGAGTGACAGGAACATTCAATAAATAAAACCAATGAATTAGTAATATCCAATCTTTCAATTTTTTTTCAAGAAGCTCAAAGTGTTTGCTTTGTCTTTTATTACTTAGGTGCTAAGAACTTTCCTTTATTCCACCCTTTGTAGCAGAGTAAGTATCCAGACTCATACAGCAGGAGGACTACACCAGGCATGTCCTTCCTGCACTTGAAGTCAATCAGCCGTCCCAAGCCACCGAGGCCATTCGAGTGGCCCATGCCTTATGAAGCTGCTGAAAGGAAACTAGCATGGCGGCTCTGGGGTCCTGAGTCCACAATAATGCAATTGATTGCTGCCTTTACTACTTCAACCTATCTTTCGGGGCCCTGTCCTCAGATGGGCAAATATAACCACAGGGATGCATAGATATCCAGCTAACAAGTGTTCTTGTATCTAACTCGGTCATAATTAAACCCTTAATGACAATCATGAAAATCTCCTTTCACTGGTTAGGTAATTGCAGACACAGAGAATAAAAGCTTAAGTGTAATTGTAGGCCTTGTTGCCAGCTGAATATTGAAATGTGTTAGTATTGTGATTACTTAATGTCCCAATGTGGCTTGTGGCCAATGCTTAAAACACACTCTAGAAAACTATAACAAAAAGCATAAACAAAGCTTAGTTCTCTAATAGTGTCTTAATTCTGCTTATATTGAGAATATATAAGCTTTGTTATTTTGAACTTAAGCCATGACGTAAATTAGATATCTATAGAAACTAAGTTTGAACTAAAAGTGGTGTTATAAAGGTCACCCATCTAGAAATAAAATCGTCTGATTATATATCCTGACTCTTGCCTTTGGCAAGTAACTTTCATCATAGTTCATTTTGTTAGCTGTTGAGGAGTCTATCAATCAATTGTTTCTGCTTAAGAAAACGTCTCCAAACCCAGCAACCTAAAACAGCCGTCATTTGTTCTTATACAAGCATCTGCCATTTCACTGGGGTTAGATGATCCTGACTAGGTTCAACTGGGCTTCGACAGCCTTGACTCCAGTTCTTGAAATGTCTTTCATCCTCCTTGGAGGATGCGTTTCTTGGGGCATGTTTTTCTCATGGGAAAGGCAGGAAAGGCAAGAAGGGCAATGCCAAGCCCAACCAAGCAAGTACATTTCAAACCTTTTCTTACTCCATGTCTACTAAAATCCACTAGCCAATATAAGTCATGCAGCTGAGCCCAAAGTTAAGGGGTAAAGAAATATACATTGTCCCTAGCCAGTGGAACTACAAATTTACATGGAAAAGAATATGAATTCAGGGGTTTGTGAACCAATTTGTAAACCAGTTAGAACCAATAACTCTCTACCATAAGGCCCCCATTAGTGATTTTCTAATTATGTCTAGGTATTTCTAGAGTTGTTTTTTTTTTTTTTAACAAGCCTCCTCTGTAGGCAGAATTACTAGATACCTATACAGCCATAATCCAGAGAATATACATGTTCATCTCAATTTCCCACAGATTGACTATCCAATTTTCAGGTTTAGTGTTGTAAAAATAAATAAATAAATAAATACATACATACATACATACATACATAAATTCACTCTTCTAAAATTTTTAAAAAATTTAAAAAATTTTTTAAAGTAAATTACAATAACTCAGTATCTATACATAAGAATTCATGCATTGTATGGCACCATAAGATAAACAGTAATTGCCATGCGGTGTCTATGGCAATGTACAACTACCTCTTCCTGTGACCAGATATATAGATGTTCTGAGTAATAATATGACCTCCCTCTGCCAACAATCCACTTTGAGTATGCAGTAGGGGTCATGGCAAACAAAAGAGATTGAATGTTACCAGATTCCCTTGCCGTCACATAGAACCACACAACTGATGTCAAAGAAAGTAGAGAGAAGTGACATGTCATCCCCAGATTTCGGTGGTTAAGAGTGAATCCCTTATCTCTTTGCTCATCTATACCATTAAATGAAGAGAAAAATGAGGCTCTCAGAGCTGTTGGATTACAGTAGGTAAAGACCCTGATTTTCTCAGTGACACTATGGAACAAATCCAGATTGAATAATGACACAGAGAACATACATTTTAATTGTATTAAGACACAAGAGAGTCTGGTTTCTTGTTTTATAGCTGCTTGCATATCACTTTTGTATTTATAAGGCATTATTTTTTGTATTTTAGGTTGATATATTTAAAAATCATGAGCGTGCTTCAAATGGTGGATTTCATTTTAACCAAGTTGTTTTGCAGTAAACCCATTTTGTAGCCTATTACTAGCTATGTTAATTTTGCGACACTATTTCATTTTTTTCTTATTTGTGACTTCTTTCCCACCAGGTTAATTCCTGTATACTGGAGTTCTGTGCAAGATATCCCAGGAACAGAGAGGTTATGTTACTAAAAACCAAACAACTCAAATCTAGGATTCTAGTTTTATAGATACAGTGCATGGTGCCATTCCACAAGAAATTAGGTAATCTCTTTATAAGGCAAACAAAATTTTTAATGCCTAATAATTCCTACCCATTTCTGTGGAGTATAACTAGAAAAGAAGTGCTAAACTTGGAGGAAGAGTGGTTGTTAAACTAAGATGGTATTGCTAAGTCGCCAGTGAGCAAATAACAATTATTTTTAATAACATCAAATGTTCATTGCATTCACAATTTGGGATGGAACTCATTGACCATTCTAATGTCTCATCTAGTATAACCTCTTTATTATTCAAATAAAGAAACTGAGCCATAGAGCAGTGAATCAATTTCCCCACATTTGCAAAGGTAGAAAACTGAAACCCAGACTTGGGAATCAAATCTCCTAATGCCTAACCCACTATTCTTTCCACTACAACAAACTTCAATCCATTAGACATTATATTTCAGAAAAAATTAACATATTTTGGCTTTTGTGAGATATGATGTCTATTAAAAGATAATATTATAATTTTCTTCTAAAGTTAGTGCATGTGTTTAATGAAAATCCAATAAAAATCCCAATGGGATGATTTCAGAATCGAATCTATTTCATTAGAAAGATCAAATAGACATTAATATTTAGAAAATGATAAAAAAAGACTAATAATAGAGTATCTGCTATGCAAGGTTTTAAAATTAACTATAAAATTACACAACTAAAACAATGTGATGCTATTATTAGAATAAACATCAGGTCAACAAGATAGAATAAAACAGTCTAGACACAGATTCTACAAAGAAGTTTATATATCACAAGAACTGGCAGTGCACAATGGATGAAATAAACAGTCAGTGACTATCTTCCACTTTTCATAAGCAAGTTTGACCAAGACCTCAATGCTCCTTTTCTAGATGATACTCAATTGGGGGTGGAGCAAAAAACCTCTACAAAATCTTGCATTCAACGTCTCTTTGTTTAGAAGTGCAGGTTACACTCTTTGATTCTATCTGAGGCTAGAGGAAACTGATTGCACTCTACTGACAAGTTGAGAATTTTCATGAAATGTTATCACAGACCCCATTTCTGCTGTGAGAGAGGTTCGCATAAGGTCAGAATACTCCCTCTCTTCAAAACATTGTTAAGGAATAAAGGAACAATAATGTTTACCAGTCCCTAAGTAGGTGTTCAGAAAATTCTCTCTCACAAGTATAATAGCCTAAAGGGAGGATTCATTCCTAATTTGCATAAGACCTAAGACAAACAAATGGATATACTAAGCTTATACCGAAATAAAGAAATCATGGTAGAAATATCAGTAGATTTTAGAACATGATCATCAACCTTCTATTTATTAAAATAACAAAAAGAGCAAACGATATGAACAAATTACCAATATTTTTATTTAACATGCAAAATAAAGGGTTAATATGAAAAAAAAACTTCCTATAAAATCAATAAGATAGGGCACTTGGGTTGCTCAGTGGTTGAGCATCTGCCTTTGGCTAGGGTCATGATCCCGGGGTTCTGGGATCGAGACCCACATCAGGCTCCCCAGAGGGAGCCTACTTCTCCTTCTGCCTATGTCTCTGCCTCTCTCTGTGTGTCTCTCATGAATAAAAAAATAAAATCTTAAAAATAAATAAATAAATAAATATAAAATAAATAAGAAAAATATATAGGCAATAGGTGAGTAAAAAGAATGTGAACGAGAAATTCAGAAATGAATAAATATAAAGGTTCTAATGTGTTACAGTAGAGAATGTACATTTTTACAAAATTTATAACAAAATATTTGAAATATGCATTGCAAGTTTTTGAAACATCTGACCCATTAATTTTATTTTTGGAATCCATCCTAAAGTAAATATATTTACTATTTAAAGAATGTTTACTTGTTAAAGAATATATACAAAAAGAAAGAAAGAAAGAAAAAAAAAAGATGTACACACATCACATCTTATCATCAAAACTGATATTTTAAATTGATTCAGTTAGAAATCAATCTGAATTAACCAGTGTGGGAGAAATGTTAAATAAATTTCAATGAAATATTATGTAATTCTTAAAGTGAAAATTAGAGAAAGTTTTTAATAATCTTTATTTGATTGAATACTATGGAATATATGGAAATATTGATAAAATGACACAGGTAAAAGCTGGAAAAACTTGTATTAATATCTCAATTCTGTTAAAGGACATATGCATAAAAAGGACTGGAAAAAATATCTGCCAAATATAACAGAGTCAATATTGTTAGACACTGTAATTATGAGTGGGTGGTAATTTCTTTTCTATGGTTCTCCAAATTTTCGAAGGATACATTTATTACTTTAACAATCTGAAAATTCTAATATCCTTGCTGACCCCCACACGACTCTGCACCTAAGTACTATCAGAGTACTGAAAGCTACTCGACTAAAGATTTCATGTAACTATATTCTACTGACCATTCTATTTTTGGAGTTATTAAGGAGATATCACATAATTTACAAGTGATTTCCTACTTTTATGTCCTTAAATAATCTTTTTTAGATTAAACCCAATAGTTGATTTTATAATTAAAATCATTTTCTCTCTTTTTTCTCCCATTAAACTAGTTGAACTCCTATTAAAATCGTGTTAATTGCCATCTCTTATATCTTACTGAAATATAAAATTTGATTATTCTACTTTGTGTGTCAAACCATGTATCTCAGAATATCCAGTGTCTTATTAAACTGTAGCAAGTGGTACAGAAATCCAGTTGTAGCATACAGGAGTTATGAAACGTGTGTTTATCCAATCCCTGTTGGTCTCTTCAATCTTTTTTTTTTTTTGTTGGTCTCTTCAATCTTTATCACATTGTTCCAAAGCTGTTAAGATAACTGTACTTACAGCTTATACTCACTGCTCTTCCAATTTCCTCATGTTAGAAAGTTTATATGTAACATCTCTAAATTGCAGCGACAATCCACAAAGGAAACCTACCATAGACAACTAGAGGGTGGATGAGAAGATACAGAAAGAAATTTTCCAAACTGGTATTTACAGAACTTTTAATAGCCAACATACCTTTGGTATTATTTCTAAGAACTCTTGCATAACATCTTGCAATAAGAATTCCAGAGTTTAGAATAATTCACAGCTAAGTACAATCTCAAGACCAGCTATCCTTTATAAGATGTAATGTGGTTATTACATATATAAGTCAAAGATTTAGAAACTGTACACCATAGAAAAAATAATTTGGTGAGATATTATCTGATGTAATGAAAAGGTGTTTTCTTTTGCTAGGTTAAACAGAAGTAGTATTTGTTCTTAAGTGCAAGTGTTTACAGAGGTTTTAATAAGCTTAATGGACATCCTAAATCTTTCCCAAACTTAACACATCATCCTCATCCTAAACTCTCATTTTGAAAAATTGCCTCCATGTGTGTCCCTCAGAAAACAGCTGGGAAATACTTATTCTGACAATTCTTTGACTACTGCTGTTAATGTAAATCACTTTTTTTTTTTTTTTTTTTTTTTGCCGAATGTGTAACTTTTCTCAACAATATATTTACAAGTGATCTGTGCTAGAGATCATCTACTCTCCCCACTAAAAATGACCAAAAATAAATATGGTGTGAGGTTTTCTGTCTCCTGAGAATCCTATACACTCTGGCTATTGTTTATTGAGAAGATAAATGAGGAAATGCGGAGGAGCAAAGTGGCCGCCCAACTGGAGTCATAGAGATGGAAATAGCTTTCAGGATCCGCCCACAACCACACAGCCAGCCACCATGAAGAAGTGGATGATCTTTCAGGGTAAAAACAGCTCGGGAGAACCAAGTTGTCCCCTCAGCACAAGTCACCCACTCTCCCCTGCTTAGTGTTCCACATGACACCAACTAGGTCACTCTCTGTCTGCATCCACAGCTCCTGCTGTCACTTGCAACTGGCCCTCATTCTTCTCTTCTCTATGGAGGCGTTTTCTTAACCCTGAGTCCTACATCCCCATAGTTTCTGCTTACTGCTTCCTTTCTGTGGATCTCTCAGCAACTTCCCCCCCCCCCACTATTGTCTTCAGCCTTTCTTTGAACGTCCCATTCAAACTTCACAAAAGAGATGAAAATCTGATCGGCTCTGTCAGTCTCATCCATTTTAAGGCAGTCCAGTTGGTGAAAGTGCTCTCGCCAGGAAAATGTACACTCTGCTGGCCACACTCCACGTGGGTGCCTTTGTGTCTAGCACACACTCTGGGGCCAATTGTATATGGAAAGAGTGGTGACCTCCCTTGCAGAAGGAGCCCCTCTGAGGAAGTTTTGGAGCAACAAGCACCTTGGAATCTCCAGGGGAAACCACAAAACTGACAGATGGCTTAGGATGCCCCCTTTTAGTATTATTTATGTCTTCTTTTGTATGCTATTCAGTACATCCTTTAAAATTTTATATTTTTATGCAAATATCCTTATGTGGAATTAAAAAATGTTCCTGCTTAAATTTGTGTAGAGTACTGATAAATGCCTAAGGGGAGAATAAGCACAGTAGGTGGAATGCTCATTGAAACCTTGGTAAAAAATGTAAAACTAATCTGAGACGTCCTTTTTTTCTTTCTGTAAAAGAAATTAAAGGTGTCTCTGAGAAAGATCCAGCTTAGTGAACAAATGTGAACCATGAAATTGGATGATCAACCAGTTGCTTGAAATAATGCATTGATTAGGTATTCTTATTAATAAGGCAGGAGGTCTCATACCTCTAGTAGTATTTTTGCTGCTATGAATTGGAGATGTAGAAAGCAAGGTCTGGGACCCAGGAAGATCGTTTCTTTCCCCAATCCTTACAGAAGAGTAGACCAGAGATGTTGAGGCTGAGAAGATACATGACTTTCCAACGCAGGACGTCAATAAGGCGTATGCACCGAAATGGGTTGGAAACCATCTAAGGCCAAGAAAATGACAAGCAGGGAATGTAAAGAGCCTTGTGCTCTGTCATCAATAGTTTGAATGCTCGAGGGAGGTCAAGACCTATAAGATTAGCCCCTTCTTCTGTCACACAAAAATTGAAAGGCTGGTTTAAACTGTGCTTTTATAATAGCACTATAAAGTAAGGTCATTCTTCCATGTATGCCAATAAGAACATTCACATCTGCAGCAATTTGTGCTATGGTAAGCCATAAAAGCAAAAGAGCACTTGGTCATATATATTCTCAGAGAACCCGAGTGCCTGGAATCAATGAAAACAGGAAAGTCACTGAGTGAGCAAGAACACATCTTGAAAAAGTGGCCATGGCATTGGAACCATGTTAATTGAGTTACTTTTCAGGCTCAGTTTGTACCACTGGTGGTAACATTTCTTCCCAAGGTGATCGATAATGTGACTGACAATGGTAAGCAAAAGGAGCACTTCCCTTCTAATGGCAGTAGTGGGGTCTCCATGGTGTTTATGCTTACAGAAGCCTGACAATTCCACACAGCCTCTGTCCCGAACGCCTGTGCACTGTACAGACCCTGACATGGACTTAAAAAAGGTAAAGTTTCACATTAGTCTACCATCTTCACCTACTTGGATCAAATCAATGTTTGTGGAAAATGAAAACCAATGTGAATGCAACTCTAAGTGATTATAATTCCAAATGCAGTTATCTTGCTTATCTAAATTTGGTAATTTATTTATACCTCAACCGATGGAGGATTGTGCTTAGATATTTCCCAAAATATGTAATGCTTCTGAATATCAGGCTTATTTGGAATTATTCTATGTTTGTGACATACCCGACTGACTTTCAGTGCGTAAATTAACTAGCATGTTTTCAGATGCCAAGACTTCTCACATACATCAACCTGGGGCAAAATATTCACAATATTCTTTCAAAGGCTGAGAAGGAGTTTTCCACAAATTTATTTAAAACATAGAGTCTTTGATGAGATCTTTAACTTCAGACAACTCATCTGAAATGGCTTCCACATGAGGAGGATCTGAGAAACGTGTTGGGAGCCTCGCAAAAGTTCTTCTCATTATATTTGGTCATAGGGGAGTCATATTGGTGTGAAGCTTATAAAGGAAGCAAAAGAGGTGACATTTTCAAATTGTTTTCCAGATGACTCTTTATAAAGTGAGTTGGCAGCTTTAGCATACTTTGAGCTCAACAGGTATGAAGAGCACAAAACAATCCCAAACAAGCAGCATTGTTCCCTGGAATAACAGTCTTTTAGGAAAGTAAAAGCGGTTCTGAATGAATTGTAAAGAAAAAAAAAAAAGAAAGAAAGAAAGTCTGTCCAGTGATCAGAACACAGAGGGTTGTGGTTCACTGGTTCTGTCTCAAAGGGCCCAGGAAACTGGGAGGGGCAACCACTATCCACACTCCACAGGCCACATGGAAGCTGGGCGGATGAAGAACAATCCCTGGGGCTAGTGACTAGTCAATTACGAATTGTAATTCAACTGTCTCTACAGTTGCCAGAGAAACCAACTTGGGAACTGTGGTACCTTTTGAGGCATGACTAAAAACTGGCCATGCCCGGTTAGAATATGGTACTAGGAACAGTGTTTGATCCATGTACTGGACACTACAATACAGGCCATTCCTGCACTTACCGACCACTTTATTAGTATATATATATTAAAAAAAAAAAGTGGATGGGTGGAAGTAAAAACATATGGGTAGATCAACATACTGTGGCTTCCTGGTCCACAACTGACTGCATCTGGTGTTACACTGAAAAACTCTTATTTCAGAGACATGGATTTGCCACATTTCAAGGATATGACATCTATTGAGAGCAAAAATGCGAAAACAAAAAAACAATTCTATATAGCAGATAAGCACCTTGACAAATATGAAGACTTTCAATCATGTCAAACTGTTTTAAAAATGTCCACTTGGCCGGCCCTCTCCAGATACTTAACGCTTCCTAACACAAGGATAGAATAAATACAGGAGAGAAATCAATACTCTGCACGTCCAAACTGTTCAAGCCTGCCACTGCCATCAAACTTTCTTTTCTCTGCAAAGAGCTCAGAGGTAGGTTCTCAGTTCAAGGATGAAACATTCTCACTGCTCCTTCTCTAAATATAAATATAGATATAACAGAAACATTAATTTCCTGAGAATTTAGCTGAAGAATTGTTTTTAGTTGTGTTCTCAGCAGCGGGTTTCTCTGGCTAGATTGAATGATTCTTTTACAAATGACCTTGTCAGTAAAGCTCCTAATAATTGGTAACTTTTTAATACTTTGTAATTGGTAGAAAAGGCTTTTCTCATGATTTAGTGAGAAATAACTTAATGTACCCTTTTTAAAAAGGATTATTTTCCTTGAACTCTAATGCGAAAGCTGTTAAATTAGCAGCCCTGAAGGCTGGAAACTTCCATTTAGCCACATAACCTGTAGAGCAGGAAGCTTTCCTCGAAGCCCTGGAAACCACAATGAAGACTGTAATCTCCAATCCCAAATGATGTAGGCAGGAGGGTTTTAACAGATCCAGTTTGGGGAATAATTTGAGGATTGGAAAGGAAACATACCTGTCCAGAATAAGGGTCATCCATTAACGTATTTCCAAGAGACTATCTAATTATCGTCGGGTACCAAGTAATCTTCTGAACAGACTGGGGCCTCCTCCAACCTGCTTCCCGACTCACTGATGTTTTCCACATTCCTTGCCTTTCCTGCACTTTAAACAGATTTCATTAAAATCAAGCTGGGTTCTTTTTCTCTCTTTGATGATCAGTGCTTCTTAACATAGTATTCAGGGCCTTTGTCCTCAGACACCCTTGCAGGACTATTCCCTCCCAGAACTCTCATGAATTCCATGGCTGGCTCCAGAAGGCTGGAACTTCTGAAGACAATATTCATGGTTGGATGGCCTGAAACTGTTAGTCTTTTGAAAAGAATGTCTTAATATTTATTGATTTCTAGCAATGTGATATATGCCAAAAAGGTAGGCTAGCAGTATCAGCAATTTGGTTTTTGGAGGGATTTTAAAAAAGTAAAAATTCAACGTGTAAAGACCCAGATTGTCAGTTTTTGCTGTCAAAAACTGAGCGAATTTTCCTTGTTTGATTTACAACATGTGGGCATTTTTTTCTCAATGCTTATTATTCTGAAGAAATGGATCACAAAATCATATTTTAGCAAACATTAATGTAATAGGAAAACAATTATTTATATTATCAGCTGTATTAAATAACTCCTTGATCCTGCTTCTGGGGCTATGCATGACATACGCAATTTGGAGGTCATAAGACAGAATACATATTCTATTCAGGAAAAATATACTATATGTCATCCTATTGCCTTCACTGAGTTGAAGGTTTGGATGTTTTAATTTTCCTTCAAAATATTCTTCACTAAAAGCTCTTTTTCTTGTCAGAAAAGTATATGAAGAGTTGCTGTTTATTTAAACATTTTTAATGGGCCCACTTCATGACTCTATATAGTCAGATTTCTTTAAGAAAACCAAATACAGGGATATATGGGTGGCTCAGTGGTTGGGCATCTACCTTCAGCTCAGGTCATGATCCTGGGGTCTGGGGTTAGAGTCCAGCATCAGGCTCCCTGCCTGTGTCTCTGCCTCTGTGTGCCTCTCATGAATAAATAAATTAAAAATCTTAAAAAAAAAAAGGAAAAAATAAAATACAATTGAGGAAAAAGATGTTAAATTGATTTACTTTGTTGCTCACCTATATCCACGTGATATTTTCCAGTCTCCATTATCAAGATACTAGAAGGTAGGGATTATTCCTATTTAATTATATGTAATCATACATTTTCTTTGAATATTGTAGTCTTCCTCTTCCCTCCCTACATGTGGTAAAGTCTTGTATGCATAATAAAGGGAGAGTGGTGATGATGATGATGATTATAAATAGGTCCTAAACTAGAACATTTGGTTTAACAAATATCAAATCATAAATATTGAAAGAGTGCACAAATATTAAGATTTAGGATGGCTATCTTCTCCTGAGCTTGACAAATGCAAAAAAATAAAATAAAATAAAAAGAGAGAGAGAAAGAGAGAGAGATAAAAACTTTTCCTTTTTTTCCCCTATTTTTTTTCAGGTTTATATTCTACATTTAAAATCTCAAAATCGAATTTTTTTTATGATAAGAACTTTAGATATATTTTGGTAAATGGTGGGAAGTATGGCTGGAGTAACAGGCAGAACTTAATATTCTGGGTTAAGAGGTTCATGTTATAACCCATTAACCATCATGAAATACAGAGCACAAAAAGGTGCATGTTCATGTTTTCACTTTAGAAATATGATTCTTGAGTAGAATGAGAGGCAACAGGGAGTAGAAGTTCTCCTACTATAGAATATAATAACCTAGATCATAAATTGTAGACTATAATGGTTATAGACTAAACTAATTTAAGCAGGAGATGATGAAGGCCTAAGATACAGAATAAGGTATGGAGAGAGAGCCTTTAGAGATATCTGAGAAGAGTCACTAGACTTGACCCAACAGATATAGGGTAGGAGTGAAAGGATGACCACAGCTAATCTCAGGTCTTGACTTAAGTGATTAGATGGAGGGTCATGCCATGAAATAAGATGAGAGAACCAGAAAGAGGAGCAGAGGAAGGAAGGAACATCACTATTGTGGAGGTTCCGTTGTGAGATACTAGTGGGATATCCAAATGAACACCAATAAAACACACTGAGTGAAACCTTTCTTCCTCATTTGAAAACGTATACATTAATAGGAAGTGCTTCATTGAAATATTTTGTCACGAGAGTTCAATATCCTTCCAGTTTAGTGCTGGCACAGAATGAGAACTCAACAAATTACATTGGATTGGGAAAATAAATGAACGCCTAAGGGGATGAATATTCTCACTTTGACATCTTGCATACTGACTGGGATTATTTCTTTGTGTTGGTATCTCTCACTAGCCATGAATTTCTAGAGAAGACACCCTGATAGCTCCAAACTTTCGTGGATAGAAAAATTCAGTTGGTGCTTACGTGTTGACAGTGTGAATTAACTAGTGAATTACTGAAGGTTTTAATCAGCCAGATTGCCTCAGAGTTTACTATTTTGTATGAGGAGTAGACAAAACAATTTAGGGAAGATATTATCTCTTTCCAGCCATTGGTGTACTGTATTGGTTTGCTAAGGCTAGCATAACAAATTATAGGATAGGTGACTTAAACAACAGAAATTATTGTCTCAGAATTAGGGAAATTAGAAGTCTGAGATTAAGGTATTGGTAGGGTTGTTTTCTTCTGAAGCCTCTCTTTGCTTGTAGATGGCTGTTTCCTCTCTGGGTCTTTACATAATCTTCCCTTTGTATGTGTCTGGGTTTAAATATTCTCTGTTTTTAAGGACATCAGTCATATTGGATTAAGGCCCATCCTAATGACTCATTTATCTTTTTGAGACCCCATCTCCAAATACAGTCAGATTCCGAGATAATGGGAGTTAAGACTTTAATATAAAAATTTGAGGAAGATACAATTTATGCCCTAACAGGTACCATTTGGAATTCCTGGAATCTCTATGACCTCTCCAGCAATTTAAAGACATCTTGAGCTTCAGACTCCATCACACATTACCAAACAACGTAACCTTGTTTCACTTTAATGTTTATATCCCTAAAATGCCCTAGTTTCTTGGTATCCTATCAGTATATCATTCAATTGGAGAACATAAAATAGTTCTAAGATTACTACATGGATTTCTAAATACTTTTCTGAGTATAAAGTATCTAGAGATGCAAAAGGTATATTGTGAGGAATGCATATTCAAATATTTTGAAGAATCATAAATATCATGAGGATAATTGGGATTTTTCAGAGTCAATACAGTTATTAGACTTACTTTCTGAATTTCAATAAGGAAGTAATTCATACTCTTTAACCAATGTATAGAGAGGAATTAAAAATACTTCTATAATCTGTGATCTCATTTAGTGGTGAATCATGATTGAGACAGCAAGTGTTTATTCTGAAGAACTCACGCCATCTTTTTTATGCCACTTTTTATAACATTGACCTCAGGGCAGACATTTCAAGTTAAGTTCAAGTGTCAGGTGCAGAGCTATTGTACTGATTGTAAGACAAAGGTGAGGCAAACGAGGAAGAGAAAATCAGCTTCGGTGTATCTGGGGAAGGCAGGGAGCCAAAGGAGGGATATGCCACACTGGGTGAGCTTGCTTCTTTCACTATTCACATCTTGCACCGTGGACAATGTTCCACTTCTCAGCAGAGGAAACCTGTGGGACTCAGGAGAGTACAGAAATTTAATCATCAATTCCTTAGATCCCATTTGTTCTTAGGTACTGACAAGTCTACTTTTTTTTTTTTTCCCTCAAATTAAGCAGTATAAGCTCTTGGAACCCAGAGTTTTTTTCCTATTAAAGAAATTATTCTACTTGTAACATGTAAATTCCTTATACCTCCTTAATGAAGAGCTCAAACTTAATTTTTCATTAATGTAATTTTTTTTGCATCTAATTTTACGAATAATGTAAGCTTCAGGAGAAATATTCTCTTATTCTAGTTTAACCTGCTCATTGGGCCAACCTAATTTTTTTTTTTCCAGTCCTGACCCATTTTACATAAACTACACTTCATGTAACAGCAAGACTGATCTAACATCAGCAAGGATGTCAGATAGGAGAATATCCACGTAGAGTAATTTATTCAGGAAGCCAATTTAAATGCCTCATTTAAATTTCATGGAAATGGTCTTGCCTGTCCAGCAACTGGCTGTGGAATAGGTGAGGAGGAGCTTATTTTATGGGCCCTCATTTTCCCTATATCTCTTTGACACTGTCTAAAATCTAGCCTCTAGTACTCTATCCAAACAACACAAAAGAAAAATCATTTTTAGAGTTAGGTAGGTCCCTATTACATTCACTATTAGGGATTCAGTCTGCTGGGGGTACAGGAGCCTCACCCGCAGAAATTAGGTTGGGCGCCAAGGCACTGATTAGAGTTTCAAAAAGTATGAATTTGTTTCTGTTTATTTTAGACTTTATTTGGCTCTTAAAAAATACAGCTTGACTGAAACAGAGGAAAAATGTCTTCAGGTTCATTTATGTCCTTTCAGTGTACAAGTCCTCTCCCTTAATAGTAACTGATGATTTTCTCCTTTTAACTTTAACTTTTGCATATTCACACATCTCTTTGAAATGGACATTTTGAAATCTTTAAAAAATGGTGAAATATAAAACCTTCTTAATGACCAACTTTTATAAAGTAGAGGAAAATCTTGGCTTTGCCCAACTTAGATCATAGAGCCCTATAGCATGCAGAGGAAAGGTGGATAACTAGCATTCAGCTGCTAGGAAAATGGACTCATTGGGAAGTCCCTCTGACTTCTGAAACCCAATCAAAAATGCAACTCACTGCTGAATTTGAAAACCTCAGCGAGGTCATCCTCATGTTGTAATAAGGAAGTCTTTATATTCTGATGACCATGGTGTTAAACCTTGTTTGTACTCGGTCTTCCTTGCAACATTTTCACAGTTCATCTTATTAAATGGTTGGGCCACATTTAACTCTAGACCCACTTTCCCTGGACCACAGTGTTTGATCATAGATTTATAGATCATTTAACACAAGCAACAGCTATTTTACCAACAGCCTTGCTGTCATTAAGCAGCAGCTACTGTCAAAGTTCAGGAACAGGCCCAGCAGGATGATGAAAAGAATCAAGACACAGTGCCTTCCCAACTGTCACAACAGCAGAGAGAAGCATCTGGTGCCCAGGACAGCCAGTAGAAAGGGCACCAGCAATGGGGGGCCTGACTCTGCAGGCTTTTAGGAGTAGCAGCCCCTACTTCACCAGCTCTATCCCAAGGGACAAGCTAAGGAACCCCAGAAAACTCCACAGAGCACAAATGAGAAAGTTGTGCCAGAAATCCCATGGAATCATCTATTTCAACACCAGTAGAGGTCCTGAAAACAGAAAACAAACAAAACTTATTAATGAACGTAGCCTGAGAGAAAAAAAATTGTTCACACACACACACACACAAACACACAATTTACTTTAAAAACATATATCTTTGTTTCTTGCAACCTCTACTTTTGGTGGAGATTAACAAACCTCGTTTATCACATATTTATGTGCTATCTTGGCTTGTAGCATCTCTTGGAATAGCTATATCTTCATCCCTGATGTTCATTCCTATCATAGTGATATTGTGAGGACTAAGTTAGAGAATGCATGGAAAGTGTCTTGACTCAGGCCTTAAAACTTCCATAAGGGAGGAGTTTTTGTTTGCTTCATTTTAATTCCAAAGAGCAAGGAATTAATTCCCATAAATCTAGTAAAGTGGTACTACATTAGCAAGTACCAAACTTCTAGAAAATACGGTTAGTATTGCTACCAAAGACATAGATTGTATTCCCAAAATTTGTTTATAAATCAGTTGGAATGGATCATTTCACAAAATGCTGTGGGTGGTAATAAAGGCTCCAGGCCAGCCCACAAAATCATCAGGTTTTATGAATTTGAAATACTGTAGCCTTTCAGGGACAGAATAAATCCCTCTTAAAGATATCATCTTTTAAAAATATAATTGAATGAAAATAAATATTGTTGTTAGAATTATGTATTTTTAGTTTTGGTTATTGAGTAAAGCAACAAGTTTAATGAAAAGCAAATCAGAACAAAGTGTTCTGTGTACATTTCACATGGTATATATTTGAGGGATTTGAGAGTACATATTTTTTTTTAATTTTAACTATGACAAATTATTCTCCTGGTTTCATGTATTTCCTTTCCTTAACCAGTATTTGACATTTATTGTTGACCAGATAGATCTATAGTCAGGCTATTCTGTGGTTCGCTCACGAGCTCAATGTTATTAAGAAACTGGAGAATTTTCACCCTCTGCTTTAAGCTTCCAGAATTGTCATATTATTTTTTAAAAAGTTTTATTTATTTAAATAACCTCTACATCCAACATGGGGCTCAAATTCATGGTCCTGAAGTCAAGAGTCACCGTCTCTTCACTCCGGGGACTAAACCAGCCAGGAGCACCACGTCATATTACTTCTTGATTACACATAGCTGCTACAATTCCAGTCATGATATTCTCACACAACTACATCCAAAGGTGGAGGCGAGCTTAAAAACTTTACAATAGTCTCTATTCTCTTACCCAGTAAGAAAACTTATTTCAGAAGATTCAGAGCAGATTTCCCCTAACAGCTTATTGGTTAGAACTAAATCATATGGCCATTTCTATCTACAATAGAGGTTAGGAAAGGAAGTGTTAAACTTTTTAGCCTCTGTAATAAAGATTGGAGAAGGGAGGCGGGGGTTGAGAATGGCTATTAGGTAGCCGATAAACAAGTCATTTAGGAGAGGCATCATTATGGTTACCTGTTGGGTGGGGTAGATTCTCTAAACCTTGGAGAGGAGGAAGGAAAGGGAGACCATAAACTAACTGATTCTATAAATACATTTTTGTCCATACTTCATATTTCAAGAGATGTCTGTAGCATATTTCTGGCAGGAGGCGTCAGGTTATTTAGAATTTTTTATTTTAAATTGCAGTGGTTGGAGGAGGGGCAAGACGGCGGAAGAGCAGGGTCCCCAGGTCACCTGTCCCCACCAAATTACCTAGAAAACCTTCAAATTTTCCTGAAAATCTATGAATTCGGCCTGAGAATTAAAGAGAGACCAGCTGGAACGCTACAGTGAGAAGAGTTCGCGCTTCTATCAAGGTAGGAAGACGGGGAAAAAGAAATAAAGAAACAAAAGGCCTCCAAGGAGGAGGGGCCCCGCGAGGAGCCGGGCTGAGGCTGGGGGAGTGTCCCCAGGACAGGAGAGCCCCGTCCCGGAGGAGCAGGAGCTGCACCGACCTTCCCGGGCGGAAAGGGGCCCGCAGGGAGGTGGAGCAGGACCCGGGAGGGCGGGGATGCCCTCGGACTCCCTGGGACACTAACAGACACCTGCGCCCCGGGAGAGCGCCCCGAGCTCCCTAAGGGCTGCAGCGCACGGTGGGACTTGGAGCAGCTCGGGGGGGCTCGGGCGGCTCCGCGGAGGGGGCTGCGGGGCGGGAGCAGCTCGGGGGGCTCGGGGCGGGAGCAGCTCGGGAGGCTCGGGGGCGGCTCCGCGGAGGGGGCTGCGGGGCGGGAGCGCGAATCCAACAGCGCAGGCCCCGGAGCACAGGGCGCCGGGACACAGCCGAGGATCCGGCCTCCCCCGGGACAGGCAGAGGCCGGGAGGGCCCAGGACAGCGAGGACGCTCCTGCCCCAGCTGAGCAGAGCAGCGGCCCCGCCCCGGAGCCTCCAGGCCCTGCAGACGGAGAGCTCTCGAGCTACTGCGGGGGCTGAATCCAGGGCTCCAGAGCTGGCCCCGCCACTAGGGCTGTTGCTCCTGCGGCCTCACGGGGTAAACGACCCCCACTGAGCCCTGCACCAGGCAGGGGCACAGCAGCTCCCCCAACTGCTAACACCTGAAAATCAGCACAACAGGCCCCTCCCCCAGAACACCAGCTGACGGACAAGTTCCAGGGGAAGTCAAGGGACTTAAAGTACACAGAAGCAGAAGATACTCCCCTGTGGTTCTTGTTTGTTTGTTTTGTTTTGTTTTGTTTTGCTTTTTGATTTGTTTGCTTCCCCCACCCTTTTTTTCCCTTTCTTTCTTTTTCTTTCTCTTTTTCTTCTGTTTTTTTTTCTTTTTTCTTCCTTTTTTTTTTCTCTTTCTCTTTTCTTTCCTTCTTTCTCTCCTCTCTTTTTCTCCTTTTCCCAATACAACTTGCTTTTTGGCCACTCTGCACTGAGCAAAATGACTAGAAGGAAAACCTCACCTCAAAAGAAAGAATCAGAAACAGTCCTCTCTCCCACAGAGCTACAAAATCTGGATTACAATTCAAAGTCAGAAAGCCAATTCAGAAGCACTATTATGCAGCTACTGGTGGCTCTAGAAAAAAAGCATAAAGGACTCAAGAGACTTCATGACTGCAGAATTTAGAGCTAATCAGGCAGAAATTAAAAATCAATTGAATGAGATGCAATCCAAACTAGAAGTCCTAACGACGAGGGTTAACGAGGTGGAAGAACGAGTGAGTGACATAGAAGACAAGATGATGGCAAAGAGGGAAACTGAGGAAAAAAGAGACAAACAAAAGACCATGAAGATAGATTAAGGGAAATAAACGACAGCCTGAGGAAGAAAAACTTACGTTTAATTGGTGTTCCCGAGGGCGCGGAAAGGGCCAGAGGGCCTGAATATGTATTTGAACAAATTCTAGCTGAAAACTTTCCTAATCTGGGAAGGGAAACAGGCATTCAAATCCAGGAAATAGAGAGATCCCCCCCTAAAATCAATAAAAACCTTTCAACAAACACCTCGACATTTAATAGTGAAGCTTGCAAATTCCAAAGATAAAGAGAAGATCCTTAAAGCAGCAAGAAACAAGAAATCCCTGACTTTTATGGGAAGGAGTATTAGGGTAACAGCAGACCTCTCCACAGAGACCTGGCAGGCCAGAAAGGGCTGGCAGGATATATTCAGGGTCCTAAATGAGAGGAACATGCAACCAAGAACACTTTATCCAGCAAGGCTCTCATTCAAAATGGAAGGAGAGATAAAGAGCTTCCAAGACAGGCAGCAACTGAAAGAATATGTGACCTCCAAACCAGCTCTGCAAGAAATTTTAAGGGGGACTCTTAAAATTCCCCTTTAAGAAGAAGTTCAGTGGAACAATCCACAAAAACAAGGACTGAATAGATATCATGATGACACTAAACTCATATCTCTCAATAGTAGCTCTGAATGTGAACGGGCTTAATGACCCCATCAAAAGGCGCAGGGTTTCAGACTGGATAAAAAAGCAGGACCCATCTATTTGCTGTCTACAAGAGACTCATTTTAGACAGAAGGACACCTACAGCCTGAAAATAAAAGGTTGGAGAACCATTTACCATTCGAATGGTCCTCAAAAGAAAGCAGGGGTAGCCATCCTTATATCAGATAAACTAAAATTTACTGGAGGGTATTATGCTGAGTGAAGTAAGCCAGTCGGAGAAGGACAAACATTATATGTTCTCATTCATTTGGGGAATATAAATAATAGTGAAAGGGAATATAAGGGAAGGGGGAAGAAATGTGTGGGAAATATCAGAAAGGGAGACAGAACGTAAAGACTGCTAACTCTGGGAAACGAACTAGGGGTGTTGGAAGGGGAGGAGGGCGGGGGGTGGGAGTGAATGGGTGACGGGCACTGGGGGTTATTCTGTATGTTAGTAAATTGAACACCAATAAAAAATAAAAAAATAAAAAATAATAAAAAATAAAATAAAAAAAAATAAAATTTACCCTGAAGACTGTAGTGAGAGATGAAGAGGGACACTATCTCATACTTAAAGGATCTGTCCAACAAGAGGACTTAACAATCCTCAATATATATGCCCCGAATGTGGGAGCTGCCAAATATATAAATCAATTATTAACCAAAGTGAAGAAATACTTAGATAATAATACACTTATACTTGGTGACTTCAATCTAGCTCTTTCTATACTCGATAGGTCTTCTAAGTACAACATCTCCAAAGAAACAAGAGCTTTAAATGATACACTGGACCAGATGGATTTCACAGATATCTACAGAACTTTACATCCAAACTCAACTGAATACACATTCTTCTCAAGTGCACATGGAACTTTCTCCAGAATAGACCACATATTGGGTCACAAATCGGGTCTGAACCGATACCAAAAGATTGGGATCGTCCCCTGCATATTCTCAGACCATAATGCCTTGAAATTAGAACTAAATCACAACAAGAAGTTTGGAAGGACCTCAAACACGTGGAGGTTAAGGACCATCCTGCTAAAAGATGAAAGGGTCAACCAGGAAATTAAGGAAGAATTAAAAAGATTCATGGAAACTAATGAGAATGAAGATACAACCATTCAAAATCTTTGGGATGCAGCAAAAGCAAATCCTAAGGGGGAAATACATCGCAATACAAGCATCCATTCAAAAACTGGAAAGAACTCAAATACAAAAGCTAACCTTACACATAAAGGAGCTAGAGAAAAAACAGCAGATAGATCCTACACCCAGGAGAAGACGAGAGTTAATAAAGATTCGAGCAGAACTCAACGAAATCGAGACCAGAAGAACTGTGGAACAGATCAACAGAACCAGGAGTTGGTTCTTTGAAAGAATTAATAAGATAGATAAACCATTAGCCAGCCTTATTAAAAAGAAGAGAGAGAAGACTCAAATTAATAAAATCATGAATGAGAAAGGAGAGATCACTACCAACATCAAGGAAATACAAACGATTTTAAAAACATATTATGAACAGCTATACGCCAATAAATTAGGCAATCTAGAAGAAATGGACGCATTCCTGGAAAGCCACAAACCACCAAAACTGGAACAGGAAGAAATAGAAAACCTGAACAGGCCAATAACCAGGGAGGAAATTGAAGCAGTCATCAAAAACCTCCCAAGACACAAGAGTCCAGGGCCAGATGGCTTCCCTGGGGAATTCTATCAAACGTTTAAAGAAGAAACCATACCTATTCTCCTAAAGCTGTTTGGAAAGATAGAAAGAGATGGAGTACTTCCAAATTCGTTCTATGAGGCCAGCATCACCTTAATTCCAAAACCAGACAAAGACCCCACCAAAAAGGAGAATTACAGACCAATATCCCTGATGAACATGGATGCAAAAATTCTCAACAAGATACTAGCCAATAGGATCCAACAGCACATTAAGAAAATTATTCACCACGACCAAGTAGGATTTATCCCCAGGACACAAGGCTGGTTCAACACTCGTAAAACAATCAATGTGATTCATCATGTCAGCAAGAGAAAAACCAAGAACCATATGATCCTCTCATTAGATGCAGAGAAAGCATTTGACAAAATACAGCATCCATTCCTGATCAAAACTCTTCAGAGTGTAGGGATAGAGGGAACATTCCTCAACATCTTAAAAGCCATCTACGAAAAGCCCACAGCAAATATCATTCTCAATGGGGAAGCACTGGGAGCCTTTCCCCTAAGATCAGGAACAAGACAGGGATGTCCACTCTCACCACTGCTATTCAACATAGTACTGGAAGTCCTAGCCTCAGCAATCAGACAACAAAAAGACATTAAAGGCATTCAAATTGGCAAAGAAGAAGTCAAACTCTCCCTCTTTGCCGATGACATGATACTCTACATAGAAAACCCAAAAGTCTCCACCCCAAGATTGCTAGACCTCATACAGCAATTTGGTAGCGTGGCAGGATACAAAATCAATGCCCAGAAATCAGTGGCATTTCTATACACTAACAATGAGACTGAAGAAAGAGAAATGGAGTCAATCCCATTTACAATTGCACCCAAAAGCATAAGATACCTAGGAATAAACCTAACCAAAGAGGTAAAGGATCTATATCCTAAAAACTACAGAACACTTCTGAAAGAAATTGAGGAAGACTCAAAGAGATGGAAAAATATTCCATGCTCATGGATTGGCAGAATTAATATTGTGAAAATGTCAATGTTACCCAGGGCTATATACGCGTTTAGTGCAATCCCTATCAAAATACCATGGACTTTCTTCAGAGAGTTAGAACAAATTATTTTAAGATTTGTGTGGAATCAGAAAAGACCCCAAATAGCCAGGGGAATTTTAAAAAAGAAAACCATATCTGGGGGCATCACAATGCCAGATTTCAGGTTGTACTACAAAGCTGTGGTCATCGAGACAGTGTGGTACTGGCACAAAAACAGACACATAGATCAGTGGAACAGAATAGAGAATCCAGAAGTGGACCCTGAACTTTATGGTCAACTAATATTCGATAAAGGAGGAAAAACTACCCATTGGAAGAAAGACAGTCTCTTCAATAAATGGTGCTGGGAAAATTGGACATCCACATGCAGAAGAATGAAACTAGACCACTCTCTTGCACCATACACAAAGATAAACTCAAAATGGATGAAAGATCTAAATGTGAGACAAGATTCCATCAAAATCCTAGAGAAGAATACAGGCAACACCCTTTTTGAACTCGGCCACAGTAACTTCTTGCAAGATACATCCATGAAGGCAAAAGAAATAAAAGCAAAAATGAACTATTAGGACTTCATCAAGATAAGAAGCTTTTGCACAGCAAAGGATACAGTCAACAAAACTCAAAGACAACCTACAGAATGGGAGAAGATATTTGCAAATGACATATCAGATAAAGGGCTAGTATCCAAGATCTATAAAGAACTTATTAAACTCAACACCAAAGAAATAAACAATCCAACCATGAAATGGGCAAAAGACATGAAGAGAAATCTCACAGAGGAAGACATAGACATGGCCAACATGCACATGAGAAAATGCTCTGCATCACTTGCCATCAGGGAAATACAAATCAAAACCACAATGAGATACCACCTCACACCAGTGAGAATGGGGAAAATTAACAAGGCAGGAAATCACAAATGTTGGAGAGGATGCGGAGAAAAGGGAACCCTCTTACACTGTTGGTGGGAATGTGAACTGGTGCAGCCACTCTGGAAAACTGTGTGGAGGTTCCTCAAACAGTTAAAAATAGACCTGCCCTACGACCCAGCAATTGCACTGTTGGGGATTTACCCCAAAGATACAGATGCAATGAAACGCCGGGACACCTGCACCCCGATGTTTATAGCAGCAATGGCCACAATAGCCAAGCTGTGGAAGGAGCCTCGGTGTCCATCGAAAGATGAGTGGATATTTTTATCCATGGGCACTGGGGGTTATTCTGTATGTTGGTAAATTGAACACCAATAAAAAATAAATTTAAAAAACTAAAAAAATAAAATGAAATAAAAAATAAATTGCAGTGCTTAATACAGTCTAGGTTTAAATGAGGTTTGTTTTAAATAAATTGGATTTTCTGTGATTTTTAACTAATAGGTCTTTATTCCTTTTTTTTTTTAAGATTTTATTTATTTATTCATGATAGAGGGGGATGGGGTGCAAAGAGGCAGAGATACAGGCAGGACAGAGAAGCAGGCTCCATGCAGGAAGCCTGACATGAGACTCGATCCCGGGTCTCCAGGACCAGGCCCTGGTTGAAGGCGGCGCTAAACTGCTGAGCCACCCAGGCTGCCCTGTAAACATTCTTATTCATGTCTCTCTCTCTTTTTTTTTTTTTTTTTCCAGCTCTCTGAAGAGAGTCCGTGGTATTTTTTTTAATAATAAATTTATTTTGCTCATCCCGTCAAGTGCCCCCCTCAGTGCCCGCCACCCAGTCACCCCCACCCCCCCCCCCCGCCCTCTTCCCCTTCCACCACCCCTAGTTCGTTTCCCAGAGTTAGGAGTCTTCATGTTCTGTCGCCCTTTCTGATACTTCCTACCCATTTCCTCTCCCTTACCCTCTATTCCCCCCACTATTATCTATATTCCCCAAATGAATGAGACCATACAATGTTTGTCCTTCTCCGATGAAGGTCTTTATTCCTCTCCCTTAACCTATCAGTGTACCTTATAGTTTATGCATTTGACACAGTTGTACATCAGAAGCATGAGCTGTTCTATAGTTTACTTATTCACAACACACATAGCAAAATTTGAAATCAAAAGCAGGATAAAGATCCACAATTGCTGAAATAAATAGAACAGATGGTTAGAACAAATTGCTTGCTATTTCAGGTAATTTTAACTCTAGATATTTTTGAGCAAAAATATACAGTGTCTGAAATGTTTCAAATAATTTATTTATTTTTTTTACATAAAGGGAAACTCCAAGGAGAATAATTTTATACATGATTGATATCTTTCAGGGAATATAAAGAAAAAAATAAATGCTCTAAGGAAAGTTGGTGAGTATGTCAGTCAAATCATAACAAAGTATCATTTTTCACATAAACAATTTAAAATGTTTTAGATGGTAGTTTTACAAAATAGTTAACTCAGATTATTGATCTTTAATATACACATTTAATGCTATAATTTTCCCTCTTAGAACTGTTTTCACTGCATCCCACAAATTTTGGTAAGTTGTATTTCATTTCCATTTGGTTAAAATATTTTAAAATTTCTCTTCAGATTTCTTCCTTAACCCATGTGTTATTTAAAGTGTGCTATTTAATCTCTATGTATTGTTGAATTCTCCATGTATCTTTCTGTTATTGATTTCTAAGTTCTTTCCATTGTGATGTGAGATCAGACATTGTATAATTTATTTTTGTTTTTTGTTTGTTTCATTCCAAGGTTTTATTTAAATTTCAGTTAGTTAATATACAGTGTAATATTAATTTCAGGTGTACAATATTGTGATTCATCACTTGCATACAACATCCAGTGCTCATCTCAAGTGTACTGCTTAATCCTTCTCACCTATTTCACCCATCCCCCCATCTGCCTTCCCTCTGGAAACCATCAGTTTGTTCTCTATAGTCTGTTTTATGGTTTGCTTCTCTCTTTTTTACCCACCGTGTTCATTTGTTGTGTCTTAAATTCCACATATGAGTGAAATCATGTGGTATTTGTCTTTCCCTGACTGACTTACTTTGCTTAGCATAATACTCTCTAGCTCCATCCATGTTGTTGCAAGTGGCAATATTTAATTCTACCCATCTCTGTGTCACATCTGTGTCACATTTTCCAAATTTTCATAGGTATTGTATTTGTCATGCTGATTTGTGAATCAAGGATCCTTGAGATCACCATTGTAATTGTTTGGGGGCTCCCCAAACCATGCCCATATGAGACGGCAAACTTAATTGGTAAATGTTGTGCATGTTCTCACTATTCCACCAATCAGCTGTTCACTCATCCCTCTCCATCTCCTCAGGCTTCCTGATTCCCTGAGCAACATCAATATTGAAATTAGATGAATTAATAACCTTATGATAACCTTTAAGTGTTTAAGTGAATGAAGAGTTACAGATCTATTTTGTGTGAATGTTTTCATTTTAAATTCCAGTATAGTTAACATACAGTGTTATGTTGGTTTCAGGCATACAATATAGTGAATTAACAATTTCATACATCACCCAGTACTCACTGGGACAAGTGCACTCCTTAATACTCATCACCTATTTCACCCATTCCCCTATCCACCTTTCCTCTGGTAACCATCAATTTGTTCTCTATAGTTAAGGGTCGTTTTTTCATTTGTGTTTCCCTCTCTCTTTTCCCTTTGCTCATTAGTTTTGTTCTCAAATGCCACATATGAGTGAAATTATAAGGAATTGTCTTTCTCTGACTTATTTGCCTAGCATTATACTCTCTAGCTCCATCCATGTCTCTGCAAATGGCAAGATTTCATTCTTTTTTACAGATGAATAGTATTCCGTTGTGCATCTATATACCATATCTTCTTTATCCATTCATCTGTCAGTAGATATTTGGCTATTGCAGATAATGTTGCTGTATACTGAGGGATATATATCCCTTTGAATTAGTGTTTTCACATTTTTGGTAGTAAATACCTGATAGTACAATTAGTGGATCATAGGGTAGTTCTATTTTTAGCTTTTTGAGGAATCTCCATGCTGTTTTCCACAGTGGCTCCACCGTTTGCATTTCCACCAACAGTGCAAGAGAGTTCATTTTTCACCATATCTATGCCAATCCTTGTTGTTTCTTGTGTTTTTTAATTTTAGCCTTCCTGACAGGTGTGATGTGATATCTCACTGTAGTTTTGATTTGCAATTCCCTGATGATGAATGATGTTGAACATCTTTTCATGTGTTTGTTGCCCGTCTGGATGTCTTCTTTGGACAAATGTCTGTTCATGTCTTCTGTCCATTTTCTTAAATTGGAATATCTGTTTTTGGGTCTTAAGTTGTAGAAGTTCTTTATATATCTTGGATACAAAGCCTTTATCAGATACACCATTTGCAAATATCTTCTACCAGTCAGTAGGCTGCCTTTAAGTTTTGTTGATAGTTTCCTTCGCTGTGGAGAAGCTTTTTATTTTTATGTAATCCCAGTAGTTTATTTTTTGCTTTTAGTTCCCTTGCATCAGAAGACATATCTAGGAAAATATTGCTATGGCCAATGTCAGAAAAATTACTGCTTGTGCTCTCCTCTAGTATTTTTATAGTTTCAAGACCTACATTTAGGTTATTAATCCATTTTGAATTTATTTTTGTGTATGGTGAAAGAAAGTGGTTTCATTCTTTTGCATGTAGCTGTCCAGTTTTCCCACTTTTTTCCCACTAGATTTTCTTTCCTGCTTTGTTAAAAATTAATTGACCACATAATTGTGAGTTTATTTCTGGGATTTCTATTCTGCTTTACTGATCCATGTGTCTATTTTTGTGCCAGTACCATACTCTTTTGATTACTACAATTTTATAATATAACTTGAAGTCTGGAATTGTGAACACATCTCTCACTTATCAAAAGCTAAAAATGATTATGCTTAGTGAGGAAGACATGTTGAAAGCCAAAAGAGGCTGAAAGCTGACCCTCTTATACCAACCAGTTAGCCAATTTGTGAATGCAAAGGAAAAGTTCTTGAAGGAAATTAAAAGTGTCACACCAGTGAACACACAAATGATAAGAAAGCAAAGCAGCCTTATTGCTGATATTTGAAAGAAGTTCTACAGTGGATAAAATGATATCGAACATCATCACATGCTACAGAGAAATTATTTGTGAAAGGAGGAATCAATCAATGCAGTAAACGTCATTGTCATTTTATTTTAGGAAATTGTCACAGTCCCTCCAATCCTCAGCAACTACCATCCTGATCAGTCAGCAGCTCTCAGCATGGAGGCATGACCCTCCACCAGCAAAAAATTATGATCCTTTGGAAGCTCAGGAGATAGTTACTATTCTTTTTTTTTTTTTAGCAATAAAGTATTTTTAAATTAGGTATGCATTTTTTTAGATATAATGCTATATTATACTTAATAGACTATAGTATAGTGTAAACATAACTTTTACATGCACTGGGATTTTAAAAAATCATTTAACTTGCTTTGCTGCACCATATGTTTATTGTGGTAGTCTGGAACCAAACCCACAATATCTCCAAGGTATGCCTCTACTTATCATCATCTCAGGCCTCTTCCCAAAACATTTTTTTACCCATTTCCAAAGAAAAACAGAAGAGGAAAGAAGTAAAGCAAAACTCAGAGTGGCCTGAAAAGTAGAATGAAAAGAATAAACTTGAGGGTAAGAACAGCATTCCCACACTAAAGACTATAGCGAATAGAGGAAACAAGTCAGGAAAAAGGTAGTCATCACTTTTGTTTTGAGGAAAAAATCCTTGCTTGGAACCTGCCCACTCATCATAGTTGGGTCTTCTCAGACTGTAAATACTGCCTTACCCCATCCAGATAGTCATCAGAACTGCCTTCTTTCCAACTTATGCTTCCCAACGTGAGTGTCAGACAACTTTCTATATGTCTTTCATTTATCTATTGCAATCAATGTCTGAATAGATTGTAAGATGCTGGAGAACAAGCTCTGGGCTATTGTGAATAGAACCCAAAACTCTACCGCAATTCCTATAGAAAAACATATGCACATGCAAATACAGAAGTACAATTTCTAAATTATTTGGATGGTTTTAATCATTTTTCCACAAAAACCAACGTCATATACATTCCCAGTCATCATTGTTACCCAGCATACCTCCCACCACTGTTCTGTTTCCTAAACCCTACACCCCTCATTCATAGAATACTAGAAATCTTGACCTTGCAAACATTCAACAATTTAATTCTTTCATGACTTTGTCCATAGTTTTCTCTTAACTTTGAACACCCTCCAGGATTCTGCATATTTTATATTACTACTTATCCTCCAAATTCAAATCTCTAAATCTTTTGTTATCCTCTTCAACTGTAATCATTCAGTCCCCTTCTCCAGAATATCCACATTGCTTTGGTTATATATTGATTATGGTAATTAACACACTGACTTCCACTGAAGTTAATGCTATACCAAATCTTTGTCCCCAGTTTTCTTACTTATTTAACAAATACTACTTGACATTTCCTGAGGTCAGAGACTTTAATTTTACCTGATTATGTGATCTTTCAGCTCTTAGCTTCATAAAACTATGAACATTTTTTTACCTTTTTAATACTACTATCTGAAACATTAAATTATTAACTAGAATAACAATATCTGTTATCATGTACGGAACAATTACCATGTGCCAGATGTTTTAGCAATCTTATTTCAATATATTCTTAAGAAATGTTTAGAGTAATTATCACTAAATTTATTATATAAGGCAAAATGAGCCCAGGGTGGATTAGTTCGCCTAAATTCATATAGGAATTGTCACATTTGGGGATCCCTGGGTGGCGCAGTGGTTTGGCGCCTGCCTTTGGCTCAGGGCGCGATCCTGGAGACCCGGGATCGAATCCCACGTCAGGCTCCCGGTGCATGGAGCCTGCTTCTCTCTCTGCCTGTGTCTCTGCCTCTCTCTCTCTCTCTCTCTGAGTGTGACTATCGTAAATAAATAAATTTTTAAAAAAAAAAAAAAAAAAAAAAAAAAAAAAAAAGGAATTGTCACATTTGGGATTTGAATCCAGTTCTGTTTGAAGGGAAGGTCTGTATTTTTATTTTTATTTTATTTTTTTTATTTATTTATTTTTTTTTTTTTGGTCTGTATTTTTAAACATATGCCTGGTCTCCCAAAAATCAGGTACTCAGCCAATGGGGAATTTGAATGTTGACCATTTGCTAAAGGATAATTTGCTATTAAAGAGTTGAATGAATTGTGAGGAATAAAGTACTACTTCTGGTGCTAATGAGGATAGAAGAAATATTCAATTCCATCTAAATTTTTCAAGATTTATTACATAAATAGTCAACTTTTAAAACCAAAGCAGTTTTTATAAACTATCTACATTGGGTCACGACTACTTTTTGACTTTGGAATCCCTCTAAGACAGTATTCTAAATATTCACTTGGAAATAAGAATAAGATAAAAAGACCATAATGAAGAAATTGGGGACCAGTATGTTAAACTGTTAGAAAATAAGTTATACAATCCATACGAAGACCTCATCAAAAGGCAGAGAAACCACTCAAGGATTACATTAAGTAATAGGGTTAAGAAGAATATGATCTGAAAAAATTGAGTATCTTCTAATAACTGTAAGTACATGAGTTTCTAAAATGCCATACATAATATCCATGAAATTATGTTGCATAATGTAATAACACGTTATGCTACCATTAACGCATTATAACTATGTCATTTGGAAGGCTAATTTTTTTGTGTAAAACCACTTAACTACATAAAATTGAAAATAATGATTATTGTAACTACTTTCACTTTTCATCTTTAGAAGTTCAGGATTAAATACTCCATATGCAGTTATTTTATGGTGATGTGTATTTTTATGGAGTGGTCATATAGTGTTCTAAGTAATAATTGTCTTAAAATTCCCAAATATATAAATCATAAGATCTTTTTACATATTATCATTATGAAAAGTCAAGGAAAGTCACTTAACACCTACTTAACAGTGCATATAGAGTTGAACATAAAATTTGGATAAAGTCTCAAAAGAAAACTACAAGTTTTAAGAAAAAGAAAGGGAGCTAGAATTTTACAGGCTAGGCACTGTATTTTATAAGCCATATTTATTGAGATCTATGGAAAATAAGATATTAGTTACTTTCTCCATTTAAAAATTTTTTCTCCATTTTTAGGATTAAGAAGAATGAAGCTCAGAAAGTTAAAACTCTGCTCAATATCACAGAACTAATAAGTAGCCAAAAGAGGTTCCCAAAATATCATATAACATGTATTCAGTCAGTTAACTTTATCTGAACATTTATTAGATATTAAATGTGGCTCTAGATGTTGAAAATTGCAAAGATGTTTAAGATATGGTTTCTATCTTTAAGGATTACCACATAGTGAAGAGAGACATAAATATATACTGTAATGACAAATAGCGTAAAGGATTTTTAAGAGACTTTGGGAGTTTAATCTGTTCCTGTAATATGGATATCTTGACTAGGAGAACAATAGATTAAGGAGAGTAAGGAAAGAAAGAACTGCATCTTTATTTAAACTTGTCCTTAAGGGTTTTATTTATCTGCCATTTTTCCTCATCGCCCTTCTATGTTATGGCTATTTAGGCTTGAATATATACAATAAAAACTGCTCTTTGTGAGCAAAGAACCCTGCAGTATGCCTGATAAATGCTACAGAATATATTTTGTATTCAAAAGCAAACATATTAGGATTTTTAAAATCCCAATAGTTACCTTGAAGAGGAGGTAAAGACTGTAAAGGCTGGTAGTAGAGTTTTCAAATAGAGATTAGGTAAAAGAAAGCCTAAACATGATTTAGCATGATAAATGTTCTTACCCTAGTTATCATATTCATCTCCACAAATCTCTAACACCAATATTTAATGTATCTTTTGTGCTAGTGCTTTTTCTTTTTTCTTGTGTATAATTATTGATTATCCATATATTTAAGGTATGAAAGCATTACAGATGGTAGATTGTCTACCATATTTAAGCTTATAATATTTATTAGTTATATTACTAGCTATATTACAAATATTTAAAATCATTTATTAACGTATTCTTTTCATGGACTTATGATTGGGATGCTCTATACTTTTATTTTCCTCTATCATATTTGTCATTTCTTTCTTGTTTTCTTCTAGTTTTGACAGATATCAACCCAATCTATTTGTCCTTTTATTACTTTTCTTTCTCTCTCTCTCTCTTTCTTTTTCTTTCTTTTTTGTATTAGAGTTGGCAACATTTCCCAATTATTATCAGCTGCAAATTTAATTAACATGCTGTTTATTTCTTCTTCCAGATAATTAATAAAGTTGTTAGAGAAAACTTGGATGAACACCAAAAACCCCACCAGACAGCTCCCCTAAGTCGGATGCTCTGCCATTCATAATTACCTTTTTCTTATGGTCCTTAAGCAAATTTTCAGTGCTCATTCCAGAGCCAATTTAAATTAATTTGGAGGGAACTACTTTAAGAAATACACCAACTGTTTCATAGTCCCTTCTTAGAACTTTGATTCTGTAAAATATTTATACTTTATTACTCATGCCAAAACCATATTAATGAAATTGAACATTTAAGCACAGGGAGAGCAAAGTCTGAAAGTTCTCAATGAGGGAGCGTGGTCTCAATAAACATTTAAGACAAAGCTCTAATTGCATTATTTATGACTTAAATGAGAACATGAAAGAGGCATTTACTTTTCACCTTTTGTGCCACTGATTTCCCATTTCACTTAATGAAATTACTAGCTGATTTCAACTTTTATTAATCATTTTTGGCATTTAATATATTCTATAGTAATACATTGAAAAGTGATTAGCTTTTTGGCAAAATTGAAGAAGAGTGATTCAGGAAAGCTTTACATTTATATCATTTCAAGAGTTTCCAAGTGTAAAACTTGAGCACTAACCCAGGATTATTCTTATAATTTTAAACTTAAATAAGGCAATGCATTCAAATTTAAATATATTTCTTAGATTTTTACATTTTGTGTTAATATATATTATTATTATATGTGTTACCGTCTTTGATTCCTACAATCACAGAATTTTAAAGCTAGGAGGTATACAAGATAATAATTAATACAATTCACTTGTTCTATAGGTGAAAAAAAAATACTGAACTTAGAAATGGTAACTAGCCCAGGTTGATCAGTCTAGTACTCTGATCCACAGAACCATTCATTCAAACCAAAACTTTAGAGATTCAGATCTCTTAGAGTTAGATATTTAAAGGTTTTTATTTTCTGAACGTGTTGATTGTGGCAGCAATCCAGATGAAAATTGTGTATGTATTGTGTGGATTAAATAATCAATTTACATATTTTCTAGAAGCCAAGGAGACATCACAATCAGAAGATAGCATTGTAAATAAGTGGCATTAATATAATTAGATTGTTATAACACAACAAATCTATAGTACATGGAGTTATAGACTGCCTGTTCAATTACTGGAAATAGACAGATATGCCAATGGTCATTTGTCATTGTTAAGTTCAAGCTAAGCATACTTATTAATAGAGGAAAAGTTCCAGGAACTTGAGAAGCAGGGCCGATAAAGACTCCTAACAGCCAATAACCCCTTTTTCTGTCTAATCACAACAGGCAATCGAACATAATTTAGAAGTTTTAGTTAAGTCTTCTCCTGTTTGAACTCACTGAGCAATTATGGTTCCTTAAATATCCATAATAGATGAAAACATTTCCAAAGGAAATAGCTTTGGTTTGCTATGCTAAATTTAACACACTATGTTCAAAACACATCTATTCCTTCATTTTCCCACATGGACTTTGATATTAGGCTGCTCCTACTAAAAGGTTCTACTCCTTTCAGTAAGACTCATTGAATTGACTATATAAAGTAGCATACAAGTGAAAAAAATACTTCAAAAATCTGAGGTACAAGCTATAGGAAAGAGAAGGACAAGAATATGAGAGGGCCAATCATTTTATAGAATTTCTTAAAAGTAAAGTCATATAGAATCAAACATATGGATAAAGAAGGGCCAGCTAAGTTAAAAATCTTATTCAAATATACATATATTTATCTGTATCTCTGTCTATCATCTCTCTATCTACATCCTCAAACAGAATATTGACTTTTCAGAGTAGAGCCTTTTAGTATTGATATGTGGTATGTAGTGTAGTGTGGCAAGTCTCTTGTCTGCTAGACTGAAGTGAAGCCTTCCAGTTGTTAAACTGTATCCACTCACACAGGTTCTGTGGTCAGTCTTCTTAAATCAGGTGAAGGGCCAATAGTAATAACCAAAGCCCACACAAACTACCTATATTCATTAAATTAGTTCTTCACTCATAAATAAAAAATAATCACTAAAGAATCATAAGACCTAGGGAATACCAATAGTTTAAAAGAAGACTGAGCTAAAGAAACAGGAAAACTAGGATCAGCACAAGCAGAGAAAATGGAAAGAAAAGGTATGTTAAAAGAATCCCAAAGATACCTGCTCAAAGAGCATTGAAAGGATATTGCATCATGGCACAATAACATGCTTCTATGAAAAAGGAACAGAGAACAGTTCCTGAAATTGAGCTGATTGCTGAAATAATAAAAAATTAATAATAACAATTTACTAAATTTACTGAAAAATTCCCTGAACATAGGTTAAAGCATCCAAAATATGAACACTTGAACAAAAATGACTGAATACTTGAAAAAAAGTAAAGAGTCACATAAAATAAATCTAGGAGGGCTAATGTTTTTCTCACAGAATTTGATTTATTAATCAAATATTTATCAAGTGCTTACTATGTACTAAATACTGTTCTCATGGATTTGCCATGGTAATGAATAAGAAGGAATCTTTGCTTTTATTGAGTTTACATTCTATTGGAGTAGATAAAACTCAAGGCATTCTAAAAGGAGAAAAGAATATATAGAGCAAAGAAGAAATATAAGTAACCAATAGAAAAATATGGAGAAATACTAAACAGTCAGCATTTGTAAGCTGGTACAAGTCCATTCCAGCAGCATACCACTGGGGGCACAGTGAAATAAAATACACTTTTTTTGGGGGGTGGGGGGGGATGCAAGGCCTCAGAAACTTGCTACTCATCCATTCTTTAAAAAAAATAAAATTAAATATTTCTAAAAAATGAAAATGAAATTTAAGAAAGAGGAAGGTATGAGATCTAAAATATATTTGTCTTATCTAGTAGTGCTTTATCATCAGGGAAACGCAAATCAAAACCACAATGAGATACCACCTCACACCTGTCAGAATGGCTAAAATTAGCACAGGAAACAACAGATGTTGGTGAAGATGGGGAGACAGAGGAACCCTCTTACACTGGTGGTAGGAATGCAAACCGGTGCAGTCACTCTGGAAAATAGTACGGATCCAAAAGTTTTGGATCAGGAAGTAAAAGGTTAAGATTTTAAGGTGTAATCTATTAACTAAAGATAAAAATATAATTCACAAACTTTGGAAAATAAAATATTTCTAGAAAATGAAACTGAAATTTCATTTCATAATGAAATGACCTAAATTTCATACATTCATAATATAGTGACTTAAATTCCTTATCTTTCTTAATGGAAGCCAGTAGAAGTATTTATTGTTGATAGATTAATAGAAAGTTTAGTATTTAGTTTTATGGAAGAAAGCAGCAGGAGGAGTTGATAGGAAAACTCATTATGTTTAATTTTATGTCTTTCTGTACTTTCAAATATTTCTTTTTGAAGTGCAGTTACATATATAGGAGACACATTTTCAAGCCAAAAAAGCTACATGGACAAGATGGCAGCCAGTCTTGTGGAATTCTCTGCTCATTAGAAGCAGTAGTATCCTATGTTGACATTCATTGCATTGTTCCTTTGCAGAATTTCATCAGTCCCAGCATGTACATTTTGTTATCTGAAGCATGTTGCTTGACAAATGTTCAAAAATGTCCCATTTGCTCAGAGATAGTTTGCACATGGCATGTAGAAATTACATAGTAAATGTAGATCAAACAACTGATTTCTCCATTTCTTATTGCTGTGTAAAATATTTCTAAAACACAAGCTTCCTACTTTATGTTACCACACACACACACACACACACACACACACACACACACGTTTCCTTAAAATAATAACCCATAATTTGTACCATGGAATTATACCCAAAAGATAATAGAAAAAAAAGAGTTTTATTTTGATATGTGCTGCTTCGTTATTTAACCATTTGGCATTTAGGCTACATGATTGAAAAGAGAGAACAAAACATAAGTATTTGGGATCATAACAAAAAGGAGTTGGAAAAATGTAAGTTGAATATTTAACCTCTAGAGTGTGGTCAAAAATGAACATTATGAAACCAAATACACACCATATAAATCTCACTTATTTTTAGAGTTAACATTACATGTCATGCTCTTTTTAAGGAGCAAGTTTTAACCTTATTAAACAATACGTGATGGATACAAATAGATTATATTATCAGGAATCAAGAAAACAAGGTAAAGAAAAACTTAGACTAACTATATACCCTAAGATATTGAATTGGTCATTTCACGTAATTGCTATTATGCTTAAATTTCAATATGTCCACTACAGCAAGCAGCGACATCTTATTCGTTTTCTTAAGAACCTCAATATCTAGCAAACATGTACGCAAAAAAGAGTTAATATATATATTTATTAAGTAATTATTGAGTTCCACACTATGTTAGATCATATAGCAAATAGAGAAGAAAATGAGGCCATTTTCCCAAGTTCCATAAAAATAAGAAAAAAAGAGAAATCATACTACATGTTTAAAAATTAGAGAATATTTCTAAGAAAAAAATATGAATAAGAATGACCAGGTATATCTCAGGTTACAGTTGAGTATAATAAGAAGTTCATATTAGAGAAAAGTAATTATAAAATGTATTACTCTGGTAAGATTTGGTGGAAGGGGAGGACTAACTTGTGTTACAGGTGAGCAGAACTGGCCATGAAGATGTGGGAATGGGGGGAAAAGCACAGAGAAAAATCCCCTGAGGCAGGAACAAGTATATGTGACTGGTTGGGGGGGGGTTCTTTCACAGGAAAGAATAAGAAGTCATTTTTCAGATGAAGTTTGTGAATTTTCTATTTTTTTTTCCTTATTAAGTAGAAGACTCCTTTTCTGCTGCCTCAGATTTTGCATCAGATTTTTGTATTCTCATGAAATACAGGACATAATTAGGATTTATGTCTGTATTGGTCTGTGGAAGGATGTGTGCTTGGTGGGAGGTATTGCAGCATAGGTGAATAGTGTCTCTTCAGTATTTAGAGCATCTAAACAGTATGTTCATCAGTATACATTTTCTTCGTTTATTTTGAATTACTGAAGTCACCTCAAATTGGGGAAAAATAATTTTTTAGATGTTTATTCTGGAGAGGAAATATATGCTAATACTTAAAGCTTAGATTTGGGTTAAAAATTCCAGCCACTGACTATGGCAAATAACCTATCTGTGCCTCAGTTTCCTAATCTACAAAATAAGAATAATGGTATTCAACTCAGGTGGTGGTAGTAATGTTGAAATGAGTTAATATAGGTAAAGCACTTATAACCCTTCCTGCCATGCAGTGTAAGCGTATTACAAGAATAAGCTATTTTAATATTTATTTAAAAATAATACTTTCACATAGATAAAAAATGTTTAAACAATTAGAAAGATATACATTGAAAAATAAGTGTGGTGCCTCTGAGTTCCTTCTCTCGGAGGCAACCATTGTTTCCCTATTCCCCAGGCATCTGTAGTTCTATGCAAGAACCAAGTAGCTCTCTTCATTTTTCCAGTCTTCCTTTTATATCCTGCAGAACATGTTACAGTTATGTACACCTAGGTCTTGAACAATTCTCTTTAGGTTTCCTTCTTGGTATCATGTCTTTGTGTTAATATTAAAAATGACAACTTAAGGGCACCTGGGTGGCTCAGTCAGTTAAGTGCATGACTCTTGATTTTGGCTCAGGTCATGATCTCAGGGTCATGAGATCGAGCCCTGTGCCTGCCCCGTGCTCAGTAGGGAGTCTGCCTTGAGATTCTCTCTCTCCCTCTCCCTATAATCCTCCCCCAACTTGCCTTGTCTCTCTTTCTCTTTCTTTCTAAATAAATAAATAAATCTTAAAAAATAACAACTTAGTCATTATTTTCTAGTCCAATATGCCTTCAGTATGGAAGAAATCTATTGACTTCTGTGTACTGCTTTTATCACCAGCCAATATACTGAATTCTCCTAGTGTTTGTGACTGTGCCCAATTATCCAACATTATTTTTATATTTGACATTATTACTTTAAACTCAACTAAAATTCTATTCAGATACCTGTCTTCTTAGTCATCCTCACCTCATCCTCTGGCTGTGTGGAATGATGGTCTCCAAAGTGGACAGGTCATCATTCCATTTAGGATACAGAAAAATATCAGAACTTGTAATAAAATGTATTTGCATCCAATAAACAAAAAGAAATTATGCTTTTCTAGAGATCAACACTGGTCCAAATAAAAGAAGCTTATTGCTGTGTATTCCATCCTGAGGAAAGAATGAAGTTCACAATGTGGTCAAAAGAGATGGCTTACACAATTGTTTGCCTTCAGCATATTGTAACAAATCACAGTTTGCATACTATAAAACTAAACAACAACAACAAACAAGTCCAGAGTTTATTCTTTTATGAGCAATCCATTTAAAAAGTAGAGTATGTAGAGGTACCTGAGTGACTCAGTCAGTTAAGTGTGTCTTCGGCTCAGGTCATGATCTCAGGGTCCTGGGATGGAGCCCCACATCGGGCTCCCTGCTCAGAGGGGAGTCTGCTTCTCCCCCTACCAATGCCTCTCCAGCCTGCTCAGGTGCACTCTCTTTCTCTCTCTCTCTCTAAAATAAATAAATATAATCTTTTAAAAATAGTAGAATCTTTATAGTAATTTTGGACGACATAAAGAATGCCATGAAAATATTTACTGGTTATCTTACAAGAAAGTTCTTAGAACATATGTCTATTTTTATTTTATAAAAGAGATAAGTACTCCAAATTCATTGATGACAAGTGGCTCCAGTAGTGTGATAATTAACTGGCTTCCCTCCCCTGCAAAGAACAAAAACATTCATATGTCTCTTTAGATAAAGATGTTTTGTATACCAATGAATAATAAAGAAACTTCATTTTGAAAAAATATATAATAAAAATAAATTTTGAAAACAGATTATTTGGAGATGATTTGTCATTTTGGGATTTTGTGGTCAAAGTGATGTATCTTCTATAAAGATGCATCTTCTTTCATTAAAAAAGAAAAAAATCTTGGCAAGAAATTTTCTAACTCGTTTTGTGATCTCTAGAATTTCAGCAATTTTGAAGTTATTCATTAAAAATATGAAAATGCTATTCAAACCAACTCAATGCAAAAATCACTGTCATCATACAGATAGAAATTTATGTTCAACATTCAAATGTAAATATTTGCATATTTGGGATGGAATTAGAAAATCATTATAAAGATTTCATAAATGGATTTCTTTTATAATAACTTTGTAAGGTATTGTTTCCAGCTATGGTAACAATTAAAACCAAGTATCAGAATAATCCAAAGCTAGAGCCAGTCTTTGGATGCTGCTGTACCAAGTCTTTAACCAAGATTTTCAAAAATAAGGAATCATATCTGGTTATGTAGAGCTCCCTAAAATATTATAGTCAGTACAATTATGAGAAGCAAAATATGTTTTTCCCTGTTAATAAATAAATATTAATATAGTTTGTTTATTTTCTCTCATCCTTAATATTTTCTATATGCATATTTTAGAATATATATTTTGAGGATAGTATCATAGATATATAATTTATCTATAACTGCAAATATATTAAGGATGCTTGCTCAAGTGTTTTACTGACATAAGTGGGAAATATAAAAATCTAAACTGAGTGTAAGGCACCAGTCAATATGATACATATATAATGGGACCCTAGTGGCTCAAGAGTGAACATCTCTTTGCAAGAAATTCCCTTGCTTAGAGAAGAATATGGCTTATGTATTGATAGGCTGAGATAACATTGTGCTTTGCTTGCATTTCTTCAAAGCTCAGATTCTGAGGAAAATAAAAAAGAAAGGAAGCTTTCTTACAGGTTTAATAATTTATTTATTAGATATTTATTTAGGTTCTGAAATATTTGTCCACTGAGTGGCAAAGAATATTTTAAATCATATTGATCTTAAAGAAGAGAGAATTTAAAGAGAACTGTGTGTTTAAAATTTGTATATATTTTGACAAATAGCTGAAAATAGAAAATAAAACTTCATGCTAAAACAAAATTTAACCCATGAAATGTAGAGTTCCAAAGGACAATGATAATATTATATTTATCATGCTCCTGGGTATTTCAGCAAACCTAAGAGAACATTCCGTTGTACTTCAAGATCACTCTTTAATAAGAAAATAATATATTAGCTAAGAACTTATTTTTCTACTAGGTTTGGATATACAATGACAGAATTTTACAAACAGCATGATAAAAAGAGACATTTTTCTCAATATTCTATCACTACACATAGTGAAATTCTCAAAAGGTAACTTTTAACAGCAGCAGGTTTTATTCATGATATAACCTGCATGTCATTTATGTTGATAAACTTAACTATAATTTTCTCTTTCCTCTTAGCTTATAAGTTTCCAAGAGCAAGAAGTTGATTTCTACAATTTGGGTAGAGAGTTGAGGTTTACTCAAAAACCTTTATTGGTTCACCTCTACTATTGCTTCTACTCTTGTGGCTACAGGAAATAAATAAAATAGGGTACTTTGGAGTACCAAGTTTAAGAGGGTAAGGATTTCTAGCTCGGAATCAGGCCTGTTATAATACAGCTGTGTCCTCAAATATTTATTATATTATTTTTACGTTTTTGGTTTTGTTTATTTTTTCAAGGAAAGTATTTATGTGTGACCCCCTTTCTCTGGGAACTCATACATTTCCTGGCAGGAAACATGTACTCTCAACTCGCTCCCCACATTGTCCGAATTGGGCTCCGAATTCAAGCTCTCTTCTTGCACCGTATCCAACAGTAAGAAGGGTTCAGGGGCTGATGATGGATGGTGGTGGATGCTCCCCGATTTTAGCTGTGCTAGTTGTGAAGTTGGGCTGATACTTATCTCACAGGGGTATCCAGAGGATTAAAAAATGGATTTTTACAAAGCTCTTTGGAGATCCTGGGATAAAAGGGGCTGCCGAGGCACATGGCATTCTCATCTCCCCAGCTGGCACCAAGCCTGCGATGTCCCATGGCATGTTGTATCAACCTGAGAAAAAGCCAGGGTGCGCTGTGGGAAATAGGAACATTGGCAACTGGAAGGGACAGATTGTACTAGCCCGTGTGCACCGTGCGGGCGGCCTCCTGGGATGCTCGAAGATAGTCAGGATTGTAATTAATGGACAGGGGTGTTGATTCTCTTTCTGGGATAACTGTGGCATTGCAAATCGGTGAAATTACACAGTTTGCATCCAGTAATTTTGTTTGACTAAAAAAAAAAAATTTAACTAGTAAAATAGCCTCCAGGAAAACTCAAAGGAAGCATAGCATCAAAACCTGTAATGTGAACAGCTTAGCATTGAACTTGAAAGGTATCCTGCAGTTAACTATTTCATTTATAGGCCAGGAATTTCTACAAACCAAGTTAAGTAAGCGTTCTTTATAAAGATCTTGCTGGGTTTTGCTGTGGATAAAGATGTTGAACAGGCATTGCTCGAGGGAGAAAAGTCTTTAACTTATGTCATGCATTGTTTTAAGTGTCAAAATACATACCACATTTTGAATTCCTTTAATTCAAATAATCCATATTTTGGCTCTTAAAAAGCTATTAATTTCAACTGCCTCATTTTATAAATATCACCTCTGGAAAGCACATATTTCTCTTTCCTACAGGAAAACTAATTAGGTATTCCATATTGCTATTATATGACATGATGACATTAATTTCTTACATATATGTGGGTGGGGGAGGAAGGCGATAGAAAGAACAATTCAATTCTTATTCCTTTTACTCTGATGGCGCTAGAAATCACTGGAAGAAAGTAAAATGCAGGGACTAAATAAAAATATGGGGGGTAGAGAGGAAAAATCAATAAATATCTAAATTATTTAAAGAAAAGCTACTACCGGGTGTCTTACTGTCATGCATCATACCCTGGATCTGAAAGCAGACAGGTGAATTGTCTCCAGCCTGCATTGGTTTGGACACTCTCTCCAGCATGCTCATTAGCAGCTCCAAGTCTAGGCTCCCTGTTAGTAGAAAGGCAGGGATCACAGCAGGGAAGTTATATCTCAGGCTTCTCACATTCCTGCTCTATCTTAGCAAAGCTTTACAAAGCCTTTTCTGGCAGCTCATTAGTAGGTGCACTGATGCATAAGAGACAGTCATTAGAAGTGTTTTTCAACATTGGCTTTTGATCAGGTGACTAGTAGCATCGCGGAGACATTTACTTACATTGTTTTCCATAAGAGATTCTGTTGCTATATTGAGAATGACATACATAAAAATGTTGAAAACTAGCTTGACCTTTCTATGACAGAAGGGGAGAAGAAAAAGAAACTCCATTAGTTCCCTGAATCTTGCCTTTATACTGTCAACTATGACGTAATAGATGCGTGGACCGCTCCCTCAGTAACTGCTGTCTTGTAGCTTTAATAATCTAAGCCAAGTTCAAATCTACCATTTGATTTAGGGTTATGACAGGGAGACGCTAGTGTTAGCAAATACAAATAAGATATCATAAGCTTTATAGAGTCTCTTCTAATGCCAGGCATTCGTTTTTTCATCAAAAAAGGCAGACTTTCCAAATAAGGGCAAAATCCATCACACACAGCCTAATGAAGCACTGTAAAAAGTTAGCAGACAACATTCAGATGGCTGATTAGTCTCTAAAGAGAGCTTCCACTGTAAAAAAAAATTTAAGATTCTTAGGCTTTTACTTACAACTATTTGTTGAAAATCAATAAATATCTAAATTATTTAAAGAAAAGCTACAACTATTTGTTGTAAGTAAAAGCATAAGACCCTGCATGTGGAGAAAGCATTTATGATCAAATGAACCTCTGTCACAAAATAAGACTGAATTTGCATTCCTTTAATAGTGCTCTGTTAATAAAATAAAGCAGGCCGTTGTGGGGAATTGCACTTTTGCTAATAAATCTTCTTTCCATTAATTGATTATCTTTCACCACCAATATTGCCCTGCCTTTTCCCCCAAACACCTATTGTGTCTGGCCTTAGTTTGGTGACAATTTTTATTTTGTTGGTTCACAGAATACACATTTAGCCTTGGGTTCCTTATGGACAGAAGAAAATCATGGGAAGTACATACCCTGACATGCAACTCAAAAGGAGGAGACGCTTTCTTTGTCAAACTTTCCTGAAACAAAGTGCATCAGCTTAATCAGGTCTGTTCTTGGCAATGTAGGAACATGACATGCCAATTACATAAACTTTCAACTAAGTGAAGACTCCTGCTGGCTAATTCAGTGTTGATTGTTTTCCGCTACTTGGCTTTGACTGCTTGTTAAGACTTAAGGGGGGAAAAAAAAAGAGGGGATGGGAGAGAGGGTAAAAATTGTAGGAATTCTCTCCTTCCGTCAAACATTCTTATGATTGCCAGCAATTAGTTAAGCTTCTTGGCGGTAAAATGACAAGATGGAACTTGACCAAACACAATGTGTGGAACTCACAGGCATCTGCCCCAGCTGAAAGACATTACAATGTTTGTTAACCTTACGGGTCATTCCTGATTCACTTCTGCAGACAGAAAACAAGATTTATATAACACAGATCAATACTGCCCTAAGACTTTCACCATTGAGGATGCTAGATTGAGGCACTTCTCTTTATCAGTTTACCATGACACTAATGTATTTTGCCTGTTTTGCCTGGGCAGTGATGAATCTGTTGGCAAGAGAAAACAAATAAGTTTTGTTGTTGAGAGACATGTTGTCCATGATTTGTCTCAGCAGACATGCCAGCTTGCTGGCCAATTCATTTCCTATTTAATTTAAGTGGCATATCTGTCTTCCCCTTTCAGGTATGTCTTTTGTCTACTGCACAACCACACTGGCAGTGCTCTGAGAGAGTTTGTAGTAGATCTCTGCAAGTAGATTGACACAGCAGAGCCAAGAACCCAATCTATAATTTTCAGAAGAATGTCTCTGAAATATAGAGCCACCATCAAACCCTAGCATCTGCCATGAAACTCACTCTCTTACCCAGTGTCTGGCGTGAAAGGATATTTTAGCAGCACTTTACAAATACTTCATGATTATGATGCTACTTCCACCTTGTAAATATATGACAAATGTTCTCTTAAAAATCAGAGCTTATCTCCTGTATGGAGAAATATTTTGTTTACTTTGTGAGACTAAGTGTCATTTAATGGTGAAATGTACGTGGCAAAAATATGGAAATACTTTTCTCTGGGGTGCGACAGGAGGGTATGGCTCCTAATCTCTTCATTAGCTCACTTAGTTTTGCTCAATGCTCTCACCTTTAAGACATTGGATAATATTTAAATTGCAGAGGAGATGCCTGGGTGGCTCAGCGGTTGAGCATCTGCCTTCAGCTCAGGTCATGATCCCGGGTCCTGAGATCGAGTCCCACATCAGGCTCCCTGCATGAAGCCTGCTTCTCCCTCTGCCTGTGTCTCTGCCTCTGTGTGTGTGTGTGTGTCTCTCATGAATAAATAAGTAAAATCTTTAAAAAATGGCAGAGAAACGAAACATAAGATGATTCATTTTAAAAGCAATGTTTCTGTAGTTTCATTTGAAATGAAGCTGCTTTTAAGGGGACGATACCATTCCCTATCACCGGACACCCCTGACACCTAACTAAATATTAATAGAAAAGCCAAGGGAGAAATGACGTTAAATTTCAAATCATGACAAAGCAGAGGCTCTAGGAAAATGTGTCGAGTGGTGAAACCATAACACAGGAACTCCTCCAACTCTGACAGTCCTTAAGCAACGGAACAGTTAACAGAGCACAGCACGGTCCACAAATGTGCCAGCTAAATCTCTGTGTCAGAACACATTAATTATAGCAGTCAGTTTACCTTTCTCCTTCATAACATTTTTGATTAAAATTTCACACATTACAATGATATGTGTCTTTTCTACAAGCTGTGAAATTTACTCAGCCATCAATAGGTTTGGATTTTGTTCCTAAGAAGCTTATAGTACATAAAAAGTTGACTTATGATCTCTGAATAGTGAAATCAAGGACGGTTTCTTTTGGATAGACTTAGAATTTTATACCAGCAGTGGTGTCACAGAGCAAAACATTCATTAGTAATATTGTACCCCCAAAAGCAATAACTTCTCTCTTAATATGTTGGCTCAAAATTTATAACTGCGAGGCTTAATTAAGCTGTAGATTATGTTTTGAAAGGTATAGTCAATGTAATGAATCCCTGAAGATAAAAAATAAACAATAAAAGATAATCAAAACATTTATCTATTTAATGGATTTATATAGTTGTGTTGTAAATGTTATTTAACAGATGTGCGAAGATTAATAAAATAAAGCAATGATAATTGTGAACACATTCAAATCATTACTATTTAACCGACGTGCAATACTTCTGTGTTAACTCTTAGAACTTCAGAATCCAAGTTTATGAGCCTATTAGTTTGAAATCCAATCATTTTAAAGGGTGGGGCAATGTAGTTTAGAGTCTATGTGTTTCTGATTGGTTATATAACATAAGACTGTTTCCTACTTAAAAAGAGGACTTAATAAAATGACCTTGAACCAAGATTTCTCCAGTGTTCCATCATTTATCAAGTCTTAAGATTTCATCTACATCAATCATGTCCTGGAATTACTCTTCTTACAAGATTCTTTTTTAAATAATTATTAGATATCTGAAATATGGGCATGTAGAGTGCATTCATATATACACATACATAAGCACATACCTAGCCACCTTCTACATTAACAGACACACATACAATATTTCAAATTCCCTGGAACTCCTAAAGAAATCAGACATTAAGTATGTCTTCTTCACTTTAAAACACAATAAATGCTAAACACTTTTCTTAGTGAAACCAATTTATTATCGATTTATTAAACTCCTCAATTCCTTTATTATGTGAAAAACAGTTGATGTATAAGCAGAATATTTCAGATTTTCTATTGAGCTTAAAAGTTATATGGATTTGAATGCCAGTGGGCATCTCCTCCTCTCAGGCATGAAAATATTCTCAACCTTTCCATCATAAAAATAACATTCCTTTTGATAAAGGAGCTAATTGGAACCTAATCAATTCCTTAGATCTCAACAATAGTTTATAAATTCAATAGTTTTTTAAAAAGATTTTTCTTTATTTATTCATGAGCGACACAGAGAGGCAGAGACATAGGCAGAGGGAGAAGCAGGCTCCTCGCAGGGGAGGGCCTCTTGGACCCAGAATCACACCCCGAGCCCACGGCAGACGCTCAACCGCTGAGCCACCCAGGCGTCCCTAGTTTTTTGTTTTTTTTTTTAATGGAAAATTCTCAAAGGGAGAATATACAATTATCAATATTTGGAAATAGTGGGAATTATAATGGTCAAATTTAGAAAAAAAATGAAGATTTGGCTAAATGGTAGATCATTGATTCTAAGGCTTCCTAAATCATAAACTGTAAATTTCCATGGAAATGCTGAGTTTAAACAAACTAACAAGCATATTTGTAAATACAGATAAAGTGCCATTATACCCAGTTTGCATGTACTTTCCAAATAAAAGAAAGATTGCTACTTATCTAAAAGCCAATATTTATTAAGAATGTTGGAGGTGACCATTCACAGAGGTCACGTCAGGGCCTTTACCAGGAGATATAACCAATATCAAGAATAATATAAGTGATGTTCTTTCCCAAGGAAATGATACACTTAAGTATGGAGATGGTCTGGGGAAGGAAGCTGTGCATAAATAAGCGAGACCTTTCTTTCCTCATCCAAACAGCACTGCGGAGAGAATTTGGGAGAGACATATCCTTTCCCACCACCAGCTTAGCTTTGCTATCCTTGGGAGATGTGCATGGACCTCTGCTCTCCCTTACCCTCACTGGGTCATGAAGGACCCAGTGGTTCCCAATGTCTTATTACTAGAAATCCTTTGAGCTTCATTTTATTGCTCTGCACTCAGACACTTGGATAATGTAACTCAGATCCTCAATTTTAGATACTCTAAAACCATAAATAGGCAAGCTTTGGTACAACAGAAATTTAGAAGGCTAGATCGGTTCCAGAACTTTCAGTTTAAACCAGAGGCATTCTTACTTGATACGAAGAGATTACTATAGGTTCAAACTTTAACTGTCAGAATCACTTGGAATGTTTGTTAAAATACACATTACTGAGCCCTGAGTCCAGAGCTTCTGATTTAGTAGGTGTATGGAGAGGCTCAAGAATTTTGCTTTTTCACAGCACAGGAAGCCATCAACAAAACGCAAAGGCAACATATTGGATGGGAGAAAATATTTTCAAATCATATATCTGATAAGGGGTTAAATATTTAAAGTGTATGAAGAACTCCTACAACTCAGTAGCAAAAAATATAACAATCTGATTTTTTTAAATGGGTAGAGGATCTAGCTAGACATCATTCCAAAGAAGAGGAATAGCCAACAGATTAATGAAAGATATTCAACATCACTAATCATCAGAGAAATGCAAATCAAAATACAATGAGATCTCAGCTTACACATCTTAGAATGGTTTTTACAAAAAAGATAAGCAAGAATAAGCGTTAGCAAGGATGTGGAGAAAAGGGAACACTTGTGCACTGTTGGTGGGAATGTAAATTGCTGTGGTTACTGTGGAAAACACTATGGTGGTTCCTTGAAAAAAATTGAAAATAGAATTACTATATGACCCAGCATTCCACTTCTGTGTATTCACCCAAAAAATGAAAACACTAATTTGAAAAGATATATGTATCCCCACATTCACTTAAAATATCTAAGACATGGAAGCAACCTAAATGACCACTGATGGCTAAATAGATAAAGAAGATGTGAGAAATAGAATTATATATGTATAGATATATGTTTATATATGAATATTATTCAGTCATAAAAAAGAATGAAATCTTGCCTATTATGACAACATGGATAGACCTTGAGGACATTATGCTAAGTTAAATGAAATATAACATATCATATGATCTCACGTATATGTGAAATCTAAAGCCAAAACAAGCTCATGGATAAGAGAACAGCTTGGTAGCTGTGTGAGGCAGTGAGTTGGGGGTACGTGGAATGAGTGAAGGAGATTCAAAGGTACAAATTCCAGCTCTAAAATGAGTAAGTCACGGAGATGTAATGCACAGCATGGTGACTGTAGTGAACAGTGCTGTATTGCATATGTGAACGTAGCTAGAAGAGTGGATCTTGAAAGTTCTCATTATAAGAAAAAAACTTGTAACTCTGTATGGTGATGGATGTTAACTGGACTTCTTGTGGGGATCATTTTGTAATATACATAAATAATGAATTTTTTAAAAAAAGGAATTTCCAATTCTAGCAGCTCTCAAATAATATTAATACTTGTGGTTGAGGACTACACTTTGTGAACTACTGTGGTCAGCTATGCTTAAACAGGCAAAATTCTAGAAGGGATGAAATTTCTAGGACTCATAAAAAAAAGACAATGGAAAATACTGGGAGTGAACTGAATCCTTCTCCTTCATCATCTTAGTTTTAACCTAGCCTTGGTCTCTAGGGACTCAGAATTTGTTTATCTTCCTCAGAGCTATGTTTTTGTTGGCAAAGATTTGAATAGGCAAGGATCTAGTTTTAGCTAATATTATTTGTGCCATCCATTGCCTTCCCTCTCCTAGTTTGGTGTCATACCCTTTCTCTCAGAGAAGCACAGAAGCAAGCAGCAAGAACTCCGTGGCAGCATTGCCCATGCGTGTGTGACCATGAGAACAGCAAAATAGCTTTTAGTTCTAAAAATATTTCACATGGCCAAGTAAGTATCATAGTTCTATCATTTTCCCACAGACGTTTATTAAATTCCTTCTCTATTTTGATCATTCTGCAAATTACAATAGGTTCAAAGATAAATTTGGGGGTCTTTGAGTAACTTCCACTTATATCACTTTACATTTAAAAATGATTTTTTGCATGTATTACTAGATGTGATCCTCAAAACATCCCTGTGAGGTAAAGATCAAATATAAGTACTTACTAGGATTTCTATGTCTTGATTTAGTTTACCAAATAGACTCCAAGACAAGGATTTGAATGCAAATTATTTATTTGGAAAGCCATCCAGAAAGTACTATGAGGGAACAGAAATGTGAGACAGAGACAGGAGGAAAGCCAATAAATTAAAAGCACATAAATGAACAGGCGTGTAATATAATTCACAATCTATCTATTAATTGCTCAAGGAAAGATGATAATATTTTATCAGCAAGGGGATACTTGTGTGCTGTACTGCATTTTTTTTAACCATGACAAAGATTTTTAACATTGCTTAAATGCCCCAATAATATTACTTTTGAAAATTAACGATAGTTTCCCCTGCCAATTTTTGCATCAAAGCTGACCAAGCTGCTCCTACTTTGGAATTTTAAACAAAATCTAATTAAATCAACAAAGTTCGCTGGATGGGGTTAGGCTGTTTCCTGAGTGCACACGACTCTCCCGCTCTGCCTGGAAGACCGTTCAGCCTTGTTTTCAGCTGACTTTTTCTTCTGGCTGGCCCTTGATCACTCTTAATGATCCCCAGCTGTACCAGTTCCCTGCCTGCTTTAACCCCAATTGGCCTGGCCTCACATCTCTGTAGCGTCTGGAGGACAAATGAAGCCAAGCTGACCAGCACCTCCTTAATGTAGTCCCAGATAATAGGTGGTAATAGACATTTAAATCATTCCTTTTGTTCTTCCATACGTGCTATGAAAATTAATAATATGTGCATTTTTAACAAAAAAATCAGGAATAAAAGATAATAATGTGGTGTTCCTGTCAATCTGGTTGCTACTATATCACTGTTCCCCACCCCTCTCACCCACTTCGTTAGTTTAAAGATGTTTACAAACCTGCCAGCATAGTGCAGAGGCTATGGCTGAAAGGCCGTAGAAATTTGTTCAGAATTGGCCACAGATGTGCTATGGCCCTAAGGCCTAAGCGTGTCCTCATCTATAACCTACCTATTTCTAAAACGGACCCTTTCCCCAGGATACCAATTTGAAAAATCATAGACCATATTATTAGTTGACTATATTAGTTGATTTTAAAGCACAGATTAAAAAGTATCACAAAACCAAGTGTTAGACGTGAAGATTGGCAGGGACTTAGTTTGTCATACTTGGCTGTTACCTCATTATCAGGAAGAAATCCGGATCCTCCATCCTATACGCAGATAAAACAGATGTAAACTAAGCTGAAGGCTGGGAAGTTATATGCAGGCCAGAAACTATTATTAATGAGTAAATAGTCAAAACACACACAGACACACCTTGAATGTTTTATGTCCCAAGTCATGTCAATCAACTGCCTATGTTCAAATTATTACCTTATACTTCCACAGTATACGTTCCATTAGGGATTGTCATTGTTGTTGTCGTTTTATTTTTTTATATTTTTAATTTTTGTTATTTTTAAGATACAATTCTTCTTCTGAAAACAGCAACAACACAAAGGAAATAGACATCCTTGGCCAATCTCCTCAGCTCAGGAGAGGGTTTTGAATTGCTAACAGCGTCATGAGTACTATGATCATCGGCCACAAAATCAGCTTCTTCATGATTTGTTTTAGAATATATTGACAGAAAAGGAGAAATTACAAACTTGAGAAGCAATATTGTAAAGTGTCATCCATTAATTTTCCTAAGAATTTCTGTCACCATGGACAATGGTAATATAATACAAAACTTTATTTTAAAAATGTACCTGAGAGTTTTTACATTTTTTTTAGACAACTGAGGATAGATTCCTTGCAAATTTGAAGATATATCTGTTGTTAAATTAATGTTTCACTAACATTTATGCTTTTATTTTACAGATAACCATCTGGTATGCATATATATGCACATACACACATCTATACGTGGGTATGTATGGAGTATTGCTCTTGGTTATTGTGGTGTATTCTGAAAACTTAGTGTGTAGGTATACACATAAATGTATGTAGTATATACATTATACTAAAGATTGAGTTCCAAAGTGTTACCTGTTCATCTGAAATAAAATTTTAGATATAATCACCCTATTGAACAATGTTTCCAGCTGCATATACACTGATTCTATAATTTTTTCTGTGAATTTTTTTTGGTCTCTTGAGTTGTGCTCAAGAAATATAGAACTATCAAATAATGTTATTTGATATGAGTTTAATCACCCCACTCCCTTTTCTATGGAAACCAGTTTTTATGCACGTACTTATGCTCTCAACTCAATTCTGCACTTTGATATTTATGCCATGAAACTCCTCTGAGAATCGGACGGAAATCACCAAGAAGGTAATTCGGCTTGAAGTTTCTACATAGCTAGCTGGCAGAAAATTTACCTCTAATCATATGCTTGTGATATCACAGTTGGCTTCTTGGTGAAAGATTTTCCTGTCATCACTGATTTCTACCACTAAGGAAGAATGGGGGCTTTTTTATTTGCATGTGTGCATGTTTGTAATGTGCTTAGTACCATGGGTTGCTTTGCCCCAGCGCCCGAGATTATATACTTCTGCCCACTTGAACCAAGTGTACAATGTAACACACTTTAGGACTAAAATGCAAAACACTATGTAAATGCAAAATGTATTCACCCTCCATAAGCTGATGAGGGCCAATGTCTGAACTTGCCTTACCGAAAGGATTTTTGCAGCAAATGGTTCGGAGAGAGCTCTTCATTCAGGTCTGCTGGGGATAATGTGTCCAAAGCAAATACCCAAAAGGCCTTCCTTCTACTAAGTTCACCACCTGAATTATCCTCTCTCTGTAAAGGATTAATTTTCTAAATGCCTATGAATTTCAAACTAGAAATTGCATGGTACAAATTAATAAAGAGTTTAGCTGTAGGGCAATAAGTGGCACTTTTTCTAATCAAACACAATATACCCAATGTACTCTTTTAAGATTCTAATAGTTCACCAAATATATTCAAAGCGACATGGGCATGTCATCACACAAATAGCCTTATTAGAAAAACAATTCCCGAATTAATAAAATCTGAGAGTATCATTGCCAGCACGTAAGGAGCATTTGTTGAATGAAAACCAGCAGAGTCTTTGTGCAAAGCATAAAGTAAGCTGACCACTTCCAACCTCTCTGAATGTGCTAGTGTTGGGGATGCTCTGAGAACACTGACTTCACTTTACTTTGAGTTTACAAACTTATCTAAAACTACATCCTCAGTAATTCAGGAAGACTAAGATTAATATGTTTGCTTGATCATCTCTTTTCTTTCATCTGCCTCTTCTTTCCTCCTCCTCCATTTCTTTCTCTTGTATAACCTCAGATGCAAAGAAGCAAGCTGAATCCCTCAGCTCATGACACCTCATCATAGCCCATTTCTTCAAGGTCTATTGCTGTTTTATTTTGCTTTTATTTTTTTCTCCATTATCCTCATCTTTTTTCCCCCTTTTCCTCTTTCTATTAGGTACGTATTCCCATTAAAAGTGAATTTGTTGTAGGGCGCCTGGGTGGCTGAGTTGGTAAAGCATCTGACACTTGGTTTGGCTCAGATTATGATCTTGGGGTTATGAGATTGAGCCCTGTGTCAGGCGCTACATTCAGTGGGGAGTCTGCTTGAAGATTCTCTCCCTCCGACTCTCCCCCCACTAGCTCTTACACTCACGCTCTCTCTCTAAAGTAAAAAAATAGACCTTTTTTAAAAAGTGAATTTGCAAGATGTGTAAGAATACTTAAAAAGATCTGTAGGTGTAGGTTGTGATCCTTACTTTTATGTAATACCTATCAGACTATTGTTCTTGCTTTTACTTTTCTGCATTCTTTCTGTTTGTTTTACTTTATTCACTCAGAAATAAGTTTTAAGATTTCCTCTTCCTCTATGTACTTCTAGTTTATTGCTTCTGCCTATCCACACATTTACTTACACATCTCCCTACGGATGGATCCTTAGATTGCTTCCACTCGTGCACGAGCATGGCCACGTGCATATACACACACCACACACACACACACACACACACAATGCTGAAGCATCCTTATACATACCCCATTATGAACCTAAGCAAGAGTTATTTTCTGGATGGCGTGCATACTCAGAGATAGAATTGTAGAGTCATACAATTGAGGTGTCTGTGCATTAAACTTCACGGAGTACTATAACTTATTACTGCAGGTAGAGTATTGCTATTCTAATTTGCATTTCTCTCTTTACTAGTAGTAATACTCTACTTGTCCATTTTTCTAGTTTTCTCTTTTTTATTTTACAAAAGTTCTTTAATTGATGTAAACTACAGCCCTGTTTTGTATATTTGGAGTGTGTATAAGAAATCCTTATGTACTGTAGCATCACAATATCATTGACATTTACATAGAAGTTTCAAGATCGACAGGCCTGGTTAATATTACTTTAATATTCTTCCTTCTAGACCTTGGAAGTTTTATTTGTAAATGTTCTTTGCCTTGTTTATATGTTATTATTGGGTGTGCAACTATTACAATGTTTACACTTGGAGGTTTCCATTCTAGCAGTGACTGCTTTTTAAATTTTATTAATACCTGAAAAATGTAAATACTTATAGGCAAAGATTTAGTATATTAGAAAATGAAAGCCAGTGGAGTGGATATTAGTTCTAAACTCTATAAAATATCTTCCTTCATGTTGTTGGTATATATATATATATATATATATGGTGTGATTATGTCTTAATGGCTTGCCGGGAGTAGATCTTGAAAACAAGCACAGTTTTATTAAATGATTATTAAATTTTTTTTATAAATATTGTAAAGGAAAATTTCTTTTTTGACCCTTGTAATTTATTTCATAATGTATAAGAAGTCCCTGGATTTGTGGAATTTTTCACTCTTGATTTGAGAAATTTTGTGTTCCTAATGATCTTAATTAAAACTCAAAATCCATATAGAAAGGCTGGAAGAACAGAATTTCTGAGAGTTAATTCTGAGTGTTAGATCCACTGGTTCATTATCGTGGGTATAGTGGGAGGGCATAATATAATTAGTAGGGGTCTCTCTCCCTCAAATGAAAAATCCCATTATTACCTTGCTGCAAGGGGTGGAGGAGAATGTGGAGAACATGTGAATATAGAACAGTAGGGTGACGAAGATGTGGACTCAGTCTCAAGTGGACATGCACTTTGAGTGACTTTCCCACCCGTGCCTATAGATTTGCTTTGATCCTTCAAAACCCTAGCACATGGACTGCTCCTGTGACAAGTAACATACATGTGCAAGAAAGTTATTTGTGATGAAGGGTGTGATCCATAACCCCTAAATACAACAAAGCAAACGACTGCGTACAGTAGTGAACTCATGACCTTAGATTCATTACCTGAGAGTTCGCACCAGTTGCACAACCAGTCATGGATATAGACAGGAAATGTGTCCTGCTGAACTTCAGTGCCACTTTGCAGTCAACACTCAAATGTAGAAATTAGCCAGACAATCTGTACACCAAAGAGCATGAAAGAAGGATTGCAGTATAAGAAATTAGGGTCTGATCATTTTCAAAGATTGCAGGGCATGCATATGACACTGACTAGAAGCAGATTCAATTCGTAGAGTATAACACAATTTTTGGTGTGTGAGTCCTTAATTTACTTATTGATTGTGTAATCTCAGATTTATTGTTATTCATGAGTCATGAATAAAAAACTCAACAAGAGAAATTTTATTAAGAACTAAGAAAACTGTTTATGAGTAGTTGTTTTTAACTCTAATGTGTATTTTAAACTATAAAGAAATAATCAATATAAAAATAATATTTATTATGACATTTTATGTCATAAATATTACATAAAGTAATTTTATTTTGTTGAAAATAAAAATATATTTGTTAAAATGTAAAATACTATCAATATCATTTCTTCTTGTAAATAAATTGAACTTCATTAAATTTTAAAAATAAATCACAATAAAATATATACAAAACCAATTATTGAGCAACATCACGATATCTTCTATGAAAGAATAAGATAGTATGAGAATAACTGAACCTTCAAAAAACTACATTTCATAGGTATAGAGAACACTGTTATTTGGAAATCAGGATATATTATAGAATATGCTTTTCATAATTTCAATGCTAAAATTGGCATCTTGACATTAAATAGCAATGAAAATTTGAAGGTTTTTGGGAGATCTTTCAATATATTATCATGCCTCCATTAATTGGAATTTATAGGAAATAAGTAATTCTAATTCAGAGCTAAATCTGGTTGAAACATATTAAATATACATTTACATGAGACACAAATAGCCAAATATTGGAGATTTCATATGGTTTGACATAACCGTTTTGATTTTTTTGGCTGTTGGTCACTTTCCTGTTACATAAGTATGACTTTTTAATTAAGAAAACTTGTTTCCTTTTCATATCTCTTTCTTTAGAAATCAAATATAAGACAGCGGTTCCTAGTTAGGGAAGGTGTGTGAATCAATTGATTCTAATCTAGGTAGAAACTACAGAAAGCCTTTTAGACATTTTCAATACTGTATAACAAATATAGAGTTGGGTATTGGTATTTGATTTGAAATTTTTTTACTCAATTATATTAAAAGTTTGAATCTGAATTATCTTCCAAACTTTTCTGGAATATTAGGAATTCTAATTCTTGGTATTAAATTTTAATGTAGGTTAACACATAACACAGTTGATAGCTGTATAAAAATATTTTATTATTTGATTATTTGATTTTGTGCACAAAACTCATTAGGATATGTAAGTTTATAGAGAGAATATATATGACAAGATTGTTGGTCAGGCAACGTGAACCTGTGAAGGTGGAAAAAAATAAGAGTAACCGATTTTCAAAATGGGATGGTTCGCATTATATTTAGTACTGTTCTCTTTCAAATAGTTTTTTGTTTATTTGTTGCTTTTGAGGCTTGGAGGTTTGAGGCAAGAAAGATCATGAAATAGAGGTGTGAAAATTCAGATAGCAGTTAATTAGTTTAGTTAGACTGTTAACACGAACATAATGGATTTTCAGCTTTTTCTCTTTTTTATCCTCTGACTTCAGGCAATTATACACTAGCACTTCTTGAACAAGTTATTGTACATAATTTCAGAAAATAGACTGCTTGCACACTCAGGCCCAATCTAATTAATTCAATTTATTGAAATTGTTTATTCATCTTAAATCCAATTGAGCCTACTATGACCATCATTGAGCTCATTCATGTAGTGTTATCTTTGATGTTGAAGTGTCACCTTTTTTCTTTCCCTCGGCTCCAGAGGAAATTTTGTATATTGAGCAATTTCTAATTTAAAAACACTAACTTTACAAAAGAGAGGTCATGTTTATTGATTCTTAACCTGCATGGGTCAGAGAAATAAACCACATTTGGGTCTTGCATTTTATATGAGTATTTTGAATTTTGTTTTGACATTATATAATTTACCTTTTACTTTTGTAACACATTGGGAATTCCAAAAACAGGAACTAGTAAAATAACCTATACTTTAAAAAATAAGACAATAGGATAAGGATGGGGACTTTGAGAAATGGTTTTATTTTCTCATAGAATGGGAATATGTATGGAAGCTTTCTTGATTCAGTATAAGGGACTCTTATTTCCAAGAGTGATAGCTCTAATCCTAACTTTTACTTTGTGTTTTCAAATTACAAAATTCTGCTCCACTCAAACTCTTTTGCATCCAAAGGGCTGTTGTTATAACCCACTCCTAGAGTTGGGTATGAAAAAGATGCCCCAGGAGCCTCAGTCTGGGGGGGAGTCTAAGATTTCTGCAACAATCAAGTTTGGCATCACTCATTTACTCAGCTTCTTAAATAATTATCTGAACTTTTTAGAATTTGGTTTTGGAAAATAGAAATCATCCAAAATATCTCTCATACTGTATAGGTGAATAATAGTAAGAAGAAATGCATACTCTTACTGGAGGAAATGGGCATAATATTTAAGTAAAGACACAAGTATGATAATCTGGCCATTCTGCAACTATCACATACCTGAAAAAAAAGCACACCATCATCTAGTTTTTGTCATGATTACATTGATAAACTAGAAACAACTAAAAATCTCCCCAGCCAAAGATGAAAAATATAGCTATCCACAACTGAAGGCATTCATTGCTTTATGAAGGGGTTACTTTTTCTTGCTTTGCATCCTCAAGAAATCTTAAAATATTTCCAAAACAGACAATAAGTACAGCCTACCATAGATGGCCACATCCTTTCAAACATAATATAAATGATTATAATCATCAAAAGGAACTTTGATGAAAGGGAAAAAATTACTCTCATGTATTCTCAGGATTCCACAGTAAGTGTTTTATAATATGATTAGATTCCCTGAATGAATCACATTTCTCACTTTGCAAAGAAATGAAGACATGGGTTAGGAAGGAAGCAGAAGGATTGGAAAGGGAGAAATGTTTGTAAGAAACATTGCAAAGAAACTATAGAATTTGGTGATTTACCAAGTAACATGTAGGAGATAAAGATAGGACATAGTAGAGATCCTCTTTCTCAAGCATGCTTACAACCTTTTACTCTCTTTCCCAACCCCATTTGGTACCAAGCAGCAAAAGGCAGGTTAAACTTAAACTTTGGTCTGATGATTTTCAATGGCATTTCCACTGATTTTTTAAAGAAAGTCTACTCATTTTATTTAATGTTTGTTGAATTTAGAATAATAGTGCTAAGACTAGGTAAAGAGGTCCCAAAGTAAGACTGAAGCTCAGGAGACAGTGTGTAGTCACCTATTAGGTAGAGTTCTGAGGGGATAGATGTAACAAGACATTCAATAGATGTGGTGCCCAAGTTCACTATCACTGTTAGGGCAATCAGTTATCTGTTTCAAGGCGTCTCCTTGGATTAATTTTATGTCAGAGACAAATATATTACTAATTTTTTTTTAAAGTTGGTGGGTTTTTTTTTAAGAAAAAATAAAATATCCCTAAATACTTGACTTATATGAATATCTTTGTCCATACTCCTATTCTCAAAAGCCAGGAAAGACACAATTTGGGAGAGTGTTGATAGTGACAAATTCAGTTATCTCGAAGACATATACAGGCTGCCCAGGTCTTGCAATCTATTCCCACATAGCATAATGCTGTCTACATTGACTGGGCCAGAAATACTTCATTTCACTGGATCACAATCTTATAAGACAGCCTTGTCATTTTAATTTGTCACTCTTTGTCTCCTATATCTCATTGAAGTCTCATCTCTTCAGCCAAGTGCCATAGGCTACTTTTCCCAGAAAAAAAAAAAATGCTATCACACTGAATAGAAAAAGGAAAGTCACTAAGAGAAAGTTTGTGTCTAAAGACACTACTATAGATTCCATTCCCACAGGCATAGCAGGTGGTATAAATACAATCTAAACTGAGACAGAAAAATGAATTGTTGCTTCTATTCCCTCTCTCCAGTGTCTCTCAGAATGTTATATCTGCTTCTTCTACACAGCTATTGATTTGGTATCCCTTATCATCCACAGAGTAAAAAGGAAGGGGGCAAAGGAAATAGAGTATGGGAGGGTTAATGTCTGATGCATGGTCTGAGCCTGAAAAAATATAGCAATTTTGAATTAATAAGAACTATAAGCCTATCTCTTTCAGAAATCTTCCCTGCTGATTTAGAAAATAGGTCCCAGTTTTAGTAAAGCTCCACCCTGTATCAAGAAGTGGTATACAGATATGAGACACTTTTATTATTATGTTTTGGCCCATCTCAATTTAATTTAAATGTTTTTGACATCAAATACACACATCATTAATGTCATATACATACTAATGGGATATGTCATCATTTTCATTTATTTAAAAAAGTAATTAAAGATTTTTTTCTGATTAATAATAATACCCTCCTTCTTCTCCTTATTATACTTTGGAGCAACAAACAGCTCCTATAACTCTTGAAAAGTATCACCTGGTTTTATAACTGAAGAAAAAGATTGAATGATCTCTATGTTTAACATATGTTCTCTACCTAGCAATTCTTCTGTCATGTTAGGCTTTATTTCAAGACACTTTTCCTTTGTAAGATAAGGATTTCGTTAATGGCAGAATTTTTCATTTTTTTCCTGCAGTGGAGAAGATGACCACAGAATTAATACTTACTCCACTGTTCCCCGGGGTTTTCTTGTTCTCCTCTTCCTTTGTGTGAGTCATTGCTTTGTCATACTCAGCAAAGGCACAAGATTTCCAACCCTAGTGGAGATACCTGAGAAATGTGGCAGGCTGTAAATCTTTTATTTTTTTTTTTCAGGCTGTTAATCTTATTAGCCTTCTAATTTAAGATTTAAAAAAATCTTCAAAACAAAATAAACAAAAAATGGAAGCCTAACTTTTACATTCTTTATATAACTCTCATGGGTCATGTGTTACTTTTCTCCACACTTTAAAATAGAAGCCAAAGAATTCCTACATGGAGCTATAGAAGTGAATGAAGATTAATGTGATATGAAATGGCTCAGTGTTGTATGAATGCTCATAACCATATTCACAAAATACTAATGACAAATAGGCCTCTTTTTAAGAACCAAGGTATAATACTAGAATCCTATACACTCAGTTGTTCATATGCCTTTCATGTAAATGTAACCTGTTTTAAATTATTCGCTTTAAGGTGAAAGGCCATGTATGTTTAAGCACTTCTGCATGCCATTAGGTATAGGTAAGACTCATAACAAGAGTTTTTATGTGATGATCTGAAATAAAAAGTAGAAGTGTGTACAGTAATTCAGAGGTAAAAAGGGGTAAACTATAGGTGGATATTAAAGACTAGAAGACAGGATTTTACCCTAGTCACATTTAGAACAGGCAGTGCATCTGTGATGTTAGAGCTTCCTCTAGCTTATTCCCATTCTCCAACATTGCTGACATATCCTCTAATTCATGATGTTAGAATGCTGCAGGAGAGAGTACTGTTATATCACTTTTTTACCCTACAAGGATGCAAAACACAAAATGAACAAATTTAGTATTTAATAGACATGTGCACAGGTGGACATCAAACAAATGTTTCCTGATAAAGATAGCTATACATCTGTGTGTTCACCTGCTCAACAAACTACCATAGAATCAGGAAACACTAGAGTGTGAACCATGTTTCTAAAAATGATGGCATTACAGGTTGTCTAAGAATATAGCTTGAAAAAATCCATAAAACTTGTTTTTCTTAAATTAAGTTTTACTAAACATACTATGCACTTATCTAGTGAATCTCTTCACTTGAAAACAGTAACATAAGCAATGAGCATCACAGGATATAGGAAACAAAACAAAATGAATGACTAGTCACCAAAATCCTGGATCAACACTCACTGTGGTGAGCATTGAGTACGTAAGTCTTTGTTGTGCACCAGAAAACAATATAACATTGTGTGTCAACTCTACTTCAGAGAGAAAGAAAGAAAGAAAAGCAGCGGAAAAAGGGAGAGAGGGAGGGAAGGAAGGTTAATTAGAGTTTTGGGGCTTTCAGACTAAGCAAAACAAACAAATAAAAATTCTGGATCATGCAAGGGTTGACTGAAGGACTTAGGCTTTTCCAATAGCTTATTTTACATTTATTCAGATGAAATATGTACTACATAGTATATCGATGTTTATTTTTGAACAGATTTTTTTAGATAAATATTTGACACCCTTGTAAATGTACAATTTAATGATGTTAGTAGATTATTTCTAAAGATGTGAAAACATCACATAATGTAGTTTTAGAACATTTCTATCGACCCAAAAAGTTTCCTATGCCCTTTCACAGTTAATCTCTGTTTTGCATTCTGAGTCCTAGGCAACCACTGATGTGATTTCTAACTCTCTAAATATGCCTTTTCTGGACATTTAGAATAACTGGGACAATACACAGAATCTTTTGTTTCTAACTCCTTTTCCTGATGATAATGTCTTATACACCCACGTATCAGTAGCTCCTTCCTTTCAATTGCTAAATAATATTACATTGATGTCTATACCACAATATGGTATCAATTTATCAGCTAATGGACTTTTGGATTTTTTTTCTACACTTTGACTGTTTTGAGTAATACTGCTGTGATCATTTGTGTACATGTCTTTGTGTGAAAAAACATTTTGATTTCTTAGATTCCTAGAAAAGGACTCTTTGGTTCTTATTGTAAGTTTATGTTTAATTTTCAATGAAATTGCATAATTGTTTCCAAAGTGCCTATAACATTTTACATTCCCACCAGCAATGCATGATGATTCCAATTTCTTTACCTCTTCACCGCCACTTAGTGTGGTCTGTCTCTTTGATTACAGCCATTTGAATGGTTGTGTAATGATCTCTCATGATTTTACTTTGCTTTTCTTTTGATATAGCAAAAGCCATTCATATATTTTATTTGTTGTATTCTCTCTTAATATATCTTTTTTCTTTTTATTATAAAAATTGGGTTGTATGTCTTCTGTTATTATTTTTAAAGATATTATTTATTTATCCGTAAGAGACACAGAGAGAGAGAGGCAGAGACACAGGCAGAGAGAGAAGCAGGATTCCTGCAGGGAGCGTGATATGGAACTCCATCCCAGGACCCAGGATCATGACCTGAGCCAAAGGCAGATGCTCAACCACTGAGCCACCCAAGTGCCTCTACATGTTTTCTTTTTCTTTTAGATTTTTTAAAAAGAGTTTATTTATTTACTCATGATACACACACACACACAGAGAGAGAGAGAGAGAGAGAGAGAGAGAATGAGAGGCAGAGACACAGGCAGAGGGAGATGCAGGCTCCATGCCAGGAGCCCCACGCGGGACTCCATCCCAGGTCTCCAGGATCAGGCCCTGGGCTGTAGGCGGCGCTAAATCGCTGAGCCACCTGGGCTGCCCTATATGTTTTCTTTTAATCGAGTCATTAGAGTCTTTTGTATTCTAGGTAAAATTCCTTTATCAGATCTATGACTCGCCAAATTTTCTCCCAATCTGGGACATCAAATATATCATGTTTTTTCTTAATTGGCCATACTTCTGGTGTCACAGCTAGCAACTCTTTACCCAACCCACAGTTAATGAAGATGGTTCTTTTGCATTCCTCCAGAAGTTTATAGTTTTTACCCTTACATGAGTCTAAACTTCAGTTTGAGTTATTTTGAATATGGTAATAAGTTAAAGTCTATTTGCTGGATTACTTTTTTTGCATGTACACATTCATTTGTTCTAGTATCATTTTTTGAAACCACTAACCCTTTCCCATTAACTCATCTTTATTGCAAATCAATTGAACTTAGCTGTAAGAATACATTTGTGAACTCTTAAATGTTCCATTGATCTGTCTCTTTGTCCTCATGCCAATACTACATTGTCCTGATTACTGTGGACTTAATACATTTTTAAACGATTGTATGTCTTCCATCAATTTTTTAAAATTGTTTTGATTATTCTATGTACTTTGATTTTCCATACAAATCGTAGGGTCAGCTTGACAATTTCCCCCCAAAACCTTGCTAACATGTAATAGGGATTGCAATAAATGTAAAGATCAATTTGAGGAGAGTTGTCATCTTGACAGCATTGAGACTTTAATCCATGAACATAGACTACCTTTCTTTGGATCTCCTTTAATTTCTCTCAGTGATGTGGTATAATATCTAACATGTAAATATTAAACATTTTTATTAAATTTATTCCTATTTTGTTGTTCTTGATGCTATTATGAATGAGAATGTTCTCTTAATTTCAATTTCAGATTTTCCTTTGCTAATACATATATACATATATATTTCTCCCTTAATTGATACAATCATGTGATTTTATTTTTTGTAGCTTGATGTTTTAGGACATTTCACTGATGGTTTTGAATATTGAACCAGCTTTGCATTGCTGAAATAACCCCACTTGGTTGTGGTATGATACATTTTTTTTTTTTTGGCTTTAACTTTTTATCTTTAGATTATTGTGGATTCACATGCCATTGTAAGAAATAATACAAAGAGATTCCTTTTACTCTTTGTGCAATATCCACTGATAATAACATCTTACAAAACTATGCTACAATATTTATCACAAATTGAATATTGCCTTTGAGGGGCACCTGGATGGCTCAGTCGGTTGAGCATCTGACTTGGTTTGGGCTCAGGTCATGATCTCATGGGTTGAGGCCTCTATCTGTCTATTTAACTAGTTGATCTAATAACTTTCTTTAGGTGGTTGCCATTAGTGTGGACAAAACCACTGATAAACAATGGATGCTGTTTACATGGAGCCCATCATGATTTCTTTTTAACAGACTTGAATAACCATTGCAAAACTATTCTTGGTTAAGTCTATTTTTATTTGTTGTTGCTTATCCATTTGGTAAAATGAACTTTTTTTTTAAAGGTTTTATTCATTTTTTTTTTCATGAGAGACACAGAGAGAGAGGCAGAGACATAGGCAGAGGGAGAAGCAGGCTCCATGTAGGAAGCCTGATGTGGGACTCGATCCTGGGACTCCAGGATCATGCCCTGAGTCAAAGGCAGGCGCTCAACCACTGAGCTACAGGTGTCCCAGTAAAATGAACTTTAATGTTAGCATGTCATTTACTTTTCCCTTGTAACTTGGTTTTTATAGCAGCATAATAGCCACCTTATGATTTGTCATATTCTAGTTAACCAATTCTCTACAAATATCTGCTCAGATTATTTACAATATTCTGATATTAGAAATAATATAGTGCTGAAAAGCATGTACACTCTTTTTTGTACATATTTCAAAGATTTTTTAGGATAATTTCTAAGAAATAAGTTAATGGAGACAGGTGATGCATATTTTTAGACTTTTGTTACATTTTGCCAAATTGTGTTCCAGTCAGTATGTATTAATTTTCATCTTAAAATCTATACACAGGAGGGCCCATTTTCCTAGACTATCATTTACATTAGATGTTAATTGGGAATTTTTGAAGGGTAATTCTATTTTTCACATCTCCATAGTTGACATTATTATAAAATAACAAATAATGCTAAAAGAATATTGATAGTGCTTGTTAAAAAATGTATAAATACTCAGGGAGAATGTGTAAAAGCCCTGGACATCTGCATGCTATAGTACATATGATATTAAGTGCTTAACCATTTATTTGTCCATTTATAAAACATGTTGTAGTAGGATTAAACTATTTCCCAAAAGAGACATTAACTTGTATTATGCTGAAGTATTTATTATTCCAGCATATGTAACAGATAATATTTGTTTACATTTTTAATTACTTACATTTTCAGCCAAGAAAATCTCTGAGGATAATGCTTCATTTACAGGAGTGTCCTGGCAAAAGACAACATAATGTAATCACATATTACCAACAATTCCATGACAACGATGCAGTGGTTTTAAAATGACTTCCAAATAAAAGCTTAATTATAGGAAGCTATAAAAAAATTAAACAGAAGATACAATAATGGCACTAAAATTAAATTAAGGAAAAATCACACAGTACATAAAGATGTGAATAGAAATGAAGATAGTGAAACTAAATACCTGGCATATTGTCCATTATGTTCTGGAATCCCATTGTTCAAGTCTAATTGCTCCTTCCTCAGAACTCACAATGCTGGATACAAATGAGCCATAGGGCTATACTCAATAATCAGAATTGATGCAATGTATGGAAGAAATAAGGTACTTTTTATTAAAACTGATTTCTACTTTTTCTATTCTAGTGAGATTGGTGGCAAGAGGGGTGGTTGGAAGCTGGGGGAGCAGGATTATATTATTGCAAAGGACAGAAACCACATCATCTTATCCATATTTTAAATTTTTAAAAAATGCATTGCATTCAGCGTTGGAGGATGGGTGAAATGGGTGAAGGCGATTAAAAATATACTTGTCATAATGAGCACTGAGCAATATATAGAATTGTTGAATCACTATACTGTACACTGAAATTAATATAACATTATATGTTAACTATACAGGAATTAAATTTTAAAAAACAAAAATAAATAAATTTTTAAAATGCATGGCTTTCAGTAACTAGGCTGAAAATATCTAAAATTTTATTGACTATTTTAATATATCTGTGTCTGGTACCTCATATCTAAAATTTTAAGTAAAGTGAGACAACCATAGTGAAAACTAATAAGAATTTCACAAAATACATTAAAAATAGAGAAGAAACTGTAAGTGTATATCTTTATATTAGTGCTAAGCTTTTTTTAAATAACATGCATGATGTATTTCTGATTTATGAATTGCAGAAACCTGTTATAGTTTAATCTCTTCACAAAGATGTGAAAAAAATGTGAAAGAAAACAAACTTAGTTTTTTTTTTTTAAGATTTTATTTATGAGAGACACAGAGAGAGAGAGAGGCAGAGATGTAGGCAGAGAAAGAGGCAGGCTCCATGCAGGGAGCCTGATGTGGGACTCAATCCTGGGGACTCCAGGATCACGCCCTGGACCAAAGGTAGGCGCTCAACCCCTGAGCTACCCAGGGATCCCCAAACTTTGTTATTCATATTGGATTTAACCACTCTCTAATATATCAGATATAAACTGATCAGGCTGCATTTTATTTATGAGCTCACTCCCCATATGGTACACACATTGCAATGAAGTCAGTAAAGATATTTTAATAGCATCTCTAAGGTGGTAGAAGGAGGTTTGGGATAATATGAGAGAAACTGTGGAAGAGGAAATTGTGCTGTGGTACAAGAGGATTCAAGAAATGGATCTGGCCAGATGCATTTGGAGGACACAACCAAAATACAAACACCAAAAGGAGAACTATAACTATTCTTTAAGAAATTATTTGGCTTCAATTGGATACATTGTCTCTTTCCAAAATGATCAGTGGTATTTCATACCCATTTTTCTTCAAGGTTAATGACAAAGAGTGTGCATGATTATCTGAATAAAATAAAAGAGAATGAAGTACAAATGACTTCCTTGAAGTCTTTTATTTCAGTGATATCAGAAGTAGAATAATACGTTATATTTTATTTTAGTACATGATGTCGTAGATTTGTGTTTCTTGGATTTCCCTAAGGTCTGTAAGGACCCACTAGGAATTCTAGAGTTTATAGAAAGATTATTTTAGGCTGAAGACATCTGAGATTCAACAGACGCAGAGAGAAATCTTCACAGAGCTTCCCTTACCTGACAAAAAGCAGAAACTTCCAAGAAATCAGGACTGCCATAATTTGCCTTTTTGAGATGGATTCTACTCCCAGAGGAGAAGCCAGGAGTAAATCTACCATAAATTCCCTCAGTGGTAGAGTTCTATGGCCTAGAGGAAGACACAAAGACCACCATACTTGTATAGATGAATATTATTACAATTCTTCTTATCTCTCATCAGTTATCCTAAGGAAAAACAAAACAAAACAAAATTTTAAAAATCCTTATCTTTCCCAAAGAAACCTATTTGTTCTTCCCACTGGAGTCTTTCCTCTTCCTTCCCTTTTCTCTACAATGATATAAAGTTCCAAATGCTAACCACCTCTTTGAGTTACTCATCACTGAGTGTTCCTTCATGTATATGTGTTGTATGCATAAATAAACCATTTTTCTCCTGTTAATCTGTCTTTTATTAGTTTAATTTCCAATTCCTAATTACTGAACATTAGAAGGTATATGACAAGTTTTTCTCTCTGCCAGCACTTATTAGAATTCACTCTCCTGATACCTAAAATAGATTTATTGAATTGGAATCTGTAAGAAAGGATTCTGAGAATAAACATTTTAAGCAAAGAGCCCAATGATTTTTATCAAGAAGTTATGGCAATGTTGCACGGTGAAACCTACTACCATGGACCAATGGTTTGATCCTAAAGGAGAGTAAGCTGGGAATCAAAGTGTACAGGGGAAAAAACGGTATAGCTTTTATTACTAATAAGATTTTAATCTTTAACTTGGTCTACAAGTCAAATTTTATACATTTTGCCTGTCCTGACTTAATTTGCTCTGCCTATGCAAATGTATCTAACAAGAAAACCACACTCAATTTCTTCCCACTTTATCAATACTATCATCATTTTTGGAATACACACTATGTGTAAGTTACCACTCTATTAGACTCATTTAATAATTTAAGGAGTCTATAAGGTAGGAAAACTATTAACCCCATAAAGAAACTGAGATAGAAGTATATGAATAATTTTCCCAAGATCTCAGCACTAATAAGTGCCCAAGGAATAATTTTGAACCAAGAGACAATAATACCTAATTTTGTGAAGAAGTGATGTATACCATGCATGTGGATAGAAAGACTATATATGAATAAATATGAATTCTTGCAAAATTGATCTATAGAGTCAACGTCAAAATCACAAGAGCTTTTTTTAAATGAATGTTGATGATCTGATTCGATGATACAATGGATTAAAGACAAAGAATATCAAAGGGGTATGTATTCTTTCTTTCTTTCTTTCTTTCTTTCTTTCTTTCTTTCTTTCTTTCTTTCTTTCTTTCTTTCTTTCTTTCTTTCTTTCTTTCTTTCTTTCTTTCTTTCTTTCTTTCTTTCTTTCTTTCTTTCTTTCTTTCTTTCTTTCTTTCTTTCTTTCTTTCTTTCTTTCTTTCTTTCTTTCTTTCTTTCTTTCTTTCTTTTTTTCTTTCTTTCTTTTTCTTCTTTCTTCTTTCTTTCTTTCTTTGATTTGCCAACATATAGTATAACATCCAGTGTTCATACCATCAAGTGCCCTCCTCAGTGCCTGTCACCCAATTTACCTCATCCTCCTACCCACCTTTCCTTCTGCAACCCTTTTTTTTTGTTTCCCAGAGTTAGAAGTGTCTTATGGATTGTCTCCCTCTCTAATTTTTCCCACTCATTTTCCCTTCTTTCCCTTATAATCCCTTTCACTATTTCTTGTATTTCCCATATGAGTAAAACCATATGATGATTGTCCTTCTCTAATTGACTTACTTCACTCAGTATAATACCCTCCAGTTCCATCCACGTCAAGAAAATGGTGGGTATTCATCCTTTCTGATGGCTGAGTAATATTCCACTGTGTGTGTGTGTGTGTGTGTGTGTGTTTGTGTGTATATACCTTCTTTATCTATTCATCTGTCAAAGGACATCAAGGCTCTTTCCACACTTTGGCCATTGTGGACATTGCTGCTCTGAACATTGGGGTGCAGATATCCTGGTGTTTCACTGCATCTTTATCTTTGGGGTAAATCCCCAGCAGTGCAATTGCTGGACCGTAGGGTAGCTCTACTTTTAATTATTTTTTTTAAGATTTTATTTTTATTTATTTATGAGAGAGAGAGAGAGAGAGGCAGAGACATAGGCAGAGGGAGAAGCAGGCTCCATGCTGGGAGCCTGACACGGGACTCGATCCTGGGACTCCAGGATCACGCCCTGGGCCAAAGGTGGGCACCAAACCGCTGAGCCACCCAGTGATCCCTCTACTTTTAATTCTTTGAGGAACCTCCACACAGTTTTCCAGAGTGGCTGTACCTGTTCACATTCCCACCAACAGTGCAAACTTTCTCCACATCCTCGCCAATATTTGTTGTTTCTTGTCTTGTTAATTTTCCCCATTCTCACTGATGTGAGGTGGTATCTCATTGTGGTTTTGATTTGTATTTCCCTGATGGCAAGTGATGCAGAGCATTTTCTCATGTGCGTGTTGGCCATGTCTATGTTTTCTTTGGTGAAATTTCTGGTCATGTCTTCTGCCCATTTCGTGATTGGATTGTTTGTTTGTTGGGTGTTGAGTTTAATAAGTTCCTTATAGATCTTGGATACTAGCCCTTTATCTGATAGGTCATTTGCAAATATCTTCTCCCATTCTGTAGGTTGTCTTTTAGTTTTGTTGACTGTTTCTTTTGCTGTGCAGAAGCTTTTTATCTTGACTAAGTCCCAATAGTTCATTTTTGCTTTTGTTTCCCTTGCCTTCATAGATGTATCTAGCAAGAAGTTGCTGTGGCCAAGTTCAAAAAGGGTGTTGCCTGTGTTCTCCTCTAGGATTTTGATGGATTCTTGTTTCACATTTAGATCTTTCATCCATTTTGTGTTTATCTTTGTGTATGGTGGAAGAGAGTGGTCTAGTTTCATTCTTCTGCATGTGGCTGTCCAATTTTCCAAGCACCATATATTGAAGAGACTGTCCTTTTTCCAGTGGATAGTCTTCCTTGTTTTGTCGAATATTAGTTGACCATAGAGTTGAAGGCCCATTCCTGGATTCTCTATTCTGTTCCATTGATCTATGTGTCTATTTTTGTGCCAGTACCACACTGTCTTGATGACCACACTTTGTAGTACAACCTGAAATCTGGCATTGTGAAGCCCCTGGCTCTGGTTTTCTTTTTCAATGTTTCCCTGCTATTTGGGGTCTTTTCTGATTCCACACAAATCTTAAGATGATTTGTTCCAACTCTCTGAAGAAAGTCCATGGTATTTTGATAGAGATTGCATTAAATGTGTAAATTGCCCTGGGTAACATTGACATTTTCACAATATTAATTCTTTCAATCCATAAGCATGGAATATTTTTCCATTTTTTGTGTCTTCCTCAATTTCTTTCAGAAGTGTTCTGTAGTTTTTAGGGTATAGATCCTTTACCTCTTTGGTTAGGTTTATTCCTAGGTGTCTCATGCTTTTGGGTGCAATTGTAAATGGGATTGACTCCTTAATTTCTCTTTCTTCAGTCCCATTGTTAGTGTATAGATATGCCGCTGATTTCTGGGCATTGATTTTGTATCCTGCCCCACTGCCAAATTGCTGTATGGGTTCTAGCAATCTTGAGGTGGAGTCTTTTAGGTTTTCTAGATACAGTATCATGTCATCTATGAAGAGGGAGAGTTTGACCTCTTCCTTACCAATTTGAATGCCTTTTATTTCTTTTGTTGCCTGATTGCTGAGGCTAGGACTTCCAGTACTATGTTGAATAGCAGTGGTGAGAGTGGACATCCCTGTCATGTTCCTGATCTTAGGGGAAAGACTCAGTTTTTCATCATTAAGAATGATATTCGCTGTGGGCTTTTTGTAGATGGTTTTTAAGATATTGAGGAATTTTCCCTCTATCCCTACAGGATAGAGGAGTGTTGATCAGGAATGCATGCTGTATTTTGTCAAATGCTTTCTCTGCATCTATTGAGAGGATCATATGGTTCTTGTTTTTTCTTTTGTTGATGTGATCTATCACGTTGATTGTTTTATGACTGTTGAACCACCCTTGCATCTTGGGGATAAATCCCAATTGGTCACGGTGAATAGTCTTCTTAATGTACTCTTGGATCCTATTGGCTAGTATCTTGTTGAGAATCTTTGCATCCGAGTTCATCAGGGATATTGGTCTATACTTCTCCTTTTTAGTGGGGTCTTGGTTTTGGATCAAAGTAATGCTGGCCTCATAAAACAAGTTTGGAAGTATTCCCACCCTTTCTATCCTTCTGAACAACTTTAGTAGAATAGGTATTATTTCTTAAACATTTGGTAGAATTCCCCTGGGAAGCCATCTGGCCCTGGACTTTTGTGTCTTGGGAGGTTTTTGATGACTTCTTCAATTTCCTCACAGGTTATTGGCCTGTTCAGGTTTTCTATTTCTTCCTGTTCCAGTTTTGGTAATTTGTGGTTTTCCAGAAATGCATCTGTTTCTTCTAGATTGCCTAATTTGTTGGCATATAGCTGCTCATAATACATTCTTAAGATTGTTTGTATTTCCTTGGCATGGGTTGTGATCTCTCCTCTTTAATTCATGATTTTATTAATTTGAGTCTTTTCTCTTTTGTTTTTAATAAGGCTGGCTAGGAGTTTATCTATCTTATTAATTCTCTCAAAGAACCAATGCCTGGTTTTGTTGATCTGTTCTACAGTTCTTCTGATCTGTTTCATTGAGTTCTGCTCAAATATTTATTATCTCTCTTCTACTTGGTGTAGGTTTTACTTGTTTTTCATTCTCCAGTTCCTTTAGGTGCGAAGTTAGCTTATGTATTTGAGTTTTTCTAAATTTTTGAAGGGTGCTTTTGATTATTTCCCTCTTAGGACTTCTTTTGATGTATCCTAAAAAATTATGAATGGCTGTATCTTCATTTTCATTAGTTTCCATGAATCTTTTTAATTCTTCCCTAATTTCCTGGTTGGCCAATTCATCTTTTAGTAGGATGCTCTTAACTTCTATGTGTTTGAGTTTCTTACAAAGTTCGTCTTGTGACTGAGTTCTAGTTTCAAAGCATTGTGGTCTGAAAATATGCAGAGGACAATCCCAATCTTTTGGTATTAGCTAAGACCTGATTTGTGACCCAGTATGTAGTCTATTCTGGAGAAAGTTCCATGTGCACTTGAGAAGAATGTGTATTTAGTTGCATTTGGATGGAAAGTTGTCTGCATCTGTGAAATCTATTTGGTCCAGTGTATCATTTAAGGCCCTTGTTTCTTTGGTGATGTTCTGCTTTGAAGATCTGTCATTTGCAGAAAGTGCCATGTTGAAGTCTCCTATTATTAGTGTTTTATTATCTAAGTATGTCTTTATTTGGTTATTAATTGATTGATATACTTGGCAGCTCCCACATTAGGTGCATAGATATTCATGATTGTTAGGTCTTCTTGTTGGATAGATCCTTTAAGTGTGATATAGTGTCCTTCTTCATCTCTTACTACAGTCTTTGGGATAAATTTATTTATCTGATATGAGGATTGCTACCCCAGATTTCTTTTGAGGACCATTTGAATGGTAAATGGTTCTCCAACCTTTTATTTTAAGGCTGAAGGTGTCTTTAGGTCTAAAACGAGTCTCCTGTAGACAGCAAATAGATGGTCTTGCTTTTTTATCCAGTCTGAAACGCTGCATCTTTTGATGGGATCATTTAGCCCATTCATGTTCAGAGTTACCATTGAAAGATATGAATTTATTGTTATCATAATACCTATTCAGTCCTTGTTTTGTGGATTATTTCTTTGGGCTTCCTCTTTGGGTCCCCCTTAATATTTCTTGCAGAGCTGGTTTGGTGGTCACATATTCTTTCAGTCTCTGCCTATCCTGGAAGCTCTTTATCTCTCTTATTTTGAATGACAGCCTTGCTGGATAAAGTATTCTTGGATACATGTTTTTCTCATTCAGGACCCTGAATATATCCTGCCAGCCCTTTCTGGCCTGCCAGGTCTCTGTGGAGAAGTCTGCTGTTACTGATACTTCTCCCCATATGAATTAAGAATCTCTTGTCTTATGCTGCTTTAAGGATTTTCTCTTTATCTTTGGAACTTGCAAGTTTCACTATTAAATGTTGAGGTGTTGAACGGTTTTTATTGATTCTTGGAGGGTTCTCTTTATCTCTTGGATCTGAATGCCTGTTTCCTTCTCCAAATTAGGGAAGTTCTCAGGTGTGATTTGTTCAAATATGCTCTGTCGTCATCTCTTCCTCTTAGCCTCTTCTGTAATCCCAATTATACCTAAATTCTTCATTCTCAGGCTATCATTTATTTCCCTTAGCCTTTCCTCATGTTCTGTTCATTGTTTTTCTCTTTTTTCCTCAGCTTCCTTCTTTACCATCAATTTCTCTTCTATGTCACTCACTCTCTATTCACCTCATTAACCCTCATCGTTAGGACTTCCAGTTTGGATTGCATCTCATGTAATCTATTTTTAATTTTGGCCTGATTAGATCTCAGTTTTTTTTCAGTAACTAAATCTAGAATCCTTCATGCTTTTTTTCCAGAGTCACCAGTAACTTTATAATTGTGTTTCTGTTGGCTTTCTGACATCATATTGAAATCCATATTCTGTAACTCTGTGGCAGAGAGTACTGTTTTTGGTTCTTTCTTTTGTGGTAAATTCTTCCTTCTAGTCATTTTTTCCAGTGCAGAGTGGCTGTATGAGCAGGCTGAGTCAAAAATATCAACCACAATCTATGTAAAATACACCCTAGATGATTCCGAAGAGGTCAGAGACCAGAAAATGAAAAAGAAGAACAGAAGAAAATAAAACAAAAGGACCACTAAAGTGAAAAACAAATTATTTTAAAACCAACTAGTAAAAATAAAAAGCCAAAAACCACAAAGAAGAAGAAAACAGAAAAAGAAAAAGTATATATAAAGAAAAGAGGAAAAAAGAGAAAAAAAGAAGAAAGGGGGAGGGGTCTGGGGGATGGTGGTAGTGAAGAAGTGGTAGCAAAGAGAGAATGTAGTCTACCTGAGAGGTCCTAAAGGGTGATCTTCTTGATTCTGAGTGTATTAAGTTCTGCATGTTAGAAGATGTTCAATCCCTAATTTATATAAACCAGAAATACTTATAGAAACCCCCAACATTGACCAAAACATAAACAAGACAAAAGAGGGGGGCAGAATGGGAAGGAAGAGAGAATGTAATCTCACAGAATGAACCAGCACAGTATTCCACTTGGTTCTGGGTGTATGTTGATTGTGTTATAGAAGGTATTAACTCCCACCACTGTAAAACAAACAAGGCAGGAAAAACACAAACTACAAAACAAAAACCCATATCTTGTATATCTACCAAAATTAAATTGAATATATTGAAGGGAATCCAGAAGTGGAAAATATATCTAAGACATGTAATTGTAGAATTATAAAAGTCAAAAAGGAAAAAAAACTTAAAAATGAAGAGCTGGTAAAATATTGTAGATAAGGTGGTAAAAGAGAAAAAATATTGGAAATTTTTAGTCTGATACAAAAATGAGTCATAATGGAAGAAGAAAAAAAAAAGGACCTTCTAAATCTATATACTATTTTCCCTCAGTCCTGGAGCTTTCTAGCGCTGCTTGGTCAATATACTTGCTTTTCCCTTGTTCATCCAGCTGGTCTTCTGAGGGAGGGGGTCTACTGAGCTGATTCTCAGGTGTGTGCAGCTGGGGGAGATGCCCCGCTCCCCACCAAGTGCTGGGCTCAGTGGGAACTGTTTACTCCATGAGACCTTTGTTCCCTGGAGCCCTGCCTCTCCCAGGCACAAGGAGGATAAAAAGGAAAAACAACACTGGTGGCGGCCAGATTTCCAGCTCTGGAGTCAGCTCCCCATGAGTAAATAACCGCAGCTCCCAGTCCACACTGGCCTAGATGTGCTCTTGGGCCGGCACAGGTGCACTGCTATGCACAACTTGGGGGCGCCCGGGGACAGGGGGCGCCCGGGGCACTCGCTGTCCTGTGTCCCCCGCTTCTGCCTGTCCTGGGTGGAGCACAGGATCACTGGCTTTGTCTGCTGGGGCTCCCTGGGATCCGGGGCCTGTGCTACTAGACCCAACTCCTGGGGGCGTCTCTCCAGAAGGGAACAGAGCACTGCCACCTCCTTCCATTGCCAGCCTCTAGGGTAAAGGCAGCTCCAGAGCCGCCGCCTAACCAACCAGCTTCTCCCAGATGCCCTGCAGGCTGTGGCACTCCAGCCCTTTACTGAGATCAGCCAGCGGTTTGCGCTGAGCTTTCCCCTGGGTGCCCCTCCTCTAATAGTGACTCCAAGGAATCTTGAGGTTTCACTGCCCTTCTGGGATTTTGCCCAATTTCCCTGCCAAGCACTTTTCCCTCTGGAAAAACTCCAGCGGGGATTTTTAAAGTTCCTGCTTCTCCAGGGCTGGGCTTTCCTGCCCTGGAGGCTCTAGCTGCCTCACTTTAGCCCGGCCACTAGATGATCCCCTCCCCCACTTTATTCTTATTTATTTATTTCCACCGCCCTACCTTGTTAGAAGCAAAAACTTTTCACTCTGTAGCGTTCAGGCACTTCTCTCTTTAAATATCGGGTCAAATCAGTAGGTGTTTAGGATGTTTTGAAAGTAAGTTGGCGGGACCAGGTGAGTTGAGGACCCCTACTCTTCCGCCGTCTTGCTTCTCCTCCTCCAAGAGGTATTCTAAGAGAATAAGTTGAAGGACTTCTTACTAGATATCAACATTGATTACAAAGTTAACATATTTAAAGCTTGTCATAATGGTGCAGGAATAGATAAGCCAATGGCATAGTTTCAGAGCATTCAAAAATCTTTTAAATATGTGGAGACTTAAAAAATGAGAGAACTGGATACTCAGATTGGTAGAGAAAGAATGAAGTCTTTAGTAAGTGGTACAGTTACAACTGGTTCTCTCATCAACAATAAAAACAAAGAATACTTAAATCATACACAAAATAAATTACAGGAGGACATATATTGCCAAAAGCAAACTTTTTATATTTTTAGAGGAAACAATCATCTGGTTAGGCAATGGTTATATCTTTAAATAAGACATTAAAAAAACAAACATAAGGAAAAAAATGTCTTTGACTTTGTTAATAGTTAAAATAGTTTTTATTTTCTCTATCTCCATTGTTAGAAACAGAGAAAATGCAAACTATGACCAGGACTGGAAAAGACAATTGCAAAACACACAAAAGACAAAGGATTAGCACTCATAATATATAAAGAATTTATATAAGTCAATAATAAAAAGATCAACAACTCAATAGAATAAAATGGACAAATGACATAAACAAGCACTTCAAAAGAAATTAAAAACAAATGACACACATATATTAAAGTTATTCAACATCCGTAGTAATCAGAAAAAGGCAAATTAAGTACATAATGATATATTTCACCTATCAGATTGATGATAATTAAAAAATTAGTATATCCTAAATCTTGACCATGACTTAGAATAATGAACTTTCACATATGGATGGAGTTTATAAATAACAAAACTTTGCAAAACAATTTGAATTACCTAATATATTTGAATATACACATATCCTCTGATTCTGCAATTTCACTTCTAAATATATATATAATTAGAGATGCATACAAAAATGTTCATAGCAATAGAGTAATACTAAAAACAAACATATATAAAATAATATATCTTATTTAAATATTATATATAATATATATTAATATATAGAATAATATAGTGAAATAATATATCTTAAAATCAGACTATTATTTGAAGTAAAAAAATGATCTACAAATTGATATATCTTTAAAAGTCATAAAGTTAGATAAAAACATAATTGATCAAAATATACAGACAATCTGATTTCATGTATGTAAGCTTCAAAAATTAAAAAAAAAATGGTGACTGCACATATGATAAAACTATAAATAAAGGGCCTCCTGGGTGATGCAGTCAGTTAAACATTTGACTCAGTTTTGGCTCAGGTCATGATCCCAGAGTCCTGAGGTCGATCTCCATATAAGCTCTGCAGTCCGTACGGAGTCTGCTTAAGATTTGTTCTCCCTCTGCCTCTCCCCACTGCCTCTCTCTCTCTGTCTCTCTGTCTCTCGAAAAATAAATAATTTTAAAAAGCCCTAAAAAGACAAGTGAATGGTTCCCACACATTTTATGTATTTTATGTGAGATTATGTTTCACACAAAAAAGTCAAAGTCAGGGCAAGAAAGGTATGCCCTACAAGTAAAATATTTATTGCATAATGATTGCTCTATCCTACATGCTCTTTAAGCTTGAGCTGTAGTTCTAATCTCTATATACGATTACACCAGCTCAGCTTGCTACAAGAAAATTGCAATCAGTTATCATAAAATTTCATTTTCTCCGGTGAGTCTTACTAATGTCTTGCAAAGACACAATACTTATATATTAGAGATGTAAAGAGATGTGGCTTGAGGGTACCTACTGTTTCTATTATATTATGTTATTTTAAATGGTAAATATAGCTCCAAAATTTAAATATCTTCTTAAAGAGAGAGATAACAATGGAGACTGTAATGTTATGCAAATACTATTAGCTCTTCCTGGAATAACCAAATCAATATTTTGCTTTGTTTTCTGTAATTTTATTTTAACTGTTTTCTGGAAGTTATAAAGATAACAATCCAACCCTTCTAAACTACTCATGAGACAAAATTTAAAGAGAATATAAACCCATTTTCCAATTGTTGTTACTAAAATACATTATCATCTGCTTAGAACAATTAACAAGTGACATTTTTCCTTTTAAAATATTTTTCAGCTTCTAAAATTTTCTCATGAATAGAAAATGTAACAGAATCAGGTAGGCAACCAAAAGAGTAGAGAAAACATCCTGTACCTCAGAAAATACTCAAATTACATTGGACTATCAAAAAACAACATCCATATAAGGATTAAATCTGATTCACTAATGAAATTACTTTTATTTAATTAGCTAATATTAGTGCTGGTCTTCACCTGCCCCTTATTTTTAGCATGATAATTTACTTTAGTTACTATTACTATTACATGCATATAGAATTGCATGCATGCTTATACACACACATTTAAACTATCAACTTAAAGTTTAGTTAAGGCTATAACTAATCTAGTAGATGAGATGAAAATAAAGCAAAAATCATTTACTTGTAAGGAATTTTAAGATCTTGACTTCACAGTGGAACTGAACTTTTAAAAAGCCCCAAGCTCTAATAAAGCAAGGATTCATTAGCAAAAGTTTCTATGAAGAGGAAAAACAGGAATATATTAATGACTTGAAAAAACTAAAAATAAAATGACCTCAATCTTTTAAAAGGAGAACATGGAATTAAGGAAGGATCTGGTAAAGACATATTTAATGCCATGTATCCTGAAAAAATAACCATTGATTTCAGAAATCACAAGTCCTGGCCACATTACAGTAAGGTATATCCCTGGTCGTAGATGAATCAGAACATGCCGGCTCTTATTAATAATAATTGAAAAGTGTCATAACAAACTGTAGTTGCAATTCTGAATGAAGACAAACTTGATAAAAAGTTTGTTTTTAATAAAATAAAAGTTTGTGGCTACATCTGTATTAATTAGGACTCCGTAAATGGTAATTAATGGAAATAAATTCAAACTAAATTAAAATATAAAGAAACCAATAGGAAAGCCCAAGCATTATAAATGATATGCAGGTATATTATAACCCCAAAGGAGAAATTATGCAGCTTAGCTCTGTGAACAGGAAACCTCACTAGCAGTTTCTCTCTTTGCAAGCTGGCTTTCTCTGCCTCTCAAATCACCACCACACAATGAATAGAAGAGAGTCACCCCTTACTTCTAAGTTTACAGTTGCTCCTAACTGACGAAGGATATATTAGTATCAATTATGAATTCACTGGAAAGAACAATCTTCTTTCTTGTCATTTTGGAGAGTTTTTTTTTTCCTTTGGGTTCAGTCCAGTGGAATAGAAAGATTGATTATGCCCTCAAGTACAACTGACAAAAGGCAATTGAGGTAGGAGCTATTTGTAAGACAGAAAAATACTCTGTGGAGTATTTATTATAATCCCAGTAGGGCTCATTTACTAACCCAGGAATTTGGGTTGCCTCAGGGACTCTATATTTGGACATACTTTGCTGTAGTAATTGTATTATTACAACATCATACAGATTAACATGTCTGCATTAATGTATATGTTTTGGGTTTAATAGGACAGTTTAATTTTATTTTGAAGGGAATCAAATAGTGAGTTTCCTACTGTTGTAGTTGCCCTGTGGGAAAGATGCAGGAGATGTAAGTGCACCTTTGGTACTCCTCTGCCTGAGTGTGTGACTGATCCAATGACCTGTGAAGGTAGTATGGAAGTAGCAAGTAGAGCTTTATTGTTCATGCTGGATTTATCTTTGGTGTGTACTTCCTTTCACAGATGGTGAGCTGTTTCAAGGCTCAGTGAGCTATTTAGAAGACTCAATTTTCAGAAGCATTATGGTATAGAAGTTATGTGTAATGGTTTTAGAAACATCATCACAGCCTAAGCTATTGCTTTGCCATAGTAGTTGTGGACCCTATCAGATAGATTACTTATTTAATACTCTGTTCTGCAGTTTCCTCATCTGTGAATCTGGGATTAAAAATAGATTAAATTAATTACTCCTAATGAATTGCCTAGAACAATGCCTGGAAGACTCTAGGCACTCAGTATTCCAGTTTTATAAGGGGAAGTTTTAAGAGATGCTTCATTTCTGGCTTGTCAACTCTGTATAAGAAAGCCAGGCACCAAGGCTGATTCACTGTGAAGCTAATTAAAGTTAATTTTCCAAGTCCCTGACTTCCCAAAGCTCATATACCAACCTTTGTATTTTTCTTTTTTTTTGTTTCTTTTTAAAAATTATTTTTAGAGGGGTGGGAGAAGAGGCAGAGAGAGAAATAGAGGGAGCAAGAGAATCTCAGACAGATTCCCCACTCCATGAGGAGTCAAATGTGATGCTCCATCTCATGACCCTTTGATCAAGACCTGAGCAGAAGTCAAGAGTTGGACATTCAACTCACTGAGCTAACCAGGCACCCCTATATTTTTATTTTCTTAAAGCATATCCCAAATGATATAGGCTTCAAACCCAATAGAGCTTAGCTTAATTCCACCTCTGATCAAATAGAGTGGACTAAATCCCGATAATTATTCATAACTGTATTAGAAGGATTTCTTTAACTTAGAGTTTCACCAAGATGATGAAAAGAGCTGACAATTATTGAACACTAATGAAGTAAGAAGAGTCTATTCAGTTTATTGTACACAGAACTTTGAGAATGACTACTTTATTTTTATTCTATATAAGGATAGCCAGTAATAACTTTAAAATATAAGCATCATTAATATGGTCATTGTGACCATAACGAAGTATAGAAATGTTACTTTAACTGGTAACTTCAAAACCCCTTTAAGGAGGTGAGCTATTTTTGGGAAAAGAGAAATTTTGGGGGTAGTAGGTGGGATTCCCAGACCCTTGTTGGCCAGCACTGTGCCATGAAAAGAAGAAGAAATTAGAAGATATTGCTCTATGTAATAGAAGGGAGAAGAATTTGTGGTTCCACAAGCAATCTGCAAAAAGGAGGTAGAAGACAAAAAGGGAGAGAAAAGAGAAGTACTGTGCAAAGTGACTCCTCCCAGAGATCGTTCCAAATTCTCAATAAAGTCATTTAAATTTGTAAAAGTTGTGGGAGTGAATATTTATTTTGAGAACTGAAGAAGCAGCTGAGCTTCACCGGTGTTTAGCTTATGAGAATACAGAGCTTCTAAAAATGTTATCACCCTGGGAGTGCATATAGATCTCAGAGAGGGTACCACAGTTTATATGCCCCCAGGAGCAGATGCTGAAAGAAGGATTCTAGTACAAGTAGTTAATCTCAGAGCAGAAGAAACCACCAGGAGGGCACGGAGGAAATGAGACAAGGAAGGGAAGGTAGCCCCAAAATGTTCATTTACCCATCCGGCACTCTGAGTGATAGGGCTTCATCCTGTTGGGGAAAGCACAGCCAGTGTGAAACACACACCTCAGAGGGTTGGGGTGGCGAGTGTTAATATATCATTCCTGCCAATTATTGGTAGAGAGCTATTCCCAGAGGGTACTCCTTGGCACTTCTGACCCCAAGAGATAGAATTCAATCCGTAGGTGCTGGATGTCGAACGTTGAGTGAGGGCATATGAATAGGGCACCAACATCACCTACTCCAGTGATGATTGTAATTGGCTCTGGAATGGGCAGAAGTTTTAAAAGAGGAGATCACTAGATTTCTGAAGGTCAGAGGAAATCCCAATGTCTTTGAATCACATGGTGGTATTTACACTCAAAAAGGATTGGCTCATTTTAAGAAAGTCTTCATGAAGAACTGGCCAGGAAATATATTGTATGAAGAGCTGTATCTGTACTTCTTTCTAAATCATTCAGCCTATAATGATTCCCTTTAAAATGTCCAGGTCTTTGTATATGGAGATGGTTTCCCCTTTGTATAATGTCATTAAAATTAGTGTAAGAAACCCTCACTCTCCAATTTTTAGTACACGATCATTAATAATGGTATTTAAAGGCATCTATATTCTCCAAAAATTGTCTATCAGTTTGCAGTGTTCCTTGGTTTTGTCTCTATTTCAAAATATGTAATATTAGGGTTTTATTCTCCTTGCTTTGGAAAGAAGGAACAAAATTGCAGATGCAGACTGAATGGAAAAGATTCTCAGAATTACAAAGAAATGTGGAAACCATTCTATTGCCAGCATAACACACTTAAACATATGCAGTCCTTACTCTCATTCTAGTAGCTCACAGCTTCACTGCATAACCATCTTACACAGCACTGAGTTGTCTCTGCAGGCATCATGTTTGATATGTGTAAATGTCCAATACATATCTATACACTGATGTGTAGGAAAGAGAAATACGGTCACTGACTTCATTTATTTTGAAAAGATACACAAGTTTAATAAAAGCAGAAATATGAATGAATTCAATAATTTGGGGAATATACATTATCCTTTTTTCAATAGTCTTTCTAAAAGTTATTAATTTTTAGTTTTCCATCCAGTGTTTCATTTATCTTTTTATTTCCTCATAGTTTCAATCCCGGTGTTGAATTTTCTTTGGCCTGAAAACATTTTAGCTCCTTTCCAAGTGAACAATGACTTCCTTTCTTCTATCTTTTAACTTCACAATAGAAACTCTAATACTGGGGGCCATCCCAGCCTCCATGATTATGAAGACAGTTCTAGTTCTCTTCCTTCATAGTTCCACAAGGGTTATCAACCTGCTTTTCTCCACTTCAGGTAGAAGTTTTCTTCTGAACCAATTATCCTCCTATCTTTGTCCTCTGAAGAATTGGTTTTCCACTCCCAGCTATTTTCTCTCTTAGGGTAAGCTTTCTGTCTGGGTCATTTTGCTTATTTCTCTACTCTCTTAAAAACTAGATTCCTCTGCCTTAGAGGATTCTCAACTTCACATACTATTTGACATGTTTAAAATTTTTTCAATTCTAAGAGAATTTTGTTTTGCTGCTATTTGAGAAGTGCAAAGCAGGTCATCAGTTCAGAAATACAGAAACATATGCTACCTTAAGAAAGAACCCACAGCTGTATTTTGCAGGTGCTATAAAAATCACCTTGTGGTGAATTATCCAACTATTGTGTTTTACTTCCCTTAATCAGTAGTAGGTACAATTCTGGAAATAATCAAACTTGGAAAACACTTCAGTGATGATTACAAAGTTTTTCTTAATTATACTTGACTCCCTTTTACAATCTGTGGACTATATCCTAATATTCTTCTTCCTAACAACACAAAAGATGATTGACTTCATACATGGAACACTGATCTTTGTGAAAGTAATCTATTTTTCCCATTTTATTGAAAAATAAGTGGCATATATTATGGCATAAGTCTATTGCATACAGTAGGATGGCTTGAATTACATATCTTGTGAGATGATTACAATAGGTTCAAGGTAACATCCATCCTGTTATATAGATACAGTAAAAAGAAAGAAAAAATAATGAAGAAAAATAACCTCTTGGTGGTGAGAACCCTTTAATATTTACTGCTTAACATTTTATCTGTATATTATACAGCAGCATTAGCTGCCATTACCATATTGTACCTTAAATCCTTAGCACTTATTTGTCCTACAGCTGGAAGTTTATGCCTTTTGACCACCTTCCTTCAATTCCTTCTCCTCCCACCCTATGCAGTGGATAACCACAAGTCTGATCTCTTTTTCCTTGAGTTTTGGTTGTTGTTGTTTTCTTTTAGATTCCACATATAGTTGAGATCACACAGCATTTGTTTCTCTCTCTGACCTAATTCATTTAGCATAGTGCCTTTAAGCTCCATCAATATCATCACAAATGGTAGGATTTCTTCATTTTATTATGAGTGAGTAGTATTCCATTGTATGTATATACCACAAGTTCCTTATCCATTCATCCATTGATGGACACTTAGGTCATTTCCATGTCTTGCCTATTATAAAGAATATGGCTATGAATGCGGGGGTGCAGGTATCTTTTCAAGTTAATGTTTTTCTTGCTGGATCATATGGTAGTTTTATTTTTAATTTTTTGAAAATTCTCCATACTGTTTTCCATAGTAATTTCAACAATTTACATCCCTACCAATGGTGTACAAAGATTGTCTTTTCTCTACATCCATGCCAGCATTTGTTATCGCTTGTCTTTTTGATGATGGCCATTCTAACAGGCATGAGATGATCTCTTATTGTGGTTTTACTTTGCACTTCCCTAATGACTAGTGATGTTGAGCACCTAAATGTAACTGTTGGCCTTCTGTATAACTTTTTGGAGAAATGTCTATTCAGGCCCTTTGTCTACCTATTAATTGGGCTATTTGGTTTTTTGCTGTTGAGTTGTTTGAGTTGTTCATATGTTTGGATGCATCATCCGATATATGGTTTGCAAATATTTTTTCCCATTCTATAGGTTGTCTTTTCATTTTGTTGATGGTTTATTTTGCTGTGCACAGCTTTTTAGTTTGATGTAATTCCACTTTGTTTATTTTTTATTTTGTTGTTTTGCTTTAGGTGTCATATCCAAAACATCATTACCAGGGCCCATGTCAAGGAACTCTGTTCATCAGTTTTCCTCTAGGACTTTCACGCTTTCAGATGTTACCTTTAAGTCTTTAATCCATTTTGAATTTTTCTTGTGTGTGTGAGTGGTATAAGCTATGAGTCTAGTTTCATTCTTTTACTTGTGAATATCCAATCATTCCAGCAATATTTATTGAAGAGACTATCTTTTCTCCGTTGAGTATCCTTGGTTCCCTTGTCAAATATTAGCTGACTGTATATGCTTGGACTTATTACTGGGGTCTTGATTTTGTTTCATCAGCCTGTTTTCATGCCAGAATCATACTATGTTGATGATTATAGCTTTGTAGTATAGCTTGAAATCAAGAAATCTGATACCTCCTGCTTTGACTATATTTCTAAAGAATTCCTTAGCTATTTGTGGTCTTTTACGGTTTCATATAAATTTTAGACATTTTGGGGATGCCTGGGTGGCTCAGTGGTTGAGTGTCTGCCTTTGGCACAGGGCATGATCCCAGAGTTCGGGGATCAAGTCCCACGTCAGGCTCCCTGCATGGAGCCTGCTTCTCCCTCTGCCTATGTCTCTGCCTCTCTCTCTCTGTGTCTCTCATGAATAGATAAATAAAACTTTTTAAAAAGTTTAGACATTTTGTTGTTATTTTTTTGTTTGTTTTTTAACTTCTGTAAAAGTTTCCATTGCAATCTTGATAGAAATTGTCATTGATTCTATAGATAGCTCTTGGTAGTGTTGATATTAATTCTTCTAATCCATGAACATAAGATACTTTTCCATTTATTTGCATCTTTTTCAATTTCTTTCTTCGATGTCTGGTAGTTTTCTACATTCATATTGAAGATCTTTCATCTCTTTAGTTAAATTTATTCCTAAATATTTTATTGTTTCTGATGTTATTATGTGGGATCAATATTTTATTTCCTTTTCAAAATTCTGTTGTTAATGTATAGAAATGCTACTGATTTTTGTGTGTTAATTTCATATCCTACAACTTTCTTTTTATTGATTAGATCTGATAATTTCCATATATTAGTGAATTTTCTAGTTTTCCTTTTGTTACCGATTTCTAGTTTCATGCCATTGTCATCAGAAAAGATTCTTGACATGATTTCAATTTTCTCAAATTTGCTAAAACTTGTTTTGTGGCCTAGCATATGGTTTACACTAGAAAATTTCATACAACAAAGAAACTATTTGGTATGAGATTATTGATTGAACAATTCACTTTGTAAGCTGAGTTTTAAAAGAAATAAAATATATTTATTTTTTTGAAAATATTAGCTTGTTCTAGAGTTCCTGAAAATAGATGGAGGTAAAAAACTTCCTTGTCAGCCTCAAAAAATAAAGAATTGGAAAAATAGTGTCATAGAGGATAGGAGAGGATAGGACAAGAGTTTAGAAAGTGTCTTCATGGGGTAAGTGTCCTCAGAAAGTCTTCATAAAGAAAAAGGAAAAAATGATGTGATGACACAAAAAGAAAAAGTATAGAGAAAAGAGGTTTTGAATGTAATAGCTCCATAATATATTGAATAAACTTTAATGTGTTTAATAATTGTTTAACAATGTGTTTAATAATAACATGTCTGATAACATATTTAATACACTTCAGTGTGAATAAACTCACAATGTGAACGAGTGTGTGTGTGTACATATATTTAGCTCCAACAAAAAGCTAGATAATATCACTAGGAGAAAAATCTTAAATACCTAAGTCTTTCAATAATATAAAGTAGTACATAAAAAGTACTAAATAAAAGTAGATAATTTTATAAAATACAATTTATATTTTTAGATGGTCAAAAGTTAAAAATAATAGATTTCAAGAACACAAAACTTAGAAGTTCATAGACATAACAAACTATGGGATAGAGACTGATTTAGAAATCTCACCACCAAATGTAGGAATCAAAGAATCACAGAATATTAGAACTGGAAAGAATTTCAGAGGTGAAGGAATGTCATAAATCTGAGGTTTCTTCTGAATGGCCTACATGTTGAATGGAGAGCTTGCTTCCTATGACATGTGGTATTTTACTGGAGAAGAAAGAAATAATATACAGTAGAGGGAAGAATCATTTGTGGTTGACTTAGAATGTTTTACAAGAAATAAGAAGGGCATGTTTAAATTACTTATAAGAGAAAGTGTCCTAAAGGCAAGAACAATTTAACATTGGAATAGCCACCCAAAGAGGTCATTGAAGAAACATCAATAAGACATTCAGAAAGAGATTAAATATAATTCGAAAGGGAATAATATAAGTGTCTGGCAATAACATGCACTAGGTACAGAGGTCTGAATACAATGACCTGTCATTTCCCCATAGTCCCTGTGTCTATGATTCACGTAAAATAATCATGAGAGCAAATAGAGGTAAGGTGAACATCAAAGGGGGAAAACTCGTGAGACAAAATAAAATAGGACTACCAGGATTGACATGGTAGCACAGAAGAAAGCAATTCTTTTTTAGCTGAAAACTTCACTAAACAGCATTCCACTGGAACTTTTTTGCTGCCTCTGTCTAGAGAAGCAATGGCAAGACACTCACGTGCCCTTCTGTCAAAAGCTTAAGATTTTTTTTTTTTAGAATTTTTTTCTCATCTGGAACAGAAGCAGTCTGCCTTTGAGTTTTTATGGTCTCATCATGGAAGAGATGACCAAAAAAGGAGCTTTTACAAAAACCTATTCAGAGTCAGAACAAATATCAAATGCATTTAGTAACTTGTAAAGTTTTATGCCAGCAGGAATAATGTCACAATGTAGACTCATAAAATCAGTATGTTTCGACTGGAAGAAACTTTACAGATCCTTAAGTATAAAGCCTAATGTGATTGAAAAACAGTAGCATGAGTTTCTTCATGCTCTATGCTAAGGCAAATATGAGAATGTAATTGCCCAAAACTTTATCCATGTAGCAATGAGCTAAAACACACTCTAGGAAAATACAGGTGAACAGTAACATTGTCTTACTATGCAAAAAAAGCTGTCTAAGGAGGAAATGAAGCCCAGAAATGATAATAAGAAATAATGCTGATTTTAATTACATTAAAAATTTTAATTTCTGTATGTCAGGAATCAAAATAAATAATATTATAAATCAAATAACATGGTAGAAAGATGGATTTGAAATATATATCGCAGGCAAAGTTAATGTATCTACTATATACAAAGCCTTGACATTTACAAGAGAAAGACAACCAACCAGTTTTTCTGTGTTGAGAAAAAATTCAGATGTTCCTATATGCTCACACAGATACAAATGGCTGTGACCATACTAAGCTTCATCACAAATCAAAATGCAAACTAATACAAAAAAAATAAACTAAGTAAGATTTTTTTAAATGATCATTGTGGTATAAATTCCTTAAAAATAACATATTTTGATGAGAAATTATATTTGGATGAGGAAAACAGACAGATACACATATACTGCTGATGGTATGAAAACCTTTTGGAGAATCATTAGGGAACACAGTAAACCTTATTTTGCAAATGGCAAGATTTCATTCTTTTTTATGACTAAGTAATATTCTGTTGTATACATATACTATGTCTTTCTTTTTTTAATTTTTATTTATTTATGATAGTCACAGAGAGAGAGAGAGAGAGAGAGAGGCAGAGACACAAGCAGAGGGAGAAGCAGGCTCCATGCACCGGGAGCCTGACGTGGGATTCGATCCCGGGTCTCCAGGATCGCGCCCTGGGCCAAAGGCAGGCGCCAAACCGCTGAGCCACCCAGGGATCCCTACTATGTCTTTTTTATCCATTCATCTGTTGATGGATACATGGGCCATAATTTCCATAGTGTAGATAATATTGCTATAAACATCAGGATGCATGTATGGAACCAGAGAATATTATGCTAAGTGAAATAAGTCAGTCAGAGAAAGAAAATACCATATGATTTCACTCATCTGTGGAATTTAAGAAATAAAACAAACAAGCAAAGGGGAAAAACAGAGAAAGAGGCAAACCAAGAAACAGACTCTTAACAATAGAGAACAAACTGATGATCACCAGAGGGGAAGGTGGGGGGATTGGGTTATACAGGTGATGGGGATTAAAGAGTGCACTTGTGATGAGCACCAGGTATTGTATGGAAATGTTGAATCACTGTATTGTACACCTAAAACTAATATTACATGGTGTGTTAACTACCTGGAATTTGAATAAAAACTTAAAAAGGGGGAGGGGGAATTTTAAAAATAAAATCTCAAAAAAAAAACCCCTATCATATTCTTTTACCCAAAATTCTAAGTAATTTTCTAAAGAAAGTAATTACAAGCAAAAAAAATAAAATAAAATGTAGATACAAGGATATTTATTATAGTATCATTTATGGCAAAACAAAATAAATATTTTCAAATTTCTCCCAGTGACCTCTTGATGGCTCCAAGTGCTTCTTTAATTCTACACAAATCATCCAGTGAGTAACACTTGTAGACTTACAACCTTGAGTAGGAAACTTCTCTAAATTTTCTAAGATTAATTTTATATTGTCACACTTATACATTTCTTTAAAAAATGAAAGAGAAAGTTTATGAACAATGTAGTAAATGCTGTATGAGTAATCATTATGAAATAGTTCTTAAAAGGGTTTTGTTTTCCCCAAGACATTTCAAGAAAATATTTATGTTGAGATACATGGGATAAACTCACTGAATGGTAATTTTTTAGGCACATTCATAATGTTTCATTGTGATTGTGTTATTCTAAATAAATTAAGTTTCAGCTTATTCAAAAAAGTAAAGAACACAGCATCAGTATTTCCTGAATATGAATTTTAAAACTGTAATTGAAAGTAGTACATAAAAGCCCCTTTGATGGTAATTCATGGAAATTGGCTTAGCTTTTGGTAATCCCCTTCAGTAGGTTCTACTGTTAAATATAAAGTAGGAACAATTCTGTCCATTGCCCTTACATTCATGCTGTCACTTAATTCTAAGTATTTAAATATCAGGACCACTGAAACTGAGTATCATTGAAAGAAAAAGAATAAAATTTTTTGAATATGGAATTTTTCTCATTTTAATTTTTTAAAAAAAGAATGATACTTAAATAGTAAAATTTCTTCTTTAAGTTTCTAATCAAAAGAAAGCTTGAAACTATGGTACATCTTTTTTATGTACATAGTAGTGTGTAGTCCTGAGAATGTATTTTCATTATTAATTATCATATGATTGGAATATATATTGGTTTCGTTTCCCAAAGAAAAACTAAAAAAAAAAAAAAGATCCTGTAGTCTTATTTTCTATATCAGTTTTTAAGCAATTAATTAAACAAATTTTAGTGAGGGTTTACTCTGATCTCTTCACCAATGTAGACATGGAGAGCATTGTTTTTGTCAGAATGAGTTTTAGAGTACAATAAGGTAGTAACGAAAGATAAAAACAAGCCACTACCTTTATAACTTAGATATATACAAGGTGTGTGGAAGCCGAGGAGGATCACTTTGGTCTATTTGGGGACTTAACAGGAGGAGCCACAAAAACAATTGCCATTGATCTGATACTCCAAGTAGACAAGCTGGATTTAAGAAAGAGGTAGTGTGGCCTTAGCATCCCCAAAGGAGAGGTCAGCTTGAGCAAAGACATGGCCATTTGGAAGAACATGCTATGTCCTGGAAATGCTGGTGTCTCAATATTGCTGTACCAAACAAAGTGGCAGGACACAGAATTGGACCAGTTAAGCAATAGATGTTCTTGAAATGTAAAGGATTCCTATGCTTCAACCATGGCAGGGTGGTTGGGAGGAGGACAAGTAAGTAACTTAAGGTGGTAAACACACTACCTCAAGAACTCAGATATTCCATATCTATGAATCTTAGTGAGTCTGTAATTCATCTGAGGTATTTTTGGTTAGGAAGTCATTGAGCAATGGGTTATAGAAGTTATGTGTATATATATATGTATATATATATGCTATGTATGTATACATATACATATATATAGAAAACATATTTTCATTCCTCTGGTTGCAACTACTTGATTGAACCTCTTGGGTGGAGCCAAAAGAAAGTTTAGAATTGTAATTCACCTCAACTGCTCTCTACCTCTATTCTTGTGACTTCATATACACTGTAGTAACTAGCTATGGAATCATAGTATACGTGCTTGACTATCTCGGAGGTAACGTGCTTGACTATCTCGGAGGTAACTTCATGAGTTGGAATCAACATAGCCTTTTGAGTAAGACAGCTCTGAGTTTCAAACCTGGGTACCATGATTACTCTCTTGGTTAATTTTTTTTGCTTCTACAAGCATGGTTAAAACAACCTATTTTAACAGATTATTTGGTAGTTATAAGAAATAGAAAATGTATCTGACATTTAGTAGATAAGTGTTATTTTGATTATTCTGCTTCTCATCACAAGACAGTTATGACAGACTCAACCTAGTCTCTATACATGTCCCAGGATCGAGCCTGGAGACCTTGGAGTTTTAAAACCTGCCTTAAAAGTGGGGCATAAGCTAAGAGTCCAGTAAACCCAAGTAGCACCTTGATACTTTATTTTAAACAGAGTTAAAATGAAATACATATTAGATTCTCTACTTCCCTCAGGAGCAGCCATTGAGTTTTATATTCCTGCACACTAGCCTATGGATGGATAAACACAATAAAACAATGGTGCAGTTTTTCTGTTTTTATATTATTATAGAAACATCTTGAAAATGCTTTGAGTGTGAATAGTTTTCTAAATATAGCTCTGCATTGCTGTATCTCTTTCATTTAATATGAAATCTATAAGCAAAGCTATGGAAACAGGGAGTGTTTTCATCAATCTATATATGATTAAATATATGTGAGCATAGTGACCCATTTGGGTTGATTCCTCCAATCTCCCCATTCCTTCCTTCTCATCTCTGAAATATCTGTTATGAGCAGAAATGTATTTCATTTGAGTCAAAATGTAATGTTTCAGGAACTTTTGATTCCAGAATCCTAACAACTGTTAAGACAGCACAGGTATGAAATGCCAAACTGAGGTTTGCTTGCTACAAGAAAATTCTAATCTTTAATTAATGGCATCAAAATAATTTCAAACAGATTAGAGGACTTGAAAAGCTCCCAGAGTGAGCAGCTCATACTTATTTCTTCCCCTTCAGGGAATACTTATTTGGTATCGAAAGCTCATCTCATAATATAGCTGCATTTGTTCTCATTTTTCCAATGTATGACCAAAGCGTCTGTGGACAAGTACAAAATAGGACATGCCATTGAAAACTATTTTCACTTTCATAATTTGGCACTTCTGAAATAAATGGCAGGAGAAATTATCTGGAAGGATTTTGTTAATTATTACAAAGAGAAGAGAAAAATTATGTGAAGGGTAAAAAGATCTAAGGAGAATTTTAATTTCAAAAACATTTTTAGATCTCATAAGTTATATAATTCCTAGTTTTTTTATTAAATAGAGGCTTTATAATTCTTTTGTACTTTTTTCCAGTGATAAAAGATAGATAGCAATGGGGAACAAATAATTATACAATGTATTTATCAATTTATCATTTTATTCCATTTTATAGTGACTCTCCCATTATGGGAACTATAGATTTTGTATCTAGCTCTGCTTAAGACCAAGCTTTAAAAGTAATATATTTTCTCATTTTAATTAAAGGGAGCAGTTGTATTAGTTGTGTGGGCTGAGGCGTCAAGAGGGTAGGATGGAATACATTCACAAGAAATGTTCTTACAATATGAAACCTTCAGACCTATTTTTTTTTTTTTTTTTTTTTTTTTTTTTGGTGTTCAATTTACTAACATACAGAATAACACCCAGTGCCCGTCACCCATTCACTCCCACCCCCCGCCCTCCTCCCCTTCCACCACCCCTAGTTCGTTTCCCAGAGTTAGCAGTCTTTATGTTCTGTCTCCCTTTCTGATATTTCCCACACATTTCTTCTCCCTTCCCTTATTTTCCCTTTCACTATTATTTATATTCCCCAAATGAATGAGAACATATAATGTTTGTCCTTCTCCGACTGACTTACTTCACTCAGCATAATACCCTCCAGTTCCATCCACGTTGAAGCAAATGGTGGGTATTTGTCATTTCTAATAGCTGAGTAATATTCCATTGTATACATAAACCACATCTTCTTTATCCATTCATCTTTCGTTGGACACCGAGGCTCCTTCCACAGTTTGGCTATCGTGGCCATTGCTGCTAGAAACATCGGGGTGCAGGTGTCCCAGCGTTTCATTGCATTTGTATCTTTGGGGTAAATCCCCAACAGTGCAATTGCTGGGTCGTAGGGCAGGTATATTTTTAACTGTTTGAGGAACCTCCACACAGTTTTCCACAGTGGCTGCACCAGTTCACATTCCCACCAACAGTGTAAGAGGGTTCCCTTTTCTCCACATCCTCTCCAACATTTGTTGTTTCCTGCCTTGTTAATTTTTCCCATTCTCACTGGTGTGAGGTGGTATCTCATTGTGGTTTTGATTTGTATTTCCCTGATGGCAAGTGATGCAGAGCATTTTCTCATGTGCATGTTGGCCATGTCTATGTCTTCTTCTGTGAGATTTCTGTTCATGTCTTTTGCCCATTTCATGATTGGATTGTTTGTTTCTTTGGTGTTGAGTTTAATAAGTTCTTTATAGATCTTGGAAACTAGCCCTTTATCTGATATGTCATTTGCAAATATCTTCTCCCATTCTGTAGGTTGTCTTTGAGTTTTGTTGACTGTATCCTTTGCTGTGCAAAAGCTTCTTATCTTGATGAAGTCCCAATAGTTCATTTTTGCTTTTGTTTCTTTTGCCTTCGTGGATGTATCTTGCAAGAAGTTACTATGGCCGAGTTCAAAAAGGGTGTTGCCTGTGTTCTTCTCTAGGATTTTGATGGAATCTTGTCTCACATTTAGATCTTTCATCCATTTTGAGTTTATCTTTGTGTATGGTGAAAGAGAGTGGTCTAGTTTCATTCTTCTGCATGTGGATGTCCAATTTTCCCAGCACCATTTATTGAAGAGACTGTCTTTCTTCCAATGGATAGTCTTTCCTCCTTTATCGAATATTAGTTGCCCATAAAGTTCAGGGTCCACTTCTGGATTCTCTATTCTGTTCCACTGATCTATGTGTCTGTTTTTGTGCCAGTACCACACTGTCTTGATGACCACAGCTTTGTAGTACAACCTGAAATCTGGCATTGTGATGCCCCCAGATATGGTTTTCTTTTTTAAAATTCCCCTGGCTATTCGGGGTCTTTTCTGATTCCACACAAATCTTAAAATAATTTGTTCTAACTCTCTGAAGAAAGTCCATGGTATTTTGATAGGGATTGCATTAAACGTGTATATTGCCCTGGGTAACATTGACATTTTCACAATATTAATTCTGCCAATCCATGAGCATGGAATATTTTTCCATCTCTTTGTGTCTTCCTCAATTTCTTTCAGAAGTGTTCTATAGTTTTGAGGGTATAGATCCTTTACATCTTTGGTGAGGTTTATTCCTAGGTATCTTATGCTTTTGGGTGCAATTGTAAATGGGATTGACTCCTTAATTTCTCTTTCTTCAGTCTCATTGTTAGTGTATAGAAATGCCACTGACTTCTGGGCATTGATTTTGTATCCTGCCACGCTACCGAATTGCTGTATGAGTTCTAGCAATCTTGGGGTGGAGACTTTTGGGTTTTCTATGTAGAGTATCATGTCATCGGCGAAGAGGGAGAGTTTGACTTCTTCTTTGCCAATTTGAATGCCTTTAATGTCTTTTTGTTGTCTGATTGCTGAGGCTAGGACTTCCAGTACTATGTTGAATAGCAGTGGTGAGAGTGGACATCCCTGTCTTGTTCCTGATCTTAGGGGAAAGGCTCCCAGTGCTTCCCCATTGAGAATGATATTTGCTGTGGGCTTTTCATAGATGGCTTTTAAGATGTCGAGGAATGTTCCCTCTATCCCTACACTCTGAAGAGTTTTGATCAGGAATGGATGCTGTATTTTGTCAAATGCTTTCTCTGCATCCAATGAGAGGATCATATGGTTCTTGGTTTTTCTCTTGCTGATATGATGAATCACATTGATTGTTTTACGGGTGTTGAACCAGCCTTGTGTCCCAGGGATAAATCCTACTTGGTCATGGTGAATAATTTTCTTAATGTACTGTTGGATCCTATTGGCCAGTATCTTGTTGAGAATTTTTGCATCCATGTTCATCAGGGATATTGGTCTGTAATTCTCCTTTTTGGCGGGGTCTTTGTCTGGCTTTGGAATTAAGGTGATGCTGGCTTCATAGAACGAATTTGGAAGTACTCCATCTCTTTCTATCTTTCCAAACAGCTTTAGGAGAATAGGTATGATTTCTTCTTTAAACGTTTGATAAAATTCTCCTGGGAAGCCATCTGGCCCTGGACTCTTGTGTCTTGGGAGGTTTTTGATGACTGCTTCAATTTCCTCCCTGGTTATTGGCCTGTTCAGGTTTTCTATTTCTTCCTGTTCCAGTTTTGGTAGTTTGTGGCTTTCCAGGAATGCGTCCATTTCTTCTAGATTGCCTAATTTATTGGCGTATAGCTGTTCATAATAGGTTTTTAAAATCGTTTGTATTTCCTTGGTGTTGGTAGTGATCTCTCCTTTCTCATTCATGATTTTATTAATTTGAGTCTTCTCTCTCTTCTTTTTAATAAGGCTGGCTAATGGTTTATCTATCTTATTAATTCTTTCAAAGAACCAACTCCTGGTTCTGTTGATCTGTTCCACAGTTCTTCTGGTCTCGATTTCGTTGAGTTCTGCTCGAATCTTTATTAGCTCCCTTCTTCTCTTGGGTGTAGGATCTATTTGCTGTTTTTTCTCTAGCTCCTTTATGTGTAAGGTTAGCTTTTGTATTTGAGTTCTTTCCAGTTTTTGAATGGATGCTTGTATTGCGATGTATTTCCCCCTTAGGACTGCTTTTGCTGCATCCCAAAGATTTTGAACGGTTGTATCTTCATTCTCATTAGTTTCCATGAATCTTTTTAATTCTTCCTTAATTTCCTGGTTGACCCTTTTATCTTTTAGCAGGATGGTCCTTAACCTCCATGTGTTTGAGGTCCTTCCAAACTTCTTGTTGTGATTTAGTTCTAATTTCAAGGCATTATGGTCCGAGAATATGCAGGGGACAATCCCAATCTTTTGGTATCGGTTCAGACCCGATTTGTGACCCAATATGTGGTCTATTCTGGAGAAAGTTCCATGTGCGCTTGAGAAGAATGTGTATTCAGTTGAGTTTGGATGTAAAGTTCTGTAGATATCTGTGAAATCCATCTGGTCCAGTGTATCATTTAAAGCTCTCGTTTCTTTGGAGATGTTTTGCTTAGAAGACCTATCGAGTATAGAAAGAGCTAGATTGAAGTCACCAAGTATAAGTGTATTATTATCTAAGTATTTCTTCACTTTGGTTAATAATTGATTTATATATTTGGCAGCTCCCACATTTGGAGCATATATATTGAGGATTGTTAAGTCCTCTTGTTGAATAGATCCTTTAAGTATGATATAGTGTCCCTCTTCATCTCTCACTACAGTCTTTGGGGTAAATTTTAGTTTATCTGATATAAGGATGGCTACCCCTGCTTTCTTTTGAGGACCATTCGAATGGTAAATGGTTCTCCAACCTTTTATTTTCAGGCTGTAGGTGTCCTTCTGTCTAAAATGAGTCTCTTGTAGACAGCAAATAGATGGGTCCTGCTTTTTTATCCAGTCTGAAACCCTGCGCTTTTTGATGGGGTCATTAAGCCCGTTCACATTCAGAGTTACTATTGAGAGATATGAGTTTAGTGTCATCATGATATCTATTCAGTCTTTGTTTTTGTGGACTGTTCCACTGAACTTCTTCTTAAAGGGGAATTTTAAGAGGCCCCCTTAAAATTTCTTGCAGAGCTGGTTTGGAGGTCACATATTCTTTTAGTTGCTGCCTGTCTTGGAAGCTCTTTATCTCTCCTTCCATTTTGAATGAGAGCCTTGCTGGATAAAGTATTCTTGGTTGCATGTTCTTTTCATTTAGGACCCTGAATATATCCTGCCAGCCCTTTCTGGCCTGCCAGGTCTCTGTGGAGAGGTCTGCTGTTACCCTAATACTCCTCCCCATAAAGTCAGGGATTTCTTGTCTCTTGCTGCTTTAAGGATCTTCTCCTTATCTTTGGAATTTGCAAGCTTCACAATTAAATGTCGAGGTGTTGAACGGTTTTTATTGATTTTAGGGGGGGATCTCTCTATTTCCTGGATCTGAATGCCTGTTTCCCTTCCCAGATTAGGAAAGTTTTCAGCTAGAATTTGTTCAAATACATATTCTGGCCCTCTGTCCCTTTCGGCGCCCTCGGGAACCCCAATTAAACGTAGGTTTTTCTTCCTCAGGCTGTCGTTTATTTCCCTTAATCTATCTTCATGGTCTTTTAATTGTTTGTCTCTTTTTTCCTCAGTTTCCCTCTTTGCTGTCAACTTGTCTTCTAGGTCACTCACTCGTTCTTCCACCTCGTTAACCCTCGTCGTTAGGACTTCTAGTTTGGATTGCATCTCATTCAATTGGTTTTTAATTTCTGCCTGATTAGCTCTAAATTCTGCAGTCATGAAGTCTCTTGAGTCCTTTATACTTTTTTCTAGAGCCACCAGTAGCTGTATAATAGTGCTTCTGAATTGGCTTTCTGACATTGAATTGTAATCCAGATTTTGTAACTCTGTGGGAGAGAGGACTGTTTCTGATTCTTTCTTTTGAGGTGAGGTTTTCCTTCTAGTCATTTTGCTCAGTGCAGAGTGGCCAAAAGCAAGTTGTATTGGGAAAAAGAGAAAAAGAGAGGAGAGAAAGAAGGAAAGAAAAGAGAAAGAGAAAAAAAAGGGAAGAAAAAGAAAAAAAAACGAAAAAAAAAAAAAAAAAAGAAGAAGAAAAAGAGAAAGAAAAAGAAAGGAGAAAAAAAGGGGGTGGGGGAAGGAAACAGATCAAAAAGCAAAACAAAACAAAAACAAAAACAAAAACAAACAAACAAAAAAAGAACCACCGGGGAGTATCTTCTGATTCTGTGTTCTTTAAGTCCCTTGGCTTCTCCTGGAACTGGTCCGTCTAGCTGGTGTTCTGGGGGAGGGGCCTGTTGTGCTGATTTTCAGGTGTTAGCAGTTGGGGGAGCTGCTGTGCCCCTGCCTGGTGCAGGGCTCGGTGGGGGTTGTTTACCCCGTGAGGCCGCAGGAGGAACAGCCCCAGTGGCGGGGCAGCTCTGGAAACCTGGATTCAGCTCCGGCAGGAACTCCGGAGCTCTCCGTCTGCAGGGCCTGGAGGCTCCGGGGCGGGGCCGCTGATCTGCTCAGCTCCGGGCAGGAGCGTCCTCGCTGTCCTGGGCCCTCCCGGCCTCTGCCTGTCCCGGGGAGGCCGGATCCTGGGCTGTGTCCCGGCGCCCTGTGTCCCGGCGCCTGCGCTGGTGGATCCGCGCTCCCGGGCCGCGCAGCCCCCTCCGCGGAGCCGCCGCCCGAGCCCCTCCGAGCTGCTCCTGGAACCGCGCAGCCCCCTCCGCACGGAGCCTCTTCCTCTGCCCGAGCCCCTCCGAGCTGCTCCCGGGGCCGCGCAGCCCCCTCCGCGGAGCCGCCGCCCGAGCCCCTTCAGCTGCTCCGGGTCCCGCCGGGTCCCGCCGTGCGCGCTGCAGCCCTTAGGGAGCTCGGCGCACTCTCCTGGGTGCGCAGTTGCTGTTACTGTCCCCGGGGGCCCGAGGGCATCCCCGCCCTCCTGGGTCCTGCTCCAACTCCCCACGAGCCCCTTTCCCCCGGGAAGGTCGGTGCAGCTCCTGCGTCTCCGGGACGGGGCTCTCCTGTCCTGGGGACACTCGCCCCGGCCTCAGCCCGGCTCCTCGCGGGCCCCTCCCCCTCGGAGGCCTTTGTTCCTTTATTTCTTTTTCCCCGTCTTCCTACCTGGATAGAAGCGCGAACTCTTCTCACTGTAGCATTCCAGCTGGTCTCTCTTTAAATCTCAGGCCGAATTCATAGATTTTCAGGATAATTTGAAGGTTTTCTAGGTAGTTTGGTGGAGACAGGTGATTTGGAGACCCTACTCCTCCGCCATCTTGCTCCTCCCCCCCCTTCAGACCTATTTTTAACCATCCTTGTTAACAATGCTTTTGTAGTTTATAAAGACTCATATTTTGATATACCAGAAAATAAGAATACAATTAGATAAAAATAGGGAAAAATACTGTAAATTAATATATTATATATATATATATATATATATATATATATATATATATATGGTTCCAAGAAAATAAGCATTACCATGATATTCTGGAGATGATCTCAGGAAATACACAAATATTTCCATTGTATTTCATCATTAATTTTATGAATCCTGTTAATGTTAATTACATTTTAATCAACAACTTTAAATGTGGTTTATAGACATTTTGGATCAATTCAAATGAATACTAAATATGATAGCATTTCAGTTTTATTCTTCACTGACGATTCACTCACAGGCACACACATAACTCATGCCCTTCAGGGTTAGGCTAGATGAGTACACTACAGTAATCACTAATGATATGTTTTCTCTTCTCTTTGTTTCCTGAACAGTCATTGGAAAACAACAGAAGACTTCAAAATAAAGACAGCAATTTGAGCCTGTGTGTTTATTTTCCCCCTTTCCCCATATCCTATTAGAAAGTCCAAGAAAATATAAAACTATGAAAGAATTAGGAGCACCTGGGTTGCTCAGTTAGTTAAGCATCTCTTTAGCTCAGGTCATGATCCCAGGGTCCTGGCATAGAACCCTACACCAGGCTCCCTGCTCCGTGGATAGCCTGCTTCTCCCTCTCCCTCTGCCGCTACCCCTGCTTGTGCTTTCTCTCTGTCAAATAAATAAATAAAACTTTTAAAAAAGAAAGACAGAATTAGGGGTGGCAAATCAGATTAGGTATCATGAAATAAGTAAATCAAATAAAGTGCCAACTGATACACAATAATTTAACAATTTAACCCCGGTGTTATGGCTTAAATTGTGTCCCCCCTCAAATTTCTATGTTAAAGTTCAGCCGTTAGTCCTCAGCATGTGACTATACTTATAGACAAGGTCTTTAAAAATGTAATTCAATTTAAATGAGATAATTTGGGTGGATCCCAAACCAATATGACTGACATCCTTATGAGAAAAGAAAACGAGGACACACAAAGACTACATGAACTCTCGAAGAGAAGATGGTCATCTACGAGCCCATGAGAGACTCTCCAGAACAGTGAGGAAATATATTTCCTTGTTAAAGTCATTGAGCCTATGGTAGCAGCCCTAGCAAACAAATATGAAAAAGAAAGAGCTACTTCAAAAATAATTGGAAGTATATTCCCATAAAGGCCTGGAAGACCCTCAAGCATGAAATAGTCACTGAGAAAATACCTTCAGCTCCAGTTTGAGAGAGTGGGAAAAGGAAGCAGGAAGAGATGATGGAGGAGTGAAATTTAGTCAAGCCCCAAACAACCAGATGCAGCATTTTTTCCTAGATTTGTTTAAGGTAAACATTGATGGCTCCTACTTGAGAGAGAAAGATGAGAGAATGAGGCGAGCATCTTAACAGGTAAACTGGGCTCATCACAACAAAAAAAGAGTTAAAGCAAAAAAAAAAAAAAAAAAAGGTCCAGTTAATTTCCATGGCATTCTGACTGCGAATTTCAACTCTGACCTGGCACAGACACTTGTAAAATCCAACTAGCAGATGCAGAAGAAACTTTGGGGAGCTGCCCCAACAAAGAACACATTGAAAAGCTTTGAGAATTTTACAAAAAAACCCTATGCTACTTGGCACAGAGAACTTGTCTGGTCGAGTGGAGACTTTAAGCCTTCTGAGTGTCGTAGACTCCCACATCCAATGCAGTGCACTTCACTCATCTACAAGGCCAACTGTTGACCAAGCACCAGAGCCCCTATGAGGAAGACCAAGATAAATGATCATAAATGTTTCCCCAATTAATGTATACTAGATGTAGTGATGAATAATGAATTCAAGGGAAAAAAATACATTTAGGAATAATACATCTTAATTTTTTCTACATTTTAATTTCTAAGGTCTTAATTCTAATTATTAGGTTCTAAATTCTTATAAGGTTTACTTTGGATGCCACAATTGATTGTAACCATTTAAAAACTACTTGACTAGAAAAGATGTAAGGAATAGTAACATACTAGAATTGGTTTGTAACAGCTCACAAGAGTAAATTCAGCATATTTTTCCTAGTTCCACAGCTTGTGACATTGATGTCCATAGGTATTTCAAGAAATAAAATGGCAGAAATATTAACATAGTGAAAAATACCAAATTCTAAAAGTCAGGAATTTTATTATTCCTCCAGAGAGTCAGCTATTAAGCATTCATCAGTACAAATAATTATATATATTATATATAATATATTTATTATATATATGATCCTATGATGTTTGCAAGTATGAAAATGAATGATTCCATTCACCACAATAATTAAAATATATGATAACTAAGATTGGATAAAATAAGAATTGTATGGACATACAGGAAAAAAGCCATAAAAAGTTGCTGAAGGAGATAATGGAAAACATACTAAGTATTTGGTGGGAAGCCTAAACTTTATAGAAAATGTCTCCCTAAAACCTTCTGTAAATTGGTTGTAATTCCAATAAAATGGATATAATTTGGGATATTGCTTAATTTATAGTTTATTTTGCTCATTAAAAAAAATAAATACTAAAGTAGAGACAAAAAAAGTTTAGACCAAACTGATAATAAATTTCTCTAACCATACATGGAAATATTTTATCAATTTATTTATTAACAGAAGATGACAATATTGAAGAATGATTATATTCTTTTTAAATTAAAAAAAAAAGATTTATTTATTTGAGGGACAGAGGAAGAGAAAAGAGATTCTCTCTGCTGAGTGCAGAGCCCCACAAGGGGCTTGATCTCACCACCTTCAGATCACAAACTGAGCCAAAAGCAAGAACAGGACACTTAATGGACTGTGCCACTCAGGTGCCCAGAAGAATGAGTATATTCTTGGAACAGCTGGAATACAGGAACAAGTAGATAGATACTTGAATTTAACATATTTTTAAAAAACTGGTTTTCAAATCCACAAATGAAAGACTGCATCGTTTCATCTACAATATTGGAAGAATCAGCTAAGTTTATGAAAAATTTAGACCCTTGCTTCATGCTACTGTTAACTATTATGTTGAAGAAGCAGGGCTTGTAGGTTATAATTATAAATTTTGTCTTGTCTCCTTTTTTCTCTTTAAATATAATCTGAGTTCTGCTGATATCTCTTTGCCCTCATGGGTGACCCTTTGGGACAAGACCTAAGCTGACCCCACATTCTATGCTTCTGTGTTGAGGGGCCTGGGGTGGGGAGCTTCTGATCACAGGAAGCACTCAGAAACTTCTGTTCTGAGAAATTCTGGGAATGCAGATCAGCCACTCAGTAGCAATCTGCCCTTCATTCTAACATCAAAGGAGCTAGTAAGCTAGTCACTTGTCCTTTCAGTTCTCCATCCCGCATCAGACACCTACCCACTGTGCCCTGAAACTTCAGAGGACAGTTGAACTAGTGAAGTGGTTTCCTTAAAGCGAAGGGAGCCCCACCATACCACTCCTCCCCTTGAGGCTGATAGTGAGATTCCCAGGACGTGGAGAGTTTTATCTAAACAACATCCACTCCGTTAATCAGCAGCTCCTGACCTTCACCTACCCCAGACATCGTTGAAGGCTTGAAGAGTCCTGCAACCATCATGATATGAAATTGTAATGGCTGCATCACGCTCTTCCTGCCCCATCTAGACACTTTGCAATAAGGTATCGTGTCTTGGTGCCTCAACACAAACTTCAGTTGTAGTATCATGTTATACATCATTACTTAAAAACCTCAAAATGGCTTCAATATATGGTTAAATATTAGAAGGCAAGGATATATAAAGATTATATGTATAATCTTGAATAAGAAATGTGCTTCTTACCATAAGGAGGAGAAATTAAGAAAAGATTGATGAACTTGACTTATGAAAGACTACACTGAAGGATGTATGAGGCATATTAAGAAGCAGATTGCAAACCCGGAAAATGCACACAACATATGTGACAAGTAAACGGTTAATATCCTTCCTGCATAAAGATGAGCACAATAGAAAATGGCAAAAGAGGCATAAACAGGCAAGTTGCTAAAGAAGAAATATGCATGGCCTTTAAATGTATGAAAAGATATTAATCTCACTAATAAATGAATACAAATTAAAACAACAATGAGGATTTTTTTGTCTATCACGTTGGCAAAAATAGTAAAGATTGACAGTTGTTAGTGTCAAGGATTTGGGGCAACAAGCAGTCTTACACACTGCTGGTGAAATTAGTATATTTTAACAAAGTTTTGGATGGTAATCTGGTACAATTTATCGGCTGATAAATGTATCAATTTATATCACGTGCCTTGCCTTTGACACAGTGCAGTGACGCACCACCCACACCCCCTTTCAGAAATTTAGGACTCGTTCCCCAGCTGCTGGCAGTACTGCTGGCAGCGAGCCCTCAGCTGTCAACAGTCTTCAGGAATCACTCTGGCTGAAGAGAACCACCTTGCTCAAGGGCAGGCCGGCCTCCTTCCTTGGGCAGCCGACATCCTGTGACTAATCAATTTTGGGACCGTCCACCTCAATCCAGCTCAAGGCTACTCTAGGAGGCCATCCCAACTTAAAATTTCCCTGGAGGATGAGCAGAGGCTTTCTCTGAGACTGCATGGCAGCCAGCTTCTCAAAGTCCTGTTTCTTTCCCTTCCATTCCCCAGGTATTGACCCCATAGGCACTCCTAATATGCCTAAAGGCAATCTTCAGGTCACAGTATGCTATTGGGGCACCTCCTCTGCATGAGCCAGCTATTCTACAGCTATGATTTTATCATAAGAAAACAGCTCCATTGGTGTATGAAGGTGGCAGGGGCAAAACACCCATGGTAGATTCGTCTAAAAATGGAACAAAACAAAAACAAAATGACCAATAAGCTAAATATTCTTACTAAGAGTAGGGTTAAATACAGTTTAGAAATCAGACTGTGAAGTTAAAAAGGTAGCAGTAGAATGATATATATATATACAGTTCAATCTTTAAATATCCCTATTGATATGTGTGGATAACATATTTATATATTACATTAAAAAGTTTGGAAGGATACTTCAAACTCTCAACCATGTTTATCCAGGCATTCACATACTCTATTTCTGTGTTTGACTTTTTTGTTGTTTTTTTTATATAAAAAGCTATTGACATATCAAATAAAATCATAAATGAAACCAAATTAACCCACAAAAACAGGATCACTAAACAAAGAGAAGCTAAATATTTAGACATGAGTCTCAGCATGGAAAAAGAACACAATAAAATCCTTCTCTAACTTCCCTGACCTTTAAAGTATAGCCACTGGGGTCTACATCTTGCAAGTTCACAAAATATTTTGATTTCCTCAGTTGAAAAGTATTTTATTAGGACAACATGAACATTTCTACAGAAACGCAATCATTTTTTGTTTTCTATGCTCTTTATGTGACATCCCACACCTACAAGGAGACAACAGCAGAAGATTAAGGGAACAGGCTATGACTTGAAACGTTTAGGTTCAAATCTTGGTTCTGTCTCCAATTCAGTTTATAATCTTAAATAGCTCTTCCTCTTTCCTCATCAAAGGTGAGAGGAGAAATGGAAGAATGCATATCTTTTTCATAGTTGTGAGAACCATAAGAAGTATCTAGAAATATTCTCTCATAAAAAGAGTAAAAAGTAGGTTGCATGTTTTCAGTGGGTTTTGCCTTCGTAGAAATGTGTGTTGTCTCCCCTAAGTCTTCGAGACTGATCTGTACAAGGCATTCTTAGACAGGTCCAGTTCCCACATAACGTGTGTGAGCTGGTTTGGCTGAGCCAAAAGGACAAAGCTACTAGTGGTTCATGTATCACAGAAACAATATCATTTCCAGGCTGTGTAATGTATGACCGGGAGAACAGTCTTCTAGTACGGGCTCTAACAAAGGTCTTGATGTGGCCTTTACTGGTCACTGTCCTTTCTGACACTCTTGTTTGGTTAAAAATAATAGATAAGCACATACACACATGCATACATTCATATGTACATGGGCACATAAACGATTGAGAAAAGAGTAAAAGTATCAAACAAGATCATCTCTGAGTTTTCTTCCAGTTGAAAAACACTTTCACAAGTGTTCTTGGACATATTGTGTATCTTCTTTTAGTATTTGGTTTCTCTGAGTGTTAGCATCTTAACAAGTAAAATATGGTAAGAGAGTGAAAGAGAATGATCTCTGCAATCACTCTTGACTGAATGTGGGTGTACAGAGATGTGTGTGTGTGTGTGTGTGTGTGTGTGTCTGTCACTCTGGCAGTTAGTCTCAAGGTAATGGACTTCAAGTGAGGAGTCACTCATTCATCCTTTCATTCATATATTTAATAATATAAGTATTTATTTCATATAAGGCTGTGTGGTGAATATAAAAGTAAATGAGACAAAAGCCCTGCTTTCCTGGACTGACATTTAAATAGGAAAGATACAAATAATATGGAAGTAATGACAACATAAAGTAAAACTAATAAGCAATGAAAGAGAAGTAAAGAAAAAACATTTTTGAAATTCAGAGTGGAAGGAAAATACTCCCCTCCAGAGAGTCTTGGAAATTTTCATTAGGAATATGACCTTTGAACCAAACCTCAACAATAGGGAACCAATTATTCAAAAATTATTTGTGAAGGGATCCCTGGGTGGCTCTGCGGTTTAGCGCCACCTTCGGCCCAGGGCGTGATCCTGGAGTCCCGGGATCGAGTCCCACGTCAGGCTCCCCGCATGGAGCTTGCTTTGCTTCTGCCTGTGTCTCTGCCTCACTCTCTCTTTGTGTGTCTATCATAAATAAATAAATAAATCTTAAAAAAATAAAAAAAAATTATTTGTGAACATATGAGATCACAGAAAAAATTCAAGAGTAGAATCAGTTATACCTCCAGAATTTCCCCCTCCTACTGGCAAGTCACATACTTAGTAACTTGGTATTTATTTATTTATTTTTTTTTTAATTTTTTTATTTTATTTTATTTTATTTTATTTTATTTTTATTTATTTATTTATTTTATTTATGATAGTCACACAGAGAGAGAGAGAGGCAGAGACACAGGCAGAGGGAGAAGCAGGCTCCATGCACCGGGAGCCCGACGTGGGATTTGATCCCGGATCTCCAGGATCGCGCCCTGGGCCAAAGGCAGGCGCCAAACCGCTGCGCCACCCAGGGATCCCAGTAACTTGGTATTTATTACAGATTTTAAAACTTTCTTGCCTTTTATTGATAGTAAATTAAGTGAATATGTAATTTCCTAGATTTTTTTTTCCTTTGGGTTTACTTTTGAAAGAACACTCCTTTACAGCCTAATTGATTTCTATAGAAAATCTAAATATCAATATTATTATAAAGGTGACTCTGGGATCTCTGAATACGTGCTCTTATGCTGCTTATTGATAAGATTCTTGATGATAAAACTATTTGGATGTGAAACACATCAAACATGTTAGCTTCTTTCTTGTTTTATTGCCCTATAGACAAAACAAAACAAAAACAAAGCAAAACAAAACACAACCCTATAGCCCATAAAGTGAGTCTGCTTTTGTTTTTATTGCTATGTCTTTGAAATCATGGCCCTTACCCTTAAAACCAATGATAGAGTAGTTACAGATGAGGAAAAGAGATGGTCACATTGGAGTACAGTGTTTGCTTACAAGACGTAAACAGGGAGATTTTAGTAAAATAAAACTGACCTAACTCTGTGCTAAGATCTCAGACTTAATAGCCACTCCAATTCTCTCTGACATTTAAAAATTATAAGGCACTGCAGAAAGAAATTCTTAAATGTCAGAATCCTCATAATTTCTTCAACTTTTGCTACTGAATTCTTAAATCCTCCCCCCACCCCCACCCCACCCCCACCTCCAGCCTGTGAAGGGGATAGTGAGGCTGAGGGGAGAAGCTAGAAGCATGTAGTTGCAGGTAGCAAGGCCAAGGCCGGTGCAGACTGAGACACACTTCCCACCATTGTGCTCAGCTAGTTGCTCTGGGAGCCTCCTTAGGAATCATTCCATTGCATCATTAAACATATTTTAAAGTAGAGTTCATGGAAGGAAAAAGTCTGGGGAACTGAGGCACCAGAGTTCTCTTTTGTTTTCTTTTCATTATTTTATCAAGGTCACTCTATTTTTTTGACTACTGCAGTTGTGATACATTTATTTGCCTTTAACCTGGTGAAGTCTGATGCAATGGAGAACTGAAATATGGTCATTCTAATTGAGATGTCAACAGCAGGCGCTTAATAACAATGAAGATGGAGGAGGAAAATGAAAGGTAAGAGGAAGACAGGAAAGAGGAGGAAGAGGAAAAAGAGGAGGAGACGAAAAGAGATGTAAGATTTATTATATTCTTACTAAAGGGAAGACACTCTGGAATCCTGTATGGGCCATGATCACAGCACAATGAGGATGGCATTGTTATATCTGTTTTGCATATAATAACCAATGGTCGAGGCTCAGAGGTGTATATAACTTGCCTATGATCACACAGCTAATAAGGGGCAGAACTAGGAATCAAAATCCCACACTGCGTCTCCCAGAACACCACAGGAAGGTGGCAGCTGTAATGAGATGGTGTTTATGTTTAGGAAATTTTACAGACATAATCCTCAATCTAAAAATACTAACTCATTCCGCGTAATTTATTGAATGCCTATCAGTATGATAACATCTTTTAATCAATACCTGCTATTTTCATAGTCAAAACACTGAAATAAAGGCAGAGACCGTCTCCTCTGCTTTTCATAATACTTCATGTGAACTCATTGCTTATAAATTCCAATTTTAAAGACCATAAAATAAAGGAGGACCCCGTTTCTTTTTTCCTCCTATCAAATTTGAATATACATTCTTGGAAATGGTTCTTGTATGTGTGTAAGTGCATGCATGTGTGTGTGAATTTAATATATATATACATATATATAATGCTACAATTCATAAATTATTATTGTTGGGCAATAATAAGTCAATTCCATTTTCTCAGTTTTACATTCTGAAGAACCCTGGATTCTGTTTTCAGGGCTGTTGGCTTGAGGTTGTTTTTTTTGTTTTGTTTTGGGTTTGTTTTGTTTTTTTTTTTTAAACATGTACTGACTGCCAACAAAGAATTTTATTTTCTACCAGTTTCCTAAACTTAGAAATACAGTAATTATCAAATTATCATTATTAAGAGTATTGGTTCATGTTCTAAAAAAAGGAAATTTAAAAAAGGAAACCTTATTTTTTTCTCACAAAACCACTATATTACTAGGAGCGTTTCCTCTTAATTTTTAAAATATTGTCTAATCAAACAATCGAGAAAACCCCCATTTGAGAATGGCCCATTACAGCAGTGGAGAGATTTTTTATTGCCTTATCAGAAGGGATGAATTGCATTCTCTGTAAAATCTACTGTAATTGTGTCCATTTTCTGATTTTGCTTTAGTTTGGTCGTTAGCTACAAAATTACTGATAAGTAATAAAACACAGGTCAGAGTATTAAACCCTTGTTGCAAATACCACCAAATCATAACAAGGAAATATCAACTGAAAGTCATAATTCCAAGTATTTACCTATAAAATATAGTTTAAACAACAGCAGCCTTTTTTTTTTCTTCTTGGTGTAGCTTGTTAAGATTTTATATTGCTCCAAGAGCTAGCAATCTAACTTTAAAAAACAAAAGAAAAAACTGTTTCTAGGACCTTCTTTAGTAAACTCCACTTAAGAATAAATTATCTTTAATTATTAAATATTTATAAAGGGTTTTGGTCATTTTATTTTTTATCTGGTAAGGAATTTCATGCCATATAACCACTTGTCTCTATAATGAAGAAAAGTGAATGCTTGTAATAGTCGCTCAGGCTAATTCTTCCCAATCCATTGCCTTTCTTTTCAAAAGAATATTATAATGGTGGTCTTATTTATTTATTTTTTTTAGTGGTGGTCTTATTTATGATATTTTAAGGCTCCACATAATTCTTATAAATGTTCTGTGACTTGTAGTTCTGTATGAGGCTGTAATGCTCATGCATAGAACAAGACAACTAGGGGCAAAATCACGAGACCCTGAGGAGGACTTGAGTAAAAGCAGGGAGAGCAAAAGCTTGAAAGCAGTGATGCTGCGGTGATGATGTTGCCTTTTCTTCTTATTACATGACATCTCCCATTACTAAAAGCATATTTGACCAAATATTTGTTCCGTCCTCCTCCTATGATTTGACATCTCAGTAAATTTATGGCCAGCATTTCTCAACATGCATTTCTAAAGAACAGTTGGTTCAAAGAAATGCTAGCAGATGTTACTTGAAAAAGGGTTCTAAGATCAAAGAAGTTTGGAGAATACTAAACTATGGAAAGTTAAACAGGTTTCTTTTCTCAAGGGCTTCTTAGAGCTTTTAGGATGATCCTATTCACTGTGAATTACAATGAGAAGCATAGAGATTTGCAATATTTCTTGAATATCTTTGTCCTTTGAAACTTTTTTCATATAGTAGGCTTGTAAGAATGATGTCCTACAGAACCCATTTTGGGAATCACTGAAATAAGCAACTACAAAGGTATTGCTGGGTGCATCTCTAAATAAGGGAGGTAGGCAGAGGAGTGGGTAAGTGGAAAGCTCCCCTCTTCTACTTCTGACACAGTTGGTAGGATGGGAAAGGAACTTGAAACTGTCCCAGGAGAAACATTGAAAAGAAAAGTAGGCATTCTTCATGGAAATACCAACTCCAAGGTGATATGATACGGCACTCTCTTCATATGTACTGGTTTGGCCTCATTCTAACCTCAGAAGGTCAAACTAGTCACAATAGTTATGGTTACTGCACAAACTATCTCCAAAGGTGATAGAACTCCTGTCGCTGTAGATATTTAAACATAAACTGAATGACTACTTTAGAGCAAGGTGAGGGGTGATGGAACTTTAATTGGTTGGGTAAAATACTTTAAAGAACCCTTCCAAATCTCACAGTCTATGGTTTAAAGATTGTAGGTTATAACAATCTATTCTTTAACAGAATCACCATGCCGTACTAGTAGTGTATTTTTCTCTTAGAGATTCTTAAGGAAGTGTCAAACTGGATTATTTTGTTTCTTCCTCAAAAAACAGTTTAGTGGCTTTCGCCAGGTGCTCACTAGGAATGCAGAAGGCATTCACAGGGCAACATCTACCCATGCAGATTAAAAGGGAGAGATTCTTATCTATGTTTCCTGTATTGTGGAGAAAATCTCAATAATGCTTCACTTTAAAAGTTCAGAGGAGCTTTGCTTGTCTCCACAGATTAGAGAATTGAGAATGGTGTTTTCAACAGTGTTCTCTGCAAATAAAGTCATGGAACTTTATAAGATACCACATAACTACAATGGTAGTTGTCGTTTTTGAAGATGAAAATACTGCCATCACCCATAATGATGTTGTAAAATATTTATAAATGATCAATGTGAACTTGTTAAATTTGTGTGTTTTTTGGATATATGGTAAGAGAATTCCATATGGCAGCATCTCTGCCTCCTCAACCATTTTGGTTTTCTATGACCAGTTTGTAATGTTAAAGGATTCAAGAATCCACCTGTTCTGGCCAGGGGTTGACCAGGAAAACAAGCTCAGGATTAGGTGCAGGCTCTCACTGCAGAAGAGTATTTGTCTCCATGCCTATGCCTGCAATATGAGTGTGAGGGATTATGAATTTATCCCTTCCAGATCAATGATGCCTTCACTCTTCCATATTTTGTGTTTAAACCCTGTATATATCCTAACTCTCTCTTTGAGGGAGAGTCAGGCTTCTAAGTTCCCCATTCTCTTCAGAATCATGTCTTGATATCCAGTCCTAGAGCATTCATTCCTCAAGTTCTGGATAATCTTTATCATCCAGTCCCATAACTTCACTTAGTGATGTGATAAGACTTTTAAACAGCATATGTACATATATACATAACATTTAAAACTATTCTATTATTCGTGTACGTCCTAATAAAGGTGAATTCCTACCAGTTTTTTTTTTTTTCTCTGAGTGCTGCATGATGGAAAATTGAGAGAAGTCCTGAGTCGGAACAGTCATTTTACTTCTTTGACCCTCAGTCTTTAAGTCACTAGAGGACCAGTCTCACACATGTTATACAAAATGTGCTTTTAACTCATGTATCACCAATTGCATAATACTCTTCAGAGCATACTCCTGAAATTTAACAAATTCTCAAGTCGTGAATTTCAAATTCAATATGTCTACAACAAAACCTGCTTTCTAAACTATTGTTTTAAAATAGTGTCATTTAAATTTAAAGAACAGTTTGATGTGAATTTCATTCTTTTGCAAGAAAGGTAATGATTCTCCGTTTAGATCTGAATTTTCTATTGAACATATTTCTTTTCAAGAGAAGATATAAGGAATGTGTTATACATTTCCTTCAAAATCTGTCAATATTAATCTGGCCCCAGAAGGTTCATAAAGTCCATTTCATTTCCTAAATAGGAAAAGTCACAACATATGTATTTGGCCGTATTTGTAAGTTATGCATCTTCCAATCACAAAGGAACTTTCTATTGCTTAACTACGAGTCACGGAAGAAAACTTCATTATAGGCATAGAGTTTCATGAATGTCCACTTTATTGAGCATTAAATATAGGTAGTTGTCATCAGTTTTATACAGATATATGAAAATATTTCCATCGCCTATGTGATTTATCAACAGATAATTTAATAGTGCCTGTGTGCCAGGCTAGACGCTGCCATGTGATCTATGTCTTCCTAGAATGTACCACATAGAAGGATTGATAGCGAACAAAGGATGCCAGCCATGATGAGGTTAGGCATGAGAAGCTCAGGATGATTTACTCTGAGATATTATCAGGAACACAATATTCCCAAACTCCCAGATTCTCTCACTCTCTAGGACATTTGGTGCACAAAGGATGCATCATCTACTTTTTGTGTGCAGATCTAAAGATCTCATAATGGTGGGAGAATAGGTCAGAGTCTGGACAGGGAAGTAGAAAGGAAGATAATTTCAAGTAGAGAATTGGTTACATGGTTTTTCTAGGACTTGGAGAGGCAACAAAAACCACAGTGGTAACCCAGAGGCAGTAATGCAGGGAGAAGCTCCCTCCCTAGGGAAGGGACAGCAGGAGGAAGAGGTTGAGGGTGTCGGACCCTAGAAGTTCCGAGGGGGATTCCTACAGAGTTTGACTCTTTCTGGGGATGGGCACTCTCCAGCTAGAGCTGAGAACCCTGAGTAGGCATAATAGGGCTAGTTCTAGGAGCATGGGGAAAAAGGTGGAAACTGGAATATATTACCAATACTCAGGGAAGGCCCTTGCTGGAGTACCATTAACAGAAGCATCACACAAAACAGAGAGGAGCAAGTCCCTTCTCCCTCCTCCAGTCATTGGCCTCCCTGGAGGGTCTGCTATTAGCAGAACTTAATAGAGACAGTAAGCAAAAGAGAGGTGAAGTTTGCAGGGTCTTAGCCCCAGTATTACAAAGCGTAATATAGAAGAGTGGGTTTGTAGCTAAAAGATAATAACTTCATAATCAGCACCAGGAACCGAAGAGTGAGGATCTGAGGGTTGGAAGAGTAATAACTCCCTTTGAGGATATTTGGTGCCTCCGACCTCTTTCCCCCGCCCCTCCCATCCCTGGGGAAGTGGTTGCTCCCTGTGGTGATTCTCTGTCATCTTAGCAGTCCTCTGATACCAGGGCAACCAATTCTCTATTTGAAATTTTCATTGTTTTTGTTTCCCCAGCAGGGACAGGCCTTGCCTGACCTCCTCGGTCTCAATTCCAAAGATTCTCACACAGGGTGGTGCCAGCCTGCTTGGTCACTGTGACGTAAACTACCCTGCTCACCTTAAAAAGTCCCCTCTGCCTCGGCCTGGATCCTGACCAGTTCCCTTAACCAGTGCCTGATGTCGACTTCCTTGTCTCTATCACTGGCAAATCCTGCATTAGATCCCGTCTTTGGAAGACATTCATCAGAGAATTGCTCTGTAGCCTAGCCCCTTCCCATGCTGTTTGGAAGGTTTACATGGGAGGGCTTGTCCTTGAAAAGTCGGGGCAGAAATTAAGGGAAAGTAGCAAATATATACCACCCGGTTGGTAACATACTCATTAGAGTACACACGTTAACTCATTTAATTTCCAAATAACCCCATGAATTAGATATTATTCCCATTTAACAGAGGGAGTTCAGTAAACTGAAGGAAATTTTTCTAATCGGACCCCAGATTCAAACCTGGTTCTACTTGACTTCACTTATCTATATATCTATTGATTTAATATTTTTGGTGAAGTATTGGGTCGCAGACACCAGTATGACTGTGGACTTCCCAGCATGACTCAACTTCAATAAAGATGAGATACTGTCTCCATATCCTAAACTGACTTCATTTTCTGCATATAATGGTTGGCAATTCAATATTAACCCAATTCAACAAAGATTTATTGGACCTCATGTGTGTGTGTGGCAGGCACGTGATAATGAGAGTTGACACATTTATCAAGGACCTACTGTGTTGGGTGCTGTTTCACACATATGCCTTATGCCTCATTCATTATCAGAACAGCTCTAGAAATCTCTCACGGGCTAGTAAGAGATGCCATGTCCCTGGTCAGTGAAGCCCAAGTGTGAGGCTTGGAGCAAGTGGCCAAGGTGTTCCCTCCTCTCCAGTGCTTCTCAACCAACCCCCTTCTGAAGACCCTCAACCTAGAGAGAATCCATGCCCCACCTGCTCTGGGTCCCTTCCAAGGCTTCCCTAAGTGCTGCTTTCTGCTTAATCACCTGAGCACCCTCTGAGCCACTCACTGACTGTGTGACCCTGGGCAACACCCTAACCTCTCAGCTGCAACTTCAGAAGGCAATTTTGAGTTTGAAATGAGACTTCAGAAAATGGTCAAGAAGTGAGCTGGGACAGTAAGCCCTGAGGTGCTACTGTGGATCCCTCCCCACCACAGCCTTGAGGGAAGAGCTGAGCAGAGGCAGCCTATCCGGGCTCACCTGGTTCACCACCCCCACCCCCACCCCCCACCTTGTCATGTGCATACATGCAAGTGTGCACATGCACACACAGGTGCACACACACAGGTTCTCTCCTGTTATAACAAGTAACAGTCACACCTTGTAAAGTACAGATATGTTCCTGGTGGTCTAGAGGTTTTGTTTTGTTTTGTTTTTTCCTCTTTTATCTGTTGTGTTTCATCTTAAGTGAGAAATTAAGCCAATGAACATCTTACATCACTACTATTTTTGACCTGACTTAAAATAGTCAATATGCACTAAGTAACCAAACACCCTTTTCACTGACAGAGTATCTATTTGGATGATTACTTTACTATAAAAACAAAATGGGAATAGTGGAAACAGTAAAAAAATCTTGTGAATACAACATAAACTTCTTAAAACTGTTCAAGTTTAGTAACAAAAAAGTATTGATCTTTAGTCACTACTGATTGCAAACACCCAGACTTTAACCATAGTTTTTAAAAAGCAACAAATCACTCGTAGATTGAGACACACATAGAACTATAATATTTTGGGGATCCCTGGGTGGCGCAGCGGTTTAGCGCCTGCCTTTGGCCCAGGGCTTGATCCTGGAGACCCGGGATCGAATCCCACATCAGGCTCCCGGTGCATGGAGCCTGCTTCTCCCTCTGCCTATGTCTCTGCCTTTCTCTCTCTCTGTGTGTGACTATCATAAATAAATAAAAATTAAAAAAAGAACTATAATATTTTGTCCTTCAGGTGAAATAAATTAGTTACAATGAGCATGTGTTATTTAAATTGACAGTCATTATTAGTTTCCTTTATTTTTTTGCCACACTAATATATTTTTGTTTCTTTCATTTATGTGAATGGGAATATTTATGTAAGAAATCCGATGGACCATGAATCCTGCTTCTTTCAGTAAAAAAGTAGAAACATACCTTATTTTTCATTGTTTCTTGACATGATATAATGTAATCAAATGTGACTGATGCAATCTGACAAATCCAGTCACAATATGAAATGTCACAGGAAAACAAGGGAAAGCTACTATCTTTATCCAGACTGAAAAGGAAAAAAAATACTTATCATGAAATATAAAAACAAAGCTTTTGGAATATAAGCAAATAATACACCAGCATGGAGCTTGTTCAAGTATCTTCTACTCAGCTCTTTTGAGATATATTCTATCATGGATATTAGGCTATTGTCATAGATTTTAGGAATTAGTTTTTTCCTTCTGGAGAATATTAGAAACATCATAATATTGGGTCCTTTTCCATTTGTGGCCTGTTTAAAAACAATTGGGAGCCAACTCTTCTGTGGTATTCATGGCCCAAGTTTGTGCCTTCCCATAGGCTCCAAGGCAACTCTAAATGGACTACACTTCAGCTCAGCTGTTTTTCTGAGACTGTACCCTGCCTCTGAACTGTGCTAAAATAACCTTGCATTATCCTAATTAGGATTATTCACAATACACACATATTGCAAAGGGCCATTTTCATTTTCAATTAGTTGAAAAGGATTAGTTGCAGTGATACTCATATGGTACTGAATGCTATTATTATTAAACCCAATATTTTTTATTGCTGTTAAAATTATGCTCCTTACAGATATAACTTAGCTAATGGAGTAAAAAGATGGTCTCTTCCTGACAAATCATTCTCTTCTAAAGAAGATTGTGAAGGTAACAATACGTAAATGGAAGGAAATGTATGTGTGGTAAAGAGGCTGTTTAATCACAAGTAATGGCAAACCTAAAATTAGTTCCAATTAAAAAAGAAATGCATGAAAACCAATCTGAATGTAGCAGATAAAGGGTGGCATGAAGGAGAGATTATTAAGCAGTAGCATATAACAGGACCCCAGGTGCTGTACTTCCTCATTATACCTATTCTTGAGCAGGAACACACTGAGTGTACAGTAAACGAAAAAAAAATCATACACACACACGCTCCAAGAAATAATTTTACATGGTGGCTACACTTCAGATGAACAAGTACATGTTTTTTGGAGGAAAGACCATAACAACTTGGTTTTTACTTCCAAAATACAGTGGCATGTTAATTGCTTGATCAACCAAATGAAACTAAATGTAATTAAGACTAGTGTGGGGTTAATTTGATCCATAATTATGTTATATAAAGTAAATGAAAATTGTTTCTTTCCTAAATTGCAATTCATTAAAATTACAGATATTAAAATAAGATACTATAAAATTACATGAAGCATGTACACATTAATAGCCATTAGTAATAGCTTGATATTTCTATCTAAGCAACAGTTTATTAGAATGCCAAAAGGTGATATTTGACCACTCACATCACTGATTTTTTTTTACTCTGTTTTTCTGTTTTTCTAAGAAATTCTTTTTTCTTTTTTTTTTTAAGGAAGCAACGTATTTTGATCTTAGTATGTTTCTGTCATTTCCAGATATTTATCATCTGCTAAAATACCTTTGGAACAACCCTTATTGAATCTTCATTAAAATACAAACACAAGTATTTAAAAATTCAAAATGGCAAACAGGTATGTACATTTCATACAATGTCAAACACATACAGTAGAGGTAAAGTATTTAGAACATTTTTTTCCAAAGGGCAAATTTTGCATCTCTGATTAAAATCATAGTCTTATATCTATTCATGAAATGTTTTTGTCAACCTCATTAAAAAGGAATTGGATGTAAAAAAGAATAGGAATTGGGGAAAGAACTAAACTTTTGCTGAGTGATTATCCTGTTTTTGCAAGCTAAGCTATTCACTTTAAATACCTATCTTTACCCCTTTATGAAGTCAATTTCTTTTCTTTCTTTCTTCTTTTTACGGATGACAGAACTGAGGCTCAGAGAGATTAAGGAACTGGCCTAAAGTCATGGAGCTACTTGTGCCATTTACCATAAGGTGGAGAAGGGTCCCTTTCTGCTACACATGATGGCAAAACTTGTGGAAAACAATTAATTTGCTGGAATACAACATAGTGTTTCAGTTCCCACTTTACATTCTTATTCATTGAAGAGAATGTTTATTTCTGTAAAAACACAAACCAGGATGTCAGGACAGATCGTCTCCACACCTTTTCATGTGACATTAAATGCAAGGTGGCCAAATAATCCTATCATTCTGAGTCCCCAAAATGATCTCATAGGGCCTGCTGAGTAATAGAGAGGGAAATACTGAAGGCTGGTGGAAGTATCCTACTGAGTAGTAGCAGATGCGTTACACATGATCCCACAGGGTAACACAGAGAAAAGACTCTTATTGGGGGCAAGACTGAAAGCGTCAGATGAGTATTATACTGTTCTATGGAAGGGAAAAGAAAAAGGATTGGAAGAAAGGATTGTATAAAACAGTAGAAAGTATTCCCAGATTCTGCTGGCCTTCTTATATATCATAGGCTTTTTTTTTTTTTTTTTTTTTTTTTTTACATCTAGTCGCTTTGGGATAAAGGAGGAAAGTGGTGCCTTCAAGATCTGACATAGTATTAAAAGAAAAGCATTTATGATAGGATTTGTTCACAACAGGTATCAAGAGCAGTTTACCTGTTAGGAATCAACAATATGAAAAACAAGTCTCGCTGAAGCTTCTACATGCCATGATACATGTACCTACCACTGTGAAGCAAGGTATCTGCATGCCCAGGAGAATCTGGTATACTTTCTTTGTTTGCACAATAAAGTGTCACCAGGTTACTGTGAATAGTAGTATACAAACATTAACAAATGTTTCTCAGTAATTGATTGTACTGCACTAATAAGGACAACCATCCTTAAATTTCTTGGAAATCATCTGCATCTCTCTTTAAGTTAAAGCCACATTTCATCCCTGGAAAAATGAAACCAAAGTATAATCGTACTTAACAAGTTGCCAGAACACATTATTTACAGTAAGCGTGTGTGCTTAACAAACCAAATATTTAATATTTCATGCATGAAAAATAGGCGGACATAATAGCCATTAGTATTCCAGGTGAGGCAAACATGCAAATTTACTCAGCTATTAAAGAATGAGTCATATGCTATTTAATATATCAAAATAGTTTATGTATATTAGAGTAAACAGTGAAATCACAATAGGAAAAAAATGGATTTGGTTCAGATGTTGAGCTGCTATGTAAACCAATTATCTATCCGGAGGGAAACAGCTCTGTCTACAACTACTTAGGCTCTAGGGCCTATTACAAACCCTGGAGTGGGCTGTTGTTTCTGTTCTCAAGGGAATTTACCACGTCACACTAGAAATAGCTGACAATAATTAGAAAGCCTGCTTCTGCCAGTATTGCACACATTTTTAATACCTTCCTAAGTATTATGGGAGATAATACACAAGGTCTTTAGAATTCTAGTCATGCCACAACAAGCCATGGAAAGGACAACTAGACAATAGCCCCAAACTGGACTGTGACAGGCTAATTATTGTGGCTTCATTAGAAAACCTCTTTTTACATAGGTCACCTGGGAAGTGTAATTAAAAATGCATTATTGGTGTATTTTTTATTGAAGCAATTAAATTAAAAAGCCAAAAAAATAATTATATGAGGAGCAAATAATAATGTTGGTCAACAGCGTTTATCTAAGAAAGAGAGAACGCGTTAGTGGTTCATTAGCAGTAAATGTGTTAACGGGAATCTGTTTGAAAAATGAGCCATAGAATGGCTTTTAAATACGCAGATTAAAGGATTTATAATGTCAAGTTTAACACAGAAATTACAGATAGTATTACATAACCATGAGTAATAGCACCTTTAATCTGACTTAGTAAAATGATTTACATCATACCTTATGCTGCTTTGGTTGTATGAGTATTATATGTGCTGCATCTCAGATAGATAATTTCCCTTATATTTTTTACACACTTATGGATCTGTTCTTCCTGCTTCCTAATTATGTGGTACATCTAAATAATTAGATGTTAAAATATGTATCTTCTAGGGGCAGAATGTTTGTCTTGGATATCTGTTCTATGTAGGAATACAGAACATGACACCATTTATTTAGGAAAATTTTCATAAAGCCCTAAATATATCACACCAAATCATCCTTCTCTCCTCTCAAAACTCTCTTGGTGTTTCTTTACATCATCATCATCATCATCATAATCATCACCACCATCACCACTACTACAATTATTATAATCACTAATAATTAATAAATGCTCTTTACTTGCCAGGAACTGAACATTGCCTATATTATTTAGAAGTTTAATTCTTCAAATAACCTTAAAAGACTGATCTTTTATCTCCATTTTTTAAATGAGGAGAATCAATAAAATTTAATCAATTTCTCTGGATATATCTATAAGCATTTCACTCTCTTCAATAGGCTATCCTAAACTCGCAATAATGTTTTCCTCTATCCTACTCGAAATTACCCATATTTTAAAACTTGGTATTTTTTACTGAGAATTCTTTGAACATATAAAAGAGATAGATAAGCATCTACTAAGTAAGACTCTCACATGCAACCCTTTCAATCCCTTTGGGGAGGAAACAGAGACATGAGGGAGAGAGGAACAATTGCGGAGGGCTGTTAATGCCAGGGCACACAAGTGAATGAACAGATAAATGATGCAACCTTGTTGTGAAACATGGGACTCTCAATGCAAGAAAACACTTTTATGTTGACAGAAAGAAAAAGTGTTCTATTTATTCTCTATGTTAAGATTGAGTGTTGATCTAGAACTAGTTATTACCTACTGACTCTAAAGTATTTAATCTTGACATATTATGATTAGTTTAATTAATAGTTTTGGTATTGTTATGTTGCATTAGATTCTTTATTAGTTTTATTATTTTTACTATCAGTAGCACCCAATTTTGAATACTTGCTGTAAACCAGGCCTTGTGCCAGAGGCTTTACATGTATTATTTCTAAGCTTCCACACATCACTGAATCAAATTATTCTTATTTTAGAGATGAAAAACTTGTAGTTCAGGAGGTCAAGTGACTTTTCCAAGGTCACATGGTTGACAAATTGAGGAGTTCAGATCTTAGGCCCCAGTCTATCTGAACCCAAATTGCATGCATTTTCTAGTATTCCACCTTGATTCTGAAAAAAATTATAAAAGGAATAAACAGAATTTTGGATTTTTTTTCACATAGAAACCTTCCTTAAGCCACATTTTAAATTCAAATTCATCAAAATTCATAAAGCTCAAATAGCCAAAAAGGTTTTCTGAGTACCATATATTGATAATTAGACTTACTGGGATAACTATCAGAATTACAGGGTTTTGAGTTTATGAAGAAACGGATGAACTAGAAACACTGTGAATTCACTGATAAGTATCTTGCTTTACAGTGGGGTTGTTTAATTAGAAGTCCAAAATCCATTTATGATATGCATAACTGTTACTGGAGCTATTAATCAATACCCATGTCATCAATATTAATTAAATACATGAAAAGATACTGATTTGTCATTTGCAAAATATGACATACTAAAACCCTAAATTTTACTATAAGAACTTATTTTGAACAGCATGTTAGTTTTTAAATATGTCATATTTTAATAGTACATTTATTGTTTATAGTAACAGTTGCTCTAAATTTTATAAAACTAATTGCATATATTGATTATCAGAACACTGTATAACACAATCAAAAGAGGGAGACTACCAGTCACTAGGTAACACCTCTGTAGGGTTTTTCTGTAAAAACCTCAAACTAATCTCTATGTTTTGGCATAAGATGAGCTATTAATTAGAGCGGAGTCTGGGATAATGGAGCTAATACAATAATGTTAGATCTTGGAGCATATGGCAATAAATTGTAGGATTATAATGAAAGAGAATTAAAAAGCTTGTTCCCCTTAAGGCAAATAACTGGTATTTTAAGAAATAAGGGAACTGGATAATCATTGGGTCAATACATTCTCTAAATGGTTATCTAGCCCCTCATTACACACTGTTCTACTCTCCTTTAACCTAACTGGAGAAAAGATAGCATTGCTGTGGATAGTCACAAACCACACACATGTTTAGAGCACCTAATGCATTTAGCACTTTAGAAGTGCAAAATTAATTGTTAAAGACCAGGTTCTAGATCTCAATGGCTTTACACCAAAATTTGGAATAAACAAACTTGAAATTTACAACAGTCAGGTTGATTTGTCTATATCATCTATTACCTCACCTGTCATCTGTGTCTGGTCTTATGCTAATGTTTTATAAACAAGTCCCAGGACCAGTCCAGTACAGCAAACTGTGCACAAAGGAGCTGAAGTTAATGGAATTCTTTCTGAGCCAGCCATTAACACACTAACTTTTTCATCTATTTATTTGGAGGAGGGGTCATTTCTGGTCACCCCTTAGGCCTTCTACTTAATGTCTGCAACTCTTCTTTTTGACCTTCAAATTTTATATGGCTAAAAATTGCTAAAAAATAATTTTCTTGACATAACTGGCTCTGATTCCCAGACTCAACATAAATAATCAGAAAGCTACCTAGAATCTACTACATACCAGACATTACATGCAAAGTGCTTTATGTATCTCATTTAATTTTCACAGTAAACTATGAGGTAGGTATGTCTATTATCCTTATTTTACAAAGGAAAAAAAAATGAAGCTCAGAGAGGTTAAGTAGGGCCACACAGCTCACATGTGGTAGAGTTGGAATGCAAAACTACATCTTTTGATTTTAAACCCTCGCTCTTTTTCATTATGCACCATTGCCTTGATCAGACCACAAAATAAATAAATAAATAAATAAATAAATAAACAAACAAACAAACAAACAAACAAAAAACTTCTTTGGACTGACATCCCAGTGAACAGACCCTATTCTTTAGGATTGGTTTTATAGGCAATACTGATTAAGAGAAGTTCACACACCTATCCCCAACTCTTTCTGTCATGAAAGAGAACAAGGCATTCAATTAGTAAATCATACTGGGTCCTACAGAAACATCTAGAGTGCCCTAGCTGAAGCTGGGAGTCTATAATTCTGGGAACTTTGGTAGGTATAAGGCTAAAAAAAATAAAATTCAATTAAAAAGTGTTAAAATTATTTTAAAGTGGCAAAAATTTCTTATATGACAAGAGATAGAGATTTCAGGGCAAATTCATTATGAGAAATTCACCCAAATGGTTCTCTTAGAGATACAAATAAAAACCAAAGACCATCTACCAAAATGGAAGGAAGAACTCCTTCAGGTATGGGACTATAAATATTGTCTGTTTGAGACCAAGAGACGTTTAGAGGAAATACGTCTTATCTAGGAGGCATGAAAGTGTTGAGAAGATGTCATGACATTATTGAACAGGATTTAAAAAGGGTAAGGGCCAGAAGTAGATGGATCAGTCATCATAAGAGATTTTGTGAGACTTTAGACAGAAGTAGAACTTCTTCAAAGTACAGCCTCTGAAGTGAGGCAAAAAATTAAGGAAAGAAATGTCTAGTCTTCCCTCATCTGCTCCAGCACCTTGGTGTTGACAGGCCATTTTGCATGGCATCTCTTTTTTTTTTTTTCTTTTTTACATCATATGTCCTATAGAAAAACAGTGAATTGGAGATTTTTCTTTCTCTCTTTTTCTTATTTTAGTTATTTATTTTAGGTTTCCTTGATATTAATTCCATAATCCACAAATGATGATAAACATTTTTTACTCTTCATTTATGTATTTTTCATGGATTACCATAGTACTATTATGGTGATTCTTCTAAAATTGTGAAGCCAATAACACAATGAGTTTTTCAGCAGCTTTTGAGAAGGATGGACTTGAGAAAAAGAGGCTAGAAGGAAAGTGAGTAGTTAAAATGCTGTCCTGATAGAATGATGGCCAAGACGAGGGCAGCAGCTAAGGCCGTCAAAAGGAAGGAGTGTATCTGAGAGATTAAAGAATTGGCTGGTCTCTGTGCTATTGGGAAAATTTTAATATTCTTCGAAACCTCAAATCAGCATGACCAGAAAATTGGTCATATTTTAGATAGATACTAATCTATTTACCCCATCAAGGTAAAAGAAATTGATTGAAATTACCAGTTTACAAAAGATTCAGAGATTAATGAGCACATTAAGGAAAATTAAGATATTTAAATGTACCTCTATGCACCATCTCAACTTAGTGGTGTCAAAACAATTCCTAATATTTAATATGCTTACGATACTTTCCCAGTTTTCAAAGTGGCTTTACATATGTTACCCAATTGGTTCTCACAATGACTCTGTGAGATAAATAGTTGTAGTGATATCCAGCATGTTTCCAGCACTTTGCAGATTGCCTAACACCATCACTTACATTGCTGATGCCCATATTTCCATCCATCATCGTATTGCTCTCTTCCGGGGTTTCTATGTTAACTGAAATACATTTTCAATATTAGTGCATCAGATTTATTTTACTGAATGTGGTCTATCATCTACAATGTACAGATATTCCATGTCAATCCTTTAAGTTAGATTATTTTTATCTTTGGCATTTTTTGACATGAATGTTCTATATGATGATTACAGTCCATTTCTAAAAACTGATAGGGACATTTATCTTTACAAGAAACTGCCAAACTCTTTTTCAGAATGGCTGTACAATTTTACATTCCCACAAGTGATGGAGGGGTGATTCAGCTTTCCCGCATCCTCACCAGCTTTTGATGTTGTTACTATTTTTTTATTTTAGCCATTCTGACAGGTGTGTAGTCATATCTCTTTGAGGTTTTAATTGGCATTTCCCTAATGGTTAATGATGTTAAACATCTTTTCATGTGCTTATTTGCCATCTGTATATCCTCTTAGGTGAAATGTCTGTTCATGTCTTTTGCCCATATTCTAATTGGATTGTTTGATTTTTAATGTTCTGTTTTGAGAGTTCCTCATGTATTTTACACACAAGTCTTTTATCCTGTATGTGGTTACAAATATTTTCTCCCAGTCTGTAGCTTGTCATTTCATCCTTCTCACATGGGACTTTGCAAAGCAAAAGTTTTTCATTGTGATGAGATCCAATTTATCAATTTTTCCTTTTGCAAGCTTAAGCATTTATCTAAGAGAAATGAAAACATGGGATCCCTGGGTGGCGCAGCGGTTTGGCGCCTGCCTTTGGCCCAGGGCGCGATCCTGGAGACCCGGGATCGAATCCCACATCGGGCTCCCGGTGCATGGAGCCTGCTTCTCCCTCTCCCTCTGCCTATGTCTCTGCCTCTCTCTCTCTCACTGTGTGACTATCATAAATAAATAAATAAAATTTAAAAAAAAAAAAGAAAGAAAACATATGCTTACACAAAAAAAAACCTGTACACACATTTTCATAAAAGATTTGTTGTGTTTGTATTTTTTTGGTCATAATCAGAAATTAGAATAGATTTAATGTGTTTTCCCCCACCCAGAACCTAAGTCCAAAAACAATCTCACCCAGTTCTTGTAATGCTTTTCATCATTTCTATCAATAGACTGAATTCTTCCTAGAGGGGGAAAAAAAAAAACAGTTGTCTATCACATGAAATTCAGTAACGTTATTATATTTTGTAAAAGATTTGGTTTGAAGTAAAAGGTGATTTATGGTCATATGGAGAATGATTTTGACTAATAGCATTTATTTCAAAAATAATGACTATATTTGATATCGGTTCAACAATATTTATTAAGCATCAACTATATGCAATACCCAAGACATCAAAAATACATGATCTCTTATAACTACTTAGTCCATATCAGGGTAGAGATATAAATAAAGCATTCAGTGAGGTGTGATAGAATTGGGCTGGAGGTTCTGAAGGGTGAAATTAGTAATGCCTGGAGGGTAACCAGGGAATGCACTGCAGAGCAAGGGTCACTTGAATCTGGTCTTGAGTTACTGTGTGGCAGTGCATCTGGTTGACAAGGGAAGAACATTTCAGTCCTAGGCAAAAGTATATCAAAGTGTAGAGGTACCAAATATGACATATTTAGGAAACTGCAAATCTTTGCATATGACTACAGCACATGGAAATAAGTTGGGGTGCTATGGAAGAAGAGATTGTTTAAAAGGTTCTACATGAACAATATTTTTCCTGTAGTGGAGGACAGATCATGAAAATACTTTTGAGTATGTCAAGCTATGATCCTATATAATTTAAAAATATACCTTGAATGATCAAGGAGATGGGATTAGAGAAAGGTGAGGTTAGAAGCAATGAGACTAGTTAAAAGATTGTGTTCAAGTCTCTGTGTGGAATATGGGGCCTCTGGAAGTGACTGCTGCAGGGGATTATGCTGCAACATAATACTGGGGAAATATTGAAGACGTACTTAGAAAATAGAAATGACAAGATTGTGAACATATTGTGTATAGGTGGTAAAAAAGAGAAAGAGATCAAGAAAGACTCTCTGGGTTTCTGACTTGAATATACAGTCTTATCAATTGGAGAGTGAATGTGGGGAAAAGGCAGTCCTACCTAAGGAGGAGAGTGCGAAGTCTGCAGTATCTCTTGGACACCTAGGTACTCTAGATCAGCATGTCAAAAACTGGAAAGTGCTAATGTGAATCATTTGAGGATCTTGTCAAAAGGCAGATCTTGATTTGAAAGCTCTGGGGTAGGGCCCAAAACTTTGCATTTCTAATAAGTTGCCTATGCCTACCCCTCCCCTGTCTACAAATGTTATCAAATGATTTTTTAAAAACTTGTTAGAACCTGCCAGAGTTTAGTATCAAAGAGCCAGTGTGAACTAGAAAGATACGAAGGCTGTTCTTCAAAACCCAAAGCTTTTATTTTATGTAATCAATGAAATGAATCTTATTCAAGGATATAATTGGTACATTTACAACAAGGCAGTCAGCACCTCATAAGAAGTCATGTTAAAATCAAGAATAGAATCTTTAAAAATTGTCAGGAGAAAAGGGAAATTCAAGAGAGTCAAATCTATCTCTTAAGCTAGAGAATTTTAGTTTCTAAGTTTGTTTTGTTTTGTTTTGTTTTCAACATTAGGCTGAATTCTCACGGGCTTAGTAGTTTTTAGTGTGGTCCTGCCAGAAAGGTGGTAACCTGCATGACCTCTCCACATCTTTCCAACCCTCAAATTTTATGGCTGTGCACTCCTCTATTTCTCCTTTTATCTGTCAAGGCTTAACTTGTCTTTTCCTATTGCATTCAACTCAACAAATACCAAGGATACTGCATTTTTGTAAGTTTGGTAATTGTTACTCATTTTCATTCAATTATTTTTTTTTTTCATCAAATTGTCTCAAACTGTTTTCAAGCATGTCTGAAGGAGAAACTAACCAAATGGCCCCAAATGTATCCCATTTCAGGAAGCATGTACTAGTCTATATATTCCCTGTCTAATCGTTTAAACACAGTCTTAACAAGAAAATTATGAAGTTGATAGTAGAAAATGATCATTTATCAGAAGAGAATCAAAGGCATATTATTTTTAGCATTATTCTATCTATATAATTTTGTTCGATTGAATATTTGTTCTGATGCCAAATTATGCCACAAGTTTAATTTTTACTGGAAACCATAAGGTAACTAGAAAGGAAAGAGTCCATACTAAAAAGTAATTATGATTACTGAGACATCCTAGCAAAGCCATAAATAATTATTTCCATTTTTCATTCAGATATTTCCAAAGTGTTTTAATATTTCACAATAATTAACTCATTAATCCTTACATCCTCTCTGTGGTATAGGTAAATAATCTGATTAACTTTGTTTTGCTTATTCTTTAAAACCGTAATTGTAATATTATTTAGAATGCTGTTGTGTTTGAAGGTGGGGGGACTAGCAATTCTTGGTTCTACAATCTTTAAGAAGACCATTTACTACCAGGTCTCAGAGAATGAATTTCTGAGAAAGTGAAATTGACTGACGTCTCTTGTGTTTAGTTGTTTGTTGTTTTTCTTAGCAGACTATATCTTGCTTGCCTTCTTACTCTGTCAGCAATATTTCTTTCATAACCTGTTTACTGGACTTCTTTCTAGGTGACCCTATTACCAAAATTTTCTCCTTGGACATTCTTCCCCATGGAACATTTTCTCTTAGTATTATTACAAATTGAATGCTTCCTTCAAGGCTGTGTATCTTATTAGGTGATATCAAATTTTATTCCATATTGGCTAATTTTACTTTAAAATTAAATTATTGTCTCTGCTCAGAGGTCACTAAATTTAATACTGCCACTTCTGTTTCCTTTCTGTTTTTTTTCTTGTGAGAACTCATTTGGATTACATTTAAGGAGAAATCATCTGCCCCAAACTATTTGCCCAAGTTGTATCTCTAGAGCAAAACCCACTAGCCCACTATCTGTGCTGATTTGATTTTTTTAAGCTGAAATTCTTTAATTACTTCTCCATATGCCAAACTCATTCTCTATTTTTCTTCTCAATTTCTTCTATAATGCAGTCCCTGGAGAAGAATACAAATGAATTTAACTTTTAGCCAAATAAGTCTCCCCTTTTTTTTTCTTCTTTTGAATAATCAGAGCAAGACATTCCAAAGCTTTAGCTATCAATACATTGCTAATTACACTAAATCATATAATTATAAAGATAAATAAACTTGGATAGGACTAAAAATACATGAGAAGGTTTATGAGGGTATATGACAGAGATGGAATTCAAAAAGAAAGGAGAAATAATCAGAAAGCATAATAGAAAAAGCAGAACTAACATAACTTTTCAAATTACCATGGGGTACAATACTGAAAAGATCAATGCTATCTTTTTTCCCATCCTTTTCTCCAAGACCCAAGGGTATAGAGAAAATTCTCAGAAGGGAGAATTTAGTTGTTTCCTTTCTTTTGAGGTGTGCAGTAGGTTCCTGTTATTGCACATTATGTAAAAAACAAGATTAAAAGGATTATTTTGGGTTTCATCTGATATTGTCAACAACTAATCAAGGTATCAGAAGTTATATTTTAGTAAACTAGACTGGTGGATAGTTAAAGAAATCAGACTGTCCCATCAATCATATGTCTTCTCTACAGTTCTAATAAGTAATCAACTATATACTTACCTGTGTGTGGATCTGTACAAATATGGTTGTCTATCAATGCCAAAGTAGCAATCCACTTCTATACATACATGTTGTGATGGTTAATTTTATATGTTAACTTGGCTAGGCTAGGGTGCCACATTTGTTTGGTCAAATACTAGTCTAGATGTTACTATGGAGGTATTTTTTTAGATGTGATTAACATTTAAATCAGTAGATGTTGAGAAAACTGTATTGTCCTCTATAATGTGGGTGAGACTTAATCAGTTGAAGACCATAAGAGCAAAAAGCAGAGGTTTCCAGAAGAAAGAATTCTCTTCAAGATATCAACATAGTTTCAAGCCTACTGTCCTGCAGAATTTGGATTCAAGACTGTTATACCAACACTTAACTTGAGTTTCCAGCCTGTTAGACTGTCCAGTGGATTTCAGATCTGCCAACTGCCAAAACTATGTAAAATAATTCCTTAAAATCAGTTTCTTTCTATCTCTGTCTGTCTCTCTCTCCCTTTCACCTGTTTGTCTGGTCTGTCTCTTTCTCTCTCTTCCCTTTGTCTCTTCCTCTCCCCTTTGTTTCTTTTCTGGATAATCCAGACTAATACACATGCTATAAAAATATCTTTAGCTGTTGCAATACAATTTATGTGCACCTTTATATTATTTCATTCTATATTAGAAGAATAATAGTTTATATCTATCTGGATCAGTAAATATAAATAGAATAGTTTTTATTTTTTATTTTTTTTTAATTTTTTTTTTTATTTATTTATGATAGTCACAGAGAGAGAGAGAGGCGCAGAGACACAGGCAGAGGGAGAAGCAGGCTCCATGCACCGGGAGCCCGATGTGGGATTCGATCCCGGGTCTCCAGGATCACGCCCTGGGCCAAAGGCAGGCGCCAAACCGCTGCGCCACCCAGGGATCCCTAGAATAGTTTTAAATAATTATTTGTACAAAGATCCTGTTCTTACTGGCACTCTCCCAGACTAGGTCCTCATCTACTAATGCCCAAGCTATCTACATGTTTTATTCCTCCTTCTTCAATATAACAATGCCAGCTTTATCTCACTAAAACACATGTATCAACAAGTTATTCTAATAGACAAAAATCTAGCAGTTCTATAATATCCAAGTGAGATAAAATCTCCCCTGACCAGTTTCTAGTACTGAAAGCCCTTTGCAATTAGATCTACCTCTATACCTTTGTTATCTGCACAATCCTACATTCTGGTCAGGCCAAATTTTTCATTGTTTCCAAAGATACCAAATTCATTTGTGCCTCTCTCTCTTTTTCATTTTCTTTCTTCCTTTCTCATTATAATGAGATTACTCTAACTCTTCTCTTACCTAAATCCTACACATTATTCAAAACCTATCCTGTTTTATATTTGCCTAAGATTTCCTAGACTATCCCAGATCACAATAAAAAAAAAACTGAATGCCATTTATATGAGACAGAGAGATATTACAGACTATCATAGACTCATAAAGTCATAAATTTTGAAAGAACATCAGGGATCATCCATTCCAACGATTTTCAAAGGCATGAAATACCTTTACAACATTCTTAACAGGTGGTCTTTCATTCCCTTCCTCCTTACCTGCAGTGATGGAGAATTCACTACCTCCTGCCCATTCTATTTTATGAACAGCTCCAAGACTGCAACATAAACTTTTATATCTTACAACTTAATATCAACTCTAGAAAAGTCTTCCTCTAACTTGTGTTTCTGCATTTAAGAATAACATCCAAGAAACAGAGTATTTTCTAAGACAGAATTTATAATATACATGCTGATAAACTCAGTAAAATTTATACAAATTATTATCTTTGCATAGATATCAAAGTAAACTTGGTTTTTAAAAAATCCTTTGGAAGAGTTTTTGTAGTTAGAAATTTCTTTTTTTTTTTTTTGCTAGTATCTATTTTAACATTACAAAATGGGGCTTGAAACTACCACAGTTTAGCTACAGTGATATGATCATATAGGCAGGTTGTTTTTTCTATTGATCACGTGCTGCTTTACATCTGCCTTTGTCTTTGTTGTTTACCAAACGAGGTAATAGTCTCCTCCAGGTCAGATGCTATCTTAGAGCTCTCCTTTTTCTTTCTTTGCACATAGATCAGTGCAAGAAACATCAACTTCTCTCAAATAATTGCTGAACTAAATTTAAAAACTGATTTAAGCTAGGAAAATGTACATAGCAGAAAACATTCCTAAAATCTTTTATAACATCCAATTTCAAGATCAGCCACAGAGAAAATTTTCCTTAATTAGTTTTTTTTTTTTGTATCTTTCCCCGTGAAAAAAATATACCTATCAACAAATGGTAAAATTCTTTACTCAAGAAAAATGTGCCGATCTTTTCTTGTCAACTGAAAATATGTTTTGGAATGAATTTGATAGTTACAGATAGCAGTAAAAAAAATATTGTACCAAAATCTTGGAATAGAATTGCAAAAACAAGCCTGCTTATTTATATATATTTTCAAATTAAGGGCCAGCTAGAACTGCATCCTTCGTCCCATCTGTGAGCTTTAAATAAAGGTGGTTCCTGTTTAGCAATCTCTTGATGCTATCCTCTGCTTTACTCCACTTCCCTATAAATAAATTGAACTAATGCTTTTAGTCTTGCAGAACATTGTATAACATGAATAGTAGAGTTGTGTTTGTTTACTTTACACTTGTGCATCCTTCTTGCTCAGAAAGATACTGAGGGAGATATTCTTCATACATCTTCTTCATCCTTTGTTAATCTTGCAAGGGACTAGTTGAAAAAGGAAATATACAGAATATGTAGCAAATTGGTAAAAGAAATAGTCTAGTGAGGAAATTATTCTAAAGGAATAAAGACATTAATTTAACTGTACTGGACAAGAAGGAGAATATTTAAAGGAATAATTGGCAGGGTGATTGACAAGATGACCTGCTAGGTTATTGTTTCCATCTCTAATTTTAGTTTATCAAGGAGGTTTTTCATACTGCAATTAAAAAAAATCTTCCATGTGTCAAGCATTTCTTTTTTTGCGTGTAGCTGATATGTAAATGTTTCTCAAAATGTACACCAACTCTCTTTCTGCCAATATAGCCAATCAAGTTTCATTCCTTAATAGTCTCCTAGGAAACCAGTACAGCTTCAGAAATGGACAGCAGAGAGTAAGAGGAAAACAAAGGGGGTAACCAATCCCCCATTTTAATGTTTAAAAAATGCAGTTTTGTCATCGTTTCCTTGCTAAAAACTAGATATGTGTGCTTTTACTATATAAGGACTACCTCAAAATTCTCCTATAGGTTAGAATGATCATTTAATTCTAGAAGTTTCCATTTTCACAGAAACTAAAGAAGATTCATGGAAAAGTCAGGTATGGAGAGTGATGACCACTTGTTTTTCACAAGTATGTTGTGACAGTTTTGGTCCTGCCTAACTTTTCTCAGCCACATTCTTCTTCCAAGACCTCCATTCAGTAATATAAGCATGCTTTTTGTTCAGAAAATTAATTCTTTCATAATTGTCTTCCAAACAGACCATTTAGATCTACCAATATAGCCAAAATGATATGTTTTAATTCTCTTATTTGACTCAAAATCCATAATCCCCTCTTAATAGTCTCCCTAAATTCTCAGTGGGGAAGAAAACAGTTGTCCATAATTCCTAAGGAAAGGAGGGAGCATCTCCCTACTAAAATCCCAAATATGCAAGCAAAAAAATGAGAAAGCAGATCCTCCTAAACTTCCTTTCACATAAGCAGATCTTGTATACTCTTTCCTTCCTCCCTCCCTCTTTCTTTCTTTCTTTCTTTCTTTCTTTCTTTCTTTCTTTCTTTCTTTCTTTCTCTCTCTTTCTTCCTTCCTTCCTTCCTTCCTTCTTTCTTTTTCTTTCTTTCTTTCTTTCTTTCTTTTTTTCTTTCTTTCTTTCTTTCTTTCTTTCTTTCTTTCTTTCTTTCTTTCTTTCTTCTTCCTTCTTTCTTTCCCTCTCCTCAAATGGTGACAACATAAACTGCAGCCAGCCATTGTACCACCTCCAGTTTGGTTTACTAGGATATATATATATATATATATATATATATATATATATATATATAATTATGTAATTATAGGAGATATATTTCCATACACACATACACACACCTGGTAATAATAAATGCTGTGAAGCAGAGAATAAGCAGATAGAGAACAATTGTAGAGAGACTTTAGATAGAACAGTCATGTACCCCTCCATATCCTCACTGGCACATGGTTGCGGTTGCAGCAACAGCAATTCCTCCTGACTTCCCCTGCTCTTCACTGACTAAGTGCTGACAACAAAGCAGCACCCTGCCCCTTCCCACTAGGGCAACAGAATAGCACTTTGGACTTTGTCTTACTCTGGGTAAATGCCAACAACAAAGAGGCAACCCCTCTGGCAGCATCACCTGAAGGGTAAAGTTCTTTTAAGTCTCTCTGCCCACCTCCAGATAAAAGCCAATAATACAACTAAACTTCTCTGGTAGCAAAAGGGGCAGCAGGGGCTACACGGGAGACCCTCAAACTCTCTTGTCTTTCTACTCTGCCACATAGCAGGCCTAATAGTGGGACACGTGCAACAGTATGGGGAATCTACAACCCCAGCTTTCTAGTCAGAATGCCAGGAAGGGGAAACTCCAGGAAACCTTACCATAGGGGTGTAATCACTGAAAAGATGGAGCTGGAGAAAGGAACCCTTTGAATCTGTGTGTTAAGTTTGAGTTCTGAGATTAGTGCCAAGCTGATCTATAGATGAATGAGACCACTTGGAATCAATGCAACAAAGTCTTAAAAAATAAACTACAGGGTAAATCATTGTACAAGTTCCAGACTGGTCCCTGGTTGATGTATAATCAGGAAAGACCAAAATAGCACCATGAAGGTTTTGAAACATAAATTGACATTGGGACCACAGGCCACAGAAGAAAGATCAAGACTTGCAGTTTTTATCTAACAGGATAGACTAAAAATAATAGCGATCAGCCTTCTCCAGATTTTAACAGGATCCAGAATCTCATAATGTAATAGATATCCCTATTTGAAATGTCCAATATTTCAAAATGAAATTCAAAATTACTCAGTATACAAAGAAATGGGAAGACCTAAACAACTCTCAAGGAGAAAGGCAATCAACCAAAGCCAAATGCAAGATGACTTATCCATTGGAATCATCAAACAGACGGACTTTAATAGCCTTTTAGGAGGTAAGAAGAAGTATTCTTGAAACAAATGGGTAAAAAAAAAAAATTCTTAGCAAAGAAACAGAAACCATACAAAGAGCCAAATGAAACTTTTAGAACTGAAAAGTACAATCATGAAAATTAAAAATTCACTGAGAAGCTCAATGGCAGAAATGAAAGAATTATTACATCTGAAGATAGAACAATAAAAGTTACCACATATTGAAATATATAAAGAAAAAAAAGAAATAAAAAATTAAAAAGTGAACACAACCTCAGGACCTGTGAGATAATATCAAAATGTCTTAACAGTCATGTCATAAGAGTCCCAGAAGAAGAAGAAAGGACACATAGATTGGTACAGAAAATAAATTTGAAGAAATGATGGCTGAAAATTTTCCAAATTTAGTGAAAGCATCAATTCACAAATCCAAAAAGCTCAGCAAACCCTAAGCTCCAAATAGCATAAACTTTAAAACAAGACAAAATTAAAACCTTCAAAACCACCAGAGAAGAACATAAAAAAGGGAATGATGATTTATATTGTTGTGAATTTCTCGTGAGAAAGCATAGAGGCCATTAGGCCAAGGGGACAACATTGAGAAAGTCGTGAGTGGAAAAAATCTGTCAACTCAGAGTTCTATATCCAGTGAAAATATCCTTCAGAAATGAAAACAAAAATTTTGTGATGAAGATAAACTAAGAGAATTTGTCACCACAGACCTGCTTTAAGAGGGATACTAAAGGGGATGCCTGGGTGGCTCAGTGGTTGAGTGTCTGCTTTTGGCTCCAGGTGTGATCCTGGAATCCCTGGACGAGTCCCACATCAGGCTCCCTGCAGGGACCCTGCTTCTCCCTCTGCTTGTATCTCTGCCTCTCTGTCTCTCATGAATAAATAAATAAAATCTTTAAAAAAAAGAGGGATGCTAAAGACAGTTTTACAAGGAAATAATAAGAGAGGGAAACTTAAACATCAGGATGGAAGCAAGAAAGACACAAAGGGTGAATATATTCATAAATAAAATACAAAGGATAGTCAAAGTATATGTCTTGAAGCTAGCAATATTTGAGCAGAGACTTCAACGAAGCAAAGGTCTGTGGCATGTACACATCTGGGTTAAACACATTTTAGGCAGAGGGAATAACAAGAGTGATGGACCTAGTTGAAATGTTTTCCAAGAACAGTAATGAAGTCAATGGGAAAAAGTGAGGGAAACGGGGAAGAAATAAGTTAGAAGATGCAGCCAGAAGTTCTTATTAATTTAGATTATCTGTTTAGTAGATAGAGTCTCTTAAGCCATCATAAAAACTGTGGATTTTATTTTAAATATAAGAAGAAGCTTTTTAAAAGTTTTATGTAGGGGAAACACATGATTTAATTTACATTTTAAGTCTCTCCCTCTGGCTGCTAGGTGAAGGATAGGCTGCAAAGGAGCAAGAGTGAAAGCTGGGATACCAGTTAGGAGTGCTGAAAGGGTAGAGGTCAGGCAAGTGGATTAGACCAGGCGTGTAGCATTGGAGGAGCTGGTTTGGGATATCCTTGAGGACTGAGTTTGACAGCATTTACTTGTAAATTAGATTAAAGTATGAGGAAAAATGTCTAAGAATTGGTCCAATGTCTTTGCATAATTAGTCCCCCCAAATTAAAAAAAAGAAACATTGGAGAAGATTTCTGGGAAGTATCAATAAGTCAGATTTATACGTACAGGTTTGTGATGCTCATTAGACATGCGAGTAGAGCTATCACAGTTTGGAGCATAAGGAATACATCAGGCCAGGGATATAAATTTCATAATTATCAGCATATAAAAAGAATTTAGAGCAAAGGGTGAGATCTCCTATCCAGTGATTATAAATAGAGAATACTAAGGCGTAGGCCCTCTATTTAGAGGTTTCATTTACAGGAAAAAAAAGCCAACTTTTTACTTGTTTACTGAATGTTTTCAAGGTATAAGAAAATGGTCAATTAAAAATCACAAAAACAACAGTAATAATAATAGCTAACACCAAAGGAGTATCCGAGAAGTGAGGTATAAATAATAAAGTAATAGAATAGAGAATCGTCTACATCGACTGAACTCTTAATCATGTTATAACAACCTCACAAGTTGGTTTACAATTGTCTACAGGTTTTATCCACAAATCCAAGGAAGACAAATGTTCATAAGGCACTCACCAATCACAATTACTATGTAAAAAGGATTTAGTCCAGTGCTTTCAAATGCATTGTTTAATCATCTCCATGGCTCTATAAGTAAAGTTATTTCTATTTATCCAGATAACAAAACCAGATTCATTGAGGTTAAGTGACTTGTCCAATGCCACGTATAAATGGTATAATTAATGGTAGAGATGAGTGGAAGGAAGGATTATAAATAAGGAAATAAAAGAACAACTGAAGCAGAAAAGCACAGAGGAGAAAGGAAGAAGGGGAAAAAAAACCCAAGTGAATAAAAATGAAGCTGACGTTCTCTGGAGTTCAGAATCACAGATTTCCATAAGGTCTGACTCTAGACAGAGAAGTCCCCTCCCAGACAAGATGCACGAGGTGGAGGTGGGGGTGAGATGAGAAGTAGTGGCGGGGCACAGTGGAAGTGTCCCCACCTCCTGTTTCCTGAGAGCCAGGTATGGAAGTCTAACAGTTACAAGCAAAGTTGGGCCTGCACGTTAGGAACCATATTAAATATCAGTTCCAAGGTGGAGAGTCCAAAACAGTATTTTTCAAAAGCAAAAAGGGAATAAATAAAGATCTTTCATAGGAATTAGTTAAAAGTAATTAGTCATAAAATCTATCCAAATATATAGCCTCAATTGGTGCCCTGAGGCCCAAGGAGCATCCTGCCCTCCTAAAGTTGCTGCTCTTACCCCTAGTAAGGGAAAGCTGATTCAGGCTGAACGCAGCAATGTCCCATGTTCGTGAGAATATCTCTCTTTTTTTTTTTTTTTTTAAGATTTCACTTATTTATTCATGAGAGACACAAAGAGAGAGGCAGAGACACAGGCAGAGGGAGAAGCAGGCTCCATTCAGGGAGGACCTAGGGGATTGTGGGATTTGATTCCAGGACCCTCAATCCTAAAACCTGGGGATTATGCCCTAAACCAAAGGCAGACGCCCCATCACTGAGGCACCCAGGTGCTCCAAGAGTATCTCATATAAGTAGGTGTTCAACAAATACTTGCAGAAAAATACATAAATACATAGATGAGTGATTTAATACAAGAGTGAAAAAATGCGTGCCCGGCTGTGATTCCCAAGATCTGAACTTTAAACCTATTTTAATCTCCTAATATAGGGGTTATCTTGAGCTAATCATGGAAACTTATTTTTTAAAAAGTCAAACAAATAAATTACCATCCAGTAAAGTGCCTGCCAACTATGAAAGAGAGCCCTTAGGAGAGGCAAATAAAAGTTTGACTATAAAATACTTACTAAGTCTGAATTGGTACACAAATGAAAGACACTGTATTTATTACTTTAAATCCATTAGAAGAAAACAAACGTAAAGTGCTGGGTCAAGGAGACATAAAGATTCGGGAGAAAAAAAATCATGGTTTTAGTAATAATCCCTTTCAGGAAGAAAAAAGTAATGGGAATTAATTATAGCTGATGAAGGATCCATAAATATGTTCTATGTTATGAATGAGAATATTTAATAATGTAAAAAATAGCAGTAAGAGAAAAACACACTTTGTACATTTCTGTTTCTGGATTTTTGCTTTGCTTTATCTCCTATAAAGTAAGTGAAGCATAAAATAATACTGTGGTAAATTGCCTTATCTCAAAAAGTATAATATAAAATATAGTAAAGTAATATATACCAAGTGATCTCTCATGGTTACATTATACTTCTCATATTTAATTTATATTTTCCCCACAACTTACCCTTTTTCAGCCTTTACCATTTATAATTTATCATATTTCTAATGAATTGAATTTCCTCAGTTATACATGCTTTCCAGAAATGCTTGGTAACTATCCTGTTGTTTGCTGCAGAAGTGGTTTTTGAAAAACAGTCAGAGATTCCTAAACATGCTTCTAATAAGTGCCTTGCACCCTCAGAGATATCTCCTGAGCTGTTGTCCAAGTTAACACTGAGGAAGAAGATTTAATGATCTGTCCCTTGAGATTTTTCTGTTGGTTCCCAGGAATGAAAAAAGTCCACAATAATCCCTTTATTAAATGCTTGTGGCATGCTTTGTCACTACTGATGTGTTAAAGAAAGACAATTTTCCACAATTTATATTTCCTTCTCTCTGCAACAATTCTCATAAGAAAAAGAGAAGGGTTTCGCTGTGCACCTTATCAAATTGGAGATGGACAGTTGTTATTGATACAGTTACATAAACATATGCAATCCAAACGTGTCCCTTCCACTGTTTAAATACACTAGATTTCACTTTTTTTTTTTTAGGGAGGATAATCCTTGTACTAAACTGTGTAACGTTAGAGCCCTACATGTACTACAAATACTTCAATTTGTCATAATTTCTCACTTCCTAAAATTGTCCAATTTCCATTCTTTACTTTTGTATCCAAACCAATGTTCTCAGCATTGGATTGTAAGAATTTCTGTCAACAAAGCCATATGTAAAATCCAACAGATCATGAAAGTGGAAGTGATTCATCAGTGCTTCAATATAATGCTGCGGCTGTCAGGAGGCTTGGGACTGAGTCTCAGTCTCTTGCACACGCATTCTATGTGGCACTGGCCAAGCCCCCTATTCCAGCAAGCTTCCAGATCATGAAATGAAAGTCTGTGAACTTACTGTGCCTATCACTTATGAATCTATGAGTTGCTCACTGAGAAAGACATGACTTATGTCCATTAGATTTATTTGGTTACAAACAAAAGAAAGTGACCAGCTGGCTACCTTGCAGAGAAATGGAATTCGTCAGGAGGCTGTTGCGCAGCCCACAGAAGCTTTGGAACAGTTGGATAACCAGGCCAAAAAGAAAGAAAAGGAACAACTTTCAGGTTCCAAGTAGGAAATAAAGAGCAATCTCTTCGGGGAGCCTATGTTTGCTTGTTTCTCTTTGTAGCATTTACCTCAAGATTCATTTTGCTGGAAGAAAGAGTTCCATGGGTCTAACTTTGCTCGTCACTGGCTAAAGGATGTCAACCCGTTGATTTAAAGTTTTCCCAAACTGACTCACAAGGACAAACAGTACTTATGCCAAAGAAAAGGGATCCATTATTAATCAGTTGAGATTAGGTTATCTAGAAATTAGATTATCTCAAGTTGAATTCAGAAGAAAAGAGTTGATTCTAAAAAGAAAGGCAAATAGAAGCATAAAACATTTAGTTGGTCATCTAGTATATCGTAGTACTAGACCTTTTTTTTTAGGTGGGCATGATTTTATGGAATTTAGGATTAGTATCACAGAAGCCATTCTTTTCCAAGGAGTGGAAAATAACAGCACTAATCAAGAGAAATGGTGATTCCACAAAAGTTACGTTTCAAGTATGCACTCGGGCTAAGAGATTCACCCTGAAGTACTTCTTCTCCAAATCACCTCTAAATTCTACCATCAGAGAACCACTTGTTGGGGATAAGTTTCGCCTCTCTCTCCCATTCATGTGTTGGTTTAGTTGTTCATTCACTTGTTTGTTTGTGGCACACAAATACTCCTGATAGATATGACCTTTCACACCAGGAGAGTATCGGTGTTAAGTGTTATTTGAATGTCGTTCTCACTCACAGAACACAGCATGGACATCGGGCATGTGGCAAAGTCAGAAGCCAACCAGATGAGAGGCTCAGAGAAAGAACACACTGGAAATGGGGTGGTGGCCTGAGGTCCACTCTATGGAAGCTCTCTGGCTTTCTCCACCAACGGTAGCTCCTGAAGTCCCTAGTGGTTCATTAACTGAAAAACTATTTCTACCCTTACTCGGCAGAAAAGCGATAGCCCTTGATTTTTATATAAAATCTTCCTCCACATGATCTAATTCTCTAGTCTGCTTTCGCTTGAAATACAGACCAAATATTGCAAAGAGCTAGTTAACCAAGACCTGTTAGACATACTGGCCACTTAAATTATGAGCTTTCCCATCTCTCAATTGCATCAGTGCCTCTTTAATTTCACTTCAAATTATTGATTTTATAAAAATAGATATAGTCAATCAGAATACTCTCTTTTGAATATACTGCCACACCGTCTGTAGCTTTAATAAAGCATCTCAGTAACGATTTCTAGAATTTTCACCAGTATCTATCACATACCTCAAGTTCCACTGCTTTGCAGTACATTATAAAACACAACTTAACATTATGGAATAGCCTGAATTTCTTATGACAAAATTTTCTTTGGGTCACTGAATTTAATTGAAAGATTATAATAAGCTTACACAAACACACAGAGCATGCTACGACTGTCTTGATAATGTTTAAACACCTTCTTAAGAGGGAACAAAATAGGCAGCCCTTTATTTGTCTGTATGATATTTTTAAGAGTCTGGTTCAACTGATTACTTAGCTTGATTCTGTCAGAGGGATGATAAATATTTTGCCTTTTTAAGTATACATAACCCATAATAAAGACGAAAATACCATAACATAGAAAAATATGAAAAGAAACTCTTAAGTAATGTTCCTCCGGGGTAAAATGAAGATAACGGGATGTGTGTGGTTTTAAAGTATAGTCTCGCAGACATAACACGCATGGTTCGGATCACAATAGGAAGACATACAGTGGCACCAAAGTGAAATTTCAGGTTTAAAAACCAAAGGGAAGAAAAAAGAAAAGAAGCATGAAGCAACAGTTGCAAAAATTACAAATGATTTACTTGTAACTTTTAACTTGGAATGGCAGCATAACTATTTACTGATGGAACATTCCAAACTGAATTGCCCTGGGGCTGAATGGCAGTGCCCTTACCTATCCTGGTTTTCTTCCATCTGTCTCTCACTGTCTAGATTTGGATTTCAGACTCCTCAAGTGTTCTCTTTCTGAGCAGTACACGTTTTTGACAGTAGAGGGCACTTTGAATTTAGACAAAGCCCAAGGAATCCCTGACTCCTCATTCAGAGAGCTTTTGTTTGACTATAAAGAAATAAAATGTAATTTTAGTGTACATTTTAAATGACACTTTTTAGAAACTATGTGATGCAAAAGTTTGTTTTCATCATGTGAAACCTGTTTCTCATTTTATGTTATTTCATAAAAATATTGAAACATAAATTCCATGCACTATCACCGTGTCTAGAAAAGATCAGTGATAACAATAATATAGCAAACAAATCAGGGATCAGTCTATGAACGAAGAAGTCATTGATTTTTCTCTAGTTAAAAGAGCCAATGAAGAACAAACCCCCAGGTACACATTAAGGGACACAGCAAAAAAAAAATATCAAAATCCTAGAATCACACTATAAAAATACAAAGTTCCAAATGATATCAGACATAAAAATTCTATTTGCTCAGCTCACCACAGAAATATTAATGCTTCATCGTTCTTTCTCTTCTGAAAGCTTCTTAAAGAATATTCTTAATGGAATGTTAGTTTTCATGTAACCTCACCTATCATTTGTTAGAAAAATTCCTTCAGTTTCACAGGGAAAAACAGTATTCTGAGAGTCATTTCTCTGAGTCGTCCTTAAGAAAAGTCTTGTTGGGTATTTGTAAAATGCTACATCATGTTGTTGAAATTCGTGTAAAACAATTTGGCAAAATGTAGCATAATTGTTTTTCTAATACAAATGAATATTTCGGGCACATTCATTTACACGACAAATGTGATCTTTCTTGTAATTGTTCCACTCTATTTCAAAAAATCAAAAAATAAAATGTAATGCATATAAACATTTCAAAATACACAATTCTATACTTGTATATGCCTTTGTCACTGCCTCAAATGATTACATCTACTGATTGAAGGCACGAAGTTCTTTCATGCCCTTAAAAAAAAGAAAAAAATCTCATTTCTCCACATAGTTGAGACCAATTACCATAAGTATACAAGTTGAAATTTGGAGTTTGGCTTATTTGTACTTTCCAAAAGGAAATGCACCTACTGGAGCCTCATCGTGAGGCTGGTAGCCTCCAGACTATGGCGAAGTCCCCAGTTTTGCCCTTAAGGAGCTTCTACTTCAAAACCCAGAATAAATTCCTCTAATTGTCCATCAGGTGACCTGAGATCTTGGAGGGGCAAGTGCTCCAGTGTGTGAAGAAATGCACCATCACGTGGCGGAGCTAAAGTGCACACGCGTGAAACCTCTTCAACTTTTAGGGAACCTCTACTGATCATCTATGGGGTGGGCTTCAGCGAGGCAGACAGATGGGCTCTAAGTGCCAAAGAAATGCACAATTAGTTTTCCTGGAGTGTGTAACAGAAGACAGAAATCCATACCAAAAAAGGTCTATTGATTTTTTTTTCTTCTTCTTTTTTTAGTCCATGTAAATAAGGAAAATAAACTGGCATGCTTCCACTCACCCTGACTTCCAAAACCATGGGGGAAAAAAAATAATAATCTACCGATGTGTGTCACATATAACCTTGCCCCGTGTGATTTTCACAGGTGAGAAGCAGGTGGACAGCGCCCGGCCTGCCCGGGGATGGGGGGGCAGGGAGGGGGGGTCGCTGCCCGGCCCGTCGGGCTGGAGCCGGAGCCGGAGCTGGAGCGGGAGCGGGAGCGGGAGCTGGAGCCGGCTCGGACGCCCTGCGCCCCTGCGCCCCTGCGCCCACCCCCCCACCCGCCCTCCCTGGCCCATAACTTCATTCCAGGTGCAGCTCAAGTCTGTGCCTCTTGCAACAGAAAGGGTCGTCCTGCCTTTCGAGGCACCCCGGTGGCCCCGGGGGCCCCTGTGCCTGCAGGCCTCGGCCGGCGCCTCTGCAGCCCGGGCTGCGGGAGCCGGCGGGGGGGAGTCGCCGCGGCAGAGGCGCAGGCCCGGGGCCCGCGGGGACCCGCCCCAGGCCCGCAGCTCCGGCTCCGCGGGGCCCGGGCCTCCCGGGAGGGGCCGCGCTCAGCTGACGCCGAGGCCCGCGGGCGCAGGAACGCCTGGAATGTGCTGGCTCACACCCCCCCACACCCCCCCCCCCCACCGGCCCTGCAGCCCTCGGGCCCTGGCCGCGGGGACCCCGACCCCGGCGCGCGGCCCTGGCTTTCGGCCTCCGCCTCCCACCCCACCCCACCCCCCGCTTTCTTTCTTTTTCTTTCTTTTTTTTTTTTTTCCTTTTTTTTTCTTTCTTTTTTCTTTCTTTCTTTTTCTTTCTTTTTTTTTTTTTTCTTTTCCTCCTGGAGCACCTCCTGTAAAAAGCAGAAAATAGCGTCCACATTTGCCGAGAGCGAGGGCCGGGTGGGGAGGCTGAGGCTGGAACAAAGCTCGGAGCCCGGGGCCCGCCCCCCCTCCCCCGTCCCCGTCCCCCCTCCCCCGTCCCCGTCCCCGTCCCCGTCCCCTCCGCCGCGGCTCCGCTTTGTCAGCCCCGGGCTGGGACCGAGTCCCCGCACCGTCCCCTCCTCCCCGCGGACTCTCAAGGATGCTTCACCCCTCACCCCTCCAACGAGGAGAAAAAAATACCAGAGGTATAAAAAGGGAAGGAAATTCTCCAACATAACTTCGTCTCTGGCCGTCCAAATTTTCCTGGGATCCACTCAAGAGAACACGGATCTTTTCAAGTTGTTGGGACAATGAAATCAAATTCAGACGCATGAGGATGGCAGGTTGGGGAGCAATTAACGGCTAATTTGGAGGAGCACTTCTTGAGGATTTTCCTGACCTGCCCATTCATGTTACTTCCCTTTCTAAGATCCTCTTCCCCTTTCAAGGCTAAAAGCTGGGTATGATTCAGCTCATAAAAATATGTCACAGCAATTGGAATTTACCCTTTGACCTCCTACTCCCTCACCACCACCTCGCCTACACATACACACACACACACACACACACACACACACACAGAAGCTGCAATTCACTAGCTAGCTCTGTTTTCACTAAACAGATGGCTGTGTCGCTGGTGAAAACTGCCTTTTTTTTTTGCACAGGATAAAACTTCTCAGATCCTATGATAGGACCTAGGTGCAAAAAGAGCTCCGAGCCACATTCTCTGTGCCACGTTCGTGGATTCTGAGGCAATTTGGGAATAGAGAGGTGGGCGCACAGAGATTTTATATGCATAGGCACAAAAAATAAGAAAACTGTCAGTACATAGCAGTCTTTCTCTTGACATCATTTTTTATGAAATTTGGTTTTTTTTAAGGACATTGTGGATGATCACATCCAGCGTTTAACATTAGAAAGCCTAATCCTTCCAGGGATTCTAGTGACTAGATGATGTAAACCATGCAGGAAAGACTCAGAAAGCGGAGTCTAAAACATAAGAGGAGAGTTTTTCAGTGTTTCTAAAAACCTGTTCACCTTTCCAAATAATCTCTCCTTGCCTTTGTGCAGCAAAAGCCCCGTTACCAGCTATGGAAAAAAAAAATAGTGCTAAGTGTTTGTACAATTTCTTTTTGTGTGTGTGTGAAGCTCGAAAAGCCAAGAAAATGGGCAAAATACTGAATCAGGCCACCAGGGCCAGTTCAAATGCATAGAGAGACATTTTTACTGCATTATTTGAACTATTACTAAATAAAATGCTTTCTTCCTCGGAGCTTGGCTAAGTACTAATTTTCCAAAACATGAATACGACTTCTGGTGAAAAGTTAGAAATAATTTAAATGCATGACTACACCATTGTACCCTCTCAAATTAACAATGTTCCCTTGGCCCTGTGCTGCGTACTGAGAATGGTGCAGACTCTCAAATCGCGTTTGGAGAGCCTAAGATGTCCAGGAAGCTCTGAATCCAGAGGTTTGAGAACAATACTGGACAAGTTCAAAGACCGTTTTCTCCATGAACACAGGGACTAGAAATGATAAATTGAAACAATTTCTGGCAATTCATTACCAGATGCCTAAGTAATGACTAACCGACAAGTTAAAAAAGAAATCGCCAGACAGGAATTAAGTAGTTTTTCACATTAATAGAACTGTACTCTTCTCTTTGAGACAATTATCACTGTCCTCTATGTTTGCACGACGTGCTGCAAACCCTGACGCGGCCGAACTTAGAGCACAGGACTTCAAGTGAGAATAACTATGCATCACAAATTACATGAGGTCTTTTCTAAGGAATATTTTTTTTCCCCAAATGGGAAAGAAAAAAGAAAAAAAACTTCGAATTTATTTACATTTGCAAACGATGGGTGTGCTCTGCACTTCATAGAAGATGATAGTTGAACAACATTCAATCCTCAGGCAACAACAATTTTTCTCTTCTTTCCACACGATGGTCAAGATTTGGAGGCTCCCCCCCCCCTTTTAGTAGTCTAAAAAAACTAAAGATAAATCTACAAATATACCTGGATACTCTTCATCACTGTGGCTAACTTAGCGGTGGTTTGCCATTTTTAGTGAAATTTGGTCCCCAACTGCTGGCTAGAAATATTTTTCATGGAATTCTTTGTACTTTAAATAAACTATTACTTCAAAATCTGCCATGTGCCCCTCATTCGTCTTTAAGACATGGAGGTTCATGTACCCTTCTGTGAGCTTTGACTCTGAAACAGACGGCTCATACATGCAATTTCTAGCAATATTTGAACTCGATGCGGGTTTATTAATGCCCTTCAGCAAACGAAAGCAGAAGTGTGTATTTTGAAGGCTTGTTCTACAATTCATCTTATGCAAAAACTGAAGTTCATTTTGAAAAATTGAGCCTCTATTCATTTTCTGCTCTTTTTACCCAGTATTAAAAGGTCTCTATGGGGTTTCACGTAATGAACATCACAGAGGGGGAAAAATTGTTGTTTCCTTTGGCATTTCTCATCTTAAGGTGGTAGAAAAATACGCATCTGCTTTTCCCGTGGAGAGGGAGATAATATGATAACCTTCTGATTATATACATAAGCAGAAACTGATCAGCTTCTCTTGTGGTTCGTTTTTAAGGGCAAGTTCCAGTTGGATTGTGCTAATGCACATATTCATGAATCTCTCCAAACAGGATTCACGGCTCTCCAGGGGACCCTTGAAGTATGCATCATTGTTTCAATGAAGTATCTTCATTATAAAACATAGGGACTATAAAAGGTGAATACCATTTGCCTCAGCCTAATATAATCTCTGGTCTGACTTTCCTCCACTGTGATTTCTTTCTTCCTCTCACTCTCTCTCTTCATCTCTTTCTCCCCTTCTTTCTTTCTTTCATAGAACAAAAATGACAAAATAATCAAATTAGGTATTACACGAAAGTGGAGGAAAAAAAATGCTTTTGCTTTCAAAGTCAAACTTAATCTCCTTTGCAATGTTATATAGGTAGGGATAGGAAACTTCACTCCGAAATCCAAAAATCCTTACATTTGTACAAATGTTTTATTTGATAAGATGCACCTTATGGAAATTTTTAGTCTCTGGGTATGCATAAGTTTCTTGCATTGAAAAAGCAAGGCCAAAGGTGGAACGTATAAAAAATAAGTAGGTAAACACTAATAAAGCAGGCAAAGAAGAGAGGTGCTATCATCAGAACAATGTGATGAAAACAGGCACACAGATTCTTCATCTCATTGGCATTATTGCAAAGGGAAAAGATCTTGAACTGATCAGTCTTTTATTTATATTTGCGCCAAGTACATCTTCTAACATTCCCCTTCCTTCTCTTTAGAGTTCTTCCAGAGAACCTGAGATTTTAGGGAGTTCTACTAATGTGCATGTTACAAAGAGGCCTTTATTAGAGAGGCCATGAATGGAGTTCTGAGTGAGGCTACAAAAGCCCTCTACTGCTCTCGGGTATAATGGGGTGCTTTATAGGGAAGGAACACTGTCTTTGGGGTATGAAGGACATTTTAATACAACATCTATTGCAAGGGAACAAAGGAGTTATATAGCTCACAAATTAGGGTATTCACATCCAGATATATTAGTGGTGGAGTTTAGAGAACTTGGAATTCAGTGTAAAATGATCTTGTTATCCAACACAGCACACTGTGGAATGTGGCATTCCTTGGATGTAAGTTGTATAGTCATCAGGATAGATTGTACGAGTCACAAATAACCGACACTCTGACTCTATAGCAATTAGCTCCCAAAGATAGTAATTCTTAGTGGCACTAAAAATAAGATGAGACATCTATAATTAAGCAGGAAATGACAAATGCAATTCAAGATGCTATATAGTCCAGTTGTCTTAAGTCTCTCAGCGAAAATTAATTGAGGATAATATTTTTTAAGAGGCTTAAGGGGCATAGCATATACAACGCAGGCCCCATGATTTATCATTACAGTCCAAGTCACCATTTCAGATGGACAGTGAAATCCCAAATCTCCACTGTGTGATATACCATGAGGTGGGGGAAAGGAACAGGAGTTGAGCAGACTCAAGAACTCAGCACCATGCTATAGAAGCTTTGTGTCTAGTGAACAAGCCAGCAGGCAAACTACAGTAATAGAGTTCCTCCTCACCATTGAAATTAGTTCTATGTTGCTAATTCTACTTCCTTTCAATTCTTGATTTACTCTGACTGTTGACCACACACTCATTTTCTGGGCTTCCCCACGCTTAACCTTGTTAAATTTGTCCCAACTCCCTCTAACCATTCTTTTTTATATATATATTTCTTGGACTGCTTTGCATAAACTCACCCCTTTAATGGATGTATGCTTCTTCATTTTATTCTCAAATCTTTGTTCTTTTCATTCTAAACCTTCTTCTTGGATAATCTCAACTATTTTCATAGCTCTAATGACGAGCCTGACTCTCTACGAGTCTTGATGTCTCCTCTGAACCCATACACATGAGAACCACTCTTTCCTGAAAAACTACCTGGATCCCCCACAAGAACCCAGTGTTCTTTCTAAGATATACCTCTGACTATGACAAAGGTGTAACTGTTTTATGGAGAATGAAAGAGAAGGCAGAGAAGATACATAATATTTCTCATAGCATGAGATTGAGAGTTTTCATTCAATCCATTAAAAAGTCTTACTAGTTCTATCCTTAAAATATGATTGAAATCAGATCCTCTGCATGAAATACTGCATTAGTCCCTAACTGCTCTTGCTGCATCAATCCCTATTATCCTAAAGTCTATTTGTAAAAGAATAGTCACACTCATACTGTTAATGTCTGCCAGATTGTACTGTGTTTCTACACAAAAAGCCTCTATGACCCTCCCACTTTATTCAAAGGAAGGTCAAACTCTTATGGCTTACAAGAACCAATCTAACCAAGCCTCCTAGAGCAATCTGTCTGATTCACCACCACCACGACCACCACCACCACCACCTCCCCACTCTCCACCACAAACACATTCTTTTTCAGAGACTCAATACTTGGCAACACAGACCAAGAGAATCAGGTGGACTGTTAACAAAGGAATCTCGGGACCACATTCCGGTTCAGCTCTACAATACTGGCTTGGAGACTAAAGAAATTATTTTCTCTCTCTGAGTATCAGTTTCCTCATCTTTAAGATTAGGATAAAATGCCCCCTTCAAAGGTCTTTTGTCAGAAAACTCGATCTATAATAAGAAATATACCTGCTAAAAAATAAATATGCCTGCCATGCAAAAAGTGCTATAAAATTTTATTCTTTTCTCCCGTCTAATCACTTTCAAAACCAATTCAGTGAGGATCTCCTCTTTTGAGACTTTTGAACTAACATACAATTAATTTTTCCTCAGATTTATTAATTTATAAATCTAGTAGTTCATACAATATCCTATGATAAAGTTTAGATTTCAAAAGGAAAATTTACTGAATTGCCTTCATTTATCACTATAATTTTAAAAATAGATAGAATCCTTATTATCACCTATAATCTTATTTTTTTATTTTCTAAAATATTTTAATATAAGAACAAAATCCTGACATAGCACACTGAAAGAATTTGAATTATATTGGAAATTCCTTAATAGAGAACTAAAATATATTCATTAGGGCAGCCCAGATGGCTCAGCGGTTTAGCACCGCCTTTGGCCCAGGGCTTGATCCTGGAGACCCAGGATCAAGTCCCACGTCAGGCTCCCTGCGTGGAGCCTGCTTCTCCCTCTGCCTGCATATCTGCTTCTCTGTGTCTCTCATGAATAAATAAATAAAATCTTTAAAAAAATAAAATAAAATATGTTCATTATACTTGGGAAGAACACAGTTATTTAGATTATAGACTTCACAGCAATTTCATGAGTTTCATACTACACATATGAAGAGAAAGCACATGGATCTGTGTTCAAATCCTAACGCCAACCTTTAATAGTTCTGTGACCTCGAGAACATTATCTAACCACTGTGAATCTCAGTTTCTTATTCCATAAAGTGAAATAAATAATAAATAGTACCATTTCATAGTAGAGTTTGAGAATTAAGGAAAGTATACAAGTAAGGCAGCTCAATAATGGTAACTAATAGTAACAAAGGTAAGGGTAATAATCACAGTGGTAGTAGTAAAATTAGTCTTACAGTAGGATGAGGTTTCTTGAAGGTTGAATGATCTTGAAAACTCTTTATTATGATTATTCACTCCATTCTCTTAAGGGAAAAACAAGTATTTCTTTGCCCTTTGATTTCTATAATTTTTTGAACAGGAAAAAAATGATAAGAATACGCTGTCAAAGATTTTTACAAAAACTAGGGAGAGATTTAGAACATTCTTGCCATGGAGTGTAAAGCTATGAAATGTTGTATTTATTTGGTAAATACTGGATAAAAATGAGAGATAAATCAAACTATAAAAACCTGTGCTGTAAGCAGCAGTAGTCTCTCCCAGGAGACAGCAAGAGTATAAAACAGAGAAAATAAATATTAAATTAAGCCTCAGCTGAGATAAGTATGCAAAAAGCCTAATCAAAGAAGTTACACTTCCTCTGCTTGATTTTTTTTTGTATGTATGCACTTCTCATATCTTAACTTTTTAGTTCATGAGGATAATTGTAACATTAAAGAATTTTCCTTGCAAAAGTGACCATCAGAAAATTCAAGTAATCTTGGGAAACGGGGCAAGGTGGTTGGAATAATGCATAGAGTGGGAGACTGGCACACATTTTTCATTCAGTCTTCAAAGCTAGGCCCTGCTAGGCAAAAAAAGGCATTTCGTACCTTTTAAAAAGGCTATGTCATCATTAATGTGATAAACAACTGGGCTGTATTGCAATAATGTACTCTATATTTTGCTTAAATTTCACCAAATATATTACAATATTTCACCACCATATCACACAGTTCTTGCATGTGAATCAAGCATTAAATACATTTTTGCTAGTCAGGAAATCGGTATGAATGAGATAGTGATTTTTTAAATTTAAAGGACAACACTCAGACCTCTTCAGCCAGATTCTTCTGAAGTGGAGATACATTGTCATATGAAGGAAGCAGCCATGAACAGACTAAATTTAGAAGACATAGGTTCCATTCTCAGCTCTAACACTCACTAGTTGTGTGCACTGTGCACACACACACAAACACACACACACACACACACACACACAGAGACAAACAAAACCCCAGTTGCTAATACGAATTGCATGCCTTGGTGCCCAGTGGGGCAGAGGGCAGAGGAAAGGAGAGATACTTTATGGTCGTCCTGACCTCACTGCAATGAGAAGCATACACAAAGGTAAATGTGTCCCTTATGTATTTTACACAAATATATTAAGAGCTTCTTATTGGACAGACATTATTCTAGGCAATTGAAAAAATACTGAACAAAATAGACCAATGAACAAAATAGACCAATAAGTAAATAAATGAATAAAATAAAAACCTGACCTCAATGGGTTTATATTCTAGTGAGCAGAATAGTATGAGAGCTGGTATGCTATATATTTATAAACTGGAGAGAAGGAGGATGGAGATTCAGTTTCTAAATATGTTGATCTCACTGAGAAGATGACACTCCAACCAAGACCTGAAGAAGGTGAGAAGAAAATCAAGCAGATATTTGGCAAAAGAGAATTCCAGGAAAGAACAGTAACAAAAAAGGCCCTCAGCAGGAGCACATGTGACGTGTGTGTGAAGCATGTGTGGAGCGGCAGAAAGGTCTCATAACCAAAGCTGAGGAGGCGAGGGGATGAGACTGGAGAGACGGAAAAGGGCCAGATTACCCAACGTTTAGTAGACAAGTTTGTGAACAGAGCTCCCATAGTATTATAGGGACATGCTGTGTTGAGAATAGAGTGTAGGGGGAGAAGGGCAGAAAGAGGGAGAGACCCGTAAGATGCTCTGGGAACAATCCATGAGAGATGATAAGGGGCTGGTAGCAATGGAAGTTATTAGAAGTTATGTGACTCTGAGTAGATTTTGAAGGTAATGTAGCAGCTGCCTACAAGCCAAGAGAGGAGGCCTCAGATTGAAACTTACTTTCCTGACACCTTAATCTTGGATTTCCAGCCTCCAGAATTGTGAGCAACACGTTTCTGTTGTTTAAACCACCCAATCTCTGCTGTGTTGTTACGGCAGCCTGAGCAGACTTACATACATGGTATATCTTCCTTCACCCTTTTACATTTTTTATTATTTTTCTTTTTCAATTATATTTAACATACAATGTCATATTAGTTTCAGATGTAGAATATAATGATCTGACAATTTTACACGTTACTCTGTGCTCATCACGATAAGCATAGTCACCATCTATCAACAAAAAATGTTATTACAATATTATTGACCATATTCCTCATGCTTTACTTATCATGTTCCATAACTAGAGTAGTCAGGGAATTATAAAGATGGAGGGACTCGAGTAAACTGTGGACAAATATATATAATAGATAAATATTAGATGAAATAGAAAACACTAATAACAAGGGAGGATGTTTGGCATTGGCTAAAAATGATAGGGAATTTACAGGATTATGGTGGGGCATGAGGATGGATAGATAAACAGCTCAATTATAGGGAACTTTTTAGAAAAAATAGAACATAGATTTTTTTTGAACATTGATTTTTATTCAAGAAATAATAAAAGGCTATTTAGTTTCTAACATGGTGGTGGGAAGATGGAAGACAGACTGTGAGATCTTCCCAAACTGAGAAGGCACTTCTTGTCTCAGTTGAGACCAGAAAATGAAGCAGGCCAGTCCATACAGTTTACATAGGGTTTCTTTCTGGTACCTTACTGACAGGGAGGATTTGGCAGGGAGGACGATCCACCGTACCTGGATAGTTATTCTCCACAAAATCCAGCCCTTAGTCCACAGATGTTGTAGAGTGAGGGGATACACAGAAGGGCACTGTAGTAAGTTCAAGAGGTTCGCATGCATCTCCAAGGACTTGCATGCACTTGATAGCTAACCTTTAATTAGATCTTGGGGCACCACCTGTATATCAGGAAGATTTCTAACAGATTCATGGGAGGCCAAAACAAGCCTCCCCCATTCCTGGCTCTGATAGGCATTACTAAGATATGTATATTAATCTCCAAGGGGTCTGGACCATGTAGCCCCAAAAGAGATCACTGAGCAAACATGAACAAGATGGAAGGCTAAAGACGGAGTTGGTATTGTCAACAGTCCTAGATATGGGCACAGTAAAAGGTTGATGTTTCAAAGAATATGAATGTGATATTAATCAGTAGGAAGGTTTAGAATTATATAGTCTGAAAATAGGGAATCAATTTTGGAGACTACTTTGATGATCCAGAAATAAAATCATAAAAGTCTGAAATCTTAAAGTTTGGATGCAAGAAAAATAGAATGAAGAAAATCAAACTGAACTATTATAATAATCTAAAAATTTAATCTAATACATTATTTTTTGAAGTATAATTAATATGTAGTATTATATTAGTTTCAAGCATACAATAAAATGATTCAACAATTCTATATATTACTCAGTGCTCATCACGAGTATACTGTTAATTTCCTTTATCTTTTTCACCATTCTCCTACCCACCTCCCCTTTGGCAACCAACAGTTTGTTTTCAGTATTTAAAAGTCTGGAGTTCTTTTTATCCATCTCTTTTTTTCTTGTTTGTTTTGTTAAATTACTTACATGAGTGAAATCACAGTATTTGACTTTTTTGTCTGACTTATCTCACTTAGCCTTATACCTTCTAGATCCATCCATGTTATTGCAAATGGCAAGATCTCATTCTTTTTATAACTCAGTAATATTCCATTGAGTATATATACCACATCTTCATTAACCATTCATCTATCAACAGACACTTGTGTTGCTTCCATATCTTGGCTGTTGTACATAATGCTGCAATAAACATAGGGGTGAATATATCTTTTCAAGTTCGTGTTTTTGTTTTCTTTGGGTAAATACTCAGGAGTGGAATTACTGGACCATATGGTAATTCTATTTTTAATTTTTTGAGGAACTTCCATATTCTTTTCCACAGTGGCTACACCAGTTTGCATCCCCACCAACAGCTCAGTAGGGTTCCTTTTTCTCCATGTCCTCACCAACACTTGTTTCTTGTGTTTTTGATGTTAGCCATTCTGACAAGTATGAGGTATTATCTCATTGTAGTTTTGATTTGCATTTCCCTGATGATTAGTAATATTGAGAATCTTTTCATGCATACATTGGACATTTGTATTTCTTCTTTGGAAAAATGTTTGTTTAGGGTCCTTTGCCAATTTTTTAGTCTGATTGTTTGGGGGGTTGTTGAGTTGTAGAAGTTCTTTATATATTTTGGACATGAACCTATTATCAGATACATCATTTGCAAATATATTCTCCCATTTAGTTTAGGTTGCCTTGCTTCGTTGATGATTTCCCTCACTGTGCAAAAGCTTTTTATTTTGGTGTAGTTCCAATAGTTTATTTTTCCTTTTGTTTCCCTTGCCTGAGGAGACATGTCAAGAAAAATGTTGCTATGGCCAATGTCAAAGAAATTACTACCTATTTTCTTCTAGGGGTTTTATGGCTTCAGGTCTTGCATTTAGGTGTTTAATTCATTTTGAGTTCATTCCAGCACTTTATACTATATGTCTTTTTATTTAAAGTGAGTTTCTTACAGATGATGTATAGTTGGGTTTTGTATTTTGATCCAGTCTGACAATTTCTGTCTATTAATTGGTATATTTAAACCACTGACATTTAAAGTGACTATTGAGGGGTGCCTGAGTGGCTCAGTCAGTTGAGCATTCGACTCTTGGTTTGACCTTAGCCATGATCTCAGGGTCATGGGATTGTGCCCCACATGGGGCTCCACACTCTGCACAAAATCTACTTGAGGTTCCCTCTCCCTTTGTCCCTCCCCTACTGTAAAGTGAATAAATAAAATATCTAAAAATAAATAATGGATTATTGATATTATTGGATTAATAGCCACCATATCTGTCTCTGTCTTCTGATCATTGCCTTTGTTCTTTGTTTTTATTTTTGTCTTGTCTCTCTTTCTCTCTCTTTTTGCCTTTTTTGGTTTTAATTGAGCATCTTATATGACTGAATTTTTCTCTTTTCTTTGCATATTAGTTATACACTTATTTTTACCTTTTTTTAGTAATATCCCTAGGGTTTCCAATACATTTTTACAACTAACCCAAGTCCACTTTCAAACAACATTATACCACTTCACACATAGTGTAAGTACTTTATAATAACAAAATAATCTAATTCCTATACTGCTCCTTGTATAATTACTGTCATTCATTTCATGTATACATGAGCAGGCATAAGTGTGTATGTATAAAACTGATACAGTATTGGGGCACCTGGGTGGCTCAGTTGGTTGAGCCACTGAGTCTTGGTTTCAGCTCAGGTTATGATTTCTAGGTCATGATCTTTACACTACCACGCTCCCCTTCTGTAGATCCCTAGGTTGGGGCTCCGCTCTCAGCAGGGAATTTGCTTCTCCTCTCCTTTCCCCTCTCCCCCCCATTCACACACTCTCTCTCTCTCTCTAAACTAAATAAATAAATCTTTTTAAAAAACTGAAAGATTTTTGCATTATTATTTTGAAAAACAAAAGTTATTTGTTAAATCAATGAAAATAAGAGAAATACATTTTTATTTTGCTTTTACTTTTTTTTTCTTTGATGCTCTTCCTTTCTTTGTGTGGATCCAAGTTTCTGACCTATATCATTTGTCTTCTCTCTGAAGAACTTTTTTAAAAATATATCTTGCAAGGCAGGTCTACTTGCAACAAGTTTCCTCAATTTTTGTTTGTCTGGGGAAAATGTTATTTCTCCTTTACTTTCTAAAAATCATTTCAAAGGATACAGAATTCTAAATTGTGATTTTTTTTCCCCTTCACATCTTAACTATTTTACTCCAATCTCTGTTTGCTTGCATGATTTCTGAAGAGAAGTCAGATATAATTCACATCTCTGGCTTCTTTCAAGACTTTATCTGTGATTTTTTGATGTTTGAATATTGTATGCCTGCCTACATGTAGAGATTTCTTTTTTTCGTTTCCTTTTTTTTTTTTTTTTTTTTTTTCATCTACCTGCTTGGTGTTCTCAGAGATTCTTGGATCTGTGGTTTTGTGTCTGACATTAGTTTTGGGGAAATTCTTACTCATTATTGCTTCATATGTTGCTTCTGTTCCTTTTTCCCTTTCTTCTCCTTCTGGGATTACCATTACATATATGTTTCATTTTTGGTAATTGTCTTATAGGCCTTGATATTGATATTCTATTCTGTTTTTCCAGTTTTTCTTCCTTTTGCCTTTTCATTTTGGAGGTTTCTACTGACATATCCTCAAGCTCAGAGATCTTTTTCTTCATTGTCTGGTGTACTAATGAGCCAATCAAAGGCATTGTTCATTTCCTTTACAGTGTTTTCTCTCTAGTGTTTCCTTTTGATTATTTCTTAGAATTTTCATCTATTTGTTTACATTGCCCATTTGTTCTTGCATGTGTCCCACTTCTCCAATAGAGCCCTTAGCATATTAATCATAGTTGTCTTAAATTCTCATTTTGATAATTCCAACATCCCTGCTATGTCTAATTCTGGTTCTGATTCTTATTTTGTCTCTTCTAACTGTGTTTTCTTGCCTTTTATTATCCCTTGTAATTTTTACTAATGGCTGGACATGATGTATTGAGTGAAAGGAACCAAGGTGACTAGGACTTTAGTATGTGGTGGTGAGGTATGGAATGCAGATGAAGCATTTGTATTTTATAATCAGGTCTCGCTCTTTTGGTGATCCTGTACTTCTTTACTATAAACTTTGTAAGTGCTCCTCAGTTTTTTATTACCTTAGGTGGACAGGAGGACCAGAGCGGCTTGAAGTTGGGCATTTTTTTCTCGCAGGTGGAAGGCCAGAGAGGGTTGGAATTGAATACTTCCTTCTTTCACATAGATGGCTATAGCCACCTGGGATTGGATATTTCTCTCCCCTAAGTCCGTTAGGCACTGATAAAACCTCAGTGGTTTAGGCTCTGGTAAAAAGCCTCAAGAGAAACTTGCTTTGATAAGAATAGAGTGCTCTGGTATATTTCAATATGGTTCTTTTTCCTCTTTCCCTGATAGAAAACTGGAGGATTTTTGCTTCAGTATTTAGTGTGAGAACCTGGTCAAGTTTGTGGAGAAAAAACTTGCCAAGATATTGAGACTCCTCCTAGAACTGGGTCCCTCTGGGCTTTTAACTCTCAGAGCCTCTGGCTTTTCCTCAAAGGCAGCTCAGCTTTACTGTTTCCCGTGGCAGCTTCTTCTAGTAGGTAGGTTGTGATTCTCTACACTCATTTGTCTGTTTCTCCAAATTTTAGGGAAAATTGTTTGGCCTAGGACCTCACTTTTCTGACAGATCTAGGGTGAATTGATTTTTCATGATGTTTTTTGTTTGTTTTTTCAATGTTGTTAGGACAGAGTGACGACTTTCAAAATCCTTATGTACCAGAACCAAAACAAAAGTCAAAAGTAGCTTTCTAAATAAATTTCTAGACTCTGTTGTTCAATTATTTTTCATAAAGGTAGATATAGACAAAAATGTCCTATTGAGTTTTCTTTTGCTTTAATTTCATCTAGTTGAAGTATTAATATTTATTGGGCAATTATTATAGACAATCTAGGTTGATGTCAATAGTATAATGTCAATCTCAGATGCAAAGCAAAGCATCATGGCATCATATTTTTTTTACTATTGGTTGGGCTTTTTAGTTGCAAACAATAGAAACTTTCCCTGGTTAACTTAAAGAGAAAAGATATTTATTGGGTATGAGTTAGCATAAATAACAACCTAGAACACAGGAAAAGGAAAGGAAAGACACAGCCAAAATCCTCTCTTGCTCTATTTAAGATATCACATAAGAACCTCAGTGTGGTCATGCTGCTAAATCCTCAACTCCACCAGTTTTTCTATAAAAATAACCTCAAAAGGACTTAACACTTTTTTCTATGCCCCCAAGACTACACATAGAAGCACCTGACTAGACAGATACACCAGGTCACTTGCCTTCCTCTCCAGGAGTACGTAGAAGTAAATTATTTGCCAAAACTATGAATGCCATTTGCATTTGCCATTGGAAGGTACTGTGTGACTTTTATAGCAAATTTACCCCCTGGTTATGCTTAAAATAGTAATAAACATAAAATAAAGCTAGTAATAAAAGTATATAAAACTAGTACTTTTTTGAGCCCTACTAGTTGGGGAAGGTAGCTCAAAAGCCTGCTGGGTGTCAATAACCATCTACATAAAGATAATCAAATGCTGGCTAACCAAAGATTAAGGAGCATTTACCAGAATAGTCTTTTGTGGTTTGCAAGGAGGTCTAAAATCAGAGATTTGGACATAACTTTAAAGTTGCTTATCATAAGCTTTTAAAAATTATCTGAACCTGTTCAGTCAGAAAATTGGGCTGTAAGTCCCATGGCACTAAATATTTCTTATAAGATATCAAAAATAAATAGGTTTAAATTGGGTTGGAAATTCTACAAGAACAGCACTTTTTATAGTAGTGCTGTGTTTCTGACTGACACTTGTCCTAATCCCAGGCCATACATGCACAGCTTCATGAAATGTGAAGCATCAAATATATTACCAAACTTTTTGAACTATAAAAAGAGACAAAAACAGGAAAGCTAGATGTGAGAGAGTTAAAAGTTTAAAGATTCCTTTATTCAAGCCAAATTGTTCAACTCTTATCACGGTGTTACCAACTAGTTTAGAAACCTTAAATAAATAAGCTATCCATATAACCTTGTCACTTCAATTTTTTACATGTTCGTTTTGTCTCTGGGCCTGTAGACCATATCACACTTACATCTCTGTCTCTTTCTGCTATGGGCTACAAACTGCATTACAGCAGCATTTCAAAACTGCCAAGCATCATGGGAAAGGTAATATTCACATAAAAGAAAAGCACGAGAGCTGATATCTGTTCCCCTGATGTTTACTTTCAAAGATTCTTTGGGTTGCCCTGCTTGTATACCCAGCCACTACCATAGGGCAGCTCCCTGATGTTTGGCTAAAGAGTCATTTGAAGAACAAATACCTGAAAGTGAATTTGGGCTATAAATTAATATGTCCATGCATTAGCAAGGTCTTTCTTGCATTCAATATTTTTAACTGGGATTAAAATAAAAAAAAAAAACAATTTCCAAGAGAGTAAGAATTAGAAAATCTCATTGTTAATTAAATGGATTTAATTATAGGATCGTGATTGTTTCCAATAGAAGAAAAAAGAAGAAAATGAACATTGGAGGAGTATGAATTGGGAATATTCTAACAAAAGGAGAAAGTAGGGATTAATGAATCCAAGAAAAGCTACATTTCAAAAAGAAGAGAAATTGCACATTATTCATCTAAACTGGTTAGTTAGTTGTTAAGGTGCATGTAAATAAAGTAAATAAGAAGGATTCAATCACTTGCATGGAGCATGTACTATGTGGTACAGATGAAAGAAAACCAAAAAATCCTCCCTACCTTTAAGAGTTCACATTTTAGCATAGGAAGGCAGAAATGTGAACAAATGAATCAAAAATACTACATTCAAAGGGCTATTATCATCTTTTATATGAGGTGTAAAATATGTTCTTTTTGTTTTTTTTAAAGATTTTATTTATTCATTCATGAGAGGCACAGAGAAAGAGGCAGAGACACAGGCAGAGGGAGAAGCAGGCTCCTCACAGGGAGCCCGATGTGGGACTCGATCCCGGGACCACAGGATCATGCCCTGAGCCGAAGGCAGATGCTCAACTGCTGAGCCACCCAGGTGTCCCTAAAACAGGTTTTAAAAGTGGGTTTATTCTGAATCTTACATTTTAATGTTTTCATAATTTTAGCCAAGTGACTATAATTTTATTTGATTTGACATCAGAGCAAAACAATCTCAAAGTCTATAAACCTGGGCTCCATGCCATGTGTATAGTGTTTTTTGGTTTTTGTTTTTTGTTTTTAACCTAGACACCAAAAGAGAAATTATACTTCTCACGTTTCATAAATCTTTTGAGTAATGACTAGATTGCATTTTCATATTTTTAAAGAACAACAGTTTTGCTGGCAATAGACAGTTGACTGAGATAAAACCCAGTCCTTGCCTGGGAGACTCTATCAATAAAGAGAAAATGAAAGACACTAGGAAAAGGTGTATGACTCACATTTTGGGAAAGTAGCTGTTGTTAGTTTCAATTTTCTTCAATTAGGATGGATGTTAGTAAGGATGTTAACCCCGTCATTCTGGCTTAAGTCCAACTTGGGTAATTACATTCTGCCTACTTGAATTCTCTTTGGGTCCAAAGAGAGCCTTCATTCTCACCTCACACTGTTTTGTGATGTTGCTGCCCACAACTCAATAGAGGCCACATTTAACCCTGCGGATAGCAGCATCTCTGGTGAAAACTTGATCCTTCTGCATAGTATTGGTATAAATTCACTTTTGGGGTAAAGGTTTTAGAACATGTAATGTAATAAAGAAAAAGAAACCATATGGCATTCTTAACTAAAGATTCAAAGAGAAAAGAAAAAGAAAAAATCCAATAGAATGAATTGTCTCTGACAGGGTCTCTGCAGTAATGGGAGATTTTTTTTAGCTTGCCCTGGCTGTAAATGTAAGATCATTATCATTAGATCTTTAAAATACCAACAAGCAAAATATGAAGAGATTTAAAGTCACCTTTAAAATCACCCCAAAAGTTCAGTGTCAATTATCTACAATCAATGTCATTCTCCTTGGCTAGAAATTGGTACCAGAGAATAAATTCTAAGAAGAGGAAAATTTAAAAGTACAATTGATGCTGACAGATTATCAATGGAAGTGCATTTCTAAGTCATGCTCATCTATGCACCAAGCCTCTGTTTATTTCTCTGCTCCACCTGCTTTGCACTTTTGCCACATTTTTGTAGGGACATTAGACATCATTCAAGAGTAAACTTTACTACATATACTTAAAATCTTTTCTGTGAGGTTTATTTGGAGACATGCGTTGAGCTCCACATATAGTGAGATGGAAAAAAATTGTATAAACATTTAAATTTTCCATGGAAACCTCCTTCTCTCTGTAACACCTATGAATAAAGCCACTGAACATTTCTATTCTTTTTTAAAAATTTATGAATTGCTTTTATTTTTTTATTTAAATTCAATTAGCCGACATACAGTACATCATTAGTTTCAGATGTAGATGAACATTTACATCCTTAAAGACTCAATTTTTAATGATAACATGTGTATTACACTTATTACATGTACAGTATACCTAGATATTATAGCTGTGACAGTCACTCATATCAAATAAATATCAGTTTTAAGATATATCAAGCAAAAAATTGACAAATTGACAAGAAAAGAATGACATAAAACACTACAAGATAATTGGACAACGGACAGGTACAGGTGATTGGTAGAGGTGAAAAGAGCACAGGCAACTTTTAAAAGTCAAGAAGGTGACATTTTCAATGTCACAGAAATTGCAGCTAAATAACTAGCATACAACATTTTTTTGGCAATTAAATTGTCAAAAAATGGCAACACAAAATTAATGAGGATGTATTGAAGTAAACACTAGTACATTATTGGTGAGAATGTAAAGTGACACAATCCATTTGGAAAGCGATTTGGTAATATTTATCCAGAGTCTTAAAAGAGTCCTGTTCCTAGTAATCCTATCTCTGGCAACCTATTTTAGGAAAATAATCCTTTAAATAGATAAAGATGTTTATGGTAGCCAAATAAAAATTTGCAATCAATAAGTAGAAGGGACAGTAAATGCCCAACAATAGCCCCCAGAGAGTTTACACATATTTGAGTGAGATAAATAATTAATAATAGATGTGATATATAAGTGACTTACATTGTTTCTTAAGTGGTGATAAGTGTTAAAAGAGAAAGTAGAGCAGGGATAGATAGAGGATAATGCTGGCTTTGACTAGGGTTTGGCAGAAGAAGTGATGAGAAGCGATTAGATTGTGAAAACATTTTGAATAAAATATTCATAGAATTTTCTAACAAAGTGTATGTGTGGGGTAAAGGAAAGAGTCATAGATGACTACAAGGTTTTTGGCCTGAGCAACTGGAAGGGTAGAGTTGAGGTCAACCAAACTTGAAAAATGGAACAGGTTTGAAAGGGAGAGAAATCAGAAATTCCATTTCAGGCACAGTGATTTGAGATGTCTATTAGACATGGACAGAAAGACATTGAATAGATAGTTGGATTTGAGGCTAGAGTATAGGGCAGAAGTTTGGATTGGAGAGACAAATTTGAGAGCCATTAAAAAAAAATTTAGAAAGTGGCTTTGTCAACATATAGTTAGCATATAAAGTGATGACTCTGGATGAGATCACCAGAAAAGTAAATGTACATGGAGAAAAGAGAGATACAAGGACAGAGGTATGGGGTTCCTCAACATTAAGAGTTTGAGAAGAAGAGAGAGAATTAGAAAGGAGCAATCAATGAGGTAGTGAACAATATGTATGGTTTTTCTGAATTTGAATGAAGGTAACACATGAGGAAGAAAGCAGGGACCTGATAATCGTGTCTCTGATAATTGCATGATACTGATAATCAAGATGAAGGCTGAGAATTGATCAAGGTGTTTAGTAACATAAAGGTCATTGGTAACCAATGAAAGCAGTTTTTGTGGAGTTGTGGGAATGAAATCTTGTTTGGACAAGGTCTAAGATAACCTCTTAAGAGGAACAGAACCATCTCTATCAAAGCCAATCACTTCAAGACTTAAAAAAAAAAGAGGTTTTGTATCTCTTATGATTCTCTCTGATGGTTATTTTCTTGCATTTTATTTATTCCTAATCAGCTATATTCTGAAAATATACACCTAAATTACATAACAACTCTAAATATTACTTCATTTACCTCTAGCATAGATGACTATAAGACAAACCCTACCCCTCGCCCGTCACGCAACACATGTTCGTGGGGGAACTTGGTGCTAAACCATTTGTAGACGACCTCCTTCTGGGTTGGGGTTTCCTACGTAGTAGAGCAGCTCCCTTGCTGCGACCTATTGAAAGCCCTCGACACAAGGGTTTGTAAAAAAAAAAAAAAAAAAAAAAAAAAAAGTCTAAATTTCATGCCCTTATGCTTAGTATTTAGATTTATTACAATGTTACTCATAAGATCTTAATATTGTTATTAGAAGAAAAACAAGCATACAATTGGCCCTGCCCATTCATAAAACTTTAAGAACTTCACTATTCTAATTAAGATATGCTAAAATCCTATTTCAACCTGGAGCCCTATTTATGATATTAGTTTCTATATTAGGACTTACTTCTTAGATTTAATGTCCATGGAGGACACTGTGTAGCTAACCCTTTAGAGGCTGCCCTGAATATTCATGGGTCATCAGGCCTTCATGGATGGCATGTGGGATGGGGATAGGGGATGATAGCTCTTTGCCTGTTCTCAAATGTTAGCTCCCTAACGGATGGTGCTCTACCTCAAACCTATCCCACCTAATTGTCCTCTCAGTAGCTTTAAGAGCCTCTAGTACTCTGGCAAAGAGATCAAAAGAATGAAGTAGATTCTACTCTTGAAGTCAGGGGGCATATTGTTGGGGGTGGGCAGAGCAAAGCAACAAGAAAAAAATGAAAGCAGAAATTAAAAAGAAAAAATTAAGGATACTACGAATTTTTTTAAATATCCACTTACCTTGCAAAATTTCTTTTGGTTAATCCCCTCAAAACCAGTTTACATGCCATGATTGGAATTTCCAATTCCTAATAGCTCCCAACTTGTCTCCTTAAGTTGCTCTGAAGAATCCCACAGGCATGATATGATCTTTATTTACTTATCTTCAACCTTATTTTAAAAGGTATTTCAGGTTCTCTGAATAAACACTTTAACACCAACGTGGAAAACAAAATAAGACACAAAACAAACAAACAAAAACACTCAAAGATAAAATTATCAGGGCAAAAAGGGAAACGATTCAAACCATAATTATTCTTATGGAAAGTGTTTCATATGCCACCGACTGTGTCAGACACAATAAATTCTCCTATTTAATCTTCACAGCAACTCCATGAGGAATGTATTTTTTTAGTTTCTAATTTTCCTAAGGAAAGGAAAAGTTAGAGTTTTAAGTTACTTGACTTGGGTCATGGGGCTAGTAAATGCCAAGAACTAGGATTCTAGTCCCTGGTTGGGTGACTCCAAAATAACCATCTAGAGGTTAGGTTGCATAAAATATACACAATAAAATTTCGTACAACTAAAAGAGGTGAGCTTATGTTTGGACTAATGATCCCAGTAGCCAAAGAAAAGAAGAAAAGAGAACGATTTCAAGATGCATGTATAGATAAAACAGACAAAACTGTCCTTTAGGAAAAGCAAAGTCTCTGCTCCCCATACCCCCCCTGCCACGTATATATTTTCATGTCTTTATGAAAGGATATGTAAGATACAGTGGATTTTATCCTCAACAATATCCTATAAGTTTGTATAATTTTTGTTTATCAAGTCCCTCAATGTAAGCCAATAGAAAAATTCAAAATAGAAAATTCCTTCATTCCATTTCAGGTTAAGGAAGAAGAAAGGAATGCAAGCTAGTTGTACAACTCCATGATGGTCTTGCTAGATTCAAAGGTAACATTTAAAGTATCTTGGACATCTTGAAGAATGGTTCTTAATTGGCGATGTAGTTAATCACCTGCTTGTATGAAGACATATCTCGAGAGGGGAGCAGGAGTTATAAAGCATATAGAAACTTAAAATATTACTTAATATCCGTAAAATTAAAATAATATCCCCATTTCTTAAATACAATATCTATAGAAAGTAAAACACAACTTCTAGATCAGTAGGAATATGCAGAAAACAGTTATATTCAATAGATAAGCTTTGAGACTCTCTAGGAAATGTTTTTTATTAAATGGGAACATAGGCTTAGAAAAGGTTGTGAAACTCTGATTTTGATGAATAGATAGATCACATGTTCCTTGGGTAGTATTCACCACAGCACATTTGAGACTACATTCTGGCAAGAAGTCCGAGTGCTGAAATTTTGTGTTACTGACTAAGGGCAGATACATATGTTTTAATAATTAAATGAGCCAAAAATAAAATTTTCCTCCTCTCATGACAATAAACCTAAGCAGACTTTAATCTTAACAGATGGTCGCCCACATCCACATAAAACTGGGCCACAGGAATGCCTATAGACAACAACAACAAAATGATCTTTCCTAAACAGTCCTGGGTCCATTCTTTAGACAAATGACCATTTTCACTCTTGCATATCTCCTCTTGCAAGATTAATGTTCTGAGAGCAGTCCTATTTAGAGAGTAGTTCTGTCGATCGGCAGTTGGGAGCAAGATTATTTAGAGAATACTCAGATTTTCTAAGAATTTAGTAGGCAGATATGGTCTCATTGTCACTTATAAATATACTTCCTACCATAACTCTTCCTGAAATAGGTATTATTCCTTTCTTCACTCTTTTTTTTTTTTTTTTTTTTGCAGGTAATGTTGGTTTCCCATTCTGCATAATACATGGAAAGAAATCTGGCCAATTTGAAGAAGACATGAAAATTTTGAAGCAAATTTGTTACGTCTCTCACAGACATAACTACTTAAAGAGAAAATTTAATAATAACTCTAGCTCAGGGACACCTGGGTGGCTCAGTGGTTGAGCGTCTGCCTTTGACTCAGGATGTGATCTCGAGGTCCTGGGATCAAGTCCCTCATTGGGCTTCCCAAGGGGGAGGCTGCTTCTCTCCCTGCCTATGTCTCGGCCTCTATTTCTGTATCTCTCATGAAAAAATAAATAAAATCTTAAAAAAAAATAACTGTAGCTCAGTTGGAATAACATTAGTCTGCTAGGATCTAGACCAATAGATTTTTTTCTTGGCTCTGATAGTGTTGAACAGACAGTAGCTGTGAACCTACAAATACTTGGAAAGAATTAAACCAAAGAATGCTTGGAAGTTAGTTTCTAATTGAAGTCTTTCTTCACAAGCCATATTATCCAGTCCAGAATCAGAAGACCAGTTTCCTCCCTATACACACCATTCTTGCTTTCAATCCTTACCCATAGTTCCTAAGCTGGAATCGCAGTCTGGTTTTCTGGTGAGACTTTACTGTTTTTCTCCCTTCAGTGAAAATTATATAAGAAACCCCCCAGGGTGAATGGTTAGGTGGGTCTCACTGAACAACAAGGTCTCCTTGATCCTATGCTACCTCAGTGGTTCTCTCAGCCATTAGCAGTTGCTCCTGCTACTCGCACGTATCAACAGCTGCCAGTGCTTTCACAGCTTCTCCAAACAATGGCAGCTTTTACAGATTACCAAAGAGCCCCAGGAAGCCTCCACTACATAAAATAGACTCCAGCCTCTCCTAGACTTAAAAATTCAGGAATAATTCTTGAATTTTATTTAATGAATAAGGTGTAATAAGTTCTTGTGCTTTACCAAGAACTCCAGAGGCAATAGCAATGTCATAGAGTTTTTTGAAGAAAAAAACTCATAGTATATTTGTTTTATAAAAGGGACACAAGTTTCTATCAACTACAGTGTCATATTTCTGGCTATTCTTCTGGACATGTTATTGTCGTTCTCTGAGTCAGACAAAACTGGCATTTCCATATCTCCCTCCTGGCAATGGTCAAATACAAGCATTTAAACCAGACTTTTTCCTTTGACTTGCAGTTCTAAATTAAGACTGTGAAATACCCCTGACCCAATATAGCTCACTCACCTAGATTAACGCTAAATTTATAATTACTCTATACACGTACACACACACATACACACACATAATCCCCTTGCTAAGTACAATTGCTCCTTTTTGTGTCACATGAGTTTATAACATATGCTTAATTCTAGTATCAATATCAGAATTTGTTCTTCCCTATGCGGTATTCTCACCGTCGATCTAATATTTTGCATTATCTTATGATCTAGGAACATGCCCCCCAAAATATATATTAACACTTGCACATTTCCCAGACTTAGAAGAAACTAAACCATATTAGGATGTGTAACAGTGTGATTTGATGCCACTGAGACCAGAGCCAGGCTGCAGAACCAGTTGAGAAATTAACTTTCTCAGGAAGTTTTTCATACCAGTTATATTGACTGATCACAATTCTTTCTCCTCGTTTGGGGCTCCAGTAATTTGACTTTGCCAGTGAAAAAAAGAAAAGACTCAGGATGTAGAGCAAGATGCTGGCCAACCTCTGCGAGATCGCCAGCGTATTTTCGACATATTTTCATCTATGGCCAACCGCCTCTGTTGTCAATGTGCACAATTCATAAAAGGCAAAGAAACCTAATAAATTCGTAGAATTTAGAGGAAGGGCAGAGATGCCAAATGGAATGCTAATGAAACCACTGAAGCTGTCCACTAATGTAAGAATATACTAAATTAAAATTAGTTAGATAGTTGACATTTTCATTCCATCACATGGAATAGTCCATGACATGGGAGAGTCAGTTCTTCTCTTCATACCTTGATGTGTGTCTTCCAGGAATGTTCTAACTCATCATTTGAGGTCCGGCTCAGATTATTTGTTTTGCAGTTTTCTTTGAGGACCAATTCTCTCCCAGTCACCCAGACAAAGTTAATTATGTCCTCTTCTATAATCAGGCAAGTACATTACACAAACCTCTATTTAGAATACTTTTTACATTATATTGCATCCTGCTATCCATGCATATCAATAGCTTCCCATGTTCAGGAAGCTTCCTCCTATCATAGTGTGTCTACCTATAGGTACAGCTTTTGTTTTTCCTAGTGGCCCGTGAGAACAGTACTTTGTCTTGTTATCTTGATATTTTCAATGCTAAGCAACATGCTTAATATAAGGCAGAAGCTCAGTAAATGTTTGGTTCAATTTTCTGTCTTACTAATTCTACTTGCAAGAAAAATGGCTACCTTATCTGGACAGTACTCTTTATCCAGCATCTTCTCAGACTATGATGCTATATAGACTAAACAGTAACAGAGCCCAACGTGTAGGAATAATGGAGGAGGAGAAAAATTTGTTATTGTTTAAAATGCAATGGCTTATTTAAAAGATCCATGAAAGCAATATAAGTGATGTGCTGTTTATCCAACATTGTGTAGGCTCTCTAAAGTTTCATTCATTCATATTATAAGCAATAAAAGCAAACACTCACTGATTTATAAAGTGATTGGTGGACATCTGAGTTTCAGTTCCAAAAGACAAAAATTGGAACTGAATAGGTTTATATGCTTACAATCTGTTTTAAAATCACTTTTAATTATTGATGCCAACCTCAGTGTTACTGATACCTTATACAGCGATGATTACATGTACTCTTCAGAGATGTAAAGAATATGAATGAACTAGTAGATATAGAATATATACCGAGGTACAAAATTGAAATTGCTCTTACATTAAAGCCAGAGGAAAAAAAAAACATACATCATAGCCACATAGAATATTTTCTGAGACAGTTGTTCTGTATAGAAACATTTCCACTAGATTCACTCCCAAGTATTCTTTTAGTTACTAAAAAAGGCAGCACAAGATCAAAGTTCTTCTAGAGTACCAAGAATTATCTGTGGCATATATGCCCCACATTAGATCCTGCAAGGTGACTAGATTAGTTACTAATATAGTTCAAAGTGGTGAACCAAGTAGGAGAGGAAGTGCTTCTGCCAATGTAGCATGAACTGAAGCTTTGAAGTCTATATTCTTTCTGAAATTCCTCGGTCTACAAAGTATAAAGTGGTCCTCAAGATAAAACTCTACCTATGTGTAGACATACTAGAGTAGAATTCAGAACTGACTTTACTTCTCTGCAGACTTCAAATATTGTAGTTTTATTGCACTTTATGTCATGGTAATGCATATATTTCATGGCAATTCATGGTGATGGGTATATATGTGTGTATATAAATGCATATAAATATATAATATGTAAATAATAGCATATTTTAATATTCCAACCGTTTTTTGTCCAAGTCCCCAGCCCACAACACTTGTATGAATTCCCAAATTCTGCTAAGTGATCAATAGGTACATGTAGATTAGTCTTTCAAAATATTGGCAATTATAGAAATAATGCAGCATTACTAAAAGTTTTAAGCAGTATATGAATGTTTAGTCTTAATCCTATAATCCCAACACAATTATTGCTTTTGTGCCAGTCCTTCACATCTTTTCTTCTTGTATATGTTGGCATAGTTAAAATCACGTGGCCACGCAGTCCTCCATGTTTTCTCACACTTATATATTTCCCCATCTTGCAGTTTGTAACAGTATTTTTTCTTCTATAGTTATTTGTTTCACTTTTTTTTTAACCACAAAACTACATACTAGTTGTAAAATAAATCACTAGAGAAAGGTATAGAGAAGAAAGTAAAAATTGCACAATCTGGACACAACCAACCACTAACAGAATTCCGTTGAATATCTATGAGGATATGCAGTTCAATATGAAAATGTCCTTATTAATATATAGTAAGTAATTTAAATAAATAGTTCCCCTCTATACATGCTGTTTTGCAACCCACTCTTCCCTGCAACAACATTTTGTAAAAATATTTTCCATGTCAATATGAATATATATATGTACACCCTACACTTAAAGAATTACATTTTATTTCTTTGTGTAGGTGTCTCATAATTTACTGAACTAATGACTATGGATAGATCTTTAAGCAGCCCCCTGCACTGAGCTCTATATTCATAGATCTTTACACATTTGTCTGTAGTATTATTGTCTGTGGTAGTTCCTCCAGATAAATTCCTACTTGGGAATATCAATTTAAAGAATATAATTGCCTTTCAGAAAGCACATATGACACTGACTTTCTCATGTAGGCTTGTATTTTTAAAATCCAACCATTAATGATTTTTAACTTCTTCCTCAGAATCATGCTGTAGTATCCACTTGTACAGAGACCCTACCAGGCCCACCACCCCTCTGAAGAAAACGAGGAAAGCAATGTTTTCAGCAGACGGTTGCTGTGATTCATATTACAGCCATTGAGTAAAAGCAGACTTGCGATCCAGGACCACATACTTGGAAGAGAAATCAATGCACAAACCAAAAGAATGCATTTGGCAGCTGGGCCTGAGGAAGGAGAACAAAGTTTGTTAAGCTTGGTCTGATGTGAAAGAGAGTAGCTAAGGAAAGCCACTTTATATGGATTGGTCAGAGAAAAAGTTTCTGAGGAGGTCTTTGGGCTGAGGCCACAGTCAGCTACAGGAAGATCCAAGTTAGGGCTCTCCTAGGGCAAGTACAACGCAAATCAGTGCAAAATTCTAGGGCTGAGATCAAGCTAGAGCTCAGGGAGTGTGGGTCAGTTGCATAAGATGGAGAGATGGTTCCAAGGAGAAGTTCGTATTTTATTCTCAAAGTTGTAGATAACCATTAATGGATTTAAGTAGCTTATGTGAGAAATGTGTGTGTGTGTGTGTGTGTGTGTGTGTGTGTGTGTGTGTGTGTGTGACAAAATCAGCTTATAACTTCAAAAATCCATTCTGGCTGTTTGGTAAAAAAAATGTTTTGTAGTAAACAAGAATAGAAGCAGAAACCATTTACAAAAATCTAGTGATCAAGAGATGCCATTTAAACTAGGGTAGTGACAATTATTTTAAGTTATTATGGATTTTAATCCCTCTGAAGTTTCCAAAATTCATAAACAACAGAATAGTGCCGTTAAAAAAGTTGAGAGATGAAGGTTTCTTACAGAAAGTATAAGAAGTTTGGAATATCAAGGAAAGCCCAGATATTATCGCACATTGGTAGATTCTGGACTAACTCTTGAAAATTAATTAGAGGTGCCACATTGGAAAATTATGGCCTTTAAAGGCCATAAAATAAAATAAGTAAAACATTTTAGTTCTCAAGAAATACTGTGTATGCATGTCTGTGATATTATCCCTTGCAAAATTCCCTCAATGCTGGTTTTTCAGCCAAAATCATTAATATGTTCTCAATGTGTCCCCTAAAATAAGACTCTCTTCACTACCATGCATAGTACTTGGTGCTTAAACATTTTCACTTGCAACCAAGGAAAACTGGAATCCTAATCACAATGATTCTGACCATTTAAAGCAATGGGCTAAGAATATCACTCAAAATTCTGACCTCATTACTGGAGATTTTGCTTCCAAGTTCAAGGGAAGTTGGGGCCATGTAGACTAATTTTAATTTAACAAGCAGGATAACAGGACATTTTTCTTGAGATTTTAGATTGGTAGTGGGGAGGAAAGAGATGAAAGTTCATATTATTTAATCTTATTTCAAAAGGTATATCAAACTCAGTTACTTAGGGCTGATTAGACACTCAAATAACCAGTTCTTGGCTTTCCTTCCTTCTTATTCTAAAATTAAAGCATTTCACTTTTCTTTAAAATCTTGGTCTGGACTTCACACTGACGTTCAATTGCTTTTATGGTTGAAGTGAACAGTGCCCATTTCAGTCACTTCATAAATTAGAAATTTAAGGATACACAATGAAATAGTAAGAAGTTCCATCGTATTACCAAGTTTAGGAATACAAAAGTGTTCTTGAACTCCAAATGCAGCTCTAGCTGGATGGTAGCTCTCGTAATTCCAAAAATGTGAGTGTTTCTCAGAAGTAGACATTCTTGATTCTTAAACACTCTCTGTAAGTATGACTTGTATATCTCTCCACTATGTTTATATAAATAAATAAATAAATAAATAAATAAATAAATAAATATATCTTCCACTAATTGATTATTTTTCTATATTTATGGCTAAAATTGCTGAAAAAAAGAAAATAATTGGTTCTGTTGATTACCATTTTGCCATGTCTGGGCAGAGCTTATTGCTTTTGATTTGTTCGAAAATAAATCATAACTACTAGTCAGCTCCCAAGCTTGGCTACCTAGGGTTAGGAATCCACAGGGTCAAGCCAGAGGATCAAGTACAAAAGGAAGTACTAGGACTATTTCTCAGCCATGAATGGTGGACAAATGATGGCTATTAAACTGTAGGGTACGTTAGAAAGTCACCTAAAAAGCCTAATTCGGATGTAAATTCTTATGATTAACCACTAGGCCTTGCTCTTCAATAGTTTTGCCTTGGGACACAAGAGCCGGCTTTCCTACTACCGGTAGTTCTTAGAGCTCAGATAAGGAAACTTTTTTGAACTAGGAAGCTATTTGAAATGGCTGTGTTTGTAAGTACACATGGCTAAATATCAACAACTGCATCTAACTCAACATGAATAGAAGGTACTGGCCTCTGCAAAGTGCTTCTTCAGCTGTTCAGCTACCAGTCTTCTACCTTAATTCTTTTTCTCCATTTCTGTTAAAGTCACTATTAGGCCTGAATATTTTCTCCTTCTAACACTGTAACTTCACATACACACAATCTTCCTGCCTGTTTATTTTGTTGAAAACTTAGGTCCTCTAATTTTTTTTTCAAGATTATTTGTCCTGATTCTAAGCATTTATTTGTTTTCCTTCATCATTTATGATTTTTTGAATGAATGTACATTGTTTATACTTTCTTTCATAGCCTTCAGTCATTTTCTGGGGCATGCAGTCTGGGATCTTCAACACACTTTTAAATCTTTTTTAAAGGAACAAGCTCATTTTCTACCACCTTTGCCACAATGCAGTACTCCTCACTTTTCTGGTTCTTAGCAGTATGCCTGTTTGAGATTGCCATTATTAGATTGACTAAAGGCTGGAGAACCAAAAAGAAAACACATATATGTGTAATTTATATACTTTATTATTGATTAGAAACTATTACAAGAGATTTAGAAAGACCAGAGATTGTAAAACTCAATATCTTTGTTTCTTTTATTGTATATTTGTGATTTTATATATTTTTATGACTGCATTATAATGAGGATTAGTGACATTTGTACATTTGTTACCCATCATTAGTCTTTCAAATGCTCCTTGAAAATCGCTAGGGTTTAGTAGATTGTGAGCTTTCAAAATTTCATATGTTTCAGATTATTGGAATTCTATATACAAATGATGTATAGTTTTAAAAAATGATTTATACTTTAAAAATACATAAGCCTGTGATTAATGCATATCTCTGAGAATTAGAGTGAACACTTCCAGTATCCTTTGCCTAAAAATTATTGGAAATTTTCCAATACTATTTTCTAAAATTGCATTTAGCTACTCTGCCTAATGCTTTATTACTAAGGATTATATTATAGAAAATCTTGAGGTGAATATTTTGGGTCAAAGATGACTCCACCGTGCAGACTACTTCTTAAGGGAAAAAACACAGTTAAGTAAACTATGTCACTTTAATGGGGAAACATATTTTTCTTCAAACGTGAGATCATCTCTTTTTAGGAGGAGCTCAGCTTTTTCAGTAAACTTTTAGACAAATGATGATATTAATGCAAATGTGCTTAAGAGCTCTCTAATCGTTTGGGAAGAAGCGGTTCCCACATGCAAAGAAACCATTAAAAATATGTTATACCTTCAATTAACACAGAACCATTTTCCATAAGGGTTCTCAATAAATATTACTTTGTTGAAACTGGTTTATGAAGTCAACAATATGCATAGTTTTAGAAACACTAGAGGTCCTGATTTGATAACCATGAAAAACTGCCCACAACATTTTGAAGAACTGGGCATTAGTTCTGTGATTATTCAATGCTTCATTCCCTTTCATAACCTCAGTTTCTTTTTAACATTGTCAGCCTTGTTAACACTTTTAACTTTGAGTTTCAGGGACATTGAGGAATATTGAAAGTACATGGCCAAGAGGTGATCAGGGCTACTGTATAAATGAAGCAAAGAACTTTTTATATTATGGTAGAAGGCAGACCAAGGAAAAGAAGTGGATATAACAAGGAGTCAGATTTCAGTTAGAGAAAGAGAAGAACCCTACAGTAATTCAAGATAATGAACAACAGACCAGACTGCTTATTCAAGTGCATTCTCCTTTTACTAGAATGTTTTATGGAAAGATGGATACTACAAAAAGTATGCTAACATATGAGGATACAACAAAAGGAAATCTTAAATTGGGAAAGAGTTTGGACTTTGGATGATCCCTAATGTCCATTCTCCTGAAGAATCTAACTATCAAACACTAGGCACAGCCATGTACTCCTAAAAACTTAATATTTCTTTCAAAATCTTACCTTTACTCTCCAAATTAAATCCACAAAAATCATATAATCTTGTTACTCTGTTTCTTTTTTAAAGTCAAACATATAAAAAGTACCCAAGTTATTTGGATTCTTTCTCCATTCTAGTTTCTCATCTTTGACTTTTATCCATTTCTATAACCACATTACTGGTTTTAACCAAATTCAATGCATCATTTATAAACTCCTAGAGTAACTAGAGTAACCATGTTAGACATTGGAGATGTGGCACAGGGAAAACATGATTCAAACTACAAATTGTATCTGACCACACCTAATTAATTTCTAAATTAATGACTCTTTACTTGAGCATATAAGTTTTCTTGTTTTCTTATGAACATCAAATAGATTCTACTTGAAGATTATTTATGTAATTTTTCCAATTCTGCAAATTCTTTAGCACAAAGTTATTCAATCAATAAATCCAGATGCATAAGCAGGTTATGAAATAAATTCACTAAGTAGCAGCTAGTATATTTAAAATAATCTCCAAAAGAGCAGGAATATAAATTAAAATAAGACAAGCAAGTAAAGAAAATGTTGGAGTCCAGTGCACATAGTATTTTTTTGAAACTTTTGTGTTAGTGGTGTGTGTGCGTGTGTGTGTGTGTGTCTGTGTGTGTGTAATGGCTCACAATACAAAATATACTTAGGTGGTTACAAAAACATATCACAATGAAAAATATACTTCTTATTGTGTGCTTCAAAAAGATCACAGTGGACAATACACTTCTTGTGGTTTATTGAAGACAGATATTTTCAAATTCCTACCACTTAGGAAAATGTACATCAATATGGCAAAAGCTTCAACCTCCATGGTAATAAATGGGACCATGAAGCCAAATAATAACAATTTGTAAAGGATCCTCCAGCTGGATTTTAGCGAAACTTGCGTAGTACATGGAGCTGTGCCCTTGATTCTGCTGTGTTGAGGGAAAAAGAAGCAAATCCATTCCCTGCTCAGAGTATCCACAGAGTACCTAAACTGAGTGGAAAAGTCTGGATCCTGCTGTAGGGATATTTAGAAGTTTATGGTGCACAGTCATGAGTACACACACATTAGGTAGTTTTATTTTTTTCCTTTTTTTTTTTTAAGATTTATTTATTTATCCATGAGAGACAGAGAGAGAGGCAGAGACACAGGCAGAGGGAGAAGCAGGCTCCATGCAGGGAGCCTGATGTGGGACTCGATTCCAGGACTCCAAGATCACGCCCTAAGCTGAAGGCAGCGCTAAACCGCTGAGCTACCCAGGCTGCCCCTAGGTAGCTTTCTATAACTCCTCCAGTTGTGAACTCAGCCTTCATCTTCTTTCATTATTGCCCACCTTGCCTGGTATAAAATTCTGAGCACTGTGAATGTGCCAATAAATGCTTTCTGGAGATAAAAAATGAAGGACAGTAAAAAGCTTTATAGTCTTAATAATGGCCTTCCTCAAAAGAAAGTTGGTATGTAAAGGTCTTCCAGCTACCTATGCCTATGTATCTACGATTTTTTCACATTAGAATAAAAAGTACCAAGGTGCCACAATCTATCCAAAAAGAAAATGATACTCAAATTGTTCTTTTCCTCACAAAATTTGAAAAAGAAAATGTAAAGCCAATGCAAAATATTCTTTTGATCTAATTTTTTGTTCCTAGGGAAATCATTAAACTCCAGTATCAGAACATTCCTAAGGAGCTACTGGGAAGGGAATCATGGAAACCTCTTATCAAAATGTGCTCACTATATCTCCCTAGCCAGGCATACATGCTGTTTTCATGGTATTTACATCTCATTTATCCTACTTCAACACTTCCATCTGGTGTACCCACATTAAACAAATAGAACAACATGACTCAGCAAATTCATCATTTATATCAGTCACCAGGTGAACTAAAGTTTTCTCAGGGAAAATCACTATATCTGCTGTAGAAGGATAACATTTGCCTTTTGAAATTAAGAAACAGATGAAAACTTTGGCTTTTGAGTCAGAAATACTCAATACCTAAAACTTGCTCAGATATCTAAGGTAGTTAGCTTCTGAAATTTGGCATTCTCTTCTAAGAAGTGGTAATAAAGTGTTTAATAAATATATATTGAGGGGTGGTATATGTGTGTGTGTGTGTGTGTGTGTGTGTGTGTGTGTGTACGTGTGTACATATATATGTTAGTACATACCAGGAAACAATGGTAAGATGTTTTGGAGATCTAAAGACACTTCCATAAAATTTCTGTGATTTAGAGACTAGGAAGAGTCTTGGGTTTTCCATTGATTAAAAATTTTGCTCATGTACAACACAAAAGTTAGGGGTCAGTGATAAAGACACCAAGGAAAATAACGTATCTCATAGACGGTTTTCCAATCTGCTTAAGAGCATCTCCAAGACCAAAATCTTCATCTTATCACTGCAAGCATTAGGCCAGGCACGTATAACATTAAAATTCACCTAATTCAGTATGTTAGTATTCATAGTATGTCTGTATTATTGTTTTCCCTCACTTTTCTTTCATGATATCATTTAGTGTTGTGTCTTATTGGTTTCTCTAGACAAAAATGTGGTTTTCCTCTGGGTGGATAACTTAGCTGTTTTTGTTTGTTTGTTTTTTTTGTTTGTTTGTTTGTTTGTTTTAGGGAAAACATGCCATCCAAGTCATTCAAATAAATCTCTAGTGTCTGAGGAAACCCTCGAGAATTTTGCTTTTATCCATTACTTTGGGAATCAACTATTATCAGAGATTTGTAGGAACTGGGCCCCAGAAACAGACACTCATACCTACTAGATTTGAAATGTGTCCCAAACTCTTTGAGCCAAGTATAAACTGATAGCTTGGACTTGTGGAAAGCTAGCCTTGAACTCTGCTCCGACAGTTGGATCTGCCTATTTTGGTGACAGGGCCAATGGTAAGGCCATGCTCAGACACAACAGTTACCTGAGAGTGAACCTTTCAAACCAACAAGAGAAGACTATTTCTTCAGGTGGAAAGACCCGAAGAAAATTTCAAAGCAGTGATTAGCCATGTCTGACACCTAAAAACAAGTAGGATTGCTTAAACAAAAGCCCCTGGCTGTATTTGTAAAATGTATCTTATGTGTTTTGAGCAAGTTACATTTGTTCATTTGATATACTGACAGTAATAAGAGAGACAGAAATTTAGGGTCAAATCAAAATTGTCAATGGTTAGACCCGGGATCAAGTCCCACGTCGGCTCCCTGCATGGAGCCTGCTTCTCCCTCTGCCTGTGTCTCTGCCAATCTCTCTCTCTCTCTGAATAAATAAATTTACAAAATCTTTAAAATTGTCAATGGTTGAAAGTTAAAACCCATCATCTTCCTAACCTATGCTATAATTACTGGTTTATCTTCTTTTCTTGCACCATACCATGAAGTCCTCCAATGGAGATAAAATGTCTTATTCTCTGCATCTCTCACATATTAGAAATTCAGAAGTTTTGAGAATGTGTTAATGCAACAAAAATCACAACAAAAAATGAAAATTGGCAGAAAGGTACTATTTATTTATTTATTTATTTATTTATTTATTTATTTATTTATTTTATTTATGATAGTCACAGAGAGAAAGAGAGAGGCAGAGACACAGGCAGAGGGAGAAGCAGGCTCCATGCACCGGGAGCCCAACGTGGGATTCGATCCCCGGTCTCCAGGATCGCGCCCTGGGCCAAAGGCAGGCGCCAAACCGCTGCGCCACCCAGGGATCCCAAGGTACTACTTTTTAATGGTCCCATGGAAATTATTAAAAGCAACTTCTAATTTTATGTGTATTATTTAATATCTACTTGTTCAAATGAAGTATGTATCAGTTTTATACTAATTTGATGGCTTATACATATGTATTACTGAATTTTTTTAAAGATTTTATTTATTTATTCATGAGAGACACAGAGAGAGAGAGGCAGAGACACAGGCAGAGGGAGAAACAGGCTCCATGCAGGAACCCTGACGTGGCACTCGATTCCAGGACTCCAGGATCATGCCCCGGGCTGAAGGTGGCACTAAACCACTGAGCCAACCAGGCTGCCTTGTATTACTGAATTTAAACAAATGACCTGGGATCCCTGGGTGGCGCAGCGGTTTGGCGCCTGCCTTTGGCCCTGGGCGCGATCCTGGAGACCCGGGATCGAATCCCACGTCGGGCTCCCGGTGCATGGAGCCTGCTTCTCCCTCTGCCTGTGTCTCTGCCTCTCTCTCTCTCTGTCTGTGTGTGACTATCATAAATAAATAAAACATTAAAAAAAAATAAATAAATAAACAAATGACCTGGCAGCCTGAAACTAGAGATAACTCAGGTATGATATGATTTTAAAAACAAACAAAAACAAACAAACAAACAAAAAACAAACAAACAAAAAAACCCCACAATACTGGATTTTGAACCGGGAACCCAAGATCTGATCCCAGTTCCATTCTCATTGGATGAGAGTGGAAAGTGATTTAGACTCTCCTGACCTCGGTTTCCACATCTGTAAAACAGAAGAAATGATACTTTCCTTGTTGATGGCATAGAATTGCCATGAGAATCAGAAGGTAGAATGGATGAGCAATGGTGCTAAATGCACCAAGGAGTCAGTATACTTAGCCCTAGAGTAGGAATCAAGATTTATAATTAAAATAAGCTACTTCCTCCATGGTAGCAGGAGTCACATTAGTATTTTCAGGAATGTTGACTCCACCGTCATTTATATTGGAAAACAGCTGCATTTACAGTATTGATTAATTGAAATCACACACACATTAATGAAATGCTTGTTTTCTCCCATCCTCCAGGAAGAACAAAACGTTACAAACTGTCATCATCCTCCCACTTACATAGCTGTGATCTCCGCAATGTACATATTGTATGAACCAAAATAGAGCTTTTTATAGAATTTTTAGAGAACAAAAATAGGCATAATCCCTGAATGAACTGTTGGATGGAGGCAATGATCAACCATGGCTATGGAAATCTTTAACTGTAAAGCTGAACAGAGACTTCATAATAGATTTATCAGATTGATAATATCTAAATCCAATGGCCAACTAAAATCCCCCCAAAAGAGGTAATAATATGTGCTGCCTGATGTATATACTGCCCCAGTTGTACAGCTTCATTGTAAAAATTCAAACTTGTATCTCATCAAATTGGGACAAAGAATTATGTTAAATAATAATACAGAGATACAATATACAGTGTATAGGAAATTCTAGTGACTTCCATTTACAAATTACAATAAAAAGAGCAAGAAGAAACTATTGATTTGAAGTTCCTTGAAACATACGAACCAAATGCAATGTTCAGAACTTGTTTGATTTCCGATTTGAACAAACCAACTGAAAAAATGGGTATGTGACAATGAGGGGAATTTGTGCACTGAGTGGATAACTAGTAACATTGAGAATTATCTTGGATTTTTACATATGATAATGCCGTTATCTTATGTAAAAAAAGTTCTGATATTTTATGGATAGAGATTGAAATGTGTATGGATAAATGATGTGATGTTTGGGGTTTGCTTTACATGTGGGCAAATTGCACAGTTCTTTTTTTCTGAAGGAATATCTATCCTATTGCTAAACATGAGCACTCCTGAGTGATACAGCTCAGGTTTAAAGGGCTTATATGTGCCCATAGCAGATCATTGGTTATTCTGTTAATTTGAATGTAACTAATATGTATTAATATCTTATGTTAATGATGAATTATTAAATCAACTTTAATTATTTCATTTTAAAAAGTTCAGTTTATTTCCAAGTGAGCAAAAATTTCAGAACTGAAAATATGGGGTTTAAGTTGCAGAGGCGAAGATCACAAATGCTAGATAAGGCTGACTGTCGAATAACCTTCCTTTCTGCTACAATTAACCACTCCTTAGCATGTACCTTTGAATACATAGTTATTGCTGCTAGAGGTTTTTTGGGATTAGAATTTTTATTTAAAAAGTTGAAGTATAAGTTCTCCATTTTAGAACACTGCAGAAGAAAAAAGATATTCCCACAAGCCATCTGTTCCTCATGTTGACTAAGTAGGTATTAAGAATCAGTGACTAACAACTAGCAGTGATTTGTGCTCTTAAATTTTCTATGATATAGTATTCTCCATATTCTGTGAAATTGTAAAATAATATTTTTCTTAAACACCTTAAACACACACACACACACACAGAGCAGACTAATGAATGGCTATTTTAAAATCACAACATAAACACCAAATGCTAGAACTAGTCAATCACCCAGGTGTAGCTTGCAATCCATCTGTACCATATGTTAGAAGCACTCAGTATACATTGAAAGTCTTACTAATCCTTAGGAAACTATATTTACTTTCTTTTTGGAACTTTCTACCCATTGCAATATCATAATCCTAGAAAGGAATCTGTCCCCCTATAGAACAGGTGTTAACAGTGACCATACTTCCAATCTTGGCCTTTGAAAATATTCCAATTTTTCACATTCCAAATTTGCACAATAGAAAGCAAGGTATGCCTTTGGATTCTCACCTCTACCAGGCTCCAGTACTTTTAAGGAATATGTGACTTAAATACGATTTATGTGTACAGATACTATTTAATTCTCTGAATCTTGTCCTAGGTTATCAAATCTTTCTCAACGCTAAGTAGAAGACAGAATGTATAACACAACCCAAAACACCACTCTACCCAAATACTTACTCAATAAACTAATTTCTTCCTTTATGGCAAATCTGGCTTATGGCAAATCAAAGTCTTTATCTACTAAAACAAATTTACATTATAATAATGGCTTTAAGAATTTAAATTTTAATGGAATCTTTTAAAACAAAGAAAAACCCAAGGCACCTATTTTTATTAGTTTGCAACAAAATTAACTGAAATAAATGCTTAATAAGAAAGTGTTTACTATCCAATAGGATTCTAAACCTCAGTGTAGAAGGAATCAATTTTAAGTATGACATTTGCAATCTTTATGGTCCTATTTATGTAATTATCTAAAAATTCTAAATGTGGTACATCGGTGCTCATTTTTTTTTGGTAGAATTCAGAACATTACTAAATATAATGGTTAACTTCATTAAAGACCCATGTCACGGGTGAGGAGTAGAGCCAGTGCTAAAGTTTTAAGATGGACAAGCAAGGTCTTCCTCTTACTGTGGTATCTGACGGTGGCCACAGCACGGCATTCAGAGACTGAGGTGGGCTTTCCTCAGAGCACAATATTTAAAACACGAAGCTTGATCTCAGACAGCTAAGCCGACACATAGCTCACAGATGGTAAACCCTTCAGTTCCTAAATGTTCAGTTATTGCAATGGAAGGAAAGCATGTGCTTCTATGAACTGTAACTGACATTAATTGTGTATGTCTGCATTTCATCTTCTGGGTTTTCTGGGGGGAAAAACCTGTCAGAATATAAGAATTCATGAAGAGGAAATATTTACTATATTATTTCACAGTAGCCTATTATACTTTCAGAATGTTACAGAGCAGACAAAAACTAATCCTGCTCAGAAATCGCATGGTAATACAGGGGAACGAACCTTCCAGAATGTGTTAATATTTCAGAAGTTCTTACATGTAAATTGAGAGAAGGAAAATAATCCGTAACTTTCTGAAACCTTAGTATGGTGCTAACGATATAAAGGTAGTCTGGGGTGGAACACTTATCTGTGAAAAAACTAAGGAAATAAAAACTACCCTACTTTTGAATCAGAGGAAAATAAGTTCATGTTTCACCTCTCTTCAGAAAAAGGTATTAAATTTGGACAACCCTATGCGTTGTTCCCTCCAATACGGATTTATATTGGAAAAGTAAACAAAGATGTTCCCTTCAAATACCTGGAAAACATTTCTTTTAAAGGGTGTGGGGGTGCAGCACACTTGCTCAACTTGTAGGGCTGGGAGTGGCCCTCAAATGTGACTGGTCCCATAGGTGAGGAAACAGACCCAGGGAACATCCATGATGAACCCACGTGTCAAAGCTAGTAGATGGTGGCATTAAAATTAAACTATGCGAATATGGACCTCCAAATTTCATTCTTTTCATAAGTACAACAGAACGTTGTGGACACCGTGATAGTAAAAATTTAAAGCACCTTTTATTTTTTTTAAAAGCACCTTTTAAACTTAACTAAAACCTCAGTATATTATTTCCAAATGCCCATGTAACTTCCACACCATGGCCCTTCTCCCATCTTTGTTTATATGTTGGAGGCTGTAGAGGCCTCCCAACACTCCCAACACAAGAGACAGGATCCGTGGATAGTAAGTCACGACCGTAGAAACATTTCTTCCCCCTTGCTATAAAATGCGTTTCTACAGTCACACAACCATGATTGTGGGCATAAACATTTAACGAATATTTTCAAGAAGAACTGAAATTGTAGTTACTGAACTATGATGTAAGTCATCACAATAACGCTTTGCTGATTTTTTAAACTCGTTGCAAGATCTCCCCCCTCCCCGTTAGAGCATAATCAACCACAGTTTTTACTTTAAGCAACCACATTGCTTCTAATCAGAATTTATAAAATAAAGGTAGAATTAACATCAAAGTAACAAAGCTTTGTAGACCTGGGATATAAACAAATTTATTTTTCCTGGAGGCAGTGACCCCACTGAAAGAAGGGTTAAGTGAGATTTTAAGATAAAGTGTTTAGGTAAGAGTACTCTAGATGCATGCTCAGCCCTTGTGTGTTCATGCTGGGATACATTAAGAACCTAGAGAAGACTCAGGAAATGGAAAATATGTATATTCAGGTTACGGGAGACTCACCACAGGTAGGGTTGTTTGGCCTGAATAAAGAAACAAAATGTGATTCTACGCAGGCCTCAACCACAATATGAAGATCTCCATCACTGGGAGAGCCATTCCTGTCAAACCTCACCATCTCCAAAGATGATCAAAGCCAAGTGAAAGGGATGAGGTTTGTGAAGAGAACTGTTTAATTAGACCTGAAGAAACTGTAGAATTCTTGCTGTGTCACTGCAGGTCCTGCAAGAAGCAAACACTATGACAGACCTGTATGTTCTAGGGCTTTCCAGGGGAGCTTGCACATGGGTGAGAAGGGGGAAACCAAGCAGGACAGGTCCGGGGAGCAGAGCAGAGCACAGTTCTGACCTCTGGAAAAGAACAGAGGGAAGGAAGGAGGGTTAATGGGAGGAGCACAGTTGAGAGTTTCAGCCCAGCTGAGGAAGGTCCCAGAGAGAGGATGGGCATCCTGGGTGCGCTTGCTGCAGGAACGGCCTGCTCCTCCTACTTGTCCCTCCTCTATGCTCCTGGTGGCTGGGAGCAGCTGGCAGGTTCCACATTGGCGTGGACACGGAGGCAGATCTGAAGGTGTGGCCCCCAGAGGAGGTCTCCTAACCTGGACAGCTTCTCTGAATGGAAGAAATGAGCCACTCAACCTCTCTAGCCACCACACTAGCTTTACAGGTTTATTTATGTATTTATGTATTTATGTATTTATTTATTTATTTATTTTTAAGTCACCAGTAAAGTTACAGTTGTTTTAGTTTTCAGAGTGACAGAGATTTAGGAAGCAAAGGCAGTAACTTTCAGTGATCCCTTCCATCACATTCAATTTGGTCCTGGACTTTTATTTGGCAATATGTTGAAACAAAAGAGATCAAATTTTAAACCGAATTGTTCGGTCTCCAGCTTCCCACTCTATTTTTTTTTTTTATAAATTAAAAACATTTTGTTCATGCTATGTTAAGTGAGCATTTCATGACAGCTAGTGGATTCAATTAAAATAAATTTTAATTCTTATTTGAAGACATCACAAGCAGAATGCCTTTTGTTCTTCTAGATTGATTTAAGGCAAATTGCTCCGTGTACTACAGCAATTTTAAATGTATTTAAAGTTTTTTAAAATCAGAATTATGTGGAATAGTCTAACAGTTTAAGTTTAAACGAGGCAATTAGCTGGTTACAACTGGAACTACCAGGCCCTATTTAAAATAATGAGGTCTGACAGTTATGGAATCTGAATTATTCATTGATAACTAGCTTTTCCTCATCTGCAAACCATGGCTAACATTAATAACAGAGGTGTAAGTGTGATAACCAAAGAGTCTGACATTAAGAACACACATGCAAAAGTGCTAAATTCTTATTTAATTAAAAAGGATCATGATAGCAATATTTTTCCTGAAAGAAAATCATTAGGTAAAATGTGTTTTCTCATCTGTTTCATCTCTCTTTTCCTGAGGTGGATTTTGCATAAGGAAATAATTGTTTTTGATTGCATACAACAAAATAATTTCCTAATCATGTATTGTCGGCAAACTATAAAGAAACATAAACATTTCTAATTGTTAAATCTTTAAGATAATCATTTTAGAATTCTAGTTCCCTTATTTGCAATCCCCAGAAACAGGTAAATTATACACTTCAACTTTTTAATTGAAAGAGAAAAGTAGACCATAATAAATTACATGCAAAAAGGCAAATAACTCAATTGATGATCATTTAATTGAAGTGAATACTGTGATTACCATGAGCCAATTTACTTATTGGCAGCACAGTTCAAAACTAATGGAATAAATCAAGTTGTTGCTCCCCATAATTTTGCAGCAAAGAAAGAAAACTTGCAAGAGGTCACTAAGCATAAATCCATATTGTCCTTTACAGTCAGAGATGGTGTGACCAAAGGAGAGACTACCCTTGTATGTGAGGACACATGGGCAAAGCTAAAAGGTATGACTACAAACCCTTCTCTCCAACACTGCAAACAGGTTTCAACAACAACAACAACAAAAAAAAAAAAACAAAAAAAAAAAAAAGGGAAAAGAAAATAAGCAACAAGAACAGTAACAAAATCCTTCCTCCCTTGGTTTCTTACTATGGTTGCCATTAGTGCCTCTCAACATTGTATCAAAATTAGTAATTCAATATTGAATTTCCTCATGCTGATACTGGGATTGTCTATAGTCTGCATAAGGGTTGACCACATGTCCCACTGGATTCAGGATAACATTGGTGTATGCCTTTGGGTTCAGTGTAATTATTTAAAGATATACAGACACCTTGTTTACCGGGTATCCTGATTTGGCCATTCTGACAATAGTAGTGATAATGTCCTCACTTATTGAGGACTCACGATGAGGCGGTCCCTGAGTTAAATGTAGGTCCTGAGCTTTAGGTTTGTATTATTACTTTTTTAAAGATTTTATTTATTTACTCATGAGAGACACAGAGACAGAGAGAGGTAGAGACACAGGCAGAGAGAGAAGCAGGCTCCATGGAGGAAGTCCGATGTGGGACTCGATCCTGGAACTCCAGGATCATGCACTGAGTGGGAGGCAGATGCTTAACCACTGAGCCACCCAGGCGTCCCAGGTTTGTATTATTATTACTCCCATTCCACAGCTGGGAAACCTGAACTTCTTAGGGGTGAAATAACTTTCCCAAAGACATATAGGGAGGCCGACTGCCATGATTCAGACCTTGGCACCTTAAATAAAAATCCATGCTTTTAACTATTACACTAGATTTCTCCTATTCTTTACCTCGTGAAATTTCATGCCCTGTCACAGAAAACGATAAACTAATAGTCACAAATACACTTCATATATGCCCAGACACCAGAAAGCCAATGAGTTTTATAAAGCATGAATGGCCAATGATGTTAAGTGGAGACATTTACACAAATAAAGATATACACCAAAATAGATGAAGTAAAATAGCACAGCCAGCTAATAGGGGCGGAAAATCCCATATGTTTCAAGTTTTCTCCCTGGTATTCATCAGCAGCACAACCTAGAAAAAAATGTGACTCTTGTTAAGCCTGGAGTGTCCCAAGAGTCCAAGTAAAGAATGTCCCAAAATGGGCTTTTAGATATGTCTCTGTTACTGGATTTATGGCTCAGTGCCTATGCATTTGTAACACAGTGGTCTTTTTAGTAAGACTTACAAAAGGAGGATTTGAAGGATGGCTTTTTTTATTAGTGCAGATATATATGCCATAACCTGATTTTTTTTCTTTCAGTACAGATGTCAGTTACAGTGTACCTATCATGCTCTGCAGATTGTGTCATTGGTCAAGAAAGGAGAGAAACCCCAATATAATGATTAATAATCAATGTGTCTGGCCTTTAAGTCCACCCAGAGGAGAAATGAAACACTGATATAGAATCTCTCCCTGAAGGAAGAAAAACACTGAGGGTGGAAAAAGAGGGCAGGATGAGCTACCCTTAGAGGAATATAAATAGTGGAGCTGTCTAGTGTTGGGTTCTGCTTGGTTTGGTCTAAAATGTTGTAAGTGAATGATACATGAAGTTTACATCATAGTTTCTTTTTGTAATAAAACCATTAATATAAAATAAAGTAAGTAAAATATAAGAATGATCATTTTAGTGAGGTTTTTTTTTTGACAGCTGCCCTGGTGCCCCCCCCCCCTTCTCTAGACTGAATGACACAGCTTGAAACAGATGAAGGAAGACTTGGCCATTGTGTCTCTTACTAATGATATGTGGGCAGGGAGTTATTACAGCTCTTTCCCAGGCTGGAATGAAGTGAAACTATCTCTAAAAAAGTAACGTGTGCGTTCAGGGTTGCCTATCTCCTTAATTTGCTACTCCCTTCTCCCCTCTTTCTCTTTCTATTTTCTTCCATTGACTGATTACATCTGTCCTTTAAAAGAAAGTCTGGTGAAGGTATTTGAAACTCCAATACACAATCTCACTGATTATTTTATGCTAATGAATGAACTATCTAGCAATATAATATTTCACTTTTTGTGCCCTCCTGGTGGTAGCACAAGATAAATTCTAGTGTATCTTTAATTAACTAAGGGAAGCAGAAAGAAATCTCTGTGGATTAATAATATTTATGGCCTTAAAGTGAACAAAATAACAGATGAGGGTGGGAGGGGGCAACTAAATGGTAGACAAATCTTAGAGAGTTAATTAAAACAAAATTCATGCTTATTTTGGCCTTTTTATCTGCAAACGGTCCTGATGCCAGGGAACAATGAAAATTAAAAATATTCTCACTCTTCCCCCAAGCCCTTTTAGTCTAAACATCCCACCCGTCCCCATTCCCCCCTTCCTTCTACCCTCTACCACCAACCCATGTATTTCAATACATAACCACTCAGACTTACCCCAAAACTCCAGACTTTGTCAAAATTCTGATGAGAATTCTTAGGAAGGGGCCCTCAGTATTTGTCTGAGATGCAGATTGAAAAAATGAATTACTTGAGATTAAGGAAGCTGTGTGCATACTTGCAGCCTGACCGCTTTGCTCCCAGAGCATTGAAGAAGGATATCACTGAAGAATCTTATAGAAAGAATCAAAGCAATTCGAAGAATTTGGCCCTCGTTATTTCTCCAAAGGCCTTAGTAAAAACCAACTGATCATCAACAAACTGGTCATCAGAGATAAGTGCTGCTAAGATTGGACAGAATGTATGGCTACCAGGGACCAAGAAATCTGAAAAGGAACCAAAACAGCTCAAAGACTCACAGCCTGGACTGGCCTTGATATTGGTCTGCACACACTTCCTCATCTTGAGCACAGACGACATCCTTCTGACTTTAACTAAATAGGAAGGAAGACGATGGCAGACACAAATGAAGTCAATACAAGAGTGGGATGAGACTTGTGTCTCTTAGTGCGATTGAAATTCAATTCTATTTCATTCTTGGTATTTCTGTGTTTTCAAAAATTTTATTTTTTATTTTTATTTTTTTTAAAGATTTTTTTCTTTATTTATTTATGATAGTCACACAGAGAGAGAGAGAGGCAGAGACACAGGCAGAGGGAGAAGCAGGCTCCATGCCCCGGGAGCCCGACGTGGGATTCGATCCCGAGACTCCAGGATCGCGCCCTGGGCCAAAGGCAGGCGCCAAACCACTGCGCCACCCAGGGATCCCCCTCAAAAATTTTAGTACAAGTTATAGCAGTTTCATAGTGACTACAGCTGCTAACAGTATAAACATAGCAAAAGAATATATTGACATATACTATTGTTAACTAAATGGTTCAAAACTAATGTCTAAAGAGAAACATGAGGTTCCCTACTTGGAAATTAAAATAACATCCTCTTTCCAGAAAAATTCTGAATTCCTTATAGACTGCTATAAAGTAGTCCTTACAGATTGCCTCAAATTCCACCATAATTGATATCCCTTTGATAAAGAACTAAAAGCACCTAGAACCTTTTCTAGGCTCAGTATTATAGGGAGATCACCTTGACATCTTTAAATAACCATGGTTCTGCCTAGGTCAAATCTCATATTTTCCACATTAATCCCAGCTCCCACCCTATAGAGTGGAGCCTCCGTGAGCCTCTTGTGGTGTAATGCTGCTAGAGTTCCTTGACACCAAGTTACCCCAAAGTAAGTTTCAGTCTTAAATAAAGTTGGTTCTCAATTCTATAATGAACGTATTTTTCTTTCGCTTTCTAGGGCCCTATGACCTCATGCAATGTAATTGGAAATCTGGAGCTGCCAAGGAAGGTTGTAGGAGTTGTGCACAAAAGTACTCTGCCAAATGGAATACATACAGCTGAAGTCCAACTCAGACTTCCTCACCAACTCTTGTGCCTTAGCTTGGGGCTACATTATTTGGGGAAGTGTGTGTGTGTGTGTGGGGGGGTATCTTTTAGTAATTCTACCACCTAGAATGAGTGGGGTTTTTAAAAATAATTTATTCTCAGATAGGAAAACTTTTATAAACTTGGAGAAAGATGCTATATGTGTTAGCAGTGATCAAGAGAGAAACCCATCTTAGTGTCCTCTTAGCTGTTCACTTTCAAGCATCCCCCACGTCTGTGACTCTAAATTAACTATTGTAATTCCTCTGTCCTATATCCCATGCCCTTTGGCTCTATTTGGAGGTAAGATCTAAAAAATAACTCAGACTAAGGTATTAATGGCTAAGACCATAATGTCCTTGTCCTAGAAAGCACTTTTGCATTGTAGGGCTTTGACCACTACAGAACACCTAGAGCCACAGAAATTTACTTACTGGCAGGCTGGTAAGGAGGGTGCTTGACCCTTTAGTCTTGCAACTCTACCTACTTAGTTGTAAAGCTGGTCCCTCCAAGTGTTCTTTGTAATCCAATGATATTCATGATCTCATCTTCACATTTGATCCGGGTCCTATGCACTCAAAATGTTCAAGCTATGCAAAGCCATCAGTTGAAGATGTAAAAAATAAACAGGCCAATGTCCAACTATATAGAAAGAGACTTTCAAAAGATTTCAGTTCCAGTCTTGAACACTTCCTAACATGTGCGACTTTCCCCAAGTCACCTCACTTCCTCAAACATTATAGGATTATTCTGAGGAATAAATTAGACATTTATGGCAAACCCTAGCAAAATGGCAGAAAGATAGCAGACACAAACTAAGACCCATGGAATCAGAAGCAGAACAATTCATAGCTTCAATGAATCTGGTACTACCTATACTACTATTAATAATATAAATAACCAAAAGATGTATTCATCAGATAGGACGATTGTAATAGAAAGCAATGTGATTAGTCATACAAAAGTAGCTATTTTAAATTTCTGTTCTTGAATTTATTTTTAGCACTACCTCATTAACATGAAATCCAAGACTGTGGGCATAGGTATGTTAGCAGCATCACGAACCATAACAGACTTACCATGGGAAAATATTTCTTTAACATTAGGATTCCTTCCTGGCATCTTCCCTCATGGGACTTGTTCTTTCATTGAATTACTCATTTTAATTGAGAATTATAAACCTCACAGGGGGGTGTCATCATGCTGAGATGAAAATGACTGAAGTTTTTATAGACTTCTTTTTGTGTGTGTTAGGTTGATGATAGCATGCTCCAGTTTAATTTAATAGATAAAACGGTTCTGTTTCTTAAATACAGAAAATAGATGAAATACTGTTTTCTTTTCACAGCCAAGGTCTAAATAATTGTATTTCTAATTTTTATCTTCTATTAAAATATCCGCAGAAACTTTCATCAATAAAGCACGCCATTTCTTAACATTATTGTCAGTCTAATTTTTAAATTGTTATCATTAACTTCAGGAAAACACACTCCCACTCATATTTCCTATGGATGTCCTTAAATCCTAAGATTTTCCATGATCCCATTGCCAAATTCCACTGTGAAAACCTCACCCTGTAAACAAAACAGAAAGTCGATGAAAATGTGTAAAGAGAAAGGTTAATGGTATAATATAGGTTTATATCAAACTATTTAAAGTCAGACTTGCAATTAACACCTACATATACAGAACATAAACATTTATATCTTCAAATAATCTGACACACAGCTTGAGGTTGCCCAAAACTGAGAGAGCAAAAGAAACATTTTTAAAAATTAGTAGTTACTGAGACCCTAGAATTTCAGATATTTTGAAGAACCACAGCATTAGCAGGAGCTGTGGAAATGATGTGATTCATACTTTCTCTTCTTAAAGATAAGGAATCTGAGGCTCAAGCATCAGAGTATTTTGCCCAGATCAAATAAAACCGACATTGATTGACGGTTGAAGTTAAGGAAGGACAAGGGCCAGAAGCCTCTCAGAAGGTAAGATGGAAGGCACCTGGGTGGCTCAGTGGTTGAGCCTCTGCCTTTGGCTCTGGTCGTGATCCCGGGGTCCTGGGATCGAGTCTCACATCGGGGTCCCTACAGAGAGCCTGCTTCTCCCTCTGCCTGTGTCTCTGCCTCTCTGTGTGTCCCTCATGAATAAATAAATAAAATCTTAAAAAAAAAAAGAAGGTAAAAAGGAGCAAATAAGCGGAGCGCAAAAATCCTTCTTCCCACTCCAGGCTCATGAGCCCCTCGCAGTCACCTTTCATTCATTTTTCCAGTCTTTGTACCTTTTTTAAAAGCCTTCTAATGACTTTGGAAGAAGTCCCATTCACATTAACTTCCCATTTGTCAAATGGCCCATCTCCTTTAAAATCATTTCCAAAATGTTACCTTTTATTGGAAACCTAATACAATAATAAAAATAACTGACATTTATTGAACAGTCGACCTGTGCTCCCAAGTGAAGACCAGAGATTGATGGCCACCTATCACTGTCGCAGCTACTCTGTCCTCAAAAGGCCAGGACACACAGCGAGTGTATTCCCCTTGTGGCACTCACAGTTCTGAGCGTGGAGTTTGCAGTTAGACAGTCTGAGTTCAAGTCCTAGCTCCACATCTTAGAAGCCATGCCTCACGGGGCCACTTACTCTTTGCTTTAACTTGAGTGATGCCATTTCGAATCCATTTCAATTTCTAATGCAGTTGCTGTGGCAGAGATAGGCACCCAGCATCCTTCCTCTTCCTACATTACAGCTGCCAGCCCTTCGCAGCAGGGTGGAGCCCTGGGCCTCCGTCCTACCAATAAAATGGAAGCTGACAGGACTTGTCCCTTGGGGGTGAAGCACTTCAGTGTGGTGTGCCTTCTCCATGCTTTCCCTCTTCCCGATTTGCTGCTTGGGTGCTGAATTCCATGCATTGAAGATGATGGAAGCTCCACTGACCTGACTCTAAGCAGCTGTGATACTGAGGCCCCTCCCACCCTCTCCAAACCCCACTCTACTATATCCATGAGAAAAGGGAAAGAAGTCTTTGACAAGTTTGCAGTTGTCCTGCCCTGGTGAGTAAAGTCCTTGTCAGTGGGCATGATGTATGCAGAGGGAGAGGAACAGCCATTGAGAAAGTGGGTCGTGGTTTCTACTTTTCTATCAGTGCTATTCTCAGAAACTACTCTTTCCTCTCAGAATCATAAGAATAAGGTATTTTAAACCATTCCATATATTTTTCATATTCAGTGTCCATGGGAAATATTGTTGAGGCAAAGGTTTTTAAAAATGGTTTAAAAACCAATGAATTATAGAATTAACTCTGTTTATTCTCTTCAGCATAGCTTATTTTAGCCCCAGGATGAATGTTAAGTAAACAGTGCATGGAATGGGGGCACCTGGGTGGCTCAGTGGGTTAAGCAGCTGCCTTGGGCTCAGGTCATGATCTCTGGGTCCTGGGATCGAGTCCCACCTTGGGCTGTCTGCGCATTGAAGAGTCTGCTTCTCCCTCTCCCTCCCCCTGCTTGTGTACACGCTCTCTCTCTCTCTTTCTCAAATAAATAATAAAATCTTAAAAAAACAAACAACGGTGCATGGAACTAAAAAGGCAGTTTTTCTGTCCGTCTTCACTGAACCTTAAAAAAAGACACAATATTCCTCTTAAAAGAGAAATTTGATCGTGGCCCTTTCTTGTGTTGAAACCTGCAGTGGTTCTCAGTTGACAACCGACTGTCCTGGCATATAAGGCTCCTTATGTTCTGGCCCCACCTTATCTTTGTCTTTAAAATAGTATGGTGTTATTGTTAAAAACTCAAAATCTGGCATTCTATTTCTCAGATTTGAATGCTGGCCCTGCCACTAACCACTTGCATTATCTTGAGCAAAGCATCTAGCTTCTCCAGCCTTAGTATCCCCTTCCACAGGAGACAGAAATGTCTCATGAAGGTTTCAAGAGTCGTAAATGGGTGGAAAACATCATGTGCTCAGAGCAGCATCAGACATGGTCTGGTCCATAATAGGAAGTATTGCTGCGACCGCACAACATTGTCTGATGGAATTTTATACCATAACTTATGCTTAAGGACAATGCTGGGTGTGTAGGAGAAACAATAAAATATAAGACGTAGTTTTTGTCCACTAGAATTTGTCAGGCTAGGTAGAGAATTCTTAAACTTGAAAAATATTAGCTTTAGTGGATACACAATATATGCTTAACTTAATTGAAATTTTTAAAGGAAGCCTTATGCTATGCTTTCAATATATTCCTTGAAAACAAGCCTAATATCAAAACCCCTTTTCATAAAATTTTTATTACGTTTTTTAAACTACATATTCAGCATTTTACCAGAAGGGGAAAAAAAGAATTTTTATCTTCAGAGATCTAAAAATGTTTCGTATCAGAAACCATATTCAGATAATAAAAGTAAATATCAATTAGCCGAATCTTAAACGTGAAGCTTGCTGAAGCTTGTTAATGTTGCTAAGTGTGCTTGTTACATATGCAAACAAAAAATAAACTGTGCATTTTTTTTCTGCACAAAGATTATCTTCAGCAGGAAGTTTTTAGAGTTCTGTTCACTCCGAGATTAAATATGCAAAAGAAGAGCTTTCCCATATTTTATTCCCTTAGAATATTTTAATAAAAGATTAACTTCTTCTGCAATGAACAATGTTATGTTTTTTTTCTTACAATATCTTTCTCCCGATTTTACTGTACTCTACCTGGTTCTATCACCTTGAATCAGAGCCTTCTCTTGCTGTTTTTTCAACCTTTCAAATGCTTGTAGACAATGATGGAGGTAGGGAGAATGCCAGCAAACACAGTTCTAAGACCTCTTTGCCCCACCAGCACACAACTCATTTAACAGTATACAAATGATTTAACAGTAATACCAGCCGTGTTCCCACAGGAAATCATTTCCATTCCCACCACTGCTTGCAGATGGAGGTCATGTTTCCCTCTCTCCTTAGTCACCGCTCAGCCAAACTATTCATATTTACATAATTCTCCCAGTAGTGTTAGGTAAACTTTCTGAAATCAGAGCAGTTTGTGGAGTTGGCACCTCCAGAAAGCACTGTGGAACCAGTGGATGGAAGAGAGCCGGGGGTGGGGGGTGGGGGGTGGGCAGGCCTGGGATGCATTTGTGTTCGCCCCATCCTGAATTTTCTCCATTTTCTCCTCCAGATGCACGCTCCACTGTATCCTGTTCCTCTCTGTGCCCTTGGAGACTCCCTTGCACGGCCTTATTCTCTGACTTTCTGTTCGGTTTGATCAAATTGAGGCACTGAGGAGATCAGAGGGCAGGAAAAAAATTGGAGTTGGAGTATTTATAATTCCTGGCTCCCTCCTTGCTCTGCTTCCGATTGGTGATGACTTATATTCCTATATTTATAGCCACGGTTTCCATCGGAGGGCCATATCTCACATCTGCAAATATTCCCTCCAGATTCCAGGAGCAGTTTTTCCACCTTCCGTCCTTGGACTTAGGTTGGCAACATCTCTCCAACCTTAGCTGGTCCTGGAGTGACTCACCATCCAGTGTTAGTTTCCCTTAATCCCACCCACTTCTTTGTCAATAGTACTTTCCCTGAAGTCTCTTCAGTTGAGCCTTGTAGGTGAGCTCTCCTTTTCCCACTGGGACCCTGGCTGAAAGCAACATAAACCTGAATTACGCAGATAATATCAGATAGTCTCAACCAGGTCAAAACCAGTGGGCACTAGAAATGGTATCTTTAAAAAAAGAATGAATGTTTTGTTGTTGTTGTTGTTGTTGTTGTTGTTGCTTCCCTTCTGAAAGCTCAGGGAAGTTTACATTATGGCAAATCCAGAAGTGAGTGCAAATCTAAGGCAAGATTCCTCAGGAAAAGGTAATTAGAAGTCTATTATCTTCAAAGTTCTTCAAGGAACTTATCATTTCTTTCATGGGTTTGTCAGCAAACACTTCCATTTGACAGAACCAGCACATGGCACAGAGGAAATGAAAGCGGCCTGGGAGCCAGAAATCTTTGTTTCTGCACCAGCTCTTTCACCGATATGTTGTATGACCTTGAGCAAGTCACTTAATTTCCTTGACTTCAGCTTTTTTTTTTTTTTTTTCTGTCTTCAGTAGGACAAAGTTATAATTCATGACCTCCTGGTTCCTGCTACATCTTTAGCATAAGCACAATTCTTGATAGTAGAATCCACTTGTGAAGCACTGGCTTAATCATATATGCCAACTCCTGAAGTCCATGTTTTCATATGGCCAATAGACCATTCTACTTGAGTCATACTCATCTTGAAAGGAGGAGGCTGGCGGCACCTGGGGGTCTCAGTCAGTAAAGTGTCAGACTCTTGGTTTCAGCTCAGGTCATGATATCAGGGTCGTGGGGGCAAGCACGGCAACGAGCCCTGCACCTGGCTCTGCACAAAGAAGGGTATCTTGAGATTCTGTTCCTCTCCTTCTGTTCCTATCTCCCCTCTCAAATAGATAAATGAATCATAAAGAAAAAAAGAGAGAGAAAATAAAAAAGAAAAATGGAGGGGGCTTGTCCTGTAAGATGTGTGCCATTGCCTTCATCAACTTAGACAGGGACTGATCATGCCATGGCTAATGGGGTAGTGTTTGTGAACTGAGATTCATGTGTTAGTTAGAGTTCCTTCCTGGTTTGGGAAAGGTGAACTGAGACTAGAACAGCAACATCTGATGTCTATCCTCTGGATGAACATTCTTTTTTTCTGATCTAATCATGTTCAATTTCTTTCTTGCTAAGCTAAGCCTTTTCATGATGCTATTTTGGAACATAGTATTTCCTCTGCCCAAAATGCTTATACTCAAGTTTTCAAACTTCTCCTTTACCTTCAAAACCCCAAATATTACTTTCCCCTTGAAACATTTTCCTGCACCCCACTTTCTTCTCCATTCCTTCTATCTCTACCATCTATCATATCCATTTTCTACAGTACATGTCCCACCTGTCTCAAGGGGCCATGAGTTCTCCTGTCTCATCTTTGTCCCCAATAGTCTAACATGGAAACTTATACTATAAATGATAAAAACTATGAATAGATCTAAGGGGAAATGAAACACTTTTCCAAAACTGGAAGTTCAGGATGTACTTGCCCTGGCTTTAAAATAAAATAAAAAAAAAGAAAGAAGAAAGAAAGAAGAAAGAAAGAAAAAGAAAGAAAGAAAGAAAGAAAGAAAGAAAGAAAGAAAGAAAGAAAGAAAGAAAACCAAACCAATGTCTTTTCCTTTATAGGAGATAGAAATGTGTGCATTGTGAGATGTAGGAAGGAAGAAATATGGCCAGAGATTGGAATGAAGTTGGTCATATCTTTGAGATATCCCGGCATCATTGCCGAAAGATTGTCTCTATACTGGCAATTTTGATTCAAATATGGAAAACCCTCTCCCATGCCTTTGGAAAGAGCATAGAGGAAATGATCTTTATTTTTCTTGTTTCTGTTTTTCTGATGGCTCCTCTGATTCCTTCAACTAGCTCCTCTGATTCCTTCAACTAGCCACTCACTCTGTTGTCTCATTCCCTGTCCTTGTCAATGTATGCCATCATAATCCAGTTCCCTGATGTAATGATTTATCTGTTGACTGCATGGATACAATTTTTAAAATCAAATAAATTGTAAGTACATATGAGCCTCTACTCCCCTGGGGATACCACTTTTTGTTTTGGGAGGATAAACCCAACCACTTAGTGGTATAATTTTTTTTTATTAGCTTATGAGCTTTTTAAGAGTAGGAAATCAAGGGTTTAGTTTAATAATGTAAAGGACATTCTAAAATCTAAGCTTAGAATTTTTCATTTAACTGAAAAGTCTTTGGTAAGGTCAAAAAGAATTTCAGGGTTGGATTGTTTAGACATTAAACATGCTCAAAAAAGAATATTCTAGGTTAATTAAGAATTTCAAAATGAATTTATAATTGGTATATTTTTAAAGTTTTGAAATGCTTTCTCAATTCCATTTAAAAAATTTATTTCATGTCTAATGTTTTATTGTTGTTATTGTCATTATGCATTTGTAAAAGACTAGAATAACATTTTATCTCTATTAGTGCCATTCTTCTAACTTCATATAGTTGCCATAAAATATGATGGTTACAGCTTAGTAGCCTTCTCTCTCTCTCTCTCATGTTTTCTTTTCTTTTTCTTTCTTTTTTTACTTTTCAAGAATATTGTAAGACCATCAGAAGAAACCCAGGCTTATACTTTGTTCAAATCTTTGCTTTATATTTTATTTTCCTATAGTGCTGTATGACTTGAAGAAGCAAGCTAAAAATTGTCAGAATATTGTCAGGGGCAATGCATGCAAAATCCAATCTAGTTTCACCACCCCTATTAGCTTTTCCACTTTCCATGCAAAAATTATTTCTGTCAATATTTTAATTTCAACTAGACGGGGTGGAAGGAATGAGTGACATCTAAGCAGATGGTTGTCAGAAAACTGATGACTGCATACAGTGGTGTGATTAAGAATCAGGGAATAAATACATGCAGCTAGTTGTAAATATCTGGCATCTACATATATCCTCCCAAGGAACTCAATCTTGTAGATTACATTTGATTAATAAAAACCTTATATTTTGATAATGTATTTTTATAAATGGCTAAAGTATTACATAAATATTAGCTATATCCTTAAAGGTTGATAAAAAGTAAGCTTAAGTGAATATAAATATGGCCTTATAAGTCATTATTCAGCTTCCTTATTAACTTTCTAAACACCTTGAAAGATGTGCATTGGCTGCTTAAATAGAAAGAAGTATAATTAGAATTATACAAATTATTTGCTAGTGGTTATGAGGGTCAGAGAGGACCACCCCAAATCAGTATACTTTATACCATATTGCATCTTGAAATCAATATACAATTTTGCTTGGTTTTAGGGTTTAAAGATAATGTGGAAAAGAAATGCCTACATAGAAGCTTTCAAACTTTTTTGACAATAACCCAATTTAACAGTTGAATTGAATCCCCCCAAAAGATGTTGAAGTCCTAACTCCTAATGTCCATGACTATGGCTTTATTTGAAAACAGGGTCTTTGCAGATGAGTTAAGGTCACTGAACCCAATATGACAGTGTTCTTATAAAAGAAGAAGGGGCACTTGGGTGGCTCAGTCAGTTACACGTCTCCCTTCAGCTCAGGTCATGATGACAGAGTCCTTGGATGGAGCTCCATGTCAGGCTTCCTGCTCAGCAGGGAGTTTGCTTCTCCCTCCACCCCCTGCCCCACTCTGTGTCCGAAATAAATAAATAAATAGAATATTTTTTTTTTAAAGGAGAAATTTATAGACAGAAAGATATGCACATTGAGAGAATTCCATGTGAATATGATGGCAGAGATTAAGGGTATGTGTCTACAAGCCAAGGAATGCCAAAGGTTGCCAGCAAAGCAGTAGGAAAGCTGCATGGGATTAACTATCCCTCACAACCCTGGAAGGATTTAATCCTGCCAACACTTTGATCTCAGACTTTCAGCCTCCAGAACTGTAAGACCATACATTTCTGTTGCTTAAGTCACTGAGTTTGTGATACTTTGTTACGGCAGCCCTAGCAAGCTAATATAATCCACAATCAGAAATGCATTGAAATCTACAATAGCCACACATATATAAATAGCAAAATTTTCACAAAACAATATTTGCCATTGGGGCGTCTATAGGTGGCACAGTTAGTTAAGTGTCCAACTCTTGGTTTCAGCTCAGATCATGATCTTAGGGTCCTGAGATGGAGCCCTGCATTAGGCTCTAGGCTCAGCAAAGAATCTTCTTAAGACTTCTCTCTCTCTCCCTCTTTCCCTCCCCCATGCTTACAGACTCTCTCTAAAAAAAAAAAAAAAAAATAAGTGAATTAAGCTTTTTTTTAAAAAAACAATATTTGCCACTGATGCACTGACATTTTCAAATTTACATATTAAATTTTTGCTTGTCACAACACATAAAATTAATTTTTTGGAGTCAAATCTACAGTTTAGAAAATGTTAGCCTAATAAGAGGAGTAACATTTAGCTCCTACACACTGGGTCACTTTTATTTATTGTGACACAAAAAGATTTGAGACAAGATCACTTTTTGAAAGGACATGACACACACTCCCAATGAAAAACAATATCAAATCTATAAAACATTCATACACCTAACATTATTTAGAGGAATTCTTTAAAATCAGCAGTAAGAACTCTAGGCCCAGAATTGATGAGTAGGATTCTAAGTTGTCTCACGTATTGCTCTGACCTCAGCTGCCACTGTCCACAGAATAATCCCTTCCCCAATTCTTGTTTTGGCTGCTATTTATTTCGAACAATGTTGAGCAGGTTTAAGTAGAAGATCTTTGAACAGTGGTTAAGTCACTAATCAAATTGTAATTAACTCAAGATCAGCGGGTGATCTTACTCTATAGCTCCCAACTTGAAAAAGTGTGGCCTCATTGGAGCCTCTACTTCTGAATTTCCAACCTTCCGTTTCCTTCCATCTCTTTTCTCTCTCAATTCTTTTTGTTCCTTCAATTCTTTGTAGGTTCTCTTCTCTCCCACTTTGGTCAAGTGTTTATTCTTGCATTATACTTAGTGCATCCCACTCTCTGTTCTTCTATATCTGCTTTCAGGCCTGTTGTTGGCTAGATATTTTGGCTTTCCTTCCTTATCTGTCACTGGATTTTTTTTGTTTTATTTTTCTCTCCTTTAACTCATATTAATATATAAAACATATTTTTAGGGTTGCACATGATGAATTAAAATGAATAACTTGGGCAGCCCAGGTGGCTCAGCGATTTAGCACTGCCTTCAGCCCAGGGTGTGATCCTGGAGACCCAGGATCGAGTCCCATGTCAGGCTCCCTGCATGGAGCCTGCTTCTCCCTCTGCCTCTCTCTCTATCTCTCTCTCTGCCTATCTCTCACGAATAAATAAATAAAATCTTAAAAAAATAAAATAACTTATTTTTAAAATTTTTACATTTAAAAATTTTACATTTTTAAAATGTGAATTGTTCCTTTTTATAATGTAATCCTTAGTTGATCTTCTCAATGGTCAAAAGCTTCAGATGGGAAAATAAATAAATAAATAAATAAATAAATAAATAAATAAATAAATCTAAATCAAGACAACAAAATGCACTAACTAAAAAAAAAAGTTAATTAAATTTGACTTCATTAAAATTAGGGACTTCTGTTTCTCAAAATATATCATTAAGGGGGACCTGCATGGCTCAGTCAGTTGAGTGTCCATCTGATTCTTGATTTCAGCTCAGGTCATGATCTCAGGGTCAGGGGATTGAGCCCCGCATTGAGGTCTGCACCCCGTCCGGCTCCAAGCTCTGCATGGGGTCTGCTTGAGATATTCTCTCTCTCTCTTTCCCATGGCTTCTCCCCATCTTTCTCAAGTGAATAAATAAATAAAACCTTTAAAAAAGAAAGAAAATGTACTCAAGTAGCCATTTACGAAAATATATCATTAAGAGAGTAGAAGGCAAGCTATTAAGGGGCCGGGAATATATTTGTGGAATATACATATTAAAGACATGAATCCAAAATGTGTAAAGAACTTTTAAAATTCAATAAGAAAAATAATAAACACCCCAATAGAAATACGCATAAAAAATTCCATGACATTTTCCAAAATAAGGAATTCATTTGGTCAATGAAATATGAAAAAACAAATAACAACAATAACTAAAAGCCCTCAGCTTTTTTAGGGAAATGAACTATGAGATACCACTACTATACACCAAACAGAAGAGTCAATATTTGAAAGTTAACAGTATGAAAATAACAGTATGTATTTGCAACATGTGGAGCAACTGTAGCTCTCATATTCTTCCAGTGGGAGTATAAATTTTGAAAAATTACTTAAAAGCATCTCCTCATGTTGAGCATATATAAACTACAACCAGTAGTTCCATTCCTGGTTTTATATCCAAGAGAAAGATGCATCTATGATTATCAAGAGACATGTACAAGAATATTCACAGCAGCTTTATTCATAATAAACTCGATTTAAAAACAATCCAATAAATAAATAAATAAATAAATAAATAAATAAATAAATAAATAAAAACAATCCAAAGATCCTATCACCTTTAGGATAGATAAATAATTTGTGATATTTTCATGTAATGAGAATGAACATATACTAGTATATTCATATATATACATAGTAATATGAATCAGTCTTATAAACACAAGCCAGATACAAATTCTATTTACAGAAACTCCATTCATAGAACATTCCAAAACAGGTGAATTAATGGATAATAACTAGGAGAGTAGTGACTGAGGAGGCAGTAAGGAACATACATCCTGCTGGTGGTGATTACAAAGATATATTCCATCCCTATTGTAGTAAATCCAACAGCAGTGTGTATTATTTGTTGAAGGCTTCTCTGTGTTGGGATAAATTGTGTTGGAATCAATATATTAAATTCCTCAGACTATGCTATGAGTAAATATTATTATTCCCTGAATTTTACAGGTGGTCAAACTGAGATTCAAAATAGCTATGTAATTTGCTTGAGGTTACAAAGTCCCCAGTTACATTTCTATCACCCTTGCTTGAAGCCCAAACTCATGATCCTCATAGACTTGTTGACTGTGAGAGCATTTGACCTGGGGTAAATTGGGAAGTAAAATATAGTGAAATATAAGATTTCCTTGCCCTTTAAGGAGATGGGCACAAGTGGGGAGTGGGGGTGTAACTTTTGCTTTTGTTCCAATTGCATCTTGAGTCCAAGGATAAAAATGACCACATTAAGTGTCTCAAACATGAGATTAGAGAAAAATAGATGGGAGACTCAATTTGGGACCCCCTATTTATTTGCCTCCTGGGTTTTCCATGTGGATGAACACTGGAAGCACAATTTAGTTCCTCTGAATAACGAAATCATATCTAAGATACACTTCAGTTCTAACACTCCGTGGTTCTTCAATTCTCAGAAATGGCAAAAGTGTGAGAGTTGCTATAACATTTTTCCTAAGCAAGAGAGCAAACAAGTACTGCTATGAGAATGTTGAATTCAATATTTTTTGAAGCTTTCCCCTGTGGTGAAGAAATGATGCACTCTGAATGGCAAAACAGTTCCCGGGCTGCATATCTTATGTTGTCTCAACCTCAAGATTCAAGGGTTTGTGCATGCTGATTCACAGAGGTCTTTCCTAGGGATTTTGTAAAAGGAGCATAGATTTGGAATACATACATAAGACAATATCACAAAACGAGACAAACGAAAAATGGATTGCCATTTCTTCTTCAATAGAGTAAGTCTTTAATATCACAGGGGATGCTATAATCCCTGAAATATCATCTTATTGTGAGCCAAAATCTAATTTCCTTCCTATTTTCAAATTATAGACATTGATGAAATAAAATGAGCAAGAGAGTACAAGACAGAGAATTTAATTTACTTAGAATAAAAAAGAATTAAAATAATCTCAACAATTTTAATTTATAAAAGTTCTCTAATCGTGTGGAAGGAGTTTGCCAAGAAAGAGAATGTCATGTGACCAATTCTCATTTGACATCATTCCAGGAACTTTCACAAAGAAACAAGCTTCTTTAGAAAGAAAAAAAAAAAAAAAGGTTGGCTCGAAGGAGAACACCAGTTGAAATGAGTAGGAGTTAGCGCAATCATTTTGAAAGCAGAAAATAAAATGGAAGGGTAGTGTCCAGTCTTGACAAGGTACATGAGAGTCTAGAAGTACTCTTTGGCATTTTCAAATTCTTACTACGATTGTAACTGTGGCACTTGATATTTAAAATGATAGCTAATTTTAACTTCTTAAAATGTAGATAGTGCTAACTAACACTGTTGCTATTTATTTCACAGAACTGAAAAACCAAACTAAAACAGGTGTGGAATTCACCTTGTTAAAACTGAAGCTGAATTTGAGATATTAAAAGAAGTTGCAGAGTTTTTAGAAAAAAAGCATCAGACACCGAAACATGTTTCAGCGAGAAATAGGATCCCCACATTCAGAAATGCTGTTGAGAAGTAAAAAAAAAAAAAGGGGGGGCACCTGGGTGGCGCAGTAGATTAGGTGTCCAACTCTTGATTTCTGCTCAGATCATGATCTCAGTCATGAGATCCAGCCCCACGTTGGGCTCCGCACTCAGCACTCAGAGTCTGCTTCAGATTCTCTCTCCCTCTCCCTCTGCCTCTCCCTGCTACACACTTGTGCACAGTCTCTTTCTCTCTCTCTCTCCAAAAAAAGAAATCTTAAAAAAAAAACAAGTAAAAAAAGATATTCTCTGAAGACACCGAATGTTTCACATATATTACTCTTATTATGGCATTATTACTAATAACATGTTTCAGTTAAATGGAAAAATGTATTTTAAGAAATAGAACAGTTTCTTAGATTCTTCATTAAAAAAATACCTTCTAAAAAAAAATACCTTCTTCATCAGCCTGATGAGAAGCTTAACAAGATAACCCATACAAAGTGCTTAGCACCTTGCAAGCCACGTAGTAAGCACTAAACAAACCTTTAGTTCACTCTTAAGGTCTTACTTGTTTTCCCATCGTGAGGCTTTAAGAGCGAATAAGCAAAACATGCATAGCATGTATATATTTTGTTGCTTTTAAAATAGTAATACAATTTCATTATGGAAAGAATTCATGTTTTTATTTGATAAAGTTAACAAACTAGGGCAAAATTCAGCTTCTAAGCCACATTTTTAAAGAATGGGTGCTGTAATTTTTGAGGAACACATTTATTGAGAACCTACTATGTGGAGTACTTTTTTGCCAGGTGCTGCTTTAGCAACTCAAAATTCAGAATCTGAAAGTCATCACTATTTAGAATGTCACTTAACTCTGAGAATTTTATTGAGGTCCTCCAAGAAAACATGTTTTCTTCAATAATTTTCTAACCACCACCACCACCATCACCTTTTATGATGGCTGAATTTAGGAAGGAAATTCTCATTTTAAACAGTGTGTTTTTATAGGAACTTATCAAACAGTGGCCTTTAGCTGTTGTTCTGTGACAGCCACTCTATTAAAATCCTGATGTAAACAAGTGGAGAAGGTGAACTGGAAGTGCAGATATTTGCACGGTATTACTGTCAGGTAAAATTTTAAAGATAGGTTTTATGAACCCATTATTTGCAGTCAAGGCTTTTGACTACAGGATCTGAAATCATTTATGGAGACAAAATGTTTTGTCAAAACATACTGCTGGGAGTCAGTGTGTAGCTTCTTTTTATGTAATTCAATTTAGTCCTGTTGTTTGCATGAAAGAGAAATTCTAACTGAGCAGCCATAGTGAGCCAGTGAAAAGTGACAATATGGTGAGCATCAGAGGCAATTAAAATTAAATGCTTTTCGTCTTCATTTTATTTCTTAATAAATGGGAAATTGCATTGTGGTGTACCTGGTGACAGGCTAAATTCAGAAGGTGCCGGGCATCTTTTCTAGCTCTGTCTATCAAATTTAAACTTACTTTTGAATTCAACATCAGATGCAGGAGAACCTTAGGCAAATTTGCTTTCCAAGATGTCTATCTGAGAAATGGGACCATCATCCCATCAGCCAGAGCTACTTTGACATGGGTGGGGACCCAGTTTAGAAAAAACCAATGATGGGTTGAGATAAATGAAGATGTGTCTAGAGTTGGGTCTTCCAGAGCTGGTACCAGCGGTATTGTCTAGTGCCATCGGCATAAATGATTTGGTGGTCAAAAAACACAGAATTCTCTTTCCAATGAAAAATTTCCCTGTCTAGCAAACTTCTCTGTCTAGTAAAGTATCTCAAAAATAGATATGTTGTTGTGAATTAATATAAATTGACAGAGGGACTCCTGGGTGGCTCAGCGGTTGAGCATCTGCCTTCGGCTCAGGGCCTGATCCCGGTCCATGGATTGAGTTCCACATCGGGCTCCCTATGAGGAGCCTGCTTCTCTCTCTGCCTATGTCTATGCCTCTCTCTATGTATCTCTCATGAATAAATACATAAAATCTTTAAAAATATATATAAATTAACAGAAGTGTGAGGAAATGAGTAAACTTTGATCATTTGGAGACCAATTTGTTCAATAATGCATGCAAGCTTTTATTAAATACCTATCACATGCCAAGGATCTGAGAATGAATTTTAAATCAGAATGTGAGATTCCTGCCCTCAAGTGATACTTAGTCTGGTAAGATTGAAAGGCTTGTAAATAAATGAGTGCAACAGAAGTTTAGGGTATTATGGAAATAGCATGTAAAGTTTGCAATGGGGACTCAAAAGTTGCTGAGTCAGTCTTAAAAGGTGTTGGAAAAGACATTTCTGAGGGCCGTGGATACCTTTTCCATAGTGCAGCGTGGGTGGAAAAGACATTGATGTGTCAAGGTTCCAAGAAGTCCAAGTGTGAAACAGTATGGAATGTTGGGAAGAAAAATAAGTAGCATGGTGCAGAGGAGGGAGATTTAGTACTATGGTGTTCACAGCCACGGGTTTATTTGGGATAATTCAGGAGGTTATGACAGAGGCCAGATCATGACAAGGAGTTTGGACTTTAACATTTAAATAATACAGACTATCGATTAAAGCAGAGGAGAAATACCAGATTTGCATATTTGGAACATTATTTTAGCAATAATGTGGAGTATTAATTAAAAAGCAGGATATGACCTAATGCAGGGAAATTAGCTGTAACCTACTGTAATTAGAGGAAGAGGACTGGGCTAAGGAAGTAGCAGGTGGGCATAGAAAAGAGACATGCAGAACATGGAATTGACAGCATTTGTGGAAGGTGATGTTAAAGAGCTTCATTGGTGGCGATTGCAAAGTTTGGTGCTTGGATGATCAAGTGGATGGTGACATCCTTTACTAAAATTGTAAAAATAATAACAATAACATCCAGCATTGAGAACTTAGACATCTATGTTATTTAATTTTTATACTATCTAAATAATGTGGGTACAATTACTATTTGTCCTACTGAGGAAAAAAATGAGGCTTATAGTTGTTTTTTTTTAAACTTTTTTTTAAAGATTTTATTTATTTATTCATGACAGACAGAGAGAGAGAGAGAGAGAGAGAGAGAGAGAGGTAGAGGGACAGAAGCAGGCTCCATGCAGAGAGCCTGACGTGGGACTCGATCCAGGGTCTCCAGGATCACGCCCCAGGCTGAAGACGGCGCCAAACCGCTGGGCCACCAGGGCTGCCCTGAGGCTTATAGTTATTAAGTGACTTGCCCTAAAGTATGTGAAGGAAACTGCACTCAAAGGTACCTGGGTGGCTCAGGCAGTTAAGCATCTGCCTTTGGTTTCAGGTCCTGATCCTGGAGTCCTGCTCCATGGGAAGACTGCTTCTCTCTCTCCCTCCCCCTAAAGCTCCCCCTGCTTGTGCTCTCTCTCTCTTTCTGACAAATAGATAAACAAAATCTTAAAAAAAAAAAAAAAAAGAAAAGAAAAAGAAACTGCACTTAAACCTAGGAACGCTTGACTCAAACGTAAATTAATTTAGTTATTATGATATATCTAAGAAATGAACAGGAGTTATTTTTGACATTCTGAGTTTGAGATGTCTATTGAGATATTTTGTAGGTGGAAAGAAAAGTCTGGGGTTCTCAACATGTGGCTGATAGTTGAAGGCACACCGTGTGTATAAAGAACAAAAAGAAGAGAATCGCAGACAGAAGCCAATCATTTTATATTTAAAAGGCAGATATAGGAATCCCGGAGTGGCTCAGCAGTTGAGCATCTGTCTTAGGCTCAGGGGCTGATCCTGGAATCCCGGGATCGAGTCCCATGTCAGGCTCCCTCCAGGAAGTCTGCTTCTCCCTTTGCCTGTGTCTCTGCCTCTCTCTGTCTCTCATAAATAAATAAATAAATAAATAAATAAATAAATAAATAAATAAAATCTTTAAAAAATATAAAAAATAAAATAAAAGGCAGGTAGAAGATGATGAGCACCTAAAAGTGTCTGATACAAAGAGAACCAGAAGAAAGTGGAATCTTGGAGGTTAATTCTACATTGTACTGTGCTCACATCCATCTCCATGTTCACAAATTCTATCAGCTGCTTAAGAACTAAGTCAAATGTTACCTCCTCCAAGAAGGCTGCTCTGATACTCCTATTCAAAATTAATCTTTTTCCTGAATCCTATCCCTTAATCATAATTTTCACCACTTTCTCTCTTCATACTATATTGATATGTGTATTATTTTTATTCACTCGGAGTTTTATTGAAAGAAAGGCCAGGTGATTAATGGTAATTAGTTGGGTATATGGATTAATGAATAGTCTTAGTCAAAATGTTAATGAGATTTGGAACACCAAGGAAACCATCGGAAAAATCAAATATGTTAGCAACTAGCTAACATGATGTTAGCCCCCAGAACAAAACTCTAATGCGTAAGCAACAAAACATAATGAAAAATTCTTATTACAGCATTTCACACATGATATTATTGGACCAGAAAAGGCATATAGGAGAAAAATTTTAATTATCTGAGAGCTGAAATGACAAAAGTATCATAAACTAAAAAAGAATCAGCTTGGCAAAGACTGAGAGGAGAAATGCTGAGTCATTAACACTATGAGTGATGAAGTGAGTTGAAGCAGTAAAAAGTAGTTCATAACTTAAAATTTTGAATCACAAAAATCTTAGTTTACATCGCAGCCTCGCCATTTGCCAGCTTAGTGATCTTGGTCAAGTTCCTTAACCTTCTAAAGTTTTCCTAGTCTTCAAAATGAGGATAATACATTGTGATTCATAGCACTACGGTCAGGCTTAAATTTCATTCTGTGTCAAACACAGCACAGTGGGGCCCATTCAATAAACCTAGTAGTGTCTCTGCTGTTGGTGCCTCTGTTGCTGTTGTTGCTAATAAACGTTCAGAGAGAGACAATTAGAACAAATCCTAGTATCTGCTACTTTGCCCAGAAGATAATGGACCACTGCAATCCATTATCACTAAGATACAGTTAAACATAGGAAACAGAAAGAGTTTAGACAAGATTTGACAGCATAATGCAAGGAAGAAGTAAGTTTATACCCGAGGAAAGTCTCATGCCCTCCCTAGAATACTGGACATTTCCAATTAATACCAGCCCAACCCTGGAATACTGGCCTATTAGGCCACGTTTTTCACTCTTTCTAATAAATGTTTTTATGTCAATTCTATGCTATTTGACTATTTGTCTATGCTATTTGACTACTGGTCAAGATTCATGTCATTGACACGAATGCATATAAAAAATTGAGTATAAAAATAAGTAAATAGAGGAGAGATCAATCTCCCACGCAGAAGAATTGCAAATAATTTATATAGATCCTCTGCCCTTAACAAGGTGGAGCATGGCTTCCCCATCCCATTAAGTATAGGTTGTGTGAAAAAATTCTTTCCAAAAAGGACAGTATGGGGAGGGGGGTTACTTTATAGGGGAAAAACCTGATTAGCAGGACCTCTGCCAGGTAACTAAGGTTAACATCAACACTGGTAAATCCTACGTTCCTTGATACACTGTGATGAGAACAGAACCCTACTTCTGTGCTCTTCCTCCTCAGAACTCAAAGATCCAGTCCAACCAAATAGAACTATGAGAAAAATCCCAACTGAGGGATATTCTATAAAATATCTAATCAATAATCCTCAAAACTGTTAGGGTCATTAAAAACAAGGAATGTCCAAGAAACTGTCACATCCAAGTGGAGCCTAAGGAGACACGATGACCAAATGTGATGTGATAGCCTTGACTGGATCTTAAAATAGAAGGACCTTAGGGGAAAACTGTATAAAGTATAGACTCTTTAAATATTAATGCATCAATATTGGTTCATTAATTGTGGCAAATATACCATACAAATGTCAAGAATAGGGAAAATGCAGTGCAGGGTACATGGAAATTCAGTACTTTTCACAATAATTCTGTATATTTTAAAATAAAATATTAAAAAATTATTTTAGAAACTAAGAACTGTATACAGCATGGATTTTAGTTAATAATGATGCATCAATATCAGTTTATAATTGTAAAAAAATACTATATTAATATAAGGTGTTAATAATAAGGGAAACTGATTATAGCATGTATGGGAACTTTCTGTATTACCTTTGCAATTTTTCTGAAAATCTAAAACTGCCGTAAAAGTTCATTTGAAAAAAATATGAATGTAAAGATAGCATTTTATTTTAAATATTTTTTCTTTTCACTTTTCTCAGTTGTTATTTCAAAAGATATATTCTGGTTGGAGATTCCAGATTTTATGGCTCTGTTACAGCTCTACATTTTTTAGACAGGTGGAGAAAATCTAAAAAAATTCCATGATTCACACGCATACTCAGTGAAGTACTTTCATTTTGTGTTGTATAAATCTGTAAAACACTACAGTTAATTCAAGTAGATCACCACAACTGATTGAGATAGAAACATCCGACATAAAGGAGGTAGTCTTTCTACATAATTATAGGAAGGTCATTTTCTCTTTCACAATTTCGAGTTTCAACGAGACTGTCTATGTCATATACCGTAACATTGAGATGGGTAAGCGATGATTTCAGTTTAGGATGGCATGAACTGCAGTCATACCAAAGAAATCACTTATCTTCCTTTGTTTCTTCTCCCATTTGCATGTTTATTACTGTACTTTGTAAATGGTTTAGCCTTGACATGAGAATCCTGAGGTGGGTATTTCTTATGGTGTTTGTTTTTAAATGTAGAAGAACATGAAGCATGTATGTCTCCTTTGGACACAAATTTCATTCCTACACATCACAAGCTGCCAGTGTAACCTTGGCATTGAAATTTGTCAGACTACAGTCTTTGTGAGCTCCATATCTCAAAGAAGTACTTAGTTCCTAAAAGAGTGTGAATAAAAAGCAAAAACAGTACTAGAGAAAAAAAATTATTCCTATAACAACTATGGATAATAATGTCAGCTAGTGATATTTGAAAAAGTCATTTTAAATGAAATGTTCTATTCTGCTTTATTGAGTAATCCAAATGTCCACAAAGTGAAGTATTCTGGATGAATGTTGGTTTTATAGCCATTGCCACTTATATGGTAGCCTGACAAGATGATTTTAGAATAGATGCTCCTCCCAAAGTCATTTTATATGGAATCTTCGTCAGTTTGAAGGTTGATTCCCAAGAATAGGCATCAGGCAGAGATAAATGATAGATGAAGAAATAGAAATATCATATATACGTGTACATATACATATATATGTGTGTATATGTGTATATGGCTCATAGTGAAAGAGTCTTGTAATACTTGATATAAACATGCAAGTGGAAGAGGACAAAGAGAAGTGGCTTCTTTGGTATGACTGCAGTCCACAGCCTCCTACATTGAAATCATCACTGCCCATCTCAATGTCATGATAGATGACATCAATCTTGTTGAACCTCGAAACTGTGAAAGGGAAAACGACTTCCCTGTAATCATGCAGGAAGACGATCTCCTTCATGTAAGAGACTATAGACTGCAGAAGTACTATATTCTGTGTACATCTGTGGTTTGCTTTTGGAGTGTCTACGTCCCCGTCACCAGAAACCCATTTGAGGATTCTGTGGTTTCAGGGAAGCAAATGTGATCTAGCCTAAACCAAGCAGAACAGGTCATCTCCCTAACCAAAGTGATTGATTCAGGGGGCAGTCAGCAGCTTCCACCGGCTCATTCAGAGTGAGTCTCAAGACTTTTGCAAGAAATACTGAGACCAAGCCACTTTTTTTTTTCTCTTGCTGAATGTGAATAAGGAAGCATTTTCCTCTGACGCGGCTGGCATCCATCTTGGGAAAAGAGAGCATTGAGACTGAAGGAAACTGGGTTCTTAGTGACATCATTGAACCAATAAATCAAGCCTTGCCTGAAGCAAGTGCTATTTCTAGTCTTTTTAATTATGTGAGCCACTAAATTATTTTTATTGTTTCCACCAGTTTAGGTTAGGGTGATACTTGCAGCTAAAGGCATCCTAAATAATACAACTTTTCTGAATTTTTTAAAAAAAGGGGTTAGTTTAGCTCAATTGTCAGGAACACAGACTCTGTAGCTAAATTGACTGGGTTTGAATCTCTGATTTGTACAAGGTTTAGTTCACTAGCTTTACTAGGTAATGAGGTTTAGTTTAGGTTCTGAGTTTCCTCACCTGAATAAAGGAGATAATAGTAGCACCTTCTTCATAAGGTGGTTGTAGGACTTGGATGAGTCAAAGGGTGTAGAATATGGTTCCTTACACAAAGTATGTGCTCAGTAAGAGTTTGCTATTATTATTAACTACTAAGCTAATGCTATTTGACAAAAATAAAACGAGTTTGTCACATATTCTGTGAAGCCTAAACTTACAGATGGTCTGATGCAGTTGTAGGAAATGATTGGCATCAAGAAATAATAGACATGATTTAACTTCATTCACTAGAAAATCATGTAAGTAAAAACAAAATAAACCAAATCCTCCTGGGATCTAACCTATTTTCACTCTTTAACTACATAAAATGCTGCATTAATTCTTTCAAAGTACATGATTATACTTTAGAAACTTGGGTGCTAGTCAACTGTCTGAACTTACCCATTTTTAGCAGCCTGAATCGAATTAAGGAATTAGACTTGTTCCTTAGGCATCTGAAGACACTGGTGTTCAGACTTGTTCACGTGAGAAAAAGGGACACTTGGTAATCATGATGTTGTTTCCTGAACAACTTAAAATAAAAATGCACTAAACTCCAATAACTCCTGCTTGTAAAACTATCTAAAATAAGCTATGACATAAACAAACAGCAGCAGGCATCTAACATTTAAGGATAACTAGCAGAAGAAAGCTAAAAATTGAAAAAGTCCGAAGCCCTAACTTATTTTCTAGAAACTGGGAAAAAATACCTTCATTTTATTCGAATGGCACGACCCACTCAGCTCTGCTTAAAACACACCAGGAGCATAGTTTTAGAATAATAGCAGAGATAAAAACTGTATACTTAATGTCGTTCTTTACACATAGAGGGCACATAATAAATGTTTTTGATTGGATGACTGGGAGAATCCGGTTTAACATTTATTCTTCACCTAACAACTGCAGCTTGCCAAGTACCCACAGAGATGCTGTGCTTTCGAATATTACACATGGCCCACTGAGTACAATTGTAGCGGTGCCCTTTCATAATATCTTCCATTATAATCTTCTATCAATGCTGAATGAAATATTAAAGTGAAGTATGTGTGCGGTGATTAGTGATCTAGCCTTTCATTTCCTGAAGATTTGGGAGTGATTTGACTACTTGTATCAATCCAAAAGGGGGATGAGCTATTGCAGACTGAAAGAAATCAGTGTACAATATCCGACAGCATTTTCAGCACGTCTTCTGAATAGGAGCAAATCCAAATCATTGTATTTGTAGAAGATAATATTTTTCTGATGTGCTACATTTAGGATCTCTTACATCCTGTGCTTAACATTATTATAAAAGAAAATCTGTGAGCAGTGAGTTCAGCAACTTCAATGTGTTTGTTTCTGACAGATGATGCTCAGCCTCATCATAATTAAGGTAGAACTGAGATAAGTTCCCAGTAAATCGTGCAGACCACCGTAGATTTAAAATTAAAATTAGAGCACAATCTTTTGCTTTTGTTGCTTTATATTACTATGGGAAACTATGAAATCAGGCCACCATTGATCAGAAGATGATTGTTATTTTATCAATATCTGTAATGATCAGAGTGCAAATTTAATTTTCGAATTCCAAATAAAGTTGTTTAGCAACATGTCTTAACACAGGTAATTGAGAGATATTTCAATGGCAGACAGGAGAGGTATGAAGATATGGGGCAGCCAAACACCTCTGGTAGGATTTGGAATCACTATTGCCATAGTAAATTAAAAATCAAATGTAAACTCCAAATGTTATAAAATAGAGACTGTGGAAAGGTGTTCATAGTCAAAGACTCAAACAGGTACTGAGCTATTAAAATTAGGACGAAAGCATTTATTTTATCCTAGCCTGATCTCCAATAAACAACACAATCAGGAAGAGAGCAAAAGTGTGCTCATTTTTGAAAGGATTTTTACTCAAGAAGTACACTCTGAAAGCACACGATGTCAAATGACCTCACGTGTCTCCGAGCTCCAGTTGGATGTAGATTTCATTTGATCTTTTCAATGAATGAACATGGAACCATCTAGTTATTGGGTGAAATCTCTCTGTGTTAATTTAGAGCTATTGACAATGACAGTGATGGATAAACAGAACTGTGTGTGTGCTTGAGTGATTTATTCACTTAGTCTTTACGATACGTAACATTGTGTGTGTCACATGTTGTGAATTTAATATAGTGCTTGTAGGCATTTAGAAGAATTGTTTAAATAATTTAATACAAGTAAAGTATTTAGGACAATGGTTCTCAGCCCTGGCAGCATATTAGTATTACTGGGAGTTTTTAAAACTACTAATGCCTGGGCTGTACCCAAAACCAATTGAATCAGAATCTCTGAAGGTCATCCTCTTGTTCCCAGACTCCAATCCCTAAAGCTTTACATTTTTATTTTTACTTCATATCTGCATCTCTCCCCACTGCTCAAGTCCTTTCACTTCTGGAATTGATGGTTTATAATCAACAAAACCTTTTACTCTCAACTTTTCTCCCAAGCCCTTATAACACATTTTGTAAGTTAGAAAGCGGAGCTTCTCCTTAAGACACTTCACTACCAACTGATGGAACACTGCAAGACTACATGCACAAAGCTGTGAAGTCTGTGCTGAGAAGAAAACCTTCTTAGATGTGGCATTTTTGGGGCGTGCGGGACCCTTTCCTTGCAGGCTTCACAGAAGCCTGGCTTTGCAGACCTCTATCTCACTTCTAGCCCTTTTATGTTTTCTCCCCACTTCCCTGTCCCTTCGAGCCTGAGGTGTGCTAAGTGTTTTCCATGCTCCCCATTGCTGCTTTCAGACGAACCTCCCTCCACTAAAAAAAAAAAAAAATTCCAAATTTCGACTCTGTCATTGGACACCACCACACACTTACCAGTCCTTGTTGCTTGGTGTCACTCCTCTTTCCTGGAATATTTTACCTGGCCAGAATGTGACTATTTCTGTCATAATTTCAATTCTCATATAGATTGTTCTTTCTAAAACTCAGGATTTCTGAGTCCCGTGACATCTCCTCCAGGGATCTTAGTTAATTTTCTCACCTCTTAGAATAACTCCTAGACCTCATCATTACTACAGTAACTGCAATCTTTTTCACTGTCTCTCATCCTGTAAGCTTCTCACCTCCCCACTCTCCAGTTTAAAGGTAGGGTCAGGTTTCAACATTACTCCCTTGCATAAAACCCTCAACTCTGCTATTCTTGCTTCATTGTACAACCATGTCAAAATATCAGCCCTGCTTTAAATAAAACTATCCCCTTCATGTAAACCACCAAGGGTGGTTGAGAGAAAGTAGTCATGCTCCGCTGTGTTACTTTACCTTTAGCACCACTAGTCTTAAGTGTGCCCTCGATGCTACCTGCAATCATAACACATTTTCATGATCCATTTATCATCCCATTGCTCTATTCTCCCCCCTTAAACCATTAAATCTCCTCCTCCTTCCTTAATATCAGCTTCTTAGTTATCTAAGAAGATAAAAGTAACAGAGGAGACCATCAAGTTTCCATTACGACAGAATGGATCAACCCATTCTTGTCTGTGCCCATACAATCTGCCTATTCTCAAAACCAAAGACATCTCCATGGTTTGTGCACCAGACAGCAACTCATTTGGCATATTCAAGGTTGTGCTCTAATAATTCTCATCCCTCTCCTATATCATCAATATCCCCTCACTACTGAACCTTTCCCAGCAAAATACAAATTAGTTATAAAATATATTTAATTTGGACATGAGCTCTAGGTCATATAATAGTAACAATATTTGATTTTCTGACTTAATGCTCATTATATCATAGTCATGTAAAAAATGACTTTGTTCTTAGAAGATACACTGAAGTAATCAGAAAAGGGGGCATGGTAGCTCTAGTTAACAGCCACTTGGTTCAGAAAAAAAAGTGGAGGGAATGGAAGGATCTGGAGGGAAGGAAGGAGAAGGGAAAAAGGGAATGAGAAGAGGGAGCAAATGAGAGGAGTGAAACACTAGTGAATAAGTAAAGGATATAGGATGTTTCCTGAACCACTTGCAGCTTTTAAGTTTTCTGTAAGTGTGAAATTATATGAAAATAAAACCTTTTAATATAAAAACCTTAGAAAAATGCAAGGAGGTCAACAGATTATTTGTGGTTTGGCTAGACTTTTGTATATGGTTTGTCTAGAATTTATATGGTTTGGCTAGAATTCTCTGCATAATGTAACAAATCACACTATGCTACACAAGGGGTAAATATATACTTCAAACTCTTCAGCAAATATCATAAGTGTTTCTGAGAAGTGTATGGTGCCAAGATCTCCAAGTGCTTGTTTGGTTTTATTATATATACAATAGAAAATATCTAAAAATTCCTACCAACCTAATATACACTAAAATGAGAATATAAATTCTATAATGCTTAATGTTGTTCATATTCCTCTATTATAATACAATAGAGGCTGACCTTCCAGAACCTTATTTCATCTGAGTCAAAAAGTGGTCCCAGAGATTACCTCTCATAGTAAACCAAGCCAATATGGAATTATTTAAAGGATGAGGATTGCATAGGTGGGTTGGTAGGGAGACTCCCTAAAATATGTCAAAAAGCACAGAATTAATGTCCTGAAGTTCCTAGATTAACAAAATTCAATAAAATATACCTCTATTTTGTAAATGTGTTTAGGGGGCCCAAAAAAATAAATGTATTTCTTGAAGTAATGATAATAATAATTCTAGGATTGACAAGTATTAGAAATCCCTAAGTTTATAAGGGCTGCAGCTGTGGTTGGTAATTCTATGTAAAGATGTATTTTTGCCTTCTATTTTCTTTCATTCAAGCTGGATTTGTGATAATATCTTCCTACTAGTGCATTTTGCATTATATCAACAAATAGGGAAGTCAGAGATGGCTAATAAGTGGTGGGTGTGCCCCACTTACGTACTGCTTGCTCAGCAATGGAGGCCAGTGCTCAGAGTTCGCAGGGCTCCCTGGACCTCATTTCACATTCCTTCCCAGCACAGGATTCTAGGTAGCCACTCATCGGGAGCTGACTGATAGCCATTTAGGTCTCCATAGAAAGTAGAAATCTGCTCTGATGAACACTTAGAAAGCTTAGTTGAATTACATTGATACAATTAAAGTAATCCTTTGTCAGTTTTCTGGGCCCACATTAAGAAGAGATGAGCACTACACTGTAGGATTTGCCATCATAAAACAGTAATTACTACTATCCCAGACTAGGCATGCTCAGAACAGGTTCAAGCATAGGGACGCCTGGGTGGCTCAGTGGTTGAGCGTCTGTCTTTGGCTCGGGGCATGATTCCAGAGTCCCAGGATGCAAGTCTCACATTAAGCTTCCTGCAGGGAGCCTCTACCTGTGTCTCTGCTTCTCTCTGTGTGTCTCTCATGAATAAATAAATAAAATTTTTTTAAAAAGGACAAGTTCAAGCATAAAAGAGACCTCATCTGACTCAACATCCTTATTTTCCAAAGAAGAAAACTGAAGACTAGAAAAATGAACTGACTACAATGAAACCTATACATGTACAAACATAGGGCATGAGATTCCTGCCTTTCTGAGTCCAGCCAAGCACTTTAACCCTTGCGTAATGCAGCCTAAAAAAAATCCTTCCGTGTGTGTGTGTGTGTGTGTGTGTGTGTGTGTATGGAGAGAGAGAGAGAGAAAGAGAGACAGAAAGAGAGATAGAGAGGAAGGGAGAGAAACAGAGCAGGGAGACAAAGGCGAGGAAGGACAGGAAAGAAAGAAGAAAAAGGAATTATGTAGCCAGGTCTTCATTTTTTGCAGTCATCTTTCCACTGATGAGCTGAATTCACATCAGTAGGACTCAATCATTTGAAAAGAACAGATGGAACGAAATTGCTAATAACACACTTAATCCTCAGGGCATCTGAAGTTTCCTTAGCTAAAGGGTAGCAACCATGGGTATCATGGGAGGTGGTGACACAGTTGAGCAACACTTAAAATCAAAGGTAATATTCTCCCACAGAACAGTGGAAAGGGTTAAAATATAGATATTTCAAGGCAAGTTTCTTTCTCAATCGGACTCAAAAAGTTAGAAGATTTGAAAGCTATTAGAACTATGATAGATGATCCTCTTTCAGACACCTTTCTTTTCTACTGACAAGTTGCTGTTAAAAATTAAAGTAGAAAGAGGCCTCCTTTTTTGCTGCACATTTTTAATGGACCTGAAGCCAAAATAAGTCAGACTAAATTATGGGAGTAAATGACCTCCCGGGAAGTATTATACCAAATTCCAAAGTACTATAAAGACTTTCCTTTGATCTTTTTAGCTTCACAGCCTGAAATTCAAAATCTGTATTTAATTTTAGATTGCATATACCAGCTTTTAAATTTTCTTTCCAAAATGATATATCATTTTAAATGATAGGACACCTTTAACTTGTATTTCCTAAAACTGCTGACTGTCATTTCTTTATTCTTTTCCTCTATAAAAACAGATATAGATATAATTAATTGCAAAAAGTATTTAGGGTTGGGTACTGTAATGGATCAACCATTGACCTACACTTAAGAGATACCGCTTTAAACTCAACCTTCGTTCCTAAGTAAAACGACTCTGACCCAAAGTGAAGTTTTCAGTTCACACCTGAGAAAGGCACTGAATACAGAAAAAAAAAAAGGAAGGCTGGAAAGAGATGAGGCTTTCTAATCTCTGATTTTAGGACTATTTTGGGTAACTGCATTTTATTCTCAAAGCATCTTTTAGCAGGTTGCAAACAGGTGCACTCATTTTCAACGCAGCCCTTCTGTAGTTCCACAAATGCCTTAATCGAGCAGCAGTTCAACAATAATGCATGCCTATAACACCTGTAAATCATTCTACATTCTTAAACAGAGGCCACTCCTATAGAGGGAATCTCTTAAAACTTTTCTGTACACGCTGACTGCAAATGCCTTTGTTAACATGTTTGTGGCGATTAGTGCTACGTCTGCTAAGGTAAAAAAAAATGAATACACAATAATAGTTTGATTTTGTAACTAAGGATCATCAAGCTAGAGGACAAAATTTAAGTATCATTTGTTAATTCAAGTTTAAGCCTAACTGGTGTGGCAGAGATCAAAAACAACAAAAAACATTAAAGTCAGTGTGTCCCACCCAAAAACCAAAAAAAAACTATTCTTTCAGGGTATGGAGCATGCTGGATATTTGAGGACTGATTCCGGGAAATTGACTTTTGCTGTTGCTACTCTAAGTTACTCATATGGCTTTGATCTAAGTTTGACTATTGAGAATTGTATATCCTATCCATATTTACCAAAGTTGTCTTCTACTTACTTTTATTTTAAAGATTTTATTTATTTATTTGACAGAGAGAGAGAGAGCAAACACACACAGTGAGGGGTAGTGGAGAGGGAGAAGCAGGCTCCCAACTGAGCAGGGAGCCCAATTTGGGGCTCGATCCCAGGACTCTGAGATCATGACCTGAGCCAAAGGCAACACTTAACCCACTGAGCGACCCAGGCGCCCCAAGTTTTCTACTTACTTTGATCAGTCTTCTAGGTTCCAATGTGGCCCTGGGAGAGTCAATTAGTTTTCTATGCCTGCTTCCACAATTAGAAAATCATGAGATAAAGAAAAAAAAAAAAAAAGAAAGAAAGAAAGAAAGAAAGAAAGAAAGAAAGAAAGAAAGAAAGAAAGAAAGAAAGAAAGAAAGAAAGAAAGAGAAAATCATGAGATTTTGTTGTAATTATAACCTCAAAAGTAGGCCTAAAAGTCAGATGAGACATACCACCCACCAAGGACCTAAAATTTAAGGAGTCACTCACTCCCAGGGGCATGCAAATATGGGGTTGCTTCTTCTATGACCTTGAGAGGGAGTATGTCCTTAAATTGCATGCCCTTAGTGCTTTATATGTCTCACTCTAGTCCAGACCCTGTTGATGTGAAGTTGATATCGAATTGAGATTTGAAAGGTTTTAAAGACTTGGAAGGATAATGACCCATGTACTTTTAATAGTATTGTTCGCAGAAAGTATCAGAATACAATGTCTCTCCATACCATGGTCAAACAAGGAGCTGGTACTTTATAAATTTCTTATCTTTTACTCAGACAATTTCCAGGAAATCATGACCGCTTGTAAATTTAAAAAATTTTTCTTATTTGGTTTTATTTTTTGGGAGATAGTTTCTCCTTATTTCTCCTAATAGTTCTGGGCAGAGTATAGGAAATAGATTTTGAGGAAAGATTTAATTTACTAAGTCTCTACTTTGCAGTAAAAAATTAAAAAAAAAAAAGACCCTTTTACATTTTACATTTCTTGTACCTCTCTATTCCCATTCACCTTAGGCGTTCTCATGAGCAAGTTCTAGTACAACTGAAATATTCATTCTGAGATTTTTAGCACAAACTCAACATTTAGTACGTTAATTATTTCAGTTGAAAATGTTTGTTGAAATAAAACTATGGGCCAGAAAAAGGGCTAATTTTGGGGGGGTGTATTTTGTTTTGGGGAATTTTTTTGTGCAGCTCATTTCAGATTATCATCCTGAGTAAAGCAATAGAAGTTGAGTAAAACACGAAGAGAGAGACAAAGAAAGATACAGCACTATTTTAAAACAATGGAAAATAACCAAGGCAACCAGAACTTTAGAGACCTATTTTCCTAAGAAAATGGAAAATCATTGAGGTGACCCTAACATTTATCATCATGTTTTCTTTTTAAAGCATTTGCCAATTCACATCAAGGATAATAGAAGTCAATGATACTATTATTAATATGTATAAACAATACTATGATGAAAAGATGGAAAATTTCACCATAGAAAGTAAACCTACAGTAAGAATCATTAGAAATTCTAAAAATAAAAAACAAAAACAAAAGGTGCCACAAAATACCTCACAACTAAAATTAAGATGTCAATATATGGATTTAATAACAGTGGAGCTAAATAGAAAATCCAGAAGGAAACACCAAAGGAAAAAAGAATGAAATATATGTAAAATAGCATAAGAGACAGTGTGTTTGAAGAAAAGGTCTAACATATGTGTAGCTGGAGTCCAAGAAGGAGAAAAGCAATAAAGAAGTGAGAGCAATATTTCAAGAGACATGGGGTAAGAGTTTTTCAAGTAGATACAAGAAGGTCTACTAACTTTAAGAAGGATAATTACAAACAAACAAACAAAATCACACCTAGTTATATAGTATTAAAAGTTAAAATCAAGGACAAAGAGGAACTCTTAAAAGCAAGTTTAAAAAAAGACATTGCCTGCAAAGAAATGATAATAAAAATATTTCACTTTCAACACAAATGAAATCCAGCAGAAAAGAAATGACATCTTTAAGACATCAAAATGAAATTGCTGCCAGTTCACAATATTTATGCAGTGTTTGGCTAACAAATGAGCTTCTCAACAACTTACTCTGGTTGTAGACTCATTTTTTATTTCAAAGAAGAAATTCTTCTTTGAAAGATATTTCATACTAAATTTTCTGATCTTTCTTACTGTTGCTTTCCTGTGAGTTGTGATTGTTGTGTTGAGTGCTTAGTCTGGGAATGTTGATATATATTGTAAATTTTTAGTACAGCCATACTGTTAATGCTAAAAGCCACAATACTTTGTTATCTAATTTGAATACAAAACAAACCATACTCCACTGTGTCTCAAAAGTGTGATACTCAAAGACTACTTTTTTCCTTTTTCTTTTGCCATGGTGGTAGTGGTGGTATGTGTGTGTGTGTGTGTATACACAAGATCCATTTGTATACATGGTGCACTGGTATAAAAAAGTAAAATAAGATATTGCAGCACAGCAATATGTATGACACTTGAAACTCTGATGAGTTAGAGCTGCATCACTGAGATTTTTAGTGCACAAAGCAGCAGTGCAAAGTAGTGGGAACACCATGAATGATCTCTATCACAATGGCTGCCAACTTTCCTGCTGTGCTAGGACAGCAGCCATAGGAAACATAATGAATGAGTGTGGCTATTTTTCAATAAAATTTTCTTTATGGACACAAAATTTAAATTTCATATTATTTTCACATATCTTAAAATGCTGTGTTTTTTTTTTCTTTTTTTCAGCCATTTACAAATGTAAAAACCAAACTCAATTCACAGATTAAAACAGACTAACAATTAGGTACTGGGGCAGGATTTGGCCCATGAGTCCTACTTTGCCAAGTTCTACTTTAAACAAGAATAAAAGATGGTGGAGTTTTTAAATGAATGCAGAAATAAAGCAGGAAAATGGAGATGAAATATTCTAAAGCCTTTGCATTTTCTGGGAAGTGGCAAAAGTAATAATTTAAGATAGATTCTTAAATGTGTATACTATAATTTATTGAATAACTACTAAAAGATCAATAAAAGAGTGTGTAAATAAAAATCTAATAAAAATCTAACAAAGGAGAAAAATTATATAATAAAAACTACTTGGTTAATAAACAGGCAAGAAAGAAAAGAAAAAATAAGTAGATAGATTTAAGCCACTCAAAATACATAATCAGTTTGAATGTAAATGTCCAATATATATATACACATTCAAATCAAAGAGAATCAGCCCAGACAAGAAATTCAACACAACTATATGCTGTTGATATCTTTTTATATAAGAGAACAGAAATGTTGGAAGTAAAAGAAAAACAAATCAAAACAAAACAAAGGTGAGTAGCTGTTTTAATAAAGTAGATTTAAAATAAAAAAGTATAACTAGAGATTAAGAGAAACATTTTATAATAATTAAGGGGTCAATTCATGTGAAGATATAAAAATCCTAATTTTACATGCATTAATAGGAAATCCTCAATGTATAAAAAGCAAAAACTTGCAGAAACAGAAGAAGAACCAAAAATTCCACAGTCATAGTTTGAGATTTACTCTCAGTAAAGTATGGAACAGGCAAACAAAAAATTAATATATAGAAGTTTTTCAAAATGACAGAGTACCCATTTTTTTTAAGTTTACTTAGAATATTTAACAAATTGACTTTGTTCTGGAACACAAAGTAACTCTGAACACTTTTTTCCTGAGCACAGTGAAATTAAGATAGATACCAATTACAAACAATACTAGACAATCCCCCCAGATTAGGTAATTGGGCAAATAAAATAGTAAATAATTCAGGGCTCAAAAAAGTCACTATGGAAATTAAATATATATTTTTATGATATGTAGTAATGATCTATGATATGTGATAGTAAGATAGTGACGTATATTAGTGAATATATATTCATATATATCACTTAATATATATGACATTATATATGTGGATATATTATATATTGTGAATATATTGTATTCAAAATATGTGGATTACAGTTGAACCTTTACTTACAGAAAATCTATTACCTAAATGTATATTATAAAAGAAGAAATGTATAAAATAAATTATCTGAATATGATTTTCAATAAGCCAGAAAAAGACAGTTAAGTAAACACAATGTAATAGAAAAAAGAAAACCTAGTAAAAATTAACTAAATAGAAAACAAATGTGCAATGGAAAAATCAACAAAGCCAAAGGTTTGTTATTTTAAAATAACCATAAAATTTGTAAACTCCTAGAAAGTCTTGATTAAAAAAAAATACAGTATAGAGAGGGACATGGATATAGAAGATACAAGTATTACAAATGTAATCATAGGCTTTCATGAATAACATTATGACAACAGGTTGGACTATTTCAGTTAAGCAGGCCAATTCCTGGGGAACAAATCGTTATTTAGGACTTTTGACAATAATTGAGACAAACTCATTTCTCCCAAAATGTTTCTAAAGCCCTATGGAATTAGCAAAAGGCAAATGTTTTAAGGCTCTGGAAAGTACATAAATGTACACAATAATCTGAGAAGCATTTATGCATGAATGATGCTGGGATTTGAGAAAGAAGAATGGAAATTTGTGATTCTATCTTGGGTCAGCTTCCAATACCCCTCCACTTCCAAATTTGTTGGTGAGCCACAACAAGGTGAGCCATGAGAACCAACAGCTTCTGCCAGTCAAAGAGGTCTCACTCAGTTTGGAATGATGGGCAACACCCAACAGCATTGTCAGTTTAAGTTATTTCTTGCAGGCAAGCAAAGGTAAAGGGCTGATGGCTCATTACAGATATGCCATGTTCATGATCAGACATTTCAATATTGTAAAGATGCCAAATCTCCCTAAAATTAAACTGTAAATTCAATGCAATCAAAATCCAATAGGTAATTAAATGAAAATTGACAAGCCGATTTTTATGGAAATGCAAGGGGCCAAAAATAGCAAAGGCAATGAATGTTAAAGAACAAAGCTTTTGGATCTACATTATCAGACACCAAGATTTATTTTAAAAACACAGAAACTAAAATGTGTGTTATTAAAATAGTATAAGAGCATGGAGCCTAGAATCAAATGCATTTACATAGTCACCTGATTTACAACAAGCATTGCAGAATGGAGTGGAAGATCCAAAAGTATTTGGATGTGCAAAAGAGAAAAAAGATACGGATATAGAAATAGATATAGATAGATATAGATGGTATAGGTATAGATCTTGACCTTTATTTCACAGTACCAAAAATACATTCCAGGTGGATCATAAAACTAGATATGAAAAACAAAGTAATAAAGCTAGAAAAGATAGCAGAGAAGAATATCTTTATGATTTGACCTAGGTAAAGTCTTCTTAAATATATCACAGAGAAAATAACTAAAAAGGAAAGATAAGTTTGGACTTCATTAAAATTAAGAACAATTTACCAGCAAATATATCATTATGAGAGTGAAAAAGCAGACTTTCAAGTAGGAAAAATATATGTAATTATGTATCGATAACAAAAGATAAATGCACAGAATATACACATTATATATATGCATATATATTTAAATACATATATTTAGATCTCAGATCAAATAAGAAAAAAATGGGCAACCAAGTTAAAAATGGGAAAAAGCCATGAATAGACATTTCTAAAAGGTATACCCCCCAAAATAGTGAGTATAACAAAAAATCTTTAATATTTGACATTAAGACAATGGAAATTAAAATCAAAATTACTTATCAATACACATACACGCATACCAGAAAACCAACAATTAAAAATAATAACAATACCAAGTGTTGATAAGGATATATAACAACTGAAACACTTATGCTGCTTATACACACATGCATTCTAGAAATCCACTGAGAGTGTCTACAAGCTACGTATGTGCATACCCCATACATAGCAATTGCATTACCACCCAAATTGCACATATACGTGCACCAAGACACATGCAACAATGTTCAAGCAGCATTATTCATCAGGAGTAGAATGGATAACTCTAATTGTCACATCCAGTTTAATGGAAAACTACTCAACAATGAGAATGAACAAACTTTAACAAAATGGATGAATCACAAACAAAATGTTGAGTGGAGAATTTAGACACAAAAGAGTACATACATATATAATGTCCAAAAGAGGTTAATCTATTGTGATAAAAGTTACAATATCATATGTTATCTTTGTGGGGAGCTGGTGGGAAGTTTGATAGGTACTTGTAGCTGTCTTGAGCAAGGCTGGCTGGCATCCACATAATGTTCTATAGTGTGATCTGGATTCATGGATGTGTTTCATTGATCACAGTATTTGTATATTTTTGGAATATATATTTCCTTAATAAAGTATACATACACACATACATATAGACATATAGTGAGACGTAGACACATAAAAACATAGTTTTACACATATATACATATACACATATGTATGTGTGTGCATATGTATGCATGTGTATATAAATTCATAAGTTCATATACACTCAATGGAATTGCAAGCTAAAAAGTTCCTATCAAGATGCTTTGATAAGTAGTACAGGGGTAAGTGTGCAAGGAGGAATTACTTGGCCAAGGAAATTTTATCTGAGAATCTATCTTTTAAGCTGAGACTTTTAAAATGAGGAAAAGCCGTGCTGGTGAAAAATTGGACTTAACCTTCCAGGAATAGGATGCAGAATATAAAGGGTCTGTAAAGTGGGAAAGATTTCATCTTGGTCTGTGAACTGAAAGGAATCCAGCATAACTGAAGGCTAGTTAAAGATGAGGAGAAGGATTAGTGAGAAAAGGAATTTGGCCTACTGGGCCTTGTAGGCTATAATAAGAAATTTGATTTTAAGAAAAAGTGAAAGTCATGGAATGATATTAATGGCATTACATAATCTCACTGTTGTTTTGTTTTGTTTTAATCATTCCAGCTACTTTGTAGATAAAAGACTGAAATGAAAAAATATTGAGGACATTAGTTTTAGTACAAATTAATGAGTAATGTAGGATTATGTAAACTAGGACTTTTAGAGTCATACTTGACTTAGGGAAATGACTTCGCAAAAAGTATTCTCAGTGAGCACTTGTTTTTAATTGTTTTGTTCTGCTTAAATTGTGCAACATTATATAGCATTTCTTTTTCTCAGCACAAAGAGCCTAGGTAGACCAGTTTCTGGTGACAATATATTAATAATAAATCTCAAAATTGCTCTCAATGTTTAAATTTTCAAAATTCAAAAAGTTGGAAGTTCTCATTGGAACTATCCATTATTTCATGAATTAATAAGGCTTTATATTTAAAGGATTATCTTAAATGTGTAGCCTGTAAAACATACTTGATTTCATTAGCCAATGTGGAGAAAGTGTTTTCTCACCTAAAAATAAAGTGTGAAAAAATCCCATTGTTTCTCCTATTCTTTTTGCACTTTTGACAAAAAGTGTTGGGGGGGGGCATAAATTAATAGATCTTTTCTCCTTTTAAATCTGATGAGGATACATATACTACATGAATGATGTAAATGGTGTAGTTTAAAAAAATCTCAACCTAGATAATTTATTGGTGACTCATTTCGCTACACATTTTAATCATCGAAAATAAAATACTGATAATATGAAACAATAATTTGAATTTCTGTATTTATTTATTTATTAAAGCCATCTTGGAATTTTTTTTTTTTTTTCCTGCAGGATTTTCTTTGTCAGACATTCTGTGTTTTAGCAGTGAGGCTTAAAAAAACAACTTATTAAAAATGAATGGTACTCAATATATTATTTGCCTTTATCATTCTCACTTTCTATTAAAAGGTACAGAATACCTACAGGGTATCTTTATTTAGATAAATAACTGCCAACTCAAATTCAACAGGTCTACAGTACAATCTACGTTCATGTTAAAAACTACCATTTCTATACCAATTAATTGGTAGCCAGATAACTCTTAAAATTATCCAAGTTCAAAACCTTGAAGTTTTCTTTTAGCTTTTGAGACCTAATTGTATCAAACTTACTAGTATTAAATAGTCCTGTATTCTGAACATTTCACAGATCTGTCCCTTTCTCTCCATCCTTATTGCCATGTCTTCAACTTGTTCTCACTGGATCATTCTAATAGCCTCTTGGCTGGCTTTCTAACCCAACTAGCATGGTAGCCAGTTTTCAAGATGGACCCCAGTAATTTTCATCCGACAATTAGACCACTTTGTAGTTCCTTCCCATATATTACCAGAGTTGGTCTTGTGACCAGTAAACTATGGAAGAGGTGAAGGTATGTGACTTCTGATATTACATTACAAAAAGATTGCAGCTTTCATCTTGGGAACACTCTCTTTCTTGATTTCTTATTTTCACTTTCATTCCAGGATCACTCCCTCTTGTGGAAATCAGCTGCCATGTTGTGAGAACTTTCAGACAGCCTATGAGGCCCTAATGGCAAAGGATGGAGGTTTCCAGATAATAGCCAGTGAGAAACAAAGGCTTCCCAACAGCTACATGATCAAACTTAGAAAGAGATTTCCCAGTCTCAGGAAGCCTATTGCTCTAGATGATAGCTTGACTGCCATTTTGTGAGAGAATCTGAGCCAGAATGCTCAACTAAGATTCTCTCAGATTTCTGGCCCTAAGAAACTGTGAGATAATAAATGAATGTCTTCCAAGCTGCTAAATCTGGGGGAATTTTGTCACATAGCATCAGATAACAAATAGGACCTCTACTTCATATATGGCTGCCACTTCCTCCTGTTACCACTCTCCTTAAGTCTCTAGAGGTTTATATTTGTCTGTTGCTTTGAATCCAGATTCCTCTGTTTACATAACTGCACATTTTGTCTTATCTGATTCCATCCCATCTAATGTAAGACCTATGAACAACTGAAGTTTTTCCAAATCTAATTGCTCATTCCAATGTTACCCTTTGCTTTCATCGTTCCACCTTCCAGAATGTCTTTTCTTATCTTTCCGTATCCAATATCAAGGACCAAGTCCTAACAATTACCAACATAAAGCGTTTTCCAATGGCTCTGTCCTATGTACTGATATATTCCATGGAATTAACTCAAGTTTGGTGTAATTATTCATATAAGTTGATTCATCATAGTTCATTTCTTTAAATCCATTCTCCAGTTCCCCTACCTTCACAATTTTGACCTTCTCCTCCCAGATAACTGCTAATTAATTGAATGTTTAATCCAGTCAACTATTCATCCTTCTAGGAGTTTGCCCCCACAAAGTTAGTTCACAGGAGTATTTTGAAACCAACGTGTTCCTTGTGATCCTAACACTGCTGTTAATATTTCATCTAATTGTGAAAATGTTTAGAAATGTTATCAATACTTTAGAGGAAGAAAAGTGATCAGTAGATTGAAAGTACACAAAGAAAATTTGCAGAAGATACAGCCTAATGGCCTTCTTAACAACACAGACAACCTCAAATAGTGGAAAATGGAAAAATATCTTAATAAAAATGCCAAAAGATATATTTTCATGCTTTAATACTTAGGCCATGAAAAATTTAGACAGAAAGTAAAAAATAATCAGATAAACTAATAACTATACTGAAGTGACCAGATGATTTTGTCTGTTATGAGGTGATTTCTGTCTCTGATATTGGAAGACATTCACCTTATTAAAATAGTCTCTATTTAACCTTTGTTTTCTCAGTTTATTCCTTGCTAGAATATCTAAGTGTGGTGCCACTGGATTTATGTAATTAGAAAACATGACTGTGGGTTTTTTTTTTTTTTAACAGAACTGTTTTATTAATTTGTGGTTGCCTTTTGAAGGTAAGGCTAAGATTTTATCTTTTTATGTGCTTTATGTTGGTGTGGCATATTTACATGACTGCATTTGTATATTACAACTAGGAAATTCTGAAATAAATAAAAGGAGGAAGACATTTGTATTTCTCTGCACTTGGAGATTTTGGTAGTGAATGAGGAATTTTTCTATAAGGGCCACTAAACACAGATTATGGTACATTATGAAGTTCTAAAATCTGCTCCAAACTATTTTGTATTTCAAAATATCTTGTGGTTGTTGGTTTTTTGTTTGTTTTTTAATAAAATGACTTACCAGAAAATAAGGCTTTGAAAACTAGAAGATCTATTTCAGGCTAACTATTGTCAAGTATTGTTTTATTATTTATTTTATTTTATTTCAGATTTTATTTATTTATTCATGAGAGACACACACAGAGAGAGAGAGAGAGAGGCAGAGACGCAGGCAGAGGGAGAAGAAGTCTCCATGCAGGAAGCCCGATGTGGGACTCGATCCTGGGACTCTAGGATCACGGCCTGGGCAGAAGGCAAGTGCTAAACTGCTGAGCCACCCAGGGATCCCCAAGTATCTGTTTTAAATGGAAATAACCAATGTCACTATCCAGAGAAATATTTTCTAAATCCATAAAGAGTTTTGAAATTTCTGAAAAAAGAAAAGAAAAAAGAATGGAAAGGAGGAACTGAAAATTCCAGGTGACCTTAGGAAAAGCTAGAAGTAACTAATGTATCTCAAGAACGAGTCTGAAATACAACCTTTTCAAAGTGAAATTTTTCCTTAGGTTCCTGAGAGATTTTATGCTCAAAGATCAGTCAAGAGTACTTTTGGTGAATTGAAACTTTAGGAAGACCAAGTGGGCTCAATATTGCTTTATGCTAGATGTTTGGTGATGGACAGGCATGTTGACAATTCATTTATTTCTTTAAAAAATATATAGGGGTGCCTGGGTGGTTTGGTTGCAGTTGAAGCCTCTGCCTTCAGCTCATGTCATGGTCCCCGTGTTCTGGGATCAAGCCCATATCCATCGGTTCCCTCTTCCCTGCTCGTGCTTTCTCTTGCTATCTCTGTCACTATCTCTGTTTCTCTCAAATAAATAAAAACTTTTCAAAAATGTTTATAAAGGGTCTAATCTGTACCAATACATTCCCCTCTTCTCCTGACACTCATGAGGGGTGTGTGTGTGTGTGTGTGGGGGGGTGTATCGTGAGATATTCAAGTATGAGCCAGTACACCATGGTGCACAGAGGCCATGCTTAATCCTACCTGAAAGGCATGAGAGAGGGAGGAGAGGCTTGCTAGGAAAGTTAAGAAATTGAACTGAGTACTAAAGAATAAGTAATGACAGGATGAGCACTGGGTGTTATACTATACGTTGGCAAATCGAACTCCAATAAAAAAAATATACATATAAAAAAAAAGAGTGAGTAAGAATTTCTTAGGTGGGAAAGTGGCAAGAGAAGAGTGCTTGCAAAAGGAAAATAGTATGAACAAAGACACAGATGCAAGCAGGAGCATGGCTCCTTCCAAGAAATGGGAATAATTCATTCATATTGGGGTACAAAGTGCAAATGTGTATAATGCAGGGTATAGGGCTGGACAACCAGTCAGGGGCCAATCATTAAGGGAAAAATTCACCATACAAAGACTTCTAACCCTAAAAGTGGTGCAAAGGCCACTAAAATATCTTAACAGAAGGAGCAATGAGATCTGTACTGTGGAAATACGGTTCTGGCTATGAAGATAAATTGGAGTGGAGGTGGCCACTAAAAATAGATTGAATAGTAAAAACAGTCCCAGACAGAAATTATAAAAGCCCGACCTGATGCAATAAATGGAGAAAAAGGTTCAAATTGGAGACCTATGAGGGAAATATAATTAATATCATTTAGTGACCAGCTGGATATACAGACAGTAACTCTAGGTTGACTCCCACATTTTAGAATTGGATGCCAAGAGAAACTTTACTATCCTGAATCAGGTTTTGGCGAACCATGATGAGGAACCAGTTTGCACACTATTCTCTTCATCTGACACTGGTACAATCTGATGAAAATAGCCAGTAGACAACTAGATATTTGGCTTAGACTGTCAAAAAAAAGCCCCAAGTTTAAGCTATAGATTTGGGAGATACCGCAATATAGCTGACAGGTAACACCTTAGAAGTAGATAACATGTCTAAGGAACAGTGGCCAGATTATAGGCACCACTTCAAAATCAACAGGGATGGGACACATGGGTGGCTCAGCAGTTAAGCGTCTGCCTTTGGCTCAGATTGTGATCCCCGGATCCTGGGATTAAGTCCCCCACTGGGCTCCTTGCGGAGCCTGCTTCTCCGTCTGCCTATGTCTCTGCCTCTGTCTCTGTGTCTGTCATGAATAAATAAATAGAATCTTTAAAAAAAATCAACAGGGATAATTTTTCAAGATCTACATATCCAGGCTTTTATACACCAGGCATATTGAATATCCTCCAGTACCTATTCTAACACTTGGGTCAAAATAGATCCTTGGGATGGAATTAATCATTCGATCAGTTGACCAGATGACTGGACCAGAGATGGAGGTACTGATGTGCATGTGATTGGGTCAATTATAGATCATAAGATGTATCAACGGAGGGTTGGGAAGAAAGGAAGCTAAATGGCAAGGTGCTTGTAGTGAAGGTGGGAAGTATACTGGGAAGTGAAGAAAAAGGAGAAAGTAGAAATAGTCACTCTTTCAAGAAGTTTAACCCTGAAGGGAAAGAGAGAGATAAGTTGGTAGAAAGAATTTCAGAGAGGGGCACACATATCTGACTATGTCTATAGGCTGAGAGATGGAAGATGCCAATCAAACTTAGTCTACAGTAACCATTGACTCTTGAGGGAAAACTAAATGGAGAAGTATTTTCAGGAGCTGGCATTCTAGCTCCTCAATTGCCCAATAGCCAGTCATATTGAAGTTTATTATTTGGTTGGCATCTTGTGCCTATTGCCTAGTGATTTATTTTCCCCATAACAACACAACTGAAAATCATCACATAAATTTTAGAAGGGAATAATTGTGCCAATTCTATGTTTATTCAAAATCTCCACTAGATTCTTTTTTTCTTGAAAGTTTCTCTATCTCTCCCACACATATAGCAGCTGAATTTTATACTTCCCCTTAAATTCTTGAGGGCAAGGAGAGAGGTCAAGAGAAATGGGGATGGGGGTGACCAAACAGTTCTTTAACTTTTCAGATTACAAGCATCAGCAGGAAAATCTGATATTTTGCTCCAGGAAAAAAACGAAGGAAGAGGAAGAGAAAGAAGAAAGGTGTAGGAGAGTAGTACAATAAACAGACTGTTTTCCGACTCACATATTTTCTCAAATAGCCTAGAAATGATCAAATTCAAATAAAAAGAAACCTTGATACACATTATCTGTATCGAGACCTGTTTTTTGCTTTGAGATAAAAAATAATTATACCCTCATTTCTGAAAATCATATTTCAAAGAGAGTAACAATGTGAATTCTTTTTTTTAATATATTTTTTAACAATGTGAATTCTTAAAGCCAAACATCTTTACCAAAGTGAATGGATAATGATTAAATACATTCATAAAGGAAAATGAACATTTCAAACCACTTTTTAAATTAATGAAAGTGAGAGAAAACATTTAAAACATTATTTATTTCAGTTTTTAACTTTCTAGGAATCTTTTAAGGTTCCTGAACCAAAACTTTGACCTAATTGTATAAGATTATTTACCTATTCTCTACACAAAATTTTTGAGACTTGTGACGAACTGGGAAGTGATTAATATTTTAAGTTGTCTGCATTTTCATTGAAAGGGGAAAACATCATCACTTATGATACAGTTTAAAAAACAGGATCAAGTTACAGTCAAAGAATCCCTAATCCCTTCCACAGGTGTATTTACTGGATTGTTTGTGTGTCTAGCAACTGGCATTGATAAGTCAGAGGTCTGGTTGCCCCATGTTGCATGAATGTATTGTCTGTGTTTTCCATTAGCATTAATGGGTCTTATGTATGCAAAGGAAGAAAAGAACAGACTCTATCTATGATTAATAACAACAGTGTTTTCCACCCTGGTGTAGGCTTCCTTGGAAAGCAGCAGATTTTATCATCTACTTCAACAAACTAGACCCCATATACAGGACAGGTAGTGATACATTGCATCTACATAGTGCAGAGTTAAAAACAGATTTGCAAAGGTGGAATTAAATTTTCTTCTAGACCTGGTAGTTGCAAACCTTGTCAGTAGCTCAGATTTGTTCAGATTTTAACATTACGGTTACTAAACTGAGCCCTCCCTACGTTCTGAGGCACTGGGTATCTTCTGCACTCACCAATTAACACTCCTGATGAGTGTTTTGGTTTCTTTTTTTCGTGGGGGATGGGAGGACAGGCAGAGAAAAGGATGTGTATTCAGCCCATGGTAACTTCAATTAGTTGCCAACTAAAGATTTTATCCTAGTAGCAAAACCAGGAGAAAAAAAAATCTTTTAAATTAATTTGAAGATGCCTACATTTCTAGAATGGCATTGCTTTAACAGGGCTATGCAAATGAGTCCAATTTAGCATCTTGTATTCAGCTGGAAACCATTGCTAAATGATCAGGATAGCCAGTCACAGATATTAAAATGAATTATATCTAATCTGAATTTTAGTCACGCTACATTAACTAATAGAAAGTTATTAACATTTCAAGAGAAAAAAAGCTTTTGCCTGCAAAATTAACAGTGGCTGAGATGTGACCTGTGAGCCATGAAGCCTGATCACTGTAATGACAGTGTAATGGCATATTTACATTAAAATCTCTGCAGCTAATATGGGATTCAGAATTGGACGGTAAGTCGAGGATTATTTAGTCTGGCCTGTTGGCCTTTCTCTAAGTAGTTTTTTTTTTTTTTTTACTTCAATACAAATCTGAAACTTTTCATTTCATGACTATTTATGTGACCAGTTTCTATAGCTCAGTCTCTCCATCTTTACATGACTAATTTTTGCTTTCATTTTCTCTCTTCTTTTTCAATACATTTCTTTCGGGATAGCTGTGTCTTTCCTTGTTTCTCTTGTTTTCTTTCTTCTTTTGGGTTGGATGAACTTCAGGAAACTGGGGTTCAATTGCAAACCACTGGGGAGAAAGGGAGCGGCTTCTTCATTTTTGCTATTTGGCTTCCAAAATTAGGCCATTTTGATGTTTTTCATGTTATGCTTTCATGATGCATACGAAAGAATGCGGTTTTACAACAAACACTGGTTTGAAATGAGTAACAGTGTAACTATTCTTATTAATCTCTAGAAATGGGGGAGAGTTTCCTGTTATCAGGTTGTTTTCCCAATAGCCAGTTTAGAAGTTAGAGATTCAACAATCATTTGCATAATCTACAGCATTCATTTACCTTGAGGATTCAGGTCATTTCTGTTTCCTTCTTTTCTTTTGTCTTGCTCTCTTTTTAATTGAAGAGAATAAAAGAGACTGAAATAAAATAATAGGAAGAAAAATAATAAGAAGAATCAAACTGTGCATTAATTTTGTAATTTATAGGCGTTTAGACTTGAAAGAATCCTTGTTTTAAAAAAAGAAATCATCTAGAGAGTGGCATAAAAAATCTAGATTGCAGAGTGATAAGTTCATAAGTTCTCAAATGTGTCAGCTGTAGACTAGTTTATATTTTAACCTGTCAAATTTGCAAATATTGGACTCTAAACAGAACTTTGATAATGAAATATAATGGAGAGGCATTTATCTTTTTTAAAAGGACAGAGAACAAAAGACAAATAATGGGTTCTTTTAATGCAGTTAATGTTTGACACTTAGATTTTTTGCTACAGTTCTGTTTCAAAGATTAATTCAATCCATTCTTCTCTAATCATAACAACAAATAAAGCAGGTACATATTTCTAAACTGTAACTTCTAACAATTTCGTATTTTATTTCTTTCTCCATCCTCAAAGAGGGTGTTATCAGATATCTCTGCCTTCCTTGGATTTTTTTTTTAAGTCTTCTAAAACATAACTTTATCTGGAGGCAAATTATCCCATTTGCACTGCGAATTCATGCACAAAGATATTTCAGAACAGACACGTGTCAACCACAAAGGACATCACGATAAAAATGCCACCTCAATTCCATTTCCCAATTAGAAGAAGAGTATCAATACAGTGACATTGGTTTGACTGACACGAATCTATGCTAAATATCTGCTAGGCTCATATTTATAATAAATCCAGATAATGCATTTGTACTAAAACCAAAGCTTCAGTCCATTTCTTGGATCTTTATTAAAAATAGGCATATTACAAACATTGATTGAAGAAATAACTAGAAACTTGATCTGATGTAATATGATGCAAATTAAGTTTAAACAGTTTGAACTTTATTTGATATTTCTGAATGTATTGCAGTATTTTGAATGTTTTTATAAGAAGTGAAAGCGCTAGGCTAAAATGTACTGACAGCCAGCCTCCAATTTTTCTTCTGAAGCCCATCTCTTTCGTTTCCCCATTGACTAAGGATATTTATTCTGCATGTTTATAGGAAATATACAGAACCTACCCAGTTTTGAGTATAAATACTAATCATATAAAAGCTGACTGTTTAAATTGAATCACAGGATGTCATTAAAAGAGTAGTCTTTCAAATTTTTGGATACTTAGCAATACCCTAAATATGCCAAGATTCGTATTAGATATTTATTTTCTAAATGTGTTAGATATGTGATCATGTTTTAAAAATTAACAGTATAAATGCTGAAAAACAAAAAGTTATAAAGTGTCTTTTTTTCCCATAATAAGCCATAAATGTCTGCAGTGTGAAAAGTCGATTATAAACTTTAAAATAGGTTTAAAATAGATATACACAACTTTCTTGGCTATGCATTAATAAAACTGCTTAAACCAGGGCATGATCCTGGAGACCTGGGATCGAGTCCCACGTCGGGCTCCCTGCATGGAGCCTGCTTCTCCCTCTGCCTGTGTCTCTGCCTCTCTCTCTCTCTGTCCCTCATGAATAAATAAAATCTTTAAAATAAATAAATAAATAAACAAACAAACAAATAAATAAATAAATAAAACTGCTTAAAGGACACAATATTCAGACTTAAATGTGCTGTGCTTATTCTTAGAGGCAAGAAGGAACACTGCTCAAAATATTTTTTCTCCTATAATTTTAAGATTTTTATTTTGAAAGGAAGAATAGACTGTCTTTTAAAATGGGCCCAGGAGTTTCAAATGGGAGATAGGAGAGTGGTGGCCTGTGAGAATATTGGTGATGTGGAGGGAAGGTGACAAAAATGTCCTGTTATATTCTTGGCCAAAAACATCATCGGTATCACTTATTTTACATTCAAAGTGAATACACTAAAAAAAAAAAAATGGATACACTAATTTTCATTTCTCTTTGTCTTAAGTTTTCTTGCCTGCTCCGTGGCTTATGGATTGACAGTTTTGACAAGCAAATGTGGTGTAAAATGCATAGGATAGTCCGTTTAAAACACATAAATTGCTATGCAAGTCTAATAATTGATCTTTAATTGTAATCATTAAATCAGGAAGTGTCTATCCTCCTGCATTATTCGATTATCTCAACAAATTCTGAGCCCATGAAGTTAATCTTACGTGAGTAGATATGAGTAACCAGACTTATTTTTTTTCTGAAAACTTTTTGTTGCTCACATATAGAAAGACTATAATGCACGTATGGTATTAACACAATAAGGCATACATCGTGGATGACATTACACAGGAACACACACACACACACACACACTAGTTACACTGTGAAAAAACTAGGTAGAAAGTCCACTATCAGAGGGAGCACAGTATAATGGTTTAGAAGATAGATTCCAAGCCAGATTCCAAATTTTGAGTTTTTTGCTTTGCCACAATGAGCTCTGTGACTTCAGACAAATTCCTGGACCTTTATTTCCTCATTTGAAATAAAAATGACATGAAATTTTCTTTGAGGGTCAGATAATTTGGTAACATATATATTATCTATAGAAGATGTAAAATATAATAGTATATATATATTTCTTATAATAGTGTCCAGCTTATAGTCAGTGCTCAATAAATATTCTCTATGATGTCAAGTATTATTATTACTATTATCACTTATATTCACTGCCTATTAGAGACAAGACAGAAGCACAGGCAAGATTTAAATACTTCACATCCATCACTACATGCTTTGTTCTACAAATAGGATGCATGGCATAGGGCCAAATAATAAATATATGTGCAAACAAGAAATGGAATACACATGATATAGTTTGAGGGATGTAACAGAAGCCTTCTTACTCAAATTTGCCATCCTATCTATATGAACTTGAGGAAGTCACTTCAACTTTCTGGGACTTGATTTTCTCATCTATATAATGAAGAGATTGAAATAGATGATTAGGAAACTCTCTGAACTCAATGATATTTTTCCCGTCATCATTCAGTAACAATTTCCATTTTTACGACTCCATAATGCAAGCTTTTTAAAACCCCAACATATAAATGTCCCAAACAAGACATCCATAACTCCTTAGTCTGTGCTTTGCTTTCTTGAGTTTTAGGAGAGAAGAGCATAAGAACAGCAGTATGACTTGCACATAAAGGGAAGGTGAGCAGACTTCTAGAATACGGGGAAATTACAGAAACACACTTATAGACTGGGGACCCCTGAGCATAAACTACACGTGCTTCCCATCAAACCCAAGAGCTGGCAAGCATTCTTGGATGTTAGAAATCTCTCAGCCAATTCAGCAAAGAAAAGAGACATTGAGCAAAAAATGCTAAGTCTTCTAGAAAACCAACTGTGATCCTGAGAATTGTAATAACATCTTTCTAGCTGGAGCAAAAGATCGTAAACAACAGAAAAAGGAACCAGACCTACTTTTTCAGGACCAAATTCAGTTGTGAAAACCATGTTGTGAAAAGACTTGAGTAGAAAATACCCCATGTTTTCAGTAAAGAGAGAAGAGTCCAGCATCACCTGTGTATAAAACAAGCCTAATAGTTTGATAGATTCAGTTTTCTAAATTACTTGGAATGTTTCCTTCCCTTGCTTTTAAGTTAACATGACGAAAATAGACACAGAGAAGTACATGCTTTCTGTGATGACAGGTAAACATATGCTTTATCCTTTCCAAACATAGAAGCTTGTACAAGGCAGAAGCCTGTACTTCTTGGGAATGAAGGCACATCAAATGGCAGTAGAATCTAGTGGCTAATTAGGCTCAGATGTCATACCATTCTGGGTTTGCACTTTGGCTATGCTATTGTTCTACTTGTGTAGACAAGTCATCCTTTCCCTTGAAGACTCATTTGCTTATTGGAAAAATAGAAATAATAATAGAATTGTTGTGAGTAATAATCTGACCTGATGCTTGTAAAAGGCATACAGCAGCTGGCACTAGTAATTCATTAGGAAAAGTGGTAGCAGTAATATTCAATATTTTAACAACAATCTTTCAGTTTATTGAGAAGAATAGTCAAACTGCTTGTTTGCACTTACCAATGTTCTCATTAAAACCTGCACTCTTTCAAAATTATCTCAACTTGCTGAAATGAGGGATTAAAATCAACAAAATGAAATTTAACAGAGATAAATTAAGGGCTTCCCAGGAGATTATTATAGGGGAGACCTGAGTTTTCTTCATAGAAAAGAACATGAGAATGTGACAGAGCAGCAAATTCTGGCTGCATTAAGGGGATGTGGTGTCCAGATTAAAGGAGGGACTGCTCAGACATGTGAGGAGGGGATCAAGTCTGATGAAGACTTAGGAAAGAAGAAATAAATGCATAGTAGATAGCTTTGTCCCTTAATAGTTAAAGTGATGTCACATTTCAAAGGGAGAATACTAATTCTGTACAATTCCAGAGGCAATAACCTTAACTAATAGAAGAAATTAAGAGGAAGCAGATTTTCCCACGTGCAAATTTATTAGTCAGGGTCTAGACTAACCTGCTATAACAAAGAACCCCAAAATATGGTGGCATTAAATAAGATGGGATGGTCTATGTTAAGAAGATGGCCTAGGGCAGTAGAGAGCTTAGCTTTATGATGTCGTTCATGTATTCGAAGTCGGCAGTCAACTTAGCCATCTTCATCATATGGCTCCATTTCTAAATCTAAACTTGTCACCATGTCCCAGCTGCCAGAATATTTAGGGTGAACACCTTTGTCTTAAAAGAGATGACCTATAGGTTGTCAATGTGGTTCTCTCTAAACTTGATGTCTTGTGATATAAAAATGGCCCTTCAATAAGCTCTATCTACTTCACACTCTGAATATGCTACTGAACACACTGTTGAATGAAATTCAAAGGTGACAACTCTATACCCTGACATCCTATCCCTTTCTTGTTTCACTGGGGTATATGGCTCTATCCTTAATTCTTCTCAGTGCAAGTACTACATTTAATTCTTCATCATAATTCAGAGGGGTATCTATTTTTAAGATAAATATAAGGGAAATGTTAATCAAATTTCAGACCTCAACTCAACCAAAACTCATGATATTATTCATCTAACATTTTCTTAATGGCAATTAAGTAAGGATATAAAAACAAGTAATTAGATTGTTTTGTAGCATATATTTAGGTTTAAAAAATCTAAAGCTACTTCTCTAACTCTTAAGTTATATGAGTAAAAAAAGGATCTATTTTAAATATATATCTATTATAACCCCTGATTTTAAAAACAGGTAAAAGTTTCCTCCAATGAGATTAATCAGTTTTTATTGGGAATAATATGTAAAGGAATTGGAATGTTAATTCAATTTTTGTGTATTGAAGTTGTTACTTTATAATAAAGACATGAATTAAGTCAACAAAAGTCAACAAAACATTGACCTAATCAGATTATTAAAACATAGTCTTAGAAAGCTGACTTTAAAACTACAAACTGGGGCAGCCCACATGGCTCAGCGGTTTAGCGCCGCCTTCAGCCCAGGACGTGATCCTAGACCCGGATGGAGTCCCAAGTCAGGCTCCCTGCATGGAACCTGATTCTCCTTCTGCCTGTGTCTCTGCCTCTCTTTCTCTCTTTCTCTTTCTCCTCTTTCTCTTTCTCTTTCTCTCTTTCTCTTTCTCTCTCTCTCTCTCTCTCTCTCTCTCATAAATAAATAAAATCTTAAAAAATAAAACTACAAATTAAATTTGAATTAAAAGTATAGATGTTGAGGTGTCTGGCTGGCTTAGTTGGTAGCACATGTGACTCTCAATCTCAGTATCATGCGTTTGAGCCCCATGTTGGGTATAGAGTTTGCTTAAAAAAAAAAAAGCAGAGTGTCTCTATGAGATGTTTGTAGAAATTAGATAAAATGGTAGTTGCTGCCCCCAAAGCAAAGGTATGATCAGCTAAGACCAGGCTTGATTTAGAGTTTCATCCAGATCTTCAAGCAGTCAATTTTGGGCAGTACACAAACTGTACAACCTTACACAGCAGCCCTGAATCAGTTTTTCGGTCAAGCAAAGAGTTAAATTAAATGTAAAACTTTTCATCAAAGGATTTGTGTTGTTTCTAATTGAGTACATTTATTCTCCTCCTAATGTAAAATAGAAAATTGTGGCAAATAAGCAGGATTGCTACCTGATTCATTTTTCAAAGTAATAGCAAATCCAATAAGAATTTTAAAATAACTCAAAAAGATAGATTCTTTACCACCTACACCAGTTAGAGAAATCTTTATTCTCACTCAGACTTTAGTTTTTAAGAATTGGGTTTGTGCTATGAAATTTAAACTTTGGTAAATATTGGGAAACTTATTCTTAGCAATTATTTTGACTATTTTCTTACAATACAAATTAGTTTACTCACATTAAATCCATACCTTTCTTCTGATATACTGTATTGGGAGATGAATTAGATATATTCGCACTTGAATTTTAAAAGCTATAAGACGTGTGTGTATTTACGTGCATGTACACAGGCACAAGAATTTCTCTCTCTTTAGAATAAATATTAGAGAAAATTTGTCATTTAGTGTTAGACTCAGAGCTAAGTAATCTAAAAAAAGATTTATTTCAAATAAGTCACAGGGATATAAAGTAAAGCATAGGGAATATAGTCATAACATTGTAATGATTTTGTAAGGTGACAGATGGTTACTAGACTTATCATGGTGATCATTTCGTATTGTATACAAATTTCAAATCACTATGTTGTACACCTGAAACTAATATTGTATGTCAACTATATTTCAATCTTAAAAAACCAAAAAGTTATATTGCAAAGATATAGGTGAAATACAGTACTAAAAAAAAAACAATAAAACATTATTTCTAAATAAGATAGACAAGTGTTTGGAACTAGAATTAAATATTTTTTTAGAATTTTCCAATGACATGACTGCAAATGACATGTTCACTTTTCCATTGTTCATATGAAAATATCTGAAGTTCTCAGGAAAAATTGTGCTTCATGTGTGATTAAATGGATTTACTTCTAATTCCATTTACTTTCACAAAATGCTAACATTAAAAGAGAGAGCAAGGCTTTAGAAGCTGACAGAAAGTTTAGTTTTCAAGTAAAATCATGGGATTGGAGCACATGCTCGTCTACACCATGATCACTGGCATTTACAGGGAGAAATTTGTGCAATGGGCAGGAAGATTATTGCTAACGCCTTCCAGAGATCATGAGGCTTGCATTTAACAAACATAACTTTATCCTTCCCAAGGCCAACCTCCCAAGATTTCTAAGAGTCAGGATATAGCTCCATGGCAATTAGGCTGGGGATGCAGGTTATTGACTGACGTACCATGAAATACCACCAGGCCTTAGAAGGATGGCTCACTGCAGAATGCACTAACTAAACAGACAATTAATTGGGACAGTAAGATTTCCATGGCAAATTGTAATATGTGATTTACGCCATTCATGTATCTGCTGCAAACACTCTAATGAAATGGATTATTCCCTAACACTAAAAAAAAAAAAAAAGAAAAGAAAAAAAATCGCACACTGCTAAATCTCATGAAAAGTGCGGGACTTATCTCTACCTGTGGCTTTAGAATTTTGTTCCTTAGTCTTGCTTAGCAATCTTCATGACCAGTATTTGACTTCCATTCAATATTTAATGTACATGCTGATATTTTTGTCTCCACATCTCCCTTGTAGGACTTAGCCTGACAGTTTTTTCTGCACAAGAATGCCTAAATGAATGGCACTCGACTTACAAGGGGAAACGGGTAATCAAAGTGTCTACAGGGCTCCTCTTATTTGCTTCCTACCCCATACCGACCGACTCTTCAGTTCCGTAATTGATGTCTTCTCCTGGTAACCTAGGAACAGGGAAGGAAATGTACAGATGTGGCCACTTTAACCCCTATCAAAACTCCCACTTTGATGTATTCTTGAGTTTATTCCTCACTTCTTATGGTGGAGAGAAGGAGTTCAACACATGACATTTTTCCCTGCTTTCTACCGTTATTGGCAGATTTACAGAAACAGCCAGGACTAGTCCACGGCAAAGTGAAGACTGAAGCCAGGGCCCTCTCACCACCTGACAGCAGAACATTGCCAAGTAATGGAGCTCATCACATTGATCCTGGCTGAAGAAAGAACATCCCCGCACCCCAAGGTCCACCTGTTGGGTTGGACTCTCACTGTCCCAGTCCCAGACTATAGACCTTTCCTTCTGTCTCTCTTACCAAGCTTTTCTACTATATCTCATGTACCCTTTGGGTTCTGATATAATGCTTGCTAATATCAAAAATCACTTCACACCACAGTGCTAGGGATTTGCCATAGTTTAAAAGTTTTATCTTTCCTCTGGGACATCAAAACTTCTAGGAAGACTTCCAGGGATGCAATTTCCTAGTTGTCAGTGTGAATGCCTAATGACAGGAAATTTCCACCAACCAATAAGTAAGTCAGGATGCTGAGAGTGACATTTTGGGTACTTTAATGGCTCCTACTCCCTATGCCATGGCCCGTATTAATTCTGCTTTAATGAGCTCCATGTCAAACGCTATGCCAGGTATATTATAGATAAGACCTCATTAAATAACCTACCTGTAGGGTTGGTGCTGACCCGGCAGCATGCAAACAGTACTTGGTGCTAAGTCTGACTTTCCCAATTCTAGGCTTCAAAGTTTTTCTCAGCTGAGTGGCTTAAGAATCATTCATTCCACAGAAACTTTGTGGGCCTTTTATAGCCTATGCCTGAACTGGTTTCTACTGATTCAAAAGTAAATTACACATGATTCCTAACTTCAAGGATTTCATGGTTCAGTAGATACAGATATATATGTATATGTGATATTAAATAGTACAGATTATATAGATTGCATAGATATTATGCATATATTATATTACATAGTATATTCTTATATATTATATACATACATATATAATATTATTACAAGGCAGGTTATGGAATTACTCCACGCAACCTCTCTTATAACTCTCCCTGTGTTAGTGAGATTGTTTGTTTACTTGTCTGCTCTCTACCCACCCCCATTCTCCTTGTGGCCCAAGATCATGTCTTACCCATCTTTGTAACTGTTCTTACCTAACTTCAGGATACAACACACATTAGATAAGAAAGGTAAGTTTATCATTCCATATTATGGATAGAGAAACTGATACTCAGAGACTTTGAAGGTTTATTCAAAAAAGAGTAAGATTAAAGATGAGTTCAAATCTAAGTCCTTTGGTAACCAAAAAACCTGCTTTCACCTCAACATGATCATTGATTGACATTCCTTTTCAGGAGTCAACCTGTTAACAATGTTTGTATAGGCATGAATTCTAAGCACATATACCTACGGTCATTTCTAGTAATCTAAATATCACCCAAGTGTAAATTATCTACTTCCTGGCTTATCTGTTAGAAATGATTGCTATCAGAGTGGCTTCCATTTGCCATCTAATACATTTCTGAGCTTTTTCCCTCTTATTATGGCTTGCACAGGAAATGCAAACTACTGAGATTCCAATATGAGCCTAGATACAATATAATTTAAATAATAAATCTAATACACCCCACCCATTGCCAATTGACAGAATGTCATCTAAATTTAATATAAATGGCTTTGAACAGATGCACCCCTGCATTAACACAGATAATTTAGAGTTTACTGCACCTACTTTGTTGTAATTTACATTCAGAGATTCTGCTTTGGGTAGGGGTAATAGAGAATATTGGTGTGTATTTTTCTCTCTGAAGCACCCCACCTCCAGGTGATACTTTGTAACCTTCACTCTTGGAGACTCAAAAACTCATGTAATCTTGGAAGGTAAATCTGGGAATGCAGCCCTCTCTGTTCAAACTGCCATGGGATGATGCCATTCTACGAGAAGGCTTGCTAGTCATCTACCAATTGCAAAGCTCCCAGGTGAGCAGTAGCCTCTTTCCAAACAGAGCAAATTTAGCCTTGTCACAAGTGACCATTCAGTCAGGAAATCATTCTCTAGACTTTATAGACATTACTCATGTGATTTATTTTTCAACATGCCAGCTCCCAGGTATGGCTGCAAAAGACTAATCAAAACAAAGTTATAAAAATTAAACATACAGAGAGAGTGATAAAGGAAAGAAGTTGGAAAGAAGGAAGAAAGGAGGGAAGGGAAAGAGGGGGGAAGGAGGGAGGTAGGACGAGAGAGGAATGAAATAAGCATCTGGTGACTTTAAACAAACAACCAAAAAAATAATTTTCCTTCCATTTCTTTTATCAATTTTTTCCCTATTCCATCCAGATGGAGAGCACCGCAGGACACCCTGAAGGTAGTAGAGGTCTCACCAGCACAGTGCTGCTCTAAAGATCACTGGTGGAGTTTTCATGAAGACTTAAGAATTCACAAAGTCTTTTTGTCCCTTCAGAATAAAAAGTACAGTGCACTTGACAATGAACCTGTCATTTTAAACCTTCAGGGTTTTAATCTTATACATAATAGAGTTTGGAAATGAACCAATTGTATAGTTTTGCCCAGAATTCAGATTTATATTATGTACTCCCACAGACATCCTAAAAGGTACTAAAGTGACAAGTTGTTGATGACATATATTAATACAGCAGTTCGAATAGCTATCTGTATTATGCAAAGTGCTCCAGTACACTCCTGCAAGGACTCGTCCCATTCAATGCTAGAGACAAGCAGTTAAACATAGATAGGAACCCAGCTGATTAATCATCATCTTGCCCTCACTGAGAAAATTCAGTTATCTCAAGAGACAAGCACATGCAAATTTTGGAAAGAGAGAGACAGAGAGAGAGGAAGAAAGAGAAAGAGAAGTATATATTCAAGGTTCTTTCTAAGGCTATATATTCAGGATGAGATAATTGCCCTCCTACTACATGGTTCTGAAGATTACATAGCAAAGACTAAATAACTCCAACATATATATTATAATCACATACGGCAAGTTGTAGTCATTAATTGGGGAATAGAACAAGTAGAGTATATAGCCATAAAAGAAAAAGACAAGATAAGAACCATTAATTAAGGAGTATTTAACCTCCTTTTACATCAGCTGCATGCAAAAGTACCCCAAAACTAGTAATATTTTAGCAATTTAAACAAAATCATAGATAAAAGCTGCAGCGTCAGGCCATGTAGCCCTTTATTTTTAATGTAGCATTTGTTCAATTTGGAACTAATTTTTTTTCCTCTCTTTAATGTTTGCAGAAAATATCCAGTGGATCATTTGAGAATCTGGTTTGGCTCCTCCACCCCAGTTAAGCAAGCTGACAGACCCAGCACAGTAAAATGTTCTAATGTAATGATATACCACCGCTTCTAGACCCAGTGACAAGATGAAAATCCAAGAACGCGCATAAAACACCCATGAAGAAATGACAGAGCTTGAAGTCAGTTTGAATAATTTCTGAATCATAAATTCACAAAGGGAGGAGGGAGAAGAAAAGAGAAAAGGAGAAGCTAGGAGGAGGGGGAGAAGAGAAGGTGAATGGCTCGTTCCAACCACCTCGAACACTAAATTTAAGAGTTTTATGCACATTCATATTTCCTACTGACAGGACTCCAGGTATATATCAACTGACCCACAATCACAGATGCATTAGAAGCTGTGCTTCAATTGTGTCGAGAGGGGAGTGTGTGCCCAGTTTGGCAATCATGCATTTTTCACTTTGGCTACATATATACTTGTCATATGCACAGTTGTGCATAATGGAAAACATGCACTGTTCACAATGGCTTCTTTCAACCTTCATTTGCTTTCCTGAGATATCCACTGCCTGTCTTTGCTCCTGCAGAACGTCACCATTTGATGGGAGCTCTGTAAATCTATATTTAGTGACTGAGATACACCCTTTTCTCCCAACACCCTCAGGACAGCTAAGATCAGCACTTCTGTTAATAGTTTCCAGGTTTGAACTCTGTGGAACTAGGCTACCCCCGGAATTTACTTTTCCCTACAAACAAATAAAGCTTGAGGAATACTACAACACCCACCCTTTCTGATTGGCACATCCAGATAGAAACTCCTTTGTACCTTTGACTACTCCCTTCCTTCTGGTCAATATTTAAATTGGAATTTAAGATTGATACACTATTAAAAATATGATTTTTAATTAAAAAATAGGAAATATAACATAATGGTACTTCACTGTATACATCCAAGAGGAAAGCCTGCCAATGGCCAAATATAATGTTCCCATAGGTAGGTCTCACCTGGTGGGTGGTCCTTCATACCACTATGCACGTAATCTGCTCAGAAGGCCAGTCATCTCCCCCTCTAGATTGTAAACCTCTTAGCAGCAGAAGCCAAGCACAGGGTTTAGAACATGGGAGATTTCCATAAATGTCTACTGAAAAAACTGAAACATCAGTGGCCTCTTCATGTATTGGAGTCTGACTCCATTTTTGCTTTGAAAATAAATGTCAGAAATATAATTTCTGCAATGCTCTCATTTTCTGAAAGGGATCTGATTGTAGACACAGGAGCTTTTCTCTAGAAGCAAGGGATGGACAGCTTGAAAAAATATTGACTTAGAGTGAATATTTAGAATCACATTAAACATCCCTCCCCCAGGAATATCAAGTTAATTATTGATAAATTGATAATTGTCACCATCAGGCTCAGTGTCCAAGAGCCCAAGTTCTCTTTCTTGGTGACCTTCTACATCAATAGCTATTCAAATGTTCAGGTAGCTTCCATTTTAGGTTTTATTTATTTTGCTCTACATTTTGTCTCCTCCATAATAGAGCACAAGGTCATCCTTACCTGCACTGTTCCACAAAGGTTACCTGGCACACATTATAAGCACGTGGCCTGTGAACCAAATATAGCACATAGCTGTTTGGTTTGGGCTTCCAAGTGTTTGAAATGTGTGGATTTCTTTAGATAGGAATACATTTTCCAGTTTGCAACAGTTCTTACTAATCCCTATTGTTTTTACCCACATGTTTACAATTAATTTATTGGTCCTTGTAGGCAGTTAAGCTCTACTTAGAGACTGGACTTCCCTGAGGCAAGGAATGAATATTCTTTATTATATATTATTTACTCCACAATGGTCTGTTCCTTCACTTAACTGATTTAGTTTATCACTAAGTTTTTCCAGGCATTCATTCATTCGGTGTTTATTTAGCTTCTTCTAAATGCCAAGTACTGTCCTGGGCACTGGTGACAATGTAGTAGTGTCTGCTGGTATGTCTGCTCTCTCTCTAGCAATGAGAGGGGACATCAAAAATAAATAAATACATCTCAAGTGGGGATAAGTATTATGTATAGAAAAATAAAGAGGAAGGAGCTTGAGCGAGACAGGGGATGGTATCTTCGACAGGGTATCAGGGACATTCTCTCTGACAAGTAACATGTTAGCACACACCTGAATAAAATAACTATGTAGATATCTGGAATACGAGCTTTCCAAGCAAACACAGATCTCTTACAGAGAGCTACCTTGTGTAAGAGCTTCTACCTCCAGCAGACCTTTTTTGGTTTTCTTAGCTAAGGGTAGAAAAAAATTGATAGGGTTTTATGCTTAATTCTATCAGTATTTTTTGCATTTGATTTTTTTTTAAACCGAGTAGGAAACAAATGTTCAAACTCTTTCATGATTACAACTTGACTTGATGCTTCTGTTAATCACTGAAACAATGGCAATAGAATTTAGCTATTCAGGAGGAAAATGTCTATTGAAAAAAAAAGCTACTTATAAAAAAATCCTCTCGCCAAAACTCCCAAGGTCACTTCAAAAGCAACAATAATGATGAGCAGATGAAGGCATGATGATGTAAAAAAATCATATTCCTTTAGTATTTTTTTAAAAAATACAATAAATGAACATTCTGTTTAGTCTTTTAAAAGGAGTGATGGTTATAAGTGAGTAATTAAAGAAATATAATTGTAGTTGTTATAAATACACATTATATTTTTTTATATATCTCTTTTGAACATTAAGAAAGTTACAGCACTAAGGAGTATGGGGTTTGTCCAAGGACACAGAGCCATTTATTAGTCCAGCTGGAGTCTGAACTTAAGGTTCTTAACTTTTAGACTAGTACTCTTAACTGTTCTACTAGTGAATTAGAAAAATTAAAAACTGGGGGTGCCTGGGTGGCTCAGTCAGTTGGACTTCTGCCCTTGACTCAGGTGGTGGCCTCAGGGTCCTGGGATCAAGCCCCACATCAGTCTCTCTGCTCAGCGGGGAGTCTGCTTCTCCCTCTCCCTCTGCCCCTACCTCCTGCTCATCTTTCTCTCTCTCAAACATATATAAAACCTGAAAAAAAAAAAAAACTAATATTGAGACTTGTTATTTTTCATGTTATGGGCTAATATCCAACAACTGCAAAGAGTCCAAAACTTTTTTAATGTATTCACCATGCTTTGCACTCATGACTAGAGGAATGCGAAAGCATGTTTTATCAAAAAGGCCATTTTTCTCAATATTAATATGGTTGTCACTCTCTAAACCAAATACCCTGAGCTACAGTTTTTTATTGTGAAGAGCTAGATTAATTTAGGACCTTCACAAATGCTTTAAAAAGGCACGAGTAGGGCCTGTTGGATTAGAAGGATGATGTCTTAAGAATCCAGACTCATTAGGGTGGAGTCTAAACCCTGTTCTCAATCTTTGCAGATGGCAATCACAGAAAAAAGGAATCTAAATATCTGCCAGCTGGCTAAGCTTATGCAAAATCATTGGATTAATAAAGCCAGTCTGATTCTCAGCTTTCGAATGTCTGTTAATCATTTTACCACTATAAGAACAGTCATCAGTGATTTCTTTGCTCATCCTATTTTTAAGTGAAAACCATTTCTATGAACTAATATTTTAAAATATATTAGTTGAGAGTCAGTTAAAAAATAGCAATATGGAAGTAATTTTAAACAGTTCTTCAAATTAATTTGGTTTCAAGACTAACCTAAAATAGTTTAGCCACTTGTTTTGCTTAGCCTAAAATTAAAATATTGATTACTAAAAATTTCTATCACCATGCAAGACATTATCTAAATATGCCATATATTTTATTATCAACATAATGGCATGCTGTTACTCTTAATATCATCCTCACTACTGGTATAGATTGTCCAAACCATGAGTTTGAATTTCTGTACTATAAACTAATGGAAATGTACCAGTCATGGATCTTGGGGTAGGTTCAGCTTAGTTCAATGGATATACATTGAGCACCTAGCAAATACTAAGCACACATAATAGAAATACAATTAAGAAATGATCCCTAACTCAAAGAGCTTTGATTTAATTTAGAGTTTCAGTCAGATGTCAAAGGCTCAATAATCCTATACATTTGTTTATATTTTATTTAGATTGCGGTAAATGTTCATCTGAAACTAATCTAACAGCAAAGGCCTTATGCCTTAGGTGTATGTCCTAAGACCTTATGCTTTATGACCAGTATAATCCCAATCATTTGAAGAAAGTGAAGCATTATGTTCCAAGGAGGACATTTGGAGGTAAAGGGCTGGTTTGCACATAGTAGGCTGTCAACAATAAAATTCTGATGATTGATCAGTAACTCTATACCTTTGTTTTAATTTGGGGCCTAAGGAGGACATCTCCCACAATAAAAGCCCTTCATTGGTATCAGGAATCTCCACGCTGTTCCCTTCCCAACACATCACACCACCAGGTGTTATGCTACAGTCATGGCAAGGGATCCTGAGACTGTAGTGCTACAGGAGAGACTAGGGAGGTGACAGGATTTTCTGTGAAGTTTCTGTCAGCAGTGAAATCAGAAGTGTCTGAAGTTGTCTGTAAGAGCCATTTGAAATCAGACATTGCTAATTTGAGAATGGTCTGAACACAGATTTGACAAATATTTATTAGATTCATGTTAAGTTTTAGGGCATACGCTTATCTTCTTTAAATCTTGAGAAGCAAATCATGGCTTATTGTAGAAATTGAACTATAAGAAAAAACAGCCAACTCTCAATTTCTAAAGGGAAGCATTGTAACATTCACAGAAGTTTTAGATTGAAGAAACAAAGCTTCATTTTGAATATATTTTAAAACCAAAAAAGCAACAACTTTAAGGAATTTATAGAACAATCTCTTAAACTGAAAAAAATAGGATGGATGAGAGATGAATTGTTCCATACTGTTCTCTTGCTCAAAATAATTTTCTTTTGAAGAACTTGTGGTTTGGGGAATAGGATAAAATTTATCACTCCCAAATAATTGCTTTACTTTGTTAAAAATTTGTACATCTATATTTTGATATTTCTAAAAGAAACATATAATGCATATGATTGCATTACATTAATAATAAAACCTAAAAGAAATCTATTCAAGTATAAAATCTTAACAATTTTTTTCTAAATTATAATGGCCTGAGGATTCTGAGCTGTAGCAAATATCCTAAAATTGTAAATCAATGATATGAATATTCAGTTAAAACTTTGTGATGACAAGATATGGCCTAAATTTATCCTGCAAGGGCACCAGGTATTTGAACATATATAGACAAAAAGTCAAATATAAAATAGAATACTACTTAAAATATTAATAGAAATACAATATGACATAATATAAAATAGAACTTGGAGTCTACATCCAGTTCCTTCACTTGATTTTTGTTTGTTTAGTTTTTATTTCCTAATCAGAAATTTAACTCTGCAACCCAGCTAGACTGTGGACTATAAAACCCATAGAACTCCAGCAACAGCACAGGTTATAGGTTATTTTAAGCAGATGGGGATAAAGGGTGCTTGCTTGAGCTACAGAAAGAATGATTTGGTAATTAAGATAAAATGCAAGAAAAATGTATTAGACTTGTCCAGTCAGGTATGGTGATCTCCTTGCTGGTCTTGCCTTTCCTGGATCCAAAGTGCTCCATGGCTTCCACAATATTTGTGACCTCTTTCGCCTTGCCAAAGACCATGTGTGCCATCCAACCACTCCATCTTGGCAGTGCAGATGAAAAACTGGATCCCATTTGTGTTGGATCCAGCATTTGCCATGGACAAGTTGCCAAGACCCATGTGGTTCAGGGTGAAACTCTCATCATCGAATTTCTCTCCATAGATGGGCTTGCCACCAGTGCCATTATGGCAGACAAAGTCCCCACCCGGGCACAGAAATCCCTGAATAAGCCTGTGAAAGAAGGGACCTTATAACCACATCCTTTCTCCCCAGGGCTCAGAGCACAAAAGTTTTCTGCTGTCTTTGGAACTTTGCAAACACCTAGAAGGAGACTCAGTCCAAAGGCTGGCCGTCCAGGGCGATGTCAAAGAATACAGTAGAGCTGAGAATGGCTGGGCTGCGCGGGCAGCTCAGGGGCAGTGAATGCAAGGCACCGTTCCCCCACTTTCAGATTGAAGAAATAGAGGCCAGGTAATTTCTTTCATTCACTTTCATGAGATTGTAAAATTCACTCGTGGAATCAAGCTCAGCTTTTGCTGATGCTTACCACTAAAATGTGCCACCTCCAGTTAAAGGTACTGGGATCTTAAATAACAGTGAACTACCGATTAGTCTATACGCTACTCAAAAATAGTTCCCTTCTTTTCGACCATGTTAATAGGAATTTTTTTTCTTTAAACAGAGTACGTGTCAGCAGTAAGAAGCAAGAACTAAGACCAAAAAGCTGCTCGTGGAAGGCAAGAAAAGGGAAAGCAGAGAAAAATTTCATCTCCTTCAGTATTTTGACCAGTGCTGGACCTCTCAGAAATTCAGCACTGTGTCACTCAATTCGGACCTTCTATCTATGATGCCAACTCAGTTGAAAGCAATGATCATCGGTGAATAGAAAATCCTCAATATTGATCGAGAAGGGATTTTTTTTCAGAAGTGTGAAGTTTTTTTATCTAGCAAAGATTGTAGAAGATAAGCTAATTTTGATGCGGGTAGGTTGGATGAAAGTCCATGGAGGCCAGCATATTGAAAGAGAAATGAATGACCATATTTTGGAGGTTATATGCAGTTGGCAGTCTTGGAATTTGTAGCCACAACAAAGGCTCCAGTGTACAAGGGAGAAAAAGCAGGACGTTCACTAGCATCTCCCCAACAGGCCTCTTGCACCAGATGTGGTTTCTCCGCGACCCCACTGTTACCCTCAAATCCCACTCAGCTTCCATGCCGAGTTTTTTATTCGGCCGCTGTTTCTGTCCAGATCGCTGGTTTCCAAACCAACCTCCATGTTCCACTCAAGCCACCAGTGCTTTAGAGAGCTTCAGGCCGGAGGGGCAGGCACGGAGCGCTGGCAGGTGGTGGAGCCGTTAGCCAGCCTTGTGTATCACAAGAGATCTGATGCTATCACATTCCTTTTCCCCCAAAGACTAAAGAGAGCAGGCCTTTGTGCGCATGCAGGAGGGGGATGAAAACAGTTTGTCTCCTGAGCAGCCAGCCTTTGTCATGTTACAAATGAAATCACTTTGGAAATTTAGAGAATTAATATCATAATGAAGACGGGAGTACCCATTAGGGTGGTCTAATGTTGCTCTGGAGAAATGTGATGGATGCCCAGTGGCTGCAAGCCCTTATTTGCAGAGAGTCACCTCTGCAGTTGCCATTATTAGGAAGATGTCTGAAGCAGAGGATCAGACACAACCATTGCAAGATGAGATAGTGTTTGACTGGTTTCCAGGGAACCGAAGGATGCAAGCTTAGTTGTACCTGTCACTATGGCTCCCAGCATTTTTTCCCCCTTAATGTCTTTTTTAGCTGTAGGAAGTTTCTCTTTAAAGATTCAGTGCTTTCCTAATGGCATAAAGTGAGTAATGGGAAGCATATAAAAATGTTATATAGATTACAAATGGACTCAGTCTATTTGAAGACAATGTGTGCCAGTCCTAAAGAACGATTTTATTTAGCTTTACTTTTTCTCTTGAAAATAAATTTAGCCAAACCTCCTGAAATGAACACACCACCGGCATCCCCGTGCTCATTTAGTTTTCTATGTAAAACATCACTGGCTTCCATGGCAATATATGTGCCCACCCCAGATCGGCTCTGCAGCTGATGCTCTTGCCGGCACTAACGCCTAGGATACAGTACTTCCAGGAATTATTGTAAAATCTAATTGAATCATCATTTCTGGTACCCAAATGTCTCAGTCTCTTGAACTGCTTTCCAGTGACACTGGCATGCATAATGGAAAATGAGAGTTTTCCAAAACCTCGTATCAATTCCAGACTAGATGAAAAAGAAGGATAATTTCCCTGAGGGCGGGAAAAATGGAATTGGAGTGAAGGAAGGGAAAGGCTAAATATTTCCTGGAAACTAAAAATAATGCCCACTTTTCTTCCAATTCACAACTAGTCCTTTTGTGTCTCAGATCTGCATGTATACAATTTGCATTTCTTGTTCCCATGTGTGCCATTTACTGAGTAGTATCCCTTTTCTGCAGTATCTGTCTTCCAATATCTCTTCCTTTTCAAAACAGGTTTATAATATTTAAAAAAAAATTTGAGACTGCTGTAGAGACATGATCACCCAGACTTTGGAAATCTTGGTCAATTATAAGTGGAAACAACTCAGGAATTATTCCAGTTCTTTTCCCGGCATGAACAAAAACAAAATAGCTAAACTTATTTACTAATCAATTAGAGAGCAACCTTGGACTATTTTAGGATTTGGTTCAATGAATATCTAGGTTCTTTCTCTTGAGCTGCTTTTAGTTTCATGCTCTCTTCTGTATTCAAAACATTTCAGGCCAGCCAGCCTAAAGGTCCAATCAAATCTCTCTCACGTGAAATTATAAACTGAAAGCAAGGGTCACCAAAAAGCTGAGCTAACTACTCTCTGGGTTGTCTCTGGTGCCTTTTGAAGGGGACACAATTAATTTAATTCATAAAGCCTTACTACCTTTCCAAAACAGTAAATTCTATTTGCTCTCCAAACACAAAAACTTGCTGATCGTCCACATGTATACTCCGCCTATTCATGTTGGTGCTTGTTGTATTTCAAATCTAGATTTCATCACATATCTTAAGAGTCTTTAACTTCATCTTGTATCCAAGCCATTTTTCCCCAGCCATATTTTAGTCTCTCTAGAAATAATAAATATTTATCTTCATGGCACCTAGCCCTGTGTTAGGCACACAGCAAGGACTCCATAAGTACCTGCTAAATGAAATCAGATTGGTGTAACCAGGAGGTGCTCTGCACTTCCTAAAACTCAATAGAGCTAAACAAATCCCCTGTGTGGAAGGGACTGTCTGTGGTCAGTCTTCTGCACTGTTTCAAATTCCCTTCCAAACTGTTACATGCACATCCCCATAATAAAGATATCCATCCTCCCTAACGCAAATACAAGGGTCCTAATGAAAGTAATGGACCCCACTAGCATTCAGACTCTGAAAACGACAAATGTGATCTTGGACAGAGAAGAATCTAATGAAAACAATCACATTAAACATAGCCCTTCCCTGCTCGGTGCTCACTAAGTGAGCAGCAGGCTCTCTCTGTCTAGCTTACAGAAAGCAGGAGGTAGCAGTTTGCAAGGAGCAGTGTTTTAATGTGATTGGACTATAACAGACAATCTATTTACAGCATGCTCTGGGGAGCTTATAAACAAATGTTGAGTAATTTCAGCCAGCAGTAATTACCCTTGCAGCTGACAAGGATAGCATGAGACTTTCTCCTTCACCTTCAGCCCAGTCCAGAAGGCAGTGTACACAATGCCACTTCTAATTATTTCTGCATTTCTATGGCTAAAGACCAAAGTATGTTATTAGAGAACATTTTAGAAGCCTTTTAAAAGCTTATTTATTAGGACAATTAAAAGTCATCACTATGACAGCAAATAAAAGGTTCCATGCTCAGGAATGCGGTATCAGATGAGCTCCTGCCCACTTACCTTTAAAGCGACGTGGACTTGTTTTGTGTTGTCTATTCTTAAGAGTCGAGACTACAGCTTGGTAATAAAAAGAAATCGTATCTGGAATGCGTTTGGTTTAATTCTGAGATGTGCCTTTTGCTCTTTGCGATTTTCAAGCAATTTAGAGCATATAGCTGAAGTTGTTTCTCAAAAGGTGCGGAGCCTGGAAGTGCGGGCGCGGGTGCGTGTTCTGTGATTACAGATGCCACTGGAGATAACACGCGTGTGGTCCCCTACTGTCTCCGCGCTTCCACCTGCCACGGGAGGCCTGGCTGGTTAAAGGGTTTTCTCTGGAGAGGTCCCTCACGTTGCATCAGTGTGACATAAGGACGATGTTAAAAATTCCAGGGTCTGAAAATAAACCTTGGGCGGATAAGCTTCTGATGGAGTTCGGAAGGAGTAAAACAATTATGCAGAGCAATCACCCTGAGCGTTTGTAATTAACAATCAAATTACTTCCCAGAAGTGTCCAACAAGAGAACTTTTGTTGAACATTTCTATACGTGCCAAACCGCCCCAAAGTAATTGGGGAAATCAGTGAACTGTGGTGTGTGCAGGTTCTCGAACACCACGGCCAGCGTGCCGAACACTCCCGGCCGCTCCGTCAGTCCAGCTCACACCCCCCCTACAGGAACCGGCAGCAGGTAGCGGAGCCCGCAAACTATAGGATTTACATTTTTTGATATGTTACATTACATTACATCCTGTCATGTTGCATTTCATCAACAAGGGATAGAACGTTGCATAACTTCATATGACATGATGACAGCTCTCTCTCTCTCTCTCTCTCTCTCATGCACCCAGGTGTGCACACACACACACACACACACACACACACACACACACCACAGAACTTTTAGATGGGAATTGTGGGTCCGAGGGAATGCTTTAGGATTTGGGTCCTAAAAGGACCCTAGGAACCTTCCACTGACAGCCATGGGTCTTTCAGGACAGTAACATCGCATCGCCCTGCACAGTGACGCCTACGCTTCTCCCCCATGGCTCTTGCCACCTGTTTGCAAATAGTCTTAAATGTGTCATTATGATGTATAGGGGACCACAGAAACACAGGTTCAGAAGGTTAAACAACAATATACTGAGAATCAACCTCCTTGAAAGAAACGTCTCAAAAAACAAACGACAGAGTTTAGCAACACACCCCTAGATGCACACCCATCGCTGAGCCGCGGTGGCCCAGGGACCGTAATTTGGCCTTGTTCTTGAGACTGGCAGATGTCACTCTGGCCAGAGTGAGAGGTGAATGACAGCTATTTTACGGCTGAAGAAATGAGAATGCAGAAATTCTAGAGTACCTCTGGGATTTCCCTGGTCATCTGTGGGCAGCACAGGGCAAGGCAGGCCTCTGTGCTAAGGCAGGAGCACTCCCATGGCCACGCCGCTGCCCATTCACAGAGCTCTAAGTCCTATTTCTAGGAACAAAGGTGTGTTTCTGCTTTGACGGAAGCCTGCAGAAAGCTGCTCTCGAGGCCCTTCATTGTATCCCAAACTGCTCTAATTGCATTCCTGCGCTTTATTCAGAAACCTAGCAAACGCTGATTTCAGTGTAAAATTGCTCACGGAGTTTTAAACATGCAGGTTTTCATACACACTAATATGATTTATCAAAAGCTGGAAGTTTGTTTTCCTCCTCTACCCAGAAGTGTCAAATTATTTTAGCTTTGCAAAAAAGAAAGGAAAGGGAAAACTTCTCACTGGGAAACATTTAAGTGAAGAGAGGAGAAAATTCTAAGGACAGTGACATGAGCAGAATGCCAGGCACTGGCACCAATGAGACAGTGTCTCTTTTCCCCCTGGGGCCTTCGGGAGCTTATGTTTGCTTGGGTTCAATGTAATTTGTGTATATGCCGAAGAGAAATTGAATGTTCAAATTACAATGCGAAAGAAAAATAGCTGTGAAGCTTCAACATCTACACTGTATTTTAAATGATTTTTAGGTTCACCTTTCTCCGTGAGATAAAAGAAAACGTTTTAAAAAGCATAATTCTCCAAATACATGACTATGTACATTTCGTACTTTTCTTGCATATTATAGCAAAAAAAAAAAGCTGTTGAAAGAAGCAAACCACCCAAAGATTTTACAAGCAAAATATCGTCCAAAATTCACAGTCACATGTTTAAAATGGAAAGAAAAATTAGTTCCTTTAAAAACATGATGCCAAACTCTGAACGTTCTTACTTTTTAATGCTGTTTCTGGTGTGAAGACTGCAAGGAAAGGGATTTCTCTTGTTCTGAGTCATTCCTGACACTTACATACCATAAACACGATATTTGAAATTGTCCTTTTTCTTAATCTTATACCAGTTCTACTGAGATGTATCTTGGTCCATTACACTTCCAGAACCCGTGGGAGTTCACTCAAACTAAACTGATGTAGAGAGGATACATTTTTACAAGTCAAAATTTTAAATTTTGTGATTGCTTAAGAGAATTATTATATACAATGATATACAAGCAGCATGAACACTAGGCTTTAGTTACAAGGATAGTTATCTGCCTTCATTTTCCATTAATTTCCTCCAGACCACTGCTGAAATATTACCTTGCAAAATGAGAATGAAAACCATATGTTGGTTAGGGAAAACATTCATGTGACTGTACATTTCGGCATTCACTGAAAGAGTTAACATGGAAACGATCGCCAAAGAGAAAGAAGGTACGTTGATTCAGATTGATGTTAGAATATGTTGTTTTATATCATTTGCCAAATGTTGTTTCATTTTTCAAATAATTACTTATGTTAAATAATTGGAAGCATGCATGCAAACAACGTGATATGATGTTAGTAGTTCACCACAAATTTAGGAACAGAAATCAGATTCTCCCCTACGAATGGAATAAAACCTCTCCATAAAAACCAATAACATGCTGAAAAACATACAGTCACAATTACTTTTTCCCCCCACTTACTAATGAAAAGATAAATTGTTCTCCTTTGGAAATCAAATATTTTTCTAACCACCGTGTTTCTTTAATTAAACTGTATTCTTTATAGTGATCAAATATAATTAGCAGTAACAAGTATTTAATGAAAACAAACTGCTACTCCCAAACCTTTACTACATGTTTTGTTTAAATTCCATAGACGCTCCACGGATCGCTGTATCTGCACCACAACCAAAAAACGCATGCCCTCTCTCCCTCCTGCCCACCCTGATTTGCCAGTAGCCTTCAAAACAACAGTAAAAACAACCACCAAAACTTCTGTGATGCCAGGGACTTCAGTTCGAACTCAGTCCTGCTCCTCAGCTTGAAGCATCTCTTTCGAAGGAGCTTACCCTTAGCACTTCAACTATCTTACAGATTTTTTGTTTCTTCAAAAACCCCATTTGGTATCATCCCCTAATAAAGCATTATCCTGGTATCTTTGATTATTCGTAAGTGACCAAAGTAAGAAGAAAAGTGCCCACGCTGGACTCATTGACAGCTAGGTGCTATAGCAAGTCTTCTGTAATTAATTGTGAGTGAAAAGGGGTTTGGTTTTGCAGCCTCATAAAACTTTTCCCACATGGCTGAACCCACGGTCAGAAGACGTTAGGCAACATTAACTGCCTGCACATCTCTGCCAGGCTCTGGGGGAACAGCTAGGCACTGGGGCTCCCATCCTGAGAACCTTGGGACATAAGACATCAGCGTCTACCTTTCATCTTCACCGAGATTTGGAGTGGGTTCAGACCACAGAGGCTCCGTAATTCTCACTAATTCATTTGCTTTCCTGATTCACTTGGCTTGGGATAACCTGAGAATGATAATGAACCTGTGAGAGGAGTTCTTAGTCCCTCGCCTTTGAATGTGCTCGGCATGGATCTAGGGCTTTCTGTGAATCTTGCAAGAGGAAAAGAATCTTATTAACACTGATTGCTAGTCATAAGGTTTCCTCTAAAAATTGCTCTTGTGTTTTAACTCTTGCTTGCTTGCTTGCTTGCAAAGCAGAGTAGTGGGGGGGGGGGATAGATTATTCATGCAAATCATGTAAGCTTCTGGAAGCTACGGTGATAGTTTTTGGGGTGAGATTGAAATCAAAGCTTTGCAGCTAGTTTTTGGTTGTTTCCCAAAAAGCAACTTCACGGTCTCCTACTCTTTTCTGCCGACAACACTAAGCTCTTTTCTTGTTTTCCATAGACATACACACTCTTGTAACCAAGGTAAAGTTCTTCGAGGAACACCCGAAGCCTCTTAAAAAAAAAAAAAATCATTTTCAGGCTTAATTTACACAAGAGTTGTCAAGTTCATAGGCATTTCCCGTGGTTTTGGAATTCTGTTGAATTGGCACTTTTGCTTCTACAATTAGTGTGTTGCGGACCTTTAACTTCTACCTAGGTAAGAATTTGTGCTTGAGATGAAAAAGTCAATAAATGAACTGGGCAAAGTGGTGTGTTTTAGTGAAGCAATAAAAAGGGCAATTTGGGTCTACTAGTCTAGCCGAAGGTGATCATTCTTTAGATCTTGAGATACTAAACTACTGCCCACGTTATTCCCTTGTTCGGTTGTAATTGTACCTTTGCATTGCAGTCGCACAGACCGTCCCCTGCACATGCTAACTAAAGTCCTATGCAGCAGTGCAAGGAAATAGATGCATCAAGGGGCAGAAGAGTGCTTGACTCAAGAATTAGAAAGGGATCTTGCCGGCGGAGCAGAGTGCTAACACACTTTGGTACTTTACAAAAGGTGTGTAACCTGTGATGTCTGTGTTACGCCCCATCTGGGGACTCTCTTATCCAGATTTTCATTTTTCTCCACAATCTGAGTGACCAGAGCAACCCGTGACATCCATATGTAATGTTCGTAAATGTGTCGCATAGGTAGTGGGCCACAAAGCTAAGCTCTAAGTTCTCACCACATTTTGAGAGGATAGAATAGCAAATGCAGGCAAGAGACTTAGAGCTCATACAACCCAACTCTCAGGGATTTTAAAGATGAGAAAACTCAGGAACAAGAAGGTTGGGACATGTGTCCAAGGTCAAGTAGCTATTTCGTGATAGAGCTAGGAAGAAAATTCAGTATTCAGATCCCAAGTCCAGTGCTCTGTCTCAGACTATGCACAAAGAGTGCTAGGATTTTCACACAGACATTTTGACGTTGTCATGTGCATGTTCAAGGGCTTAATGCTAATGGGAAGTATTTCAAGCAGTAAACTGTCCTCCTAAACCACACCACACTCCTCTCCATTGACTTCCTATTGCCTGACACCGTCAGCGTTGTTTCAATTTTTACTCTTTCCGAGGACATTTCCTTTTATTTCTTCCCAACCAGAGAATGCCCCTACTGATAAATAAGTTGACAACACTGGAGAGTAAATTTTCACCCATTTCCTTTCTCTGCAATATGACACTATTCCCTTCTCTTGGCTTCTCTCTATATTGGGACTGTTTTTATTTCTGGCCAATACTGGGTAAATCTTTACTAGAGTAACAGTCTATTTACAATTTATCTCTAATTCCAAGAAACCCCTTGTTCAGTGCAATTTCACAAAATCTGTGGCTGGAAAGATACGCAATTTGAAAAATATTTATGAAAAACACATAAGCGCTTCCATCAAGGAAATGTGATCATTTCAAACAAAATAAAACAGTGAATAAGAACATGCATTTGAGAGCGGACAAATCTGAGCTTAAATCCCTAGCTCCAGTACTTACTATGACCTTGAGCACGGTATTTAACCTCCTTAAGCCTCAATTTTCTCTTTTAGAAGAGATGAAGGTTGGAAAGTCTTGCCAGAATGGATAGTACACCATAGGTTCTCGACAAATCTTAGCAGTTGTTATTGTCGTTAGTGACATTATTATTCTACTGGTATAAATAATAAGAGAAAAGATGCATGTATGTAGCTTTGCAAAGCTACAGTAATTTAGGATTGAATGGATTTGAGAGTTGTCCTAGAGTGAGAGAAGGGGAATAAAGGTGACAAGTTAATTCAAGTGCTTGAGAAATTGAAAGTGATGACATCACTTGTCACACCCTGAAGTGGTGATCTCAGAAGCAGGTCCCAGTAAGGTGCCTTTGATAATTATGGAGTTGTGTTAGGTGAGGGCAACAAAAAGCTATCTAGGGAGGCAACTCGGGTGCCCTAGAAAACCATGAACTTGGTTGTCAACCTCTAGGGAAAGCAGCAAAACCAGAGAGATCTGAGGAGACGGTCAAGAATGAACCCAAACCAGGACCCAGAGTCTCCGCTGGACCCAGAAGAAAGTCAAGGGTAGAAGTCAGGAAAAAGCCAGCTTACCAAGCAAGAAGATGTAAGATAGAGTCAAAATGGAGTTGGGAGAGATACCAATATTCACGGATATTGAGATTCCTCAGCAAACCTGTGTCCGTGATCCCTTCTGAGGACCAACAGTCAAGAGCTTCCCAAGCGAACCCCAGTAGGGTCACTGGCCTTTGCGAAGGCTATGGTGACTCTGTAAGAGAAAGAATTGTAGACAAGGAAGTTTGGGGTGGTGGTCATGAAAGGAAAATTATATTTGTGCTTTACTATGTACAATTGAGGTGCAAGTAGCAGAAATAAGCAACTAAGAAAGAAATATAACTGAAACTTTGCAGGAAATTCAGGAAATTACTCAGAAAAATCAAAGAAACTCACATTTATTGACCATCCACCATAGGCTGCTCATTTTTAGTTAATCCTAGTTTCCCATGCAAAAGGCATTATTCTCTCTACTTTTTAGATGCAGAAACTAAGGTTATAAGAAGTCAAAAATGTATCGAAGATCATATAGCTAATAAATGTAAGAACCATAGAGAATTAGAATTGATATCTCTGCCTGACATCAATGCTCTTTTTCCACCCATCCCTGATGCTCAAAATCGAAGCCATGAGAATGTACAAGTTCTCTGAGGGGCCAAAAAAAAAAAAAAAAAAAAAAAAAAGTAGGCAAGAGTCAAAGAAGTCAAGTAAGTGTTTAATGCTACAGTGATTTCAGGAATTAGGACTGATAACACACTGTTGGATTTGGCAATTAGGAAGACACTGGTGACCTTGGGAAAAGGAGTTCCTGTAAAGTGATGAGGCTGGAAGCCAGACTGTCAGTGAAGGGGTGGTGAGGGAATGATGGCTGGAATTGTAAATTGCCCTCTGGAGAAACTTGGCAGTAAAAGAGTAGTAACTGAAGAGTACTATGAGCTAGAGACATCTTTTTCTTTTGTTAGGGAAGACATAAAAATATTTGTGGATAGTGGTGATAGAGCCACTAGAAATCAATGCTCAGAAGAATCAGGAAATAATTACAAGGCTCAGTACATAGGAGGAAAGTTCTGGCTCATAAAATTGTGCTTAATGGTAGGAAACAAAGAAAAAAGAGCCAAAAATACATTGGCTTATTGAAGTGATAAGAAAGATACAAGCATAAAGATATTTGGAAGTTAGAGTGAAGCAAGAAATGGGAAAACTTGTTTCAGATAATTTCAATCAGTCAAGTAGGAGACAAAGGTATTTATTATAAATCAAATGTCTTGAAGAGGATCTGAGGACTGAAAGAGTCTGGATAGATGGATGGATGGATGGATGGATGGATGGATGGATGGATGGATGACAGGTGAAAATCCAGAGGCACACTTTGGTTCGTGTCAAAGGGAGGGTATGCACCAAATAGGTAGAGTCTCACTATTAAGTGAATTTGGAGGATTGAACAACCCCAGTGTGTGTTGAAAGTTGATAGGTCAGAGCCATTATAAACTGACCCCGCAGGGTCATCACAGTCCACCTTCTAAAGAGATCCTGCAGCAGCCCCTATGGGAGACAGACATGCTGAAACATACCAAAGACATCAATCTCTCCATGAAGATGTGGTGCTTAATATGTTGCATTGAGCCCAGAACAGATAAACAAGTCTGCAACTACCATTTTTTCCCACAGAGGAGAATGGCCAGTGCATGAATATGAGTATGTAAATGGTCAGTGCGTCACTTTTATAGTAGAATATAGCAGACTTTATCTTTGTGCCTAACTGCCACTGTTAAAACAAAAGCCTGGGAACCCTGGGTGGCTCAGTGGTTGAGCATCTGCCTTTGGCTCAGGGCCTGATCCCAGATTCTGGGATCGAGTCCCGCATCAGTCTCCTTGCATGGACCCTGCTTTTCCTCCCTCTGCCTGTGTCTCTGCCTCTCTGTGTGTGTCTCTCTCATGAATAAATAAATAAAATCTTTTTTAAAAAAAGTTTTTTTAAAAAATAAAATTTGTTAAAAAACAAAAACAAAAGCCTATCAGTAAATCTAAGTATACTAGAGAAATAATGAAGTTTTGTGGGACTCGCTGGGCATTTAAAAAATCTTGACCACAGTGAATAGTAGATTTGATAATTCCCTTGGAAAGGCAGAAGCCTGGCTGATGTGTCAGCTTGTCTGTGGAAGAGATGAGGCAGTGTAAAGAGCTGTTTCCTTTTTCTTTTATCCTTAAAATTCTATAACAAATCAACTTCTCCTTATTGATAGAGTATTATCTAACAACTCAGTCAACATCCAAAGTACACATTTAAACAAGATAAGGGGGAAAAAGGACCTTTTATCAGTCTGTAACACTGAGTTGCTTGAAATTCGAATCCAACTTGGAAGAAAAGGAAAAATGAAAAATTCTTCTTCTCAGCATCGATGCCATTTGTTCTGATGCGGTTTGGATTTCATAAGATTCCATTAGCCCAAGATTCTAGACACATCCGTGAATTCAGACTTTTTCACAGACAACCTCGACAGAGGGACATGTTGATTTAGGAAGTGTCCACATGACAGTGAAACAACCAATCAATTCAGTGAAAAAAAAAATCAATTGATTCAATAAAAACATCAAACAGGCTGTTTGCTGTCATGAAGATCAAACTACTGTTTGACAGAACTTTTACTTTTTAATCAATGGTATTGATGTCCATAAACACTGTCGGAAGTTAACCAGACTATGTGCACCTTACAAAAAGGGACCAAGTGGCTGAATATGAAGTTTTTTCAGCAAGAGAGCACAAATGAAAACCTCAACTCAAGGCCAAGATTTCAACCTCCACTTTGCAGCAATTCCTACCATGTCTAATTTTTTTCTTAATAACCTCCTTCAGAAAGCAATTTGTTTTGGAATGTGGTGCTGCTTATCATGCAGCACAATGTACCTCAAATTATGTCGCCATCATCCTGAACAGCATCTTGTGTTTTCACCCTTAAAACAAAGGTAGTAGATTTTAGCCTTCCCTTCTTTATATGCATCATTCATCTCTCTTGGCTGATATCTCTGGAACTTGTGGCATATCCATCATTATCTAACTGCCAACTGTTTTCAGAGGAGCTGTTGCTTTAAGCTCATTATTTCTTCCGATTGGAGAATCTGCAGAGCCTCTTTCTACAACACACAGCAGCCAGCATGGTACATGTGTACAGATGAATGGTCGGGTTTGTCCTTCAGAGACTCTTTGTACCCAGCTTTGCCCCAGAACTACAGCGCGTAATGAGCAGCAAATGCATACTCATGTGCCTTAAAAGTGTGCAGTGAAACCTTTAAAAAAATTGCCAAAACAAAGACCACATTCCATAAATAAGCTGTTAACATAACCGTACAGCTCCACAGTGTCTTCTACCTACCTAAGAGTTTGGGGATTTTCGTGACTCTCCTATAATTAGTTTCCACAAAACTTCCTTGAAGTCAAGTACGATTGATTGGGCAGTTGCCTTTCAAGAAGAGTTATATGAGCTACACTTTGGGAGATTTCCAACTAAATCTGAGAATGGATGATGAAAGAACCAACATGCAGATTGTAGGGAAAGTAGGTGAAGACTCTATGAATGCTATTAGTTTAAAGATCTATGAAATCATATCCACGAGGCACTGAGTGAGTGATCATCAGAGAAAAAGATGTGTGTCCCATGTCTTTCCCTGTGACTCATTATTTAACAACCTAAGTTAACAGGTATAGATACTTCAGCATCTCTGAATACAATTTTCAGACATTTAAGGATGGATTGGTGTCTGGAAATAGTGAAAATGCAAAACTTACCATCTGTCCTGATCTCTAAAGTCTTCTGGGGGACATGAGATAATGGGGAGTAAATATGGAAATAATTGCTAGGTACCCAAAATAAAGCATCTCTCCCCCACCTTTTCCTTTAACATAGGTCAAAACAAATATACATAACACTCCACCATGATTAGCCCTGGTCTGTACATTATGCACTGTTGTTGTTTTCACTAAAGCAGAGAAAAGCCAAGAGGATTAGTTATCTCAGCTGTAAATATCTGAGTTACAGAAACACAGCTGGAAAGCCATGGTTTTCTCCCCCTCCACACTCTTTCCTATGGTTAAAATCAGCACGGCTCTATTGAGGTCTAAAAGACAAAGATGTATTGTCACTGACTCCTGCCACGCTAACACTCCAGTATACCACCTTTAGTGATCTAGAGTCATTTTGGATCTTTAGTATTGATAACCATTCTTCACGCTCACATGACCAGATTCAAATAATTATTATCATGAGAAACATGAATCTGCACCTGATGATTTTAGCAAAAATATTAGGAAGATCTGACATGAAGAATAAACAAGGGCATCACACCGTAGGCCATGGGACATTAAATTATCAGAAAATAACTATTTTTAAGCTCCCAGCAGGACTATATACTGCTGTTGCTAATGGATATATACATTTCAGAATTGAAAGAAGGAAGCTGCTCTAAAATTTTAGATTTTGTCACCATATATCATTCTATTTTAAAACTAGATCAGTGAAAGATGCTTTTATTTTGAAGACATTTCTGTGCCACTTTATTTGCAAATTTCTTTTGTGGATTCTATTTATCCTCTGGCCAATTCTTTGTAGGTCTAAAAGTAAGGATTGTCCCAATTTCCAAGGTTCGTTTGAAAAAAAAAGAACAAGCTATAGTAGTTGAGCCACTTCACTCCATTTTTCTATGAAATTTAAAGGCCATGGACCAACTAAATGGGTTTGACTGTAGAAAACATCTCACTTAGATGTTCTACAAAGCAATGAGCCGTTGAAGATGTGTGGGGAAAAAATACTTATAAATATGACTCATTATTAAAGTATCTGTCTTTCATATTTTTAATCAAGAATTTTAATAAGATAATTGTAGATTCACATGCAATTGTGAGAAATAGCACAGAAATATCTTCCCTCTATACTTTGCCCAATTTTCCCCAATAGTAACATTTTGCAAAGTCATAGTATAGTGTTACAAGGAGGATATTGACATTGATGCCATCAACCTATCTTAGTTAATAGATTTTCCCAGTTTTACTTATATGCATTTATGCCCTAAAGATTTCAATATTCTAGTATAGGAACCATTTTTACTGACCTTTGTCAGAGTTTGTGACAGGTAGGTGCCATTTGGTGCCTGAATCTAAAGCTAGTGATCTCTCTGGTTCTATAAAATTAGCTAGTTAATACGCTTGATAACATTTAACTTCAAGAACTGATTTGCCACATGTCAGTGATGGTAGCAAAGTCCGAGAGACCAAGACAGATGTTAAACAAGAAAACATAAAAGCTTACAAGCAATATGGCTTACTTTTCCCTCAAGAAACCGGGTGCTTTGAAGAACACTAAAAATAATATGAAATCGATCTTTAAGTTCACTCCTGTGTGCAGCAATGGGTTGATTTTTTTGTCATTATTTTTATTGAGTGCCCTCTGGGTACATAGTTCTACACGAGTCAAAGGAAATACAGTTTTATGGATAGAGACACATCTGGAGGACCCAAAGTCCTGAATCCTTGGTTGAATTCTATATGCAGAACTCCTGAATAGAATCACCAAATAGCAGTTTTAATTTTCTCTTTAAGTTTCTCCACCTGTGAGTTAAAAATCACGGGGTAGAACAAAGCAGAAAGTTTTGGTACAGTGAAACTGAAAAGAATCATTCAGTTTAATTTTCTCCTTTGCTTCTGGAAGAATATTCTGTCCTCAGAACAGTAGTCTAACATAACACTTAGGCATGTTTTATTTGTCGTGTTCTGTGCTAAGTCCCGCATATGCACGATCTTGTTTAATTACTACCACATGCCAAAGTTACCTAGGAGTTGGACACTATTTCCTCCCATTGACAAATGACAGAACTGAGGCTTAGGCCATTTAACTTACTTAAGGCCAAGTAACTGGTATTTGGCAAAGCTAGCACTTAAAGTAGAGTTTTGTTTCGTTTTGCTTTTTCCCGCACAATGTCCATGCCTCATCCTCGCTGTTACAACATAATGCTACCCTTTCTATAGTTCATGTGTCCCATCCTACATTGAGTCAAAAGGAAATATGACTTCTAGAATCCATGGTCCTATTCTGTGGCCAGTCATTGACGTTTCCTTATGTCACAAAAGTATCACAAAAGAATCTGAGAGAGCTAACAATACGAAAACTGTCTCTCACTGTTCCCCCATTGCTACCCAGAAAAGGAGGATAAAAAACGAAAATGAAATTTCTGATAACCCACCAGTTTGGAGCAAAGTAAGTTACAGGGCCTGTTTAAAAAAAAAGAAAAGAAAAGAAAAACCCCAAACCAAAAACTCTAGTGGATGGTAACTCATTTGCACACCATGTGATAACCAGCAGCAGGAATGAAAGTAGAGCCTTTTGCCAGGAAAAGACCAGAGCAGAGCAGAACAGTAGGCTCATGCATATCCTATGCTTTAATCCAGAAGCCCTGAATTTATGAGTCCCCAGAGGCCTTTTCAAAGCTGGAACAAGAATCTGGACCTGTTAGTCTTCAGGGGACATTGTGCCTCTGAAGCCCTGATGGCATCAAATCAAGGGATCCCCCCCTCCCCTAAGAGGTATAATAAATCCCAGGGAGACACCCACAGCACCAAATGTATCTCTCTGGGCACATGCTTAAATATCTTCATTTTTAGGGCATCAAAATTACTGCCGTGAGAGTCTTCCTTATAAAAGAAGATAAGTATACACTTCTGGCAGACTCAAGAACTGGTTGCCTGCAGCCCACAATACTGAGAGTAAGGAGTCTACACAGCGTGGGATGTTTGATGAGTAACTCAGCAGCAAACTAGACCTCATGGCCAGAGCCTGCTGGTGTGCACGCCCCGTCGTACAGAGAGACAGATGGAGGTGATGAGCTGGGGATGGCTTCCAGTGCAGATGGGGTGCGGGCAAGGTGGCTTGTTAATAACACTGCTGCTCCAAGCAACTTCTTGTCAGCAGTCAAAGTTTCAGGATCATGGACTTGTGGCTTCTCGAAAATTGCTGCAGGACCGACATAATTCCTACTATAATTCCTGGTGTAGTTCCAATAAAAAATAAGAGAAGTCTTATAACACTCCAAAGGGCTGTGGCGAGGCCAGTGGTGTAAAGTGACTGACATTTGATGAAATTTTACATCTGCTAGCCTTGCAGTATCCCTTCTGCTCAAGAATGAGATTTTTAGAGTTGATATTCACATTAACCATGTCTTTTCTCTTTTCTTTACTTGTTGGTAACAGCAAACAACCCCAAAGCACTCTCTTTTTGGAGATTTTTTTCCTAAAAAGAGTTCCAATGCATACCACGAAGAAATTTTTAGTGTGAAAACAATCAGGCACACGGCTTATTGTGGGAGGAGGAGTTGGTTTTCAGACAAGATATTGGGCCAGAGTACTGAAATGTCTGAACAGGGGTAGCTGATCTTTATTAAAAATATGATTAATGCAAAACCAAATAGGAAGATTAATTTGAGCATTGTTGGAATTTGACAATGTAATTACACACTAGCTTTTTTCCTTCACACTGTCACAGATTATACTCTTACAAAATGATGATATTCTTTTCTTTTCAAAAAAAATGAAAATCATAATAAACATTCTAAATGTCTTGCTCGAACAAGCAAAAATGAATAAATGGCTTACTAAGACATTTCTTACCGTGGAAGTTCAGAATCGACGATGAATGTGACAATAATTTGCAACTATTTTATTGATCCTACAGAATGGACAAAGCTCCGAGTTTCTAGAATCATTCAAAATGGAGCTGCCTCTTGTCAAAAATTAGATGCCAGTATGCATGTATTGATAAATTGTTAAATATATACCATAGTTTCCTTTTTTGGCCCCCTGCTTCCCTCTTACTACTATCACGAACTCTCGCAAATGGAGAATGCTGGCAAAAGTGTAGATAGAGGTCCATTTATATCCCCAAGAAATAGGAAACTTTAGTTTTTGAATGCTTGAGACTCTGTAAAAACGATAAACCCTTGGACTTCTGGTAGAGGGTTCCTATAGGTCAGCCACACACTAGCTTATAAATGAATTGCTCTAACCAAATGAAAATTATGTCCATGACCATCATGCTGTAAAAAAAAAAGAAAAAAAAAAGTTGGGTGGAGGGTTAGAGAGTGTACACCATATAAATAATCCAAAATCCAAAAATCATCAAGGAAAATGCTGTCAATTGTCAACTGAATTAGGTACCCAAACACAGACCACGTCGTGAAATGAAATTAAAAGCCACAACACATACATTGTATTTTCACTTACCTGAAGACCAACTTAGCTCACAAAATGTTAGCTTCAGTAGACCCAGTGGAATACGGCTGCTGCGAAAGCTGCCAAAGACGGATATCTACTTGATTTGGTTGCTGTAAGCATATCTCATTTCCTACCAGCTCTGTCCTCAATTAAAATCAATAAACATTGATTCTAGATGGGTTCTAGATTCTGAGCTCCAGTCCCTCTTCTTTTGCATGATTCATGTATGACCTTGAGTGTGTTTTTAAGCTCAAAGAGTTTCATTAATCTCATGTTTAAATAGTCTTGGGATCATTGGAAGGATAAAGTAAATGGATATTACTTATCTTCCATATCTGTAAAGTGCTATGTATATACAGGTTGCTGATTATTACCATTAATATCAAGATTTAGGGTTAAGGCATTTGCTTTAGAGGAGACTATTATGTGCATAAGTTTACATGATAATAGTAACTCTTTATTCTGTTATTGTCAATGGAGGGCTCATTAGAATCTGTAGGAATGGTTAAATTTGATTACACTCATGTTGGCTGAACACTCCCTATGTAATTATAGGTATTATAGTAGACACGTTAACATATAGTTGACACTTAATCCCATGCTATACCATTATCCCCATTTTACAGATTAAAATACCAAGGTTCTGAGAGTCTTAGTGTTTGCTTAACTAGTAGATTTTAACAGGAAATGTCTATAGCAGGTGGCATCACCAGGAACAAAATTATCCCCGGATTAACTAAGGTCAGGTTACAGATCTGACCAATAGCAGAGGATTAAGGTAACAATGGGACTACGTATTTTAAAAATCTTTTTTTTTTTTTTTTTCCTGCTTTCAGTATAGGCAGTAAGAGAGAAACACTGCTTCCATCCTTGGCTCTCTTTAAAAATTAATGCTGGCACGCAAAACCACCTACTACAGCCTAGTTAGGCTCACGCGAGGGAAAAAAAACGTAAAAAACTACAGACTTGCACACTCCATGCTAGATATTTGTTGCGAGTGACCACAGCTGACTAGTCTGTGGGGTCTGTCCGGTGTACTTTGGAATCACAGGCCTAGCAATCAAAAGTCAAAAAAAAAAAAAAAAAAAAAAAAGAAAGAAAGAAAGAAAGCTTAAGTAAACATAACCTACTAGGGCATTTTATCAAGCTGTAAGACAAATAGACTTCTTTTTGAAAGAAAAAAACGTTGACATATTTTTCTCTTTCACTTAATCTTTGATTGCCTTTCAGGTGGTGGGGAGAGGGCTGAAGTTGGAAGTGAGAGCAGAGTGATGAAGGGAAGCAGCCGGAGTCTGTCTCTCAAATATTGCTGCTAATCTGCTCCCTGCTGCCAGCCCTGCCACTCAGCAGACTCCTCGGGCTGAGCACGCATTTTGGGGAGAAGAAAAGAGAGAGAAGGAAAAAACCCATGTCACCGGTGGGGAAAAAAGGGAGTTGCAGATCCTTGTTTGTAAACAGACTTTGTCCATGTACTCTAAAAAAAAAAACCCTGACTTAATCACATTTCTGTTTGATGCCAATTTCTTTTTCTGAATGTGTGTATTTACCCGCCCGTCTAGTTAGCCATCTATCTATTTTCCCATCGACTACGTATTTATAAATTCTAAGTGAATTCTCCTTAAGAGCATTTGGGCTGCTTATTGTTTTTATTCACGTTTAAATATTTTATCCCGAACAAGTTAGGTGTTTATACATAAAGAGGCACACACACACTGACCCACACTCTAGACGGGAAATGAAATCAGATAAATCTATTTCTAAATAGTTATCAATCTGCTGATTTCTGTGGCATTGCCACTTCACACAGTAAACCCGAATGATCTGTTTTGCTTCTGGATTTTTTGTTTGGCTGAAAGGTGACTAAGACTGTGTGTTGCTAGAAAGCAGCCTGTGCGATCATTGCTCTTTGGACACTGGAGAAGAGGAGACAAGCAGGTATGTGAACGAGAATCTCACTCTCGTTTGGGCACAGGATGCTCATTCCCAGTTAATCTGCAAGCCTCTTTCTGGGATAAATCATCAGACAGGAGTCTTCACTCTGGAAGAACAGCCAGCAGGTGACACACACAGTCAGTAAGCTGCCAGCTTGTTGACAGCCAATGCGGTGGATTTCGTACTCTACGGGGATGTCAGCTTCCAGGGAGTTCAAACAGAAGCCCTAGTGAAGGCCGGCTCCAAGATAGTAATTTTGCCTGTCAGGAATGCTATGCCAGACGGATTTAGCAGTGGCCCGACATGTCCAGACTTTAAAGAAGATTTTGAAAGGACAAGAAAATCACTCAGGATCCCTTTGCCAGCCATTCCCAGCAATTCCCACTCCTCAGAAACCACAGCCTTAAAATCAAGGTCTTAGCAGGAGAACAAAGGGTCACAAGAAGAGAAATTTCCACGTGATAGGGGCAGCCTTTATACCTGGAGCTTTACTCACTTCAAGTTAGCTGTCTTCATTTTGATCCAGAATCCCTCTTCTCTAAATGCTTCATATGGCAAGCAAAACCATGCTCGCCAAAGCTCATGACACATGCCACTGTGGTTTGCTTGTTTGGTTTTTACAATGCATAGATTTCTAGAAACTGCTTTTCTCTAAGGGCTATCAATGGACGAGTCTTCTGAATGAGAAGAAAACTAATTTGCTCTATACAGAAATCTACTGTCACCCCACAAATACACAAAATATTCTTCTTTACTCTTAGTGCCTTGATTTTATTAGACAGACAGACAGATTGACACATGGGCGGTATTGAAAGTGTTTAATTATTAAAAAGCAGTTATTAATCAAAATGTGGTAAAGGACCTCACATCTCTAGAGTTATTATAGACTTGAAATTTTTACTTTACAATGATTAGCAAATAATACCTCTATAAACAGCATTAAATTGGGTGGTTTTTTCCTCTTAAAGAGAAATTATCGTGTGGATGAAGACTGTGTGATTATCCTAGACTTCTTATATCTGCCTTAATAAAATCTACGAAGCTCTGTGAACATGATCCATCTGCTTGAACATGGAGATCATTTTTTAATATAGAAACTGCAGTACTGTGCAGGCATTGGACTATATATCTATAGATATAGATAGATAGATGATGATAGATGATAGATAGATAGATAGATAGATAGATAGATAGATACTCATCAGGCATTGCCAATATATCTATAAAGATCTATTTAACTATTTCAGTTAGTCGAACACAGACAACATATAAAAATAAACATATAGTAGATAAGTGATGGATAGATAGTGATATACATATAGATATAACTAGATATAGTGAAAAATATTCCTCACATTTTACCTCCATGTGACATTAGTGACTTGACTTTGGAACCAGCAAGACTGTTCTTAACTCAGGCCTGAACACCACCAGTAACCCATCCTTACCTCTGAACTATCCACCTCAGCAGTATCAATTATTTTCATTCTAATCTGGCCTTGTTTAGAATCTGGACCTCCTAGAGAATAACAAACTTTTATATTAAGGGGCTGGAGGGAGATATGGCAAAAATATCATGTTGCTCCAGAAATTCCCTCTAGTGGCCCAATTTCTAGGCAGAGGTACTCTAATTTGGATCCTGTCTGAACAACCAACTCCTAAAATGTTCTGTATTGCTCAGCACTGTCTTTGCATTTACTCAGTATCAATATTTTATTCATGTATTTATTCTTAGGGATTGTGCCCTTGCTCTTTGGTTGTATGGAGTCAGTATCACCTTGTAAACTCTGATAGGTGAGAGAACATGTTGGTCTAACCCTATCTTAACCCATCACATCTTTCAGTTTTGTATTTATGGAATGAGTGCTTAATAAATACTGTTATTTATGAGTTTAATAAGATGCCTTACTATGATTTTGGAGCACATGATAGTCTTCTATTTTAGTTAAGGGCCAATACTGTTAAGTCTATTTATTTTTAATTATTTTTTTTCCTGTTTCGACTAGCATCCTAAACCTTCCAGAAATAAAATGCTTATCAAAATGCCTGTGGATAGCAAAGGCCCAATATACGTTGGTTAGCCTTTTGAGACAGAATCCAGAATGGTAAGTTCGCGAGCTTCATGTGCTGTCTTTCCTACATTAAAAACCTCACTATATAAGTCTTTGCCGTTTGAGCTTAGACAAGTCACTTAATCTGTCTACAGTTAATATTACATTCTTCTTAGCCTTTGCCATGATCTAATTCATGGGAAGCACTTAGCCCAGCTCTTGTCAGGTGACACAAACTTTAAAAAAATACTAGCTTTCCAAGAGGTCATCCGACATTGACTCTCCCTTTAGCGACATCTGGAACCTCTTCTCTGTCCTGTTACAATCTAGGCTTTTTGGTCTCCTGCCTCTGGGTCCATCCTTTCTTAGTGTTCTGCATACATTTTTTTTTTCTCCCTTGGGTCCTTAAATGCAGGCATGCTCTAAGTTTCTGACCTCAGAACATTTTTCCTTTCACAACACATTCTAGACTTGAGACCTTTCATGCTCCAAGGTGGTATTTCTATCTTGTCATTTCTGTACATGACCCTGCTTCATGAATCTCAAAGTAAGATAGAAACCATGAGGCCAGTTTGAGTTTATCTTCCTACCACCAAATCTCTAAGCCCTGCTGCATCAGCCCTGTCCTCACTGGGCCAGTTCTCTACAACATAATTGTGTATCCTTCCCACAGACACAGTGACCAATTCTTCCATTTTTAGTTCAGATCTCATCAGTTCCAGACCTCTCAGGGACTTTGTTCCATCTGTTTCCACATCTTTTTCTGCACAACCTCTCCCTTTCTACTAAACTCTTCCCCTAGGTTTTCAAATGTGTTTAATAGTTCCTGTATTTAAAATAAAACAAAATACAACAATAATAAGCCTTGCCTTTTCTTCACATGTCCTTCCAGCTCCTGCTTTAGTGACATTTTCTCTAAGTGACATTTTCTCTACTTTACAGTCAGACTCTGGAAAGCATTGCCTACCTGTATATCTCTTCCACTTCCTCATCTCCTGTTTACTCTTCAACTCAGTCTGATCTTATTGGACCTCACTGTTTCAAAACCATTTTCATTAAGGTGACCTCTGATGTTATATCTAGAGAACATTGTTCTACGCACATCTTTCTTGACTTACTAGAAACATAAAATAACTATCTACATGGCTAGTCTTCCATGACACCAGACTCTCTTGACTTACCTCATACTCTCCTACACAATTCTAAGTCTATTTTGAACAATAACAACTTGTCGCCCACCCTAACCCTAAGTATTGACGTTCCTCAAGTCTTGGTTCATATATCCTTTCTCTTCTCACTCTTCCATCCTGTCATAGCAATCTGACCAATTGGCATGGCTTTAAACACCTTCTGTGTGCTATATATTTGCAAATGCATATCTCCATAACTGCCTATGCTCTGTTCTGAGCTCCAGAAACCTGATAAGCTACGTACATATTATCTCCAATAGGAATTATTACAGGGAGGGCAGCCCCGGTGGCGCAGCGGTTTAGTGCCGCCTGCAGCCTGGGGTGTGATCCTGGAGACCCGGGATCGAGTCCCACATCGGGCTTCCTGCATGGAGCCTGCTTCTCCCTCTGCCTGTGTCTCTGCCTCTCTCTCGCTCTCTCTGAATGAATAAATAAATAAATCTTTAAAAAAAAAAGAATTATTACAGGGAACTTAAACTTATATTTTCAAAAACTGAGCTGTAACTATTCTTAAATGTTGCTAGTGTAGGACACTGATATTTCCATCTACTTAATTGAGATTGGAAACCATCTACTCAATTGTTCCTTAAGGAGACCTAGAAGTCATCTTTCCTATCTCTTTCCCACTTTCCATCTATGATTCATCATCATATCTTTCAGCTCTGCTGCCCCTTCTCTTTTTCTCCACTGCCACCATGGTAGTTGAATCCCAATTGTCTCTCACTGGATATTATTGATATAACCTCCTAACTAAATCACCTCCTTTTTTTTTAACCCTGATCATCCATCCTATTTCCTAGAAGCCATGAAAAAAAAAATGCGGATTTTACCATGCCTCTTCTCTGCTTGAAATTCATCAATAATGGGTCATTGACTTAAAATACATTCTAAAATCCTTAGCACGGCCTAAAATGCCTTATATAATATGGTTTCTGATGGCCTTTACAAATTTCTGTCAGAATGTGTCCCTCTCTGATTCTCTAAACTTCAGCCACTGTCATCTTTGTTGAGTTCCAGGAGTACTCACACCTCTCTCCTACCTCAGCATTTCCATACACACCGTTTCTTCTGCCAGAACATCCAGCATCCTTAACTCAGGTAACTCCTTCTTATTTCTCTTCCTGGTTTCTGCACAAATTAAGCATCTTCAGAAAAGGCCTTTCGAGTTCCCACAATTAAAGTTAGATCTCTATTATAAGGCCTAGTCCTACCATTCACTTCTCTTCATAGAACCAATAACCATTTAAATCACCTATCAATTTCTTGACAGTGTCTCTATTCCATGGTGAGCTTCATGAGGGTAGAGAACATGTTTAAATGTTCATACTGTATCTATAATACAGAATTGGGCAGATGATGGGTACTCAATACATTTCAGTTGAATGATTGCCAACTTCTATAACCTTTGTCCAGCCTCAATCCTTCTCCTGGGCAACAGACTTCTGTTTCCAAATGCCTACTTGACTCATCCACAGAAATGAATAGCAGGCACCCTATGGTGAGCATATTAGCAACCAAACATTTAATCAACCCCTCCCAACCTGCACCCCCATGCCCCATGCAGCTCTTAACTTTGTTACTAGCACTTCGCCACCTTCCTGCATTTTAAGACTTTGCTGTTGTTTTCATCTCCTCTCTTTTTTTCACTCCAGATGTCCGATTGATTGCCCAAATTAGTTACTTCTTCCTCTAAATGTTTCTTCCTGGTTTTATCCTTCTATTTTTATTTTCACCATTAATTTCCTATTCGGCCTTTATCATCATACTCCTGGACCCACTGAATGGTCTTCCTACCTCCAACTTTCTCTTACTCACTGCACCCCCTATATTGGATACTGAGATAGAGCATAGTTGGAAGCATAGACTCCGACGCCATTAAGTCTGGACAAAACCTAGCTTTGTTCCTTCTTAGCTATATTACCATTACCAAATTGCTGAAGCTCCTTGTGCCTCATTGTAAAAGGAGAACGGTAATGATAACTAAATATGGAACTACGGTGAGGGTTAAGTGAGTTAATATATATTACACATATAGAACAGTGCTTGGCACATGCCAAGACCTCATTAAATGTTAGCTATTATTTTTATATTGTTAACACTAATCTTCTAAAAATCCAGACTAAATCACATCACTTCCCATCCTTGCCTTCCCATTTCCAAAGGGGGAAAAAAATACTCAGACTACTCTTTAAAATGTTCAACAATCTTATCTGTACTCAACCTATCTTTATCACTACCCAGTTTAATCTGCCTCAACTCCTAAACCCCAAACCTAGCAGATTAATTTAGTTTTCCCAATTACAGCATGTACTTTTATGCTACTGTGCCTTTGATTATGCTGTCCTTTCAACTTGGAATGCCGACGCCACATCTCAAATACTTGTGAATTCAAAGCCAAGATTATTTTTATGAGTCCATCCTTGAGTCTCTGAGTCAGAGTTAATTACTCTTTCATGTATCTCCCCTAGCACTTTAGCTTTCTATATTTTATAGTAATTACATACATCTCTGCATCCTTGCCCTGTTCACTTACCAACCACCCCCAAAGATGCAATTTGCTTGACCGTAGACTCCAAGTCTTAACACTTTTGTATTTCACACAGTATCTAGCGCTAGTCATCAGGCAAACTGACCTGCCAATAGTGGACACTTAGCAGTTATTTGTTTCCTCTCATTGGAAAAGAATTGAGTAGTTTAAGGTTTTGACAAAAAGAAGACACTTTCCCTTTTCAGAAACACTACCTAGATGGCATGATAGAACGGCATTTTTAAAAAATATTTTATTCATTTATTTGAGAGAGAGAGAGCACAAGCAGAAGGGGGAGCCAGAGGGAGAGGGAGAAGCAGGCTCCGCGCTGAGCAGGGAGCCCGACGCAGGGCTCCATCCCAGGATCCCGAAATTACGACCTGAGCTGTAGGCAGACACTTAATCAACTGAGCCAGCTAGGTGCCCCTACAACAGCATTTATTATTGACATTATTGACAACTACTTAATCATACCTTGTATAAGTGATCAAAAAGACTCACTATTTCAAACACTAAGTTTGTATAAACTACTACTTTCTGTTTAAGAAAATTATCTTACTTTATGAATATATTTAGGAACTATTTCCCTATAATAAAAAACAGAAATGTGGGGCACCTGGGTGGCTCAGTTGGTTAAGCATCTGATTCATGGTTTCTGCTCAGGTCATGATCTCAGTCAGGATCAAGGAATCAAACTCCACATGGGGCTCTGTACTCAGCGAGGAGTTGCTGGGGAGTCCTTCCCTCTCCCTCTGCTCCTCTTCCTCATGCACACTCTCTAAATAAATAAGTAAATAAATAAAATCTTGGGCTGCCTGAGTAGTTCAGTCAGTTAAGCTTCTGCCTTTGGCTCAGATCATGATCCCAGGGTCCTGGGATTGAGTCCCACATCCAGCTCCCTGCTCCATGGAGAGCCTACTTCTTCCTCTCCCTCTGCCTGCTGCTCCCCCTGCTTGTGCTCTCGCTCTGTCAAATAAATAAATAATATCTTAAATAAATAAAATCTTAAAAAAATAGGAATGTGATAGCAATCATTTAAGCATTTTATATATTAAAGGTTGACAAATAAAGCAATCTGAAGGTATTTTTTCCAAAATAAAAAAGACTGCTTTATTTACTTCCCTGCATAATTGTGCTGCCTACCTAATTTTAGAACAGTGAGAGATTTGAATTTCTCTTTTTATAGTCAAATGATTAACTTGAGGAAATGCAGTATCTTCAGGGGATAGTAATGGAATCCTAAACAAAAACTTAAATCGCCTAGAGATGCCCTGTCGCATAACTAGAAGTTTTTATTTCCATTCCAAACTGCAATCTGGCCTCTTTATGGAACCGGATTCTTTGTCTTTTTGGCAGCCTCTTTGGCCAAACTTAGATCTAAGCATCCAGTGCTCCTTTAAAACACTTGCACAAGGCAAGGGAAGAAAATTGTGCTGACCGATACATGTAACCCAAGACCTAGGATACTTGATTTTTAGGCCCAATATCAGTCTAGTCAGGGTATCTCATGGCAGGGATCTCATCTCATTATTTTTTCAATTCATATTGGATTCACTGGTAAGCTATTTTCAGTTATGCACATTGACCTAGATTCTCCCACAGTGTAAGCTACTCCCCAGGAGTATGCTAGGTACTTGAGGAAACCGCATTAACGCTTCCACATATGCTATCATAACCCGTTTCCTGGTGGCTGAAAAGAGCTGCCTCTCAGGATATTAAATGATACCTTCATATGCTGAAGAGGATTGACACAGCTCCTCTAGGTATCTGCTGTGCAAACCAGGGGAAACCCAGAAACTAGGAGAACCTGGCTTGCTAAATAGAAGGAAAGTAAATATTTTGATAATAGATTTTTTACAATCTTCTAATTGAAATGATAGGGTATGATTATCAGTTATATAATCTTTAGTACCTACAACCAAGGTTAGCACAAAACCCAAGTTCTGTTTTGAGGATCATGAATGATAACTTCCCTTTGAAGCCTCCTTCTTCCAGGCTCTTCCCCCTCATGGAGCTCCAGGGGCTTCTGAGATCCCTTAGAGGTGATGCTTTACTTTCTCCCTGTTGAGCCATAAAGGAAGTACGTATTCATCTTTTTGACCATACCATTAGTAGTAGAGAACCTGAACTGAGACCAGCTTCAGCAAGAGTAGCCAATTGTCAGTTTTTATAATGAAAAAAAAAAAAAAATCCAGGCATAGATACTTGGAGAGTGGACCCACAAAATCAAATGATACCATTCAGTTCATTCAATCCTCAGAGTTTCCCTCTTTCTCCCATCTCCTCACCTCTCCGAGTTTCTTTCTTTTGCATTTGGTGGGTTCTTTCTTTATAATAGTGACCCTTGGACAGCCTGGCATCCCAGCTTCGCAAATCAGCAGAAAAATAATGTTTCAGTGAAAGTCTCAGCCATGACACTCAGCGGACTAGTTTGGGTTTTTTACCTCCAATGCATTCAGTTCACCTATTCGGAGCATCTTCTACACTGGGTAGATTGAAAAAGAAGAAAACATAGTGCTTAGAACATGCAGTCGGGAACTACCGTGCCCTCTAAAAACTTGGCTCTGTCCCTCCCTGACTCTGCAACCACTGGCCATCCCTGAATGAATAATTGTGGCCAGGAGGTCATATGACCTGGCCTGTATTATGTCCCCACCCCTGAGCAGGTGTGTGGAAGTCCCAATGGGTTTGAGATCAGTGAAGGAAAAAAATCAAGAAGCTGTATCAACCAGGCATAAACTACAGGCATCTATTACACTCTTACGTGAAAAATAACTGACATGTATTTCATAGGGTAAATACAAGACCTACAATACATTGTACACACCCATGTCATAGCTTTCTTACACTGACCTGTCTGTGTATGAGCACATATCCCTAAGTAAACCCGGAGCCTTGCAAGGTCAGGGCTAGTACTAGCGAGGCAAGGAGGATATAGTGTGTGAGTCTAGTAAATGTTTGCTAGATAAGGGGAAAACTGCAACTTTTAGCAAAATACTTTCAGTAGTACATTTGCAAATACATTGGCACATTTCATTTTCCTCCCAAGAAAATACATGGCTATAGTTACTTGGAAGGAGGCTAAACAGTTCGGTAGAATTTAATGACCTCCCTGTTGTTTTGAAAAAAAACAAACAAACAAACAAAAAGAATGGATTGATATCACTATCTTTGAGGTTTACTGCCCATTATAGTACTCGAAAAAATACTGGTCAGGGGACTATGGAGATGAATTACAACTTGAATTAAGCTCAGGTTGTTGACGGCTCAAATTTATTACCATCAAAAAAGTAAAAAGCTGTTTACTCGCTTCTTTGAAATATGCCAGTGGGTTTAACTCTGTCCCTCAGCTAAAATTTGTTCTCTCTTCATTAGGATCTCTTCTAGGCGGGAACGGAGGTGTGCACAGAGAGCCACAGCTCCACTCGTGCTTTCAGTTGTTGTGGCATCCAATTTTTATGACTCCAAAATAAATTCAGTGTCTAGGATTATCAATTTATCTTACAGCTTAACTTCTTTTTAAAAATGACCAAACAGAAGCTTCAATAAATAGCCGGCTGGGAAACGGGCAGGACAGGAGCAAAATGCTCTCTTATGGTGGCGTAGAAACTCTTCCGAGCCTTGAAGAGGTTATTTGCTAAATGTCCAAAAGAGTTAATGATCTTCCAAAAGGGAATAAAGATCAAACCTAGTGTCCTCCGAGCAGCACTAATGGCCCGGCGCACTAAATCTTCTACTCCTCTCTAAGTGATTTCGGTGTCTTTCTTTCCCTATTGAAAGCAAAATCCTACCCCTCTATAAGGGACAAAGGATGAAACTATTTTAGATTGCATTAAAACCAGATGCTGCCCAGGAAATTCAGCGTTAGCAGGCAGTAAATTATGCTTTTAATCTGCTTGTTGTTTCTGGGTGTTGCCACAAACATATTACAGTATGTGGTACCACTTAGGGGCTGGGTCACCCATCCAGGCCGTTTGGAAAACATGTGTTGTGTTAATGATGGACTTCGGTGTTCCCTCAATCCGCACCCCCATCCCCACCCAAACCCCCACCCCCAGGCTGGTTCAGATCAAAACCTTTCATTTTGTAAGTATGAATAATAAGAACTTGAGTGCAGATTAATTGACAGTCCACCCCACCAGTCCCTTTTACGAGGCAAAATTAAAGTTTTTTTTTTTTGTTTTTTTTTAGCCTAACCCCCACTGCCCATTTAGGTTTGTGTATATAAATAAGCCAGGTTATCTTTTTCCTGGGGAGAAATGCTGTTTTATCTAACGGTCGCTTTCCTAGGAGTTCAATACTCCACCACTCTAAATTAGGACACTTTATCTTAAGGCTTCATAATCTTACGAGACTATAATTGGAAAGTTTATAAAAAAAAAAAAAATCCTGCTTTGTAAGCTTGGCAGCTGAGATAGAAGGAGGGAATGAGAAGGGCTACAGCAGAATTACACCATCACTGCTAGCCTGACTCCGCTTGACAGAGCCGTTTAATATTTTGACAAGACAAAATATAAAGCAGCATTTTATTCTGTAGAGACTTCACTAGACACAAGCATGGAAGTGCTTGTGATCAATAAAGTTTGTGGTGGAGAGTGATTTATTTACAGCAGGGTATTATGTAGAGAAAGAGCTGTGATATTTCCACCGGCTTTGACGGCATAATGGGCCCCTCTCAATCCTTACATGGAAGGGTTAGATTGTCGTGGTTGCTCAGGCGGTATTCAAAACGTTATCTGATCGGCCTTAAAGACTTCAGAACGAGACAGATGATTAGTTACCCTAAACGATCCTCATCATGCAGAAATTGATGATTTAATATAGTCAATGACAGACGATTCCATTTGTACTAGATAAAGTGTCTGCGGTTTGTATCAATCATAATAGAGTTATTATTGAGCATAAAAGAAAAGCATGTTTAATATCATTAATTCCAGATATGTCGCTTTCCACATCTGGCATTCATCCATAGACCAGAACCACTCCAGGCTATCATTTCTGCCTCTGTGCTGGCGACTCCAGTGTTTTTTGTAATTTCAAAATGTTTTTCAGCACCTCCAGCTAGGCGCAATAACAGTTTACAGATTACCTATGTCATCACATTTTGACAAACTTCTCAATCTGATGTGACCTTCATCTTTAGCCATCTGCTTGCCTTTGTTTCTGCTCTTTTTTGATAAACCTCCACAGCTTAAAGCTGTAGTAGTTCCATAGACTGTACTTCTAGGTCAACATTTCACCTGTGTAAATCCAGAAACACAGGCTGCAGTGTAAAGATGGTGACCTGGGTTCAGGTCCCTGGGTGCCTGACCCTCCCTCACCCCCTTAGTTATATTTTTCATCATCCACGTCAAATTCATTTTGATTGTTCGGAGGGGAGAGCACACAACCAGAAAAAGGGAAGCACGAGTGGGAGTTGGGGTGAGGGAAAAAGGAAAAAAGAATAATCAGAAGAGCTGAGAAGTTGGAAAAAGTAGGAAAAACACAATTTCTGCATTTGCCTTCTCTGCACACAATCTAATGACCAGAAAGGCAAATATATAAATGAGGGAAGAGACACAAACTTTCTGGGAACAACATCATGGTTACCTGAAGTAAATGCTGTATTTTTTTGTTTTGTTTTATTTATTTTTGTTATAATTTTTTAGAGGCAGGGAGGGGCAGAGGGAGAGAGAGAATCTCAGCAGGCTCTACAACCAGCATGGAGCCCTACTATGGGCTCGATCCCAGGACCCTGAGATCATGACCTGGGCTGAAATCAAGAGTGGGACACTTAATCGTCCAAGTATTTTAAATACTCTTATTTCCAAGTCACATGTTGAAACAACAACAACAAAAAGTCCTACCTACCTCCAAATATGGCACATCCATTTTTTTTAGGGAGGAAAAATCTCCCTCAATAAAAAGGAAAAAAGTGTCTCAGATTTCAATTACTTCTACTCACAAATGTTCATATAGTACTCTAGGTTGTAAACAACAACAACAACAACAAAACACTAAGAGTTTCTTTTTTCTTTTTGCAATAAGAATTGTTTGGATGGGATCCCTGGGTGGCGCAGCGGTTTGGCGCCTGCCTTTGGCCTAGGGCGCGATCCTGGAGACCTGGGATCGAATCCCACGTCGGGCTCCCGGTGCATGGAGCCTGCTTCTCCCTCTGCCTGTGTCTCTGCCTCTCTCTCTCTCTCTCACTGTGTGCCTATCATAAAAAAAAAAAAAAAAAGAATTGTTTGGAGATGATTTTTCATGTGTTTAATAAGTATTTATTGAGGGCCTACTATGTGCCATACTTGTTAGGCACTTGTACATGGGTGAACAAAAGAGACAAAAAACTCTGCCCTCGTAAAACTCACATTATAATGTTGATTGCTTATAGAGATTCTGAGAAGTAAGATGGTTTTTAAGTAGAACATTTTTTAAAACTTAAGGACACGAACAAAATAACCTCAAGGAGGATAAGTGAAGATCAAGCTCTCCCTCTGCCTTCAGAGGTGCTAGGTGTCAGGCATATGTACACTGGGAAGTAGAAAGCGTCATCGCTCCTAGATGAATTTAGTCCAGCTAAATGCTTATCTACACTAGCATATTCCTTTATCTCATTTTCTTTGGTGGGGCAAAGTAAAAAGATTAACACTGCTTCAGAGGCAAAGGGGAGGTTTTCAAGTTTAGCTCTCATTGCCTCATCATACTGCCTTTTTATCACTGCCTCAACATGATGGGCTTTCTAAGACAAAGTCCAACGTTTTCCCCATATGTAATCACTCCTTGTTGTGTCTAGAGGCAACTAACAAATCATGGGAGTAAACATATAGTTTTTTAATTATTTTGCTGATAACTACTGACATTTAAGGTATAAATAGTCAAATATTCAGGGGAATAATTTCATAAATGAGCCAAATCAGATTTAAGTACTGAATCTCATGAGGGGCCTCATAAAGCCCTCAGATTTCTAATGTTCTAGGCCTACTGCAATGTTTCCGGACTATGTGACAAACCTCGTTAAACCTCAGGTTTCTTGTTTGCAAAATAGAGAAAATATCTGCCTTGCCTCTTGCACAAGGTTACATTAGGAATGATTTTTTTTTTTAAGTATTTTTCCAACAAAAAACACTTGAGCTATGATCTAGTCAAACTCCTCTATTTCGTAAATGAGAAAATAAAGGCCCAGAGAATTTAAGAGACTTACTCAAGGTCAGTCTACTTAATAGCAGAACTGGGATTAGGTCATCGTTCTTAATTTCTTGTCCGGTGATCTCTCTTCTATTCCACGAGATAATGTAGTAAAAATGCTTTGAAAGCTGACATGCATAAAGAATATGGTATTATAATGATGGAGCAAAATGGTACGATCACTCTACATCTGAGTTTCCCTATTTCTCAAAAAATAAAAAATAAAAAAGCATTCCTGCACATCTTATCATGATTTCTACCAGGAATTAAACAGAAGTGTGCAAGAAACATTAGATTTTTGATAACAATAATTTCACATTTTGTATAAAGTTTTATATGCAGATAAAACTAAAAAAAAAAAAACTAATGAAAGCCCATTGACAGTCATCATAGTTATAGATTGTGCCAAGTTTGACACTTTAGTTCCTAACCTAATAATTTGTTCAACTGTCAGTATCAACATAATATTGGTTGAGCCTTATAAAATAATAAATCATGATTGTGTTTTATTTTATTCCCATGACTAAGGTTAGGTTTTTAATATCTTTTTGATGATCTAATACTCTCAAAGCAGACAGCAGACACCAGTAAACAAATACACTATTATTTGAGAAAGACTTCATGTTCATTGATGGGTTTAGCCTTGACACTAAAATGTATATAGAGAAAGTGTCAGTCAACTTTTGACATGCAAAATGTTTATGTCAGACTCACAAAGAGCAGGTTCAGAAAGCAAGTGACCATAAAGTCACCTAATGCTAAAAATCAAAAGCCTTCTGAATCAAAGTCTAAGAAGAGCACTTTTTGGTTCTGTTTCAAACTCATTATTGATTTTACTTTAAGCATTAATTTATTCATGTATCCTCAACATATTTTAAATGGCCATGCCTATTTGTCTGCCCCCAAATTGCTGTGCTGACAATACTGTTTAAATGAGATTTTAACTATTTAATTGTAGATTCATAGTTAGAAGAAAAAAATTAAATCTATATGGTAAAATAGAAGCGGTAGTCCTCTATTTCAGTTCACAAATCTAAAAGGCTCACAGTTATCCATTATTCAGTTGGTCAGCTGGCATAGAAATTTAACTTAGAACCGAAATTATGCAAGAAGCCACTCTGATGTAAAGGAAGGAAAGTGTAAAAGATTTTCTAATCAATTTTCCACTTCTGAACAATAATCATTATAAATAGCAAATAATGCTTCAAATAGAAAAATAGAGAATGCTGGTTTGGATAACTTTTCTCATTTCTCTTTTAGAAACAGAGAGGCTATTCTAAAATGTTTTAAGTTTCTTATCTGTAGTTACAAGCTAGCAGGAAACTTGAAGATTTAATCTTCAGAAATTTATCTTGGCACATATGATTTTAAAAATTAAGGCTAATTCTCTCATGCACTGTTGGTGGGAACGTAAATTGGAGCAAACACTCTGGAAAACAGTATGGAGATTCCTCAAAAAAACTGAAAATAGAACTATTGTCCAATCCAGTAATTCCACTCCTGGGTATTTACCCAAAGAAAAATGAAAACAAACAAACAAACAAAAAAAAAAAAAAAACAAAAAAAAAACAAAAATGAAAACACTAATTTGAAAAGATGTATGAACCCCTACGGGTTTTTTTTTAACGGCACTATTTACAATAGCCAAGATATGGAAGCATCCCAAGTGTCCATCAATAGATTAGTGGATAAAGAAGATGTTATACACACACACACACACACACACACACACACACTGGAATATTACTCAGTCATGAAAAGAATGAGGTCTTGCCACCACAACAGCATGGATAGATCTAGAGGGTATAGTGCTGAGTAAAATAAGCCCGACAGAGAAAGACAAATACCATATGATTTCACTTATATGTGGAGTCTAAAAAATGAAACAAAACAACAACAAAAACAGACTCATGGAGAACAAACTGGTGGCTGACAGAAGGGAGGAGGTGGGGAATGAGTGAAATAGGGGAAGAGGATTAAGAGATATAAACCACCAGTCATAAAATTAAAAAAAAAATCACAGGGAGGAAAAGTACAATGCAGGGACCCCTGGGTGGCTCAGTGGTTGAGCATCTGCCTTCAGCTTGGGTCATGGTCCTGGGGTCCTGGGATCAAGTCCCGCATTGGGCTCCCCACAGGGAGCCTGCTTCTCCCTCTGCCTGTGTCTCTGCCTCTCTCTCTGTGTCTCTCATGAATAAATAAATAAAATCTTTAAAAAAAAAAAAAAGTACAACGCAAGGAATATGGTCAATAAAAGTGTAATAAATTTGCAGAGTGACAGATAGTAATTTCATAATATATATAATTGCATAATTGCTATGTTGCATACCTAAAACTAATATGTTATATATCTATACTCCTCAATTAAAAATTTAAAAATTAATATAAATAAATAAAAATTAATGTTGGTTCTAAAATTTGTTATTTTATCAGTAAATGTTTTATTGGTTAGTTTATCGCTTCTTACAACACTCTGTATGCTTATTTCTCTCATTTCTGTGTCTTTTTTTATGATAGATACACTTTCTCCCTGGAATTCCCATCCTCTGCCTCTCCTCCTCTCAAAATACTGCTTTCCCTTCAAGTGTCAACTTACGTCTAAATTCGACTACAAATATTTCCCTGGATGCTCCAGGCATAATTCTCTTTCATTTTTCTGAATTCCTAGAACAATTATAGTCTGCATTACATCATCCAGGAAAATGCACCTATTCACTAAAAGCATATTTAGTGTTTGGTCTTTGCTGGGCACTGTATTAAGCATCCAGGCTGCTAAGAGGATAACACATGAGATAGTCTTCCACCTTCTCTAGTAAAAGAGGGGGAACTAACCCCCCAAAACTGTAGATATTATCTCATTTAATCTGCATAGAATCTCAGTATAGTGAAATTATCAACTCAATATCATAGATGAGGGAACTGAGGCATTAGGAAACTGGGTTGCTATCCCAAAGATTTCAGAGACAGAATCACTTCTTAATCATTCTAGACTAATACGCTTCATCTGCACAATTATACTGATGCCCTGGATTTCTGAGAGTGGGGAACTATTTTTTAAACTCTTTTCCATTCTTTGATTTGCTGGGGAAAAGAAAGATATGTATTCACTAAAAATATGTATTGACTGATTGCAGAATGTGAGTTCAATTCACACCTTAACAGAAACTTAAATAGATTTTTCCCACATAGCATATAACATAATCATAACAATGGTTACCTGTATTGTAAATAATGATGGTAAAATCTGTTTAATAGTCTAATTACAAGTCTCATAGGCTCAAGGGATAAAATGCTATTGATAAGAAAACTGAAAAAGCGAACCATTAATCAAACCTAGCTTCTTTTTCCTATGATAAAGCTATAAAAATATACAACCATAAAATTATTTTGAAACTTGGCAAATTTAAAAGTTCAGATTTGGGATCCCTGGGTGGTGCAGCGGTTTGGCGCCTGCCTTTGGCCCAGGGCGCGATCCTGGAGACCCGGGATCGAATCCCACATCGGGCTCCCGGTGCATGGAGCCTGCTTCTCCCTCTGACTATGTCTCTGCCTCTCTCTCTCTCTCTGTGACTATCATAAATAAATAAAAAAATTTAAAAAATAAATAAAAAAAAAATAAAAAAAATAAAAGTTCAGATTTGCAGATGCCCCAGTTTACCTGTATACCAAGGGATCAGAATGTTCTCAACCTTTCAAGTCATGTGCATTCTAAGTATAAAAACAACTTAGAGTATGTATGTGCATTATCTTAAAGAAAACCAGACACTCACCAAGGGCAAATTTTCTCCTTCAGATCTCTATGAACAATTTGGACTCAAACTTTGTGCTTTCTCTAAATTAAAAAAAGGAACCTCATTTAAGATCATCAAAAGAAGAGCAAATCTAAAATATAGCTCATTAGCCTATATGATACTTTATGTGTATATATTCACAAATATATTGTTAGTAAGTGGAAAGATCAGATGCTCCTGAATGTTACAATACCATTATAGGAATGCAAAGATAAAATTCCTAAAGGAAAAGAAACATTGTGGGAAAGGAATCTCTGTATTAAAAATACAGTTGTAAAATATTTTTCTAAACCATGTCACATTCACTCCCAGAAATTGAATTTTTATTCCTGGTTGTCTGTATATGTTAGGATTAAATGTTTGAGTTTCACAGTGAAAATAAACTTAGTATCTCTTAAATATTAAAGTAAAAATTAAAAGTGGAAATATGTAAATCAGAAGGATAAAGAATATATTATTAATTATCTGCATATTAGAAATGTCATTTAGAAAATATTTCATCTCAAATTGCCTTATTTATCTCTGCCACTCAGTGCCCTATGCATCTATTTTTCCTTTGTCAGGATAAATATGCATATGAAGGCTCTAAGTGGCCAGGTGTTGTGACAGAAAATTACACACATGCCATCCTGGTCTGTCCTCCTAGAGTATGTGGATACAGTGACTAGGGGTGAGCTTCTAGCATTTAGGCTGCCGAAATTCAAGTTCTGGCTCTATCACTCATTAACTATATAACTTAGCATGGATTACTAAATTTCTCTGGACCTCAGATCCCTGATCTTAAAATAAAGCCAAGTAATTCATGTCTTATGAGCTGGCCATAAATATCAAATGAGATAATGCATATAAAACACTTAGTACAATGCCAAGCATATAAATAATGGTCAAGAAATATTAGCTATTATTACAACTATTATTAGCTAATAAGAGCTTATCAGTCAAACCAACACGCCATTAAAGTTTAAGCTCTTCAATACCAAGATCATGTCACACTTAGATCGTGTTCTTGATTAGTGACCATGGATTGAATGACAGGCATGACAGATTGTATGAATGAATGAACCAACAAATGCAAATATATTTAAGATAGGAATCCTATTTAAAATAGGATATACACACACACACATTTAAGATATACAGAGACACACACATATGCAAATATACAAAATTATATATATATTCATAACACGAGACCTATGGCCCAATTATCAATCAACTAAGTAAATTTACTCAACCCATCAATTAAGTAAAAATAATAATCAAAATAATAATCAAACTAGGTGGATATTTGATTGAATTGACCTACTATTTGATTAAATTCATAGGCTCATTCGTGTGATTCAATATGGTAGAGCCCCACGATTATTTAAATAAAAAGAAACATAAAGTCAATTGGGATGAGATTGTGGCATTTATATTACAAGCAGAGCAAGAAAAAGTATATAGAAGCTGAAGTAAGAGGTGAGCAGCATAATCATACACCATGGGAGTGGGAATACTGGAGAATGTGGCCAAGGCGCATTTAGGCAAAAATGTCAAGTGGAGGAGGCAAAGTGTAAACTCAGTTTCTTTCATAAGAATAAAGGATAAAAAGGTAAACATACTGTCTTGGAAAACTTTTACCAAGCATTCCAGAACCAAACTGAAATAAATATTGAAATAACCAAACATTTGTTCCTAGAAAGGATCCTTTCCACTTTAAGCCTTATTGAAATCATGTTATTCATTAAAGACCCACACACAAATACATGCACACACACACATACACACTCTTGTCTTGGTTACCTAAATCAAACATTTTAAATTATTCTTAAAAGTACTAACACCATATATTTCAGTATAAACAAACAACAACAAATTTTGACAACAATGACAAAGCTAACTAATCTTTAAAACAACCACTGTATCTGGAATATTATGAATTAGCAACAGACAAAAGTCTATGATCCTAATTGCAACTCTGGCACAGATCTGATCGTAGTGACTGCTACTACTCACTTATTATATTAATTTTTCCAAGGTCAGCTCTACAATGGCCCACCATCACAGATAATTCCACTTCCATGAATTTGTTTCTTGTCACAGTCACATCAAAGGAAAAGAAAAATGAGTTAACAGTCAGCACTTAGGGGTTGTTCAAGTGGCAGAAGGTTCAGTTCCTTTAGAACAATGACTCTGGCTTGACGTTGTGTGATTGTAAGGTAAAATACTGTCTTCCCTGAAAGAGTCTTTGTCTATAGCTGAAAGGAAATAGTATGTCTATTCCTGAAAGTGAAATATGGATCTGCAATTTTATGAGAAAGTATATCATTAGTCATCAAATATATTCTGAGTATATTTTTTAAATTATTTCTGTTCTGTCATATAAAAGATATTATGGACTCTGCCCCCTGTAGTTCTCTGTCCCTCTTTGTCTCTCTTTTTCTCTGTCTTTCTCTCTTCTGTCTCTCTCTTTCACACACACACACATACACACACACGCACACACACACAAACACAGAAACACTCCATACACATGCACAATGGTGCTCTCGTTGGCATTCTGTTGTCCAAACCTTGATGCTATTGAATCTGCAACGTGTTTGAAAGACACGTTGGATGTTATATTTTTTCACGTTGAAGGAGGAAACTGAATTACCAACAATGTAGTCCTTGAATGTAGCCAGTCTACTAGGCTTGAAGTACCACTTATCACAATACGATTCCATCAAGATGAATATGTATAGAAATAGATATACCAAGACACCTAAAAACTGTTGTATAGCAGTCGGCTGAAGTAGAAGAGGTACAGGATATGTTCTAAGGAGTCACCTGAAAAATAAATCCAAGAGGACATCCTATTTACCCAAGCCTTCATAGGTGAGATTTTCAAGTCAACATTGGTAAAAGGACGAATAGTGAGGATACCTACAGGAAGGGTCTGAAAAAGTTACAAACAAAAATTTCTATAATAACTCCAGTCTTCAAGTTCCACTGTGACCAATCCTACCAGAATTCTGTTCTCAATCACTGCCAATGCCATTCTCTGTGATAAATGTTAGCAATGTGTGTCATTATATTTGACCGAATTGTCATTAATCATGATTGGTTTGAGGCAAAACACTAGCAAGTGTAATGGCAGAAAAAACTAAAACAAAAACAAAATAAATTCAGAAATTTAAATAATAGGCATAGAACCTTTTTTTTTCAAATGGTTTGCTCACCAAATGAATAAGACCAGAATTCTATATTTTCATTACAATAAAACAAGTCAGACTTCTGTCTTTAATCTATCTTCCATCAACACAAGACCATGTCAAACTTGATGGATCCAGAAAGGCTTTCCATTGGACTCTACAATGGGACACACAGTCATTCCTACTTGAACTGAAGCCACTTCAGTTGTTTCCACCATATTTGTTCCTCCTGTCTTTCCTCTCTCAAAAAATCACTACATCAACTGGCTGCCCCTCACCATGTGTCTTAAGATGTCCACTCATACCACAAATCATAGACTCCTCCCATCAAACAGGAACACATATTCATATTTATGACTCTTCACAATGCCCAAGTACTATAATCCTACAGATTCTGGGCATTTCCAGGGCTAATTTGGTTTTCCCCACACTAAATTTCCAAAATCATCACTGAAAGGTTTCATTATTGCCTTCCCAGAACCTAGGCTTATGTCTTGCATAATGGGTATGTTCAATATATTTGTTCAACATGGGTAATTCCTACCATAAAATGCTCTGCAATACATATTTCTAACTCCAAAAAAGTTTTGTATTGTGTAAACTAGACTAGCGTTCTGTCTGAGTCACCTAATTATACACTGATGCTACTTTTTAAATTTCTCAAGTTTCAAATCATCTTAAAACCATGTTCACATCTCTATACTGATTTACTATGCCCATGTGCTAAGAATTGCCTCCATGTCAGTTCCTCTGTCTTTAATCCTGCTGATCATAAAGTCCACAATGCCAACATGTGTCCAAATGGCCTCTATCAACCAGTCAGTATGACATAAGATCTTACTGGGGGACTTAGGTCTTTTGGAAATTATATTCATGGATCATCCAGGCAAGAGATGATGTGTATGTACTAACATGATATGGTCAGAAGGTACATAGAGAGTCATGTAGAGAGCATTCCAGTGAACCAGATACAGGTTTGAGGAGGCTATGACTAGAAAAGGTAGAAGAAGTTTAAGTAAGGCAGATAAGAATGTGGCTGATAGTTTGGAGATATTAATATAAATGTTGTATGAAAAGAAAGTGTTTTTGTTGTCCTTTATTGGTGTTTGTCCACATTGTAGTCTATGCTTACACCAAACATTAATAAAATGAGTATCACTTCATTTTTTTTAATCATGTTTACATATTTCACCTCCCGGATGAGTTGCCACACAAATGGCAGGCTTAAGTAGGAAGCCACGGTGTGTTTAGAGGCATAGAATTGTACAATTAAAAATAAAGATAGTGTGTGTGTGATAGACTCATTTATCCTAATGGAATGCATCAGTGACAGTTTTGGGGAGGAGTGATTATTTCCCAAAACCAGTGTTCTCCAACTATGTCAGTGTGAACAATTCTTTGGTACTCTATAGAAACAATAAAGTGCTGAAGCTCTGCTGCAGGGCTAATGTTAATTGGCTTTTAAATGGCAAGACAGTTTACAACACACTGAAACACAAAAACTATCTGTTTAGTGGGATTTCTACTTTGAATCTTTATAGTTCTGGAATAGAGTCTAAAGCTTCCTCTATCCACCTCTACACACACACACACACACACATACACACACACAACCTCACATCCCCGATTTCCATAATCTTTTAAAACCAAAGCCGTAGGTCAGGCTAGTTCAATACCTGCAGAGAGAACTCTGAGTGACATTTAAGTCAACCTTAGAAATAGCCAGTCATCTCCTTGTTTAGAATGAATACCAAAGAATGTCAATTTCACTTATTTTTAAGTAACAATGCAGGCTCTGGAAAGAGAAAAGGTTGATAATGTTTTGTTTTATTGTGTTTTGTTTTTGTTTATTGCTGCTATTGCTGTTTCTGTTTTGGAGATTTTGTTTTCAATGTTGGTTGTGTGTGACTTATTTGCAAGCTGATTTGGAGGCTAAATCTCCAATACCCAGCACTTTTTCTTGGTTTATGAAATCCTGCTGACCCCTAATAGCATAGAAAGCTCTACATCCTGAAATGTCAATTTCTTAAAGTGTTGAAGAAATTGACTTTTTATTAATTTTTAATAATTAATTGTTTCCACATGGTAGTCTTAGCTGCCCAAATGAACTGTCATTCTTTGATAGTGGGGCAAAATCTTCTTATTCTGTTTCCCCTTTCCATGTAGCATAGATTTGAACACATATTTTAACCCTAAATACTTATTGAGAATATCCTATTATCCGAAAGGAACCAAGATAGTTATTCAGGGTAGAGAAATGGATAAGATAAGGTCCCTGCTTGCAAGAAGTTTTGCGGGAGAGACAGAGAAGATAATAATTACAATGTGGTATGATAGAGTGTGTAGCATATTGATGAAAAGAGTCCAGACTAGCTGTGCAGAAAGGGCTGCCTGACAAAAGCTGTGATCCTGTATCAAGGGATTCAATCATCCTTAGGAACATCCTTAGGAAGATGCTGGAGCCATAAGGAACCAGATTCAGTATCCTTCTTCCCTCTCCTGCCCCACTTTCACTGCCAAAAGGCTGAACTCAACCAGAAGCTGGAGAGCAAAGGGTTGCCCTCCAGAGCTGTGGTAGTTCATACAGGTCTACCTTCCTGAGCCCAAAGCAGAGTACTTAAGGGTAGAAAGTGGATCTTGAAGTATGAATGAAAGATATTCAACACCAACATAGACTTGAGGGTGTACGTTTAGTTTTGCGCATAACAAGTAGCATGTGTTTATAGAATATTCAGATGGGGATAGAAATCCAGAGTCTGAAGTTGAAAAGGAAGGTTCTGTGCTAGACAAGTGGATTTGGACTCTATTAATTTGTAGGTAGTTGAACCATGAGAATAGATAAAAGAACTAAAGAAGATTAGAGAAAAAAAAAAAGCCAAAGTTGAGAATCTTTAGCAATTCCAACATTTAAAGTCTGGTTAAGGAAACAGCACATAAATTATATAAATGGCAGTATTGAGCAGGTGAGAAGAGAACCAGGGGAACAAATTATCATGATATGCTGGGGAGAGATGGTCAAAAATGTTAAACGCAGTGGAGGATTCAAACAAAATAAGAAATTGAAAAATGTTCATTTAATTTACCAGTGAGGTCATTGATAATCTCGGTGAAAACAGAGTAGAGAAGTGGGAGGATAGCCTACTTACTGCAGTGGAAGAAAACCTACCATCTTGGAAATCCACAGAAAATAGAGCATAAAGCCAATGCTTCACTTAGAGATGTAGTCTCAATGTAGCAAGAATGAGGAAAAAAGAATATGAAGCTAGAGAGAAGAAAAACCAATATAAAGAAATGCATGATGAGCAGTCTACAAATTTTTGAGAAAATCTAGCCAGCTGCTTGATGTCTGGATAGATAATATGGAAGTACCCACAGTATGGAATGATCCAAGAGAGGGAAAGAGGAAGAGGAATTTATCTGCTGGATCTCCCCCTGGCCCACCCTCCATCTCTCCTCTTCCATTGGTCAAAGTTTACCCTAAGTGGTGCTAACTCCCCTACTCCCAAGTTGTGCCTTCCAAGGCTGTCACTGCCACACAACTGCATCGGAGTCCTTAGCGGTGGAAGGAGTCAGCTCAGACCTTGGCACTGGAACAGCTGTGATTCTTTCCTGGGAAAGATCCAAGGGAAAAATCCAGACCATGCCAGGGCTCAGGCCTTGTCCTGGGGGAATCCACAATAAACATTAGGGGGAAAGACAGCTCTGTATATGGAAATTCTCCACCGAGCAAGCAGTGAAGCACCTAGGAGGTAGCAGGGGCCAAACAAATCTGGAGAGGTGTGTGAATTGAATGGAATACAGGTGATGAAATCTGATAAAGGCAGACGATAATCCTTCATGAAAGTGACTGAGGAGAGAAGAGGAGAGGAGAGGAGAGGAGAGGAGAGGAGAGGAGAGGAGAGGAGAGGAGGGGAGGGGAGGGGAGGGGAGGGGAGGGGAGGGGAGGGGAGGGGAGGGGAGGAGAAAGAAGAGAAGAGAAGATGGAGAGGTAAAGAGGACTCCCAGGAGGAACATGGCATAGAGGAAAACACACTCAGGAGCCAGATTGCTTAGGTTTAAGTCCCTGCTCAAACTCTCACTACCTGTGTGATCTTGAACAATTCATTTGACCTTTCTGTGCCTCCGTATCCTTATCCATAAAATGGGGAAATAATGTTATCCATTTTACAAGGTTGCTATGCCTTATGACATACAAAACATGAAGAACTCTATCCAGCTCATACTGGGTATTATTTTAATGTTTGATAAGGATCGCAGGAAGATTCTTTTGTTTCATAGACACTTGAACATCTTTTCATGCTGAAGAAAGAAAAAAGGTAATTCAAGGGAAAGAATACAAAATATAAAAGAGATAAATAATTATTGATGAAGAAAGCTATGAGAAATGATAGGATTTCTTGATCAGCTAAAGAGATTAATGCATAATAGGCACTTACTGATTTTATGTTTGTTGATTGATCAGAAGTTAAGTATGAGACCAAATTAAGGAATTGTGCATGGTTTACATGAGCAGTATATACTAGCCTAAATTTTGAAATTCTATATAATAATGAAATTCACTATGCCTATATACATAAAGGCCTAGAATAAGTATGATTTAATGAATGAAGAATGGAAGGAATGAGTAAATGAAAGTTAACTGCTCTGCCCGTGCAGTTGACGCCTTTTAGACCCAGCTGCACTCTAAGAGTCTCTTAAACTCTTAAATTAATTCAAAGCAAGGGAAGCAGAATGTTCTGTGAGCTTAGACTCATCAGCCATTGGAGTCTGGAGTTAATGTTATAGTATCTGATGAGACTGCATTGAGCGCTAGGCACTCGCAAATCTGTCATATTATACACAGCCTTTTCTTGTTCCCAGTCTGTATGCTTAGGCTGCAGCCTCAAGTTCCCTGTTTAGGGCTCCAGTTTCCTTCCAGAATTAGAGTTCAGCCCTAATCTTCAGCCCATGTAGTTGAGTCTTTGGATTCCTTCCTATCTTTTGTCCTTTGACCCTATCCAATGGCTTGGCCCCCTCTCCCAATATGACAGACAACACCAAAAGATAATGCTGCTCCCAATTTGACTGAACATGGCCATTGCCTCACTTTCAGCTGGATAATGGATGACCCTGGCCTGCATCATTTCAGGTTCACCAGGTTCCTTTGGAAACTTTTTGAGACCGTTGCTTTCCTCTCTCAAAGGGCAGCACTAGACTTGGATCACTTTACCCAGCCCCTGATCTTTATGACTTCCTTTCCTAGCTTCCTATTCTTCCTCCCTGGCCTCTTTTTTTCAGTGGAGGTTCCAACATGTCTGATGATCAAGCCCCATGGCAGGTTAAGCATGCCCACTCTCAGCGTGATTTTGTGCTTCTCTCAAAGATAGTGTGAAAATGTTAATATGTCAGCTCCTTCTTGTATACTTTAATGTAGAAGCATGAAGTGTTTATGACCCTAAAAGACACACAATGTAAAATTATATATTTGCTTCAATGTGCAACATTTTTAATACTTCACAATTCTTCCTTTAATATCAAACTGAACAACACTGAGTTCTCACATTCTTGCTGAGGACAGACCTCTGATTTCAGAGGCAGTTTAATATAGTGGAAAGAGCAAGGCCTTTGTAGTCAAACAGCTATGGGTTCAAATCCTACCTGTGAAAACCTTTGTGGTACTTTGGGCAAGTCATCCAGCCTCTCTGAGCCTCAATTTCTTTTGCTGTAAAAACAGGGTTGATAATACCTGCCACCGACAGTTGTTTGGGGGATAAATGAGATCACAGATGAAAAGCACTCTGTCCAGTGCCTGGCACTCAGAAAGGTAATTCCCTTCCTTTTCTTTCCTTTCTCCTGGTAATGTGGACTACAGATCAAACAGACTTCAGAATCACTCACAATCAGTTCTACTCCTGAAGACATCCTACAATTTTTATGTGCCACTCTAATATCAGAAACATGACTATCGGAGCTTAATTGTATGAGTTTTTCTCCATGTGTAGGCTAAGTAAACTCAAGCAATTTCATAACTTGGAAGCATCGTAAGGCATTTTTAAATAGAAGCTTATCTATTTACTTATTTTGCAGCCTCTGGTCATTTTGAGTGTGTGATCAGCTCTATTGTTATGGGACAGGCAGCTTTGCAGCTGTGAATACCAAGCACATATAGAGGAAGGTCCTATTTAAAACTGAGGGTTTTGGGATCCCTGGGTGGCGCAGCGGTTTGGCGCCTGCCTTTGGCCCAGGGCGCGATCCTGGAGATCCGGGATCGAATCCCACATCGGGCTCCTGGTGCATGGAGCCTGCTTCTCCCTCTGCCTGTGTCTCTGCCTCTCTCTCTCTCTCTCTCTCTCTCTGTGACTATCATAAATAAATAAAAATTAAAAAAAAAATTTTAAAACTGAGGGTTTTGCATTCACTTCCACCAAATTGGGTTATGTTCAATGAGTTGAACCAAAAACCTAAAACTTTCCAAATGATCAGGACCCTCTCCAATTACTAGAAAAATGTATTTTTTACATGATCACTGGACAAAAAATGTCTCCTGAACCCAGAAAACTACATGGATCCACCTTCTTTGTACATCGAGACAAACTACAAATCATGGCAGTTCTGGTGACTGCCTCAGATGTCTCTTTATTAAATCACAAGTCATCCTCCAGGCTATCAAATTCATGACTCCATTTCTTAGATTTTATATTTGCTTTTGCCCATGTGGAAGATTGGCCCCAGATTCTCTGATATGCCACATACTGATAATTGCAGTCTACACTCCCTCCCCCTTGGGATCTGTAGCTATTTGACTCACAAAGTACAGTGTAAATGACACTGGCAGCTTCTACTTCCCAGTTCTCTTGGGATACTTGCTCTTGAAATCAAGCTGCCATGTTGTGAGGAAGCCCAGGGCGCCTCATGGAGAGGTTGGCACAAAGAGGAATCAACAGCCAGAATCAACTTGGCATCCATATAAACAAATCATCTTAGGAGCAAATCTCTCCTCATTTGAGCTGTCCCACCTATCTCTGCTGAGCCTGGCCTGGCCAAAATTTCAGATTAATGAGCATAATAAATGATTGCTATTCTTTTAAGTTTTAAAGTGGTTTGTTATGCTGGAATAAATATCTGGAACAATCCCCACAGGTTATACTTTCCACTGAAAGGAGTTTAAATAATGTGGACATCATTGATGGGATATAATCATTTATCTTTAGATGGGAAATGGCCCCAAACTGCCAATATAGTTTCTACGTCCTCATTACTTCTCTCTTCCATTACCTCTCTGATTTCCTCTATAATTTTTCCCTTTAACTGTATAGTCCCAGTATTGTGATCCTGGACGTGACTGCTGGGCTCCATGCCTCTCAATATTTCAACTACAACAATGTGGCCAATTTTATAAATCTTTTTCATCATGGTTACTGTTTTTTGTATTTTATGTAAAAATTCTTAGTCTACTCTGAGGTAAAGAATGGTCTCATAAACCTTTTGTGTTTCATCTTTTACATTTAAGTCTATAATCTGCACTAAGTTCTGAGTATGAGTTTGAGATCCAATTTCATTTTTTTTTTCAGAATAGATATCTAGTTGTTCCAGTTCCATCTTATAGTCTTTCTTCACTGTTCTGTAATGAGTGCCACCCTTGTCATAAATCAAAGGTCCATATAAGCATGCACCATTTCTTAATTATATTCTGTTCTTAGAATTGTGAAATCCCACAATTTATATGACCTTGCACTTAAGCCACATTGCCTAAACTCCTATAGCTTTACAGTAATTCTTGACATTTAATAAAATATGCACTCCCACCCAGGATAGACTACATAAGGCCCCAGTGAAAAATAAATGTGGGCCTCTTGTTGAGAAATCAGTACAAATTTCAAGATGATAATAGAAAAGTACTAAAGTAAACACGGGACCCTCTAAATGCAGGACTCTCTGAACACCTTACACGGGTCACATGCCCATGAAGCCAGGACTCCTCCCATCTTAAATGCCAGTGTTCATGAATAAAGTTTTATTGGAACCAAACCATGATCATTCTTTAATGTATTATGTATGGCTGCAGCAGTAGAGTTGCAAGGAAGTCTGTATGCTCACAAATCTAAAATATTTACTATTCATCCTAATAGAAAAGTTTGCCAACCCCTGCTTAAGATTTCAAGTATAGTTTTAGAGGAATCCATGGAGGAAGTATCCACAGAGGAAGCAGAAGTTGGGTTGTGCCCTGAATTATGAGCAGATTAGATATGTTAAGATTAAAGGAAAATATGTGTTAGACATGGAGAAAGCATGATAAATTCTCAGGATCAAGAATATATGTGTTGAAATCAGGCCTGTGAGAAGAATGACTTACTAACATCGAATATACACTTTGGAAAATAATGAAAGATAAGACTGTAGAAAGAGGAAGCACCCAGAAAACTCTGGAAGATAGGGCCTAATTTTTAAAGAACTTTTTCAAGAGCAAGTAAACCACATTTAAGGGTATTTTATCATGAGATATTGGTAAAAGATATCATTTTGGTCTTGAAAGATAAACTGGGACATGGTAAAAACTGAGGGAGAAATGAAATCTTAGTACTCCTATTCCATATTATAAATCACCAATTTGGGTTAGATTATGTTTCCCATTAGTGTTACCTGGCATCAAAAATAATCTCACATGTACATTTTCATAGAATGTATCATATGACTATTCCAATTTATATTTATCCATATGAACCCAGAATAATTACTGTTTTCCTTACCTCAGATCATCTGAATCCCTGCCCCACCACACACACACACACACACACACACACACAATTGTAATAGCTACCCATAACCATGAGTCTTTTTATGTCTCCTTTTCAGGGCCCTACGCTATCACTATTTACCATTCAACTATTACTAGACAGAAGGACAGTGATTATATCTCTACATTGTTGGGCCGCTTGCCTGTTCTCACAAGTATGAGATCCTCTGACACAAGCTAAGTCACTCCATTTCCTTATCCGCACACCAGCTCAATCAGGAAACCATGGTTAATCTGCAACAAAGCTGCCCAAAGACCAAAACATAAAATAGGGAAATCTGTATTTGGAACCTCTCAGCCTTCTTTATGCTTGCTCTCTTACAGCATAACAACTAGACTTTTCTCAGCACCCATAGTCTAGATCCTCTGACTAGTAAAATGAATTTATTTTTTACCTTCTTCTCTCCTATATCAACCTCCTCTAAGATGTCTATTACTGATGGCAAATGAATGTGTTAGGGACTGTGGAGAATCTAAATTGCAACAAGGGATTTCTAGAAAAGCAATGACTTAAAAACAAAAGGAATGACTTCCCTTAGGGAAATTTCACACAATGCAGTTAAAATGATTACTTGCAATCAGGGTTCATCCTAGCATTCTTCAAAAAATACAAATAAAAATCAGATCATGTAGCAACTGTTATCCCATTTTACCTTTCTGTAGCAATCTACTTAGCAGCCAGTGTTCATTGTGTATCTAGAAGTATGGCTACTGCCCAAGGATTCCTATAGAGCTTAGGAGCTTTGAGGCTGAGGGGCCCCTGGGATCAATCTGGAAGTCGTACAATTTAGGCAGTTAAGGTAACCCCTACAAACTGGAATGTACTGTTCACTCAAAAAGGAATACTTATAGGGTTGCAGAAAACTGTAGGCTCTGTAAAATAATAGATTTTCATGCAGGACCTAATTCAACTAAATTCTCTCACAGTTCATAGGAGAAATTCACTTGCTGAAAATCAGTTACTCAACTTAAGAGTTTAATTATTTAGTTGGTTCTGAACTGTGCAAGGAAAGCAGAGAAGGCTCAGTTAAACAAGCCTGACTGAGCCAGTGTCTCTCAGTCTTCGTAGGACCAAAGGCTATCAGAAGACGTGCTGCAATTCCTAGTGGGCCCACAAGAAAGACTGAAGACCTCACTAGCATTTCATCATTAAGGGCTATGGACCATGGATTCAGATTTTGAAATGGGGAGTGGGGGAAGGGAAGAAAAAGAAACTTTTTATTTTATCTTTTTACTGTACTAGTTGCTTTAGAAATTTTATGAAGAAGGCATGACCACAACTATCACCATTTGAAAGATGAGGAAGTTGCAGATCAGGGAAGTTAAGCCAATAGGCCAAGGACACAGATTAACTCTGCCATTTGTATGTTTCCTGTCTTCTCTGCACTTTTTAGAGGGCTGTGTTCACTTCTTTGGGCCTCTGGTTCAGGATACCAAATAGACATTGCTTGAAATCCTGCAGCTGAGCAGCAGTTGATAGATACCCTAGAATCTGCTCAAAATTATAAAAGTTTAATAAATGGAGGGTGGGGAAGTACCACTCAGTTGCTCAGGTCAAAAAATAGAAGTTATTCTTGTTGTCTGCCTTTTCTTATTATCCCATATCCAGCCCATCAGCATATCCTGTTGTACCTACCATTTCTTACCAACTCTGCTCCTAAAACTATATTCCAGCCGACACCATTATTGGCCTGAACTATAGGACGAGCTCTTCATAGGTCTCCCTAACCTGACCCTGGTCCCCCTATAATTTATCCCCTACACAGCACTTCCTAAAATATAAATTAGATTATATTACTCCCTGCCTTAAATTCCTCCAATCGTTTCTCATTGTGCATACAATGGAACAGAAATACATAACATAGTCCATGAGGTTCTAAACGATCTAGGCCCTGTCTCTTTTCTGCTCTCATCTGTCTACACTTTCCACCTTCTGCTACTCTCTTGAAAAGTCCAACTGTGTTTCTCTCTCAGGGCCTTTTCACATGCTGTTCTCTGCTTGAAACACCTGCCCTCCTTAAAGAAGCCTTCTCTGACTACCCTAGGTGAAGCACCTGCTCCACCTCTGTCACTATCAGTTTACTCTATTTTATCTGTTTGAAGGCACTTGTCAGTAAATTCATTTACCTTAATTTTTCATTTATGTGCTCATTGTCTGTCTTAGATAATTAGAATGTATGTTCTCTGAGAGCAGGGGCTTAACTCTTTTGTTTACTACTAGGTCCCCTGTGCCTAGAACAGTGTCTGGCATATAGTAGGTGCTCAACAAATAATTATTTATTGACTCTTGGACTAGCTGATTCCAGGAAAAGAGATACCGGACTCCAGTCCAGAGAAACAATTAGAGAAGGAGCACAAAGACAACAGACTGCTACCAGACTTGACTTCAAGTAAAGAAAGTATGCTTCAATATCCTCTGGAATCAAAGGTCAGAATTCTCTCTCACAACTAGAACAAGTGAAGTTAAGAATAAGTGACTGCTCTACATTCAAAGTAGTTCCTACGTAGTCTTTTCAGAAGAAAGTCTTAATTCTGAACCACATCCAGTCCCACTTATATCCCATGAGTTTTTAGGGTTGCTGCCTAGGTCAGCAGCCGTTGTTTCTGAAAAGCATGCGAGTTTTCCAACTTCTAAAACTTTTGGACGAGATCTCAGACTTTACCCTAAATAATCCCCTCGAATATGATGTAGTCCTTTGGTCTTCACTGTTGCTCCTGGAATCAGCTACTGCCATTGCATTACATGGCCCCTGAAGACACTCACCTCCCCAGCATATCTGCTAGAATGCTCTTTGGCTGTCTGGAAGGATCTTAGAGGAGTACAGTAACCATGCTGGCTTCTATGTTGGGGATCAGGCCCACTGCAAGAGGTACAAGTCCCATAATAGAAGAAACTATTCCGTTTGTGCAAAATTAGAGGCAATTTTACCTCTAATCCACCTTTTGACATTATTTTGTTAATTAAATGATTTATGGTTTTCAGTGGCATGCAGGACAGGATTGTTGGAAAAGCAAGCAGGTGTCCAACAGCTGTGTGATCTTGGCTAAGTCATCCAACCACCCCCCATACCCTAGTTATGTCATCAACTCTGCTTTGTCCTCATAGTGAGACTTATTTCTAGTCCCAGCTTTGTTTAAAAGATGGGCCACATGTGCTCCATAAATACTATTTGATGATGTTCATCACCTCCCAGTCACGAGTCTTGGTTTCTCTGTTACTATGAAGTTATTAATATTTGGTACCAGATGGCATTTTCAAAATAACTCAGATATAAGTTGCTATTGAAATGCTAATACCTGTTTAGTATACTCTGGAGTACCAATTCATAACACTATAATTCACAGTAAAATCAAAAGACAGCTGAATTACCTTGGGGAAGTAAAGAACTGAAATTCATGACCTGAAGGTATAAGGAGACTAAGTGGCCTAATTGTTACCATTTGTACAGAATAAAGTACAATAATAATCAGGATTTAGCAATATATATTTTAAAAATACCAGTTCCTAATTACTAATTTTAAAATAACAGGTATTTGGGAAGAAAAAACTACCACAAATGAAAATATTATAATATAGTGCCACTTGAAGTTTAGTCTTCGGACCACAGCTTTAGCACCTGGAAGTTTGTTCGAGATGCAAATTCAGGGACCCCAACCCAGACCTTCTTAATCAGAATATTTGGGGTTGGCCCAGTAGTTTTGATTCTAACAAGTTCTCCAGATGATTCTATGCAGACTAAAATTTGAGAAGCACTGTTAATGTACCAGCATCTCGTCTTTTGGGGGCAAAGCTAGTAATAAATGTGTGTTTCAGCATGGTTGGGACCTGCGATGAACTGGAAAACCCATGTCCCATTCAAAGGAAGAAGTGCTAACCTGTGTGGCCTGGCTGCTGCTGCTATCTAGGAATGTGAATTCATCATTGTCAAGTTTTCCAATACTTGAAGAAAGCCCATACATCTAAAATTTTAAGTAAAACCTGTGTATTTGGAAATGTTAAGAAACATTAAAAATTTTGAACAAAGCTCAGATGGAACAAAAGCTCTACGGTCACAATGGTGTCTGAGGTATTTGAGGAATAGCCCAGAAGTCAGTGAATATAGAGGTGAGACAGCTAGGAGGTGGAGGAGGGAGAAGTAGAAGATTGGAGATAAAGGAGACCAGAAAGTGTAGACCCTGGAAGGCATTGAAAAGATTAGAATTTTTCTCTGAAGAAAATGAGAAGCTATTTGAGAGCCTTGAACAAAGAAATTATATAATCTAATTCATATTTTAAATAATCACCCTTGTTGGGTGGCAAAACTAGGACTAGAACTCCATCTCCAGCATCTCATGCCCAAAATGCTCTATAATATAGTTGAATTCATGAAAAATTCAATCGGCCAGCGCTAGATGTAGACCTTAGTGTTAGATGCAGATGTATTAGTTCTGGACAGAAACCAGTAATATAGTGGGTTCCTGGCAAGTGTCTCTCCAGGCTGTAGTAACCAGTGATACTGTTTCACGGAAGCCAATTTTATTTTTAGGCTTCTCTAATCCTTGGGATTAAATCTCAGCTTCCTTTTCTTTTGCATATCCATGTGTCCAGTGCTGGACTAGAATCTAGTTGGAGGATAAGTCAAATCATCTTCCACATGATAATGTTCCATTTTTCACTCCACTTCATTTCACTTTTCCAGTATAATATGGTTTCATGTTTTCTCTCAAAATCCCTTTTATTTGTTTTTTGCCAAGTGAACTCTATAGCCAACATGGGGCTTGAACTTATAACCCTGAGATCAAAAGTTGCATCCTCTACTGACTGAGCCAGCCAGGTGCCCCTCAAAGTTCCTTTTAAAGTGAATGCCAAAATTTAAGGACAAATGCCTGGTGAAGTTAGGTCATCACAGAGTAAACCAGAACTATTACGTCCCTTAGGACATTATCTTCTTGCCTCAGCAGGCTATTTACTTCTATTGTGTTTGCTATTAAATCAAATATTTAAGTATTTTTCTCTTCCAACATCCAGGGAGATTTTTCTGACCCAAGTATAGGATTGCACATTAATCCAGCTGCATTTAATTTTGGTAGAGCAATGCTGCCAGCTATAAATTCATTTTGATATGATTGCTGCCCAACATATTTGTTGTCTTCCTAGTTTTGTGTTATCTACAATTTAGATAAGCATGTCATTTACATATTCAAGTCATTCATTTAGTGTTGAATAAGGACAATTATAGTTTTGGGAAATTCTCTAATTTCATGGAGTCACACTACCTTTCTGTAACCATGACAGAATGAAAGACATTAATAATTGTGGTCATTTTCTCTATGGAACCAGTATCAGCTTTTATTTTATTTTTTAAAAGATTTTATTTATTTATTCATGAGAGACACAGAGAGAGAGGCAGAGACACAGGCAAAGGGAGAAGCAGGCTTCATTCAGGGAGCCCGATGTGGGACTCGATCCCGGGTCTCCGGGATCACGCCCTGAGTCCAATGAAGACCCTCAACTGCTGAGCCACCCAGGCTTCTCTAGTGTCTGCTGTTAAAGTCCTTCTAAGACTTCTAAAGACACAGCACCTTTGGTAGCCACCACTAACCAGTGATATTTGGCACTTGAGATGAAAAAGACCTGGCATCCTAAGCTTAGAACAAAGCATAAAGACATGTTTCACATTCACATCTGCCATTTGTTGTAGCACACTATTAAACATATTTTGGGAGCGCCTGAGTGACTGAGTCAATAAAGAGTCTGCCTTCCACTCAGGTCATGATCCTGGGGGATCCTGGGATCAAGCCCCGAGTTGGGCTCCCTGCTCAGCTGGGAGTCTGCTTTTACCTCTCCCTCTACCCCTCCTCTAAGCTCATGCACTCACATGCTCTATCTCTCTCTCTCAAATAAATAAACAAAATCTGTTTTTAAAAAATTTACTTTCTATTATGTACTGCTAAGTCTTGTCAGGGTCAAGAGCACTAAAAATCTTTTAAAAAGTTTCATAAAATATGTCTTTCTCGTCTGATTGCTAAAATTTAACAAAAATGGGGCTTCATTAACTCTCACCTGAACCTTTTTTAAAATGATGCCATTTCCTCAAGCTTTCCCTCTCCAATCTATTCTCTACATCACCAGTGATTATCTACTTTGACCTATCCATCCATTTCACTCAGTAAATACATTTTGTGCTTCTCCTGTGCATCAGATATAGTGGTAGACTCTTGGATTACATGTGAGAAAGATGCAAGCCCTGTTTTCAGGGAGACTCACGACTTGAAGAGAGAGAGAGACTTAAACTATTCATTGTAATGCAATTTGAGGCAGGGGAGGGGAAGCCCAATCAAACACAAAGGAGACAGAGTTCAAAGAGAACTTCCTGAAAGTACTGAGTTGAGCCTAGTATGTGAAGATAGTTGGGTAAATGTGGGAAAACTGAGAAAAGCATAAAGGTAAGATAGAGTCAGAAAGCAGTAAGGATTGGTAAGACAGTCTGAAGAGGTCATGGTATGAATTTTGATAGGCATGCATCAGAAATGAAAAGTCTGGTTGAAAACCTTGAACTTTTTCTGTTAGGTGATAAAAAGTTGAAGTAGTTGAAGGGTTTTAATCAAAGGATTGACATGATTAGATTTGAATTTCAATAAGGAACTGAAAGCTATGTTGTAAATATACTTAAACAAGGCAAGACTAGAAACAAGAAAACTGCCTTGAAGATAATTTCAATAGCCCAGGGAGATAATTAGTCTGACCCAAGATAATGGAGGTACAGAGGTAAAGAAATAAAGATCAGAGAAAAATGCAGGAAGTAAAATAAAGTAGTAAAATTTGTTGATTCATCTGATATGGAGAAACAAACACTGAAGCTTAAAAATAATTAAGTTTCTATCTTGAGCAAGTCGGTGGGTGATGTAGACGTTAACTGAGAAAGAGAACATGGGAAGGCGTTAGCAACAAATTAGAACATGTTTAAGATGTGTGGGGACATCCAAATGGCGATGTCTCACAAATACACTTTATAGTCTGAGGTGTAAAGGAGAGTACTGGAAAATTATGAGGTTAATTTTTCCCCATGGCCTATAGGATAAATGTCTGTCATTTCGTATCTACTCTTAACTCTACACACTCACCACCACAGACAGTAGGCTCCTAATCATGTCAACATAGCTTATTCCACAGCCTTGCATCCTTTTTGTTTTAAGGTTTATTTAGTTGAGAGAGACAGATCGAAGGAGAGTGTGCACATATGTTTGTGAGCATGTGCCCGAGATAGGGACAGAGCAGAGGGAGAAAGAAAACCCTGAAGCACGAGTTGTGATGGAAGTTGCCAAGAGCAACTGGAAAGTGCCCTGTTACCTTGCTAGCTTTGGGCATTGCTGACTCAGGGTTTTGCTGGCAAGCTGTTCCTCCTCACTCCCACTCACCCTCCCCCTCTCCAAGGCCCATTTACCTTGCAAGTCTTGACTCAGATCCTACCTCCTCTCTGAATCCTGAAGCAGACCCCCCACCCCACCCCCAGAGTGAAGAGCCTGAAGCTGGGCTTCATCCAGTGACCCTGAGATCATGACCTGAGCTGAATTCAAGAGTATGTCACTTAACTGACTAAGCCACCCAGGTGCCCCATACACAGCCTTGCAACTTTAATCTTTTCTGCAGACCAGAACTGCTTTTCCCTGTAAACCACTACCACAAGTTCTTCGTTTTTGAATTCTACCTCAATTTCTACGTATTCATATTTTTCCCAGGTACCTTCATTTAGAATCAGTTTCTCTCTATCACAGTTCTCTGTACCTCTTCCAAATAATATCAGCTTTATTGATGTATAATTCATATGCCATAAAATTCACCTATTGCAGGTATATAAATCTTTGAAAGTGCATATATTTTATGCTAATACCACTCTTTCTGTTTTTTTAAGTAAACTCTGTGCTGAATGTGGGATTTAAACTCATGACCCTAAGATCAAGTGTTGTGTGCTCTACCGACTGAGTCAGCCAGGTGCCCCACTACACTATCTTGATTATGTTAGCTTTATAATAAAGTTCGAAATTAGATAGTAGAAAGCTCGCGACTTTTTCTTTTCTTTTCTTTCTTTCTTTCTTTCTTTTTTTTTTTTGAGATGTATTTATTTATTTTAGAGAGAAAGAGAGAGCACACAAGTGGAGGGAGGAGACACAGAGGGAGAGAGAAATTCAAGCAGACTCTGCACTGAGCACAGAGCCCTCACTGGGCTCGGTCTCATGACCCTGAGATCACGACCTGAGCTGAAACCAAGACTCGGTGGCTTAACCAACAGCACCACCCATGCTCCCCTCTCTTTTGTTTTTCAAAATTGTTTTGACTAGTTTAGGTCTTTTGAGTTTCCTTATAAAGAGATGTATAGAGTTGTACAACCATCACAATAATCAAGTGTCAGAACATTTTCCTTATCCCCAAAAGTTTCCTCATATCCGTTAACAATCAATCCTCACTTCCACGCCCAGCCCCATGCAACTAGTGATTTGCTTTTTGTCTCTACATATTTAAATCTTCTGGAAATACTATGTAAATGAAATAAATACAATATGTGGACTTTTGTGTCTGGCTTCTTTCACTTAGCATAATATTTTTGAGGCTCATCTATGCTCTAGGATACATCAGTTATTTGTTCCTTTTTACTGCTAAAAAACACTTCACTGTAGATATGCCATATTTTGTTTATGGATATTCTACATTTTGTCTATCCATTTGCCAATCAATGGACATGTGGATTGTTTCCAATTTGGGGAGCATTATGAATAATGGTGTTACGAATTATCATGTATAATGTGGCATTGTGGGCATATTTCATTTCTCTTAGGTAGATATCTAAGAATCAAATGCTGGATTATGGTAAGTATATTTTAAATTTTTTAATAAACTTTTTTTTCATTTTACATTCCCACCAGCAGTGTGTATGTGTGTTCCCATTTTTCCACACATTTACTGATACTTGGTACTGTCGGTATTTTTTAATATAGTCATGCTGGTGTGTTTGTAGTATATCACGATGTGGATTTAACTAGCATTTCCCTAACGACTAATGATGTTGAGCATCTTTTCATGCAATAATTAGCCACTCATAGATATTCTTTGGTGAAATATCCATTCAAATCTTTTGTTCATTGTATTGGTTATCAATTACTTTCATTAAAAAAATTGTTCCAAACTTATCAACTTTAAAACAACAGCAACAACAAAATTATTACCTCACATCATTTCTGAGGGTCAAGAATCTAGTAGTTGCCTAGCTTAGTGTTTGTGGTTCCATGTCTCTCAGGAGATTGCAGCTAAGACGTCAATCACCTGAAGGCTTGACTAGAACTGAACTGAAGAATCCACTTTCAAGATGTTTCACTGATGAGACTCTTAACTGAAACTTTTCTCATGGCATGATAGCAAGCTTATCTGAGAATGATTGATCCAAAGGAGAGCTGGGCACAACCTCAATGGCTTTTATGACTGAGCCTTAGAAGTGACACAGCCTCATTCCTGCTGCAGCCCATTGGTCACACAGTGCAACTGTGACACAATGTGGGAGGGCACTACTGAAAGGAACATCAAAAGACAAGAAGTCATTAGAAGCTATCTGGAGGCTGGCTGCTGTACCTATGTTTCAATCATACTGTCCTCTTGTGGATTTGTAATACTTCTTTCAAATCTAGGATATAAGACCTTTTTTCAGATAGATGATTTGGAAGTATTTTTTCCTAGTCTGGGCTCATCTTCATTCTCTTGACGGTGTCCTTTTGAAAAGCAAAAGTTTAAAATCTTGATGAAGTTGAATTCATTATTTCTTTCTATTATAGATCCTGTATTTGGTATCTTATCTAGGAAATCTTTACTTAAACCTCATAAAGATTTTATCCTTTGATTGCTTCCAGAAGTTTTATAGTTTTATTTACTACATTTAGGTCTGTGATTCATTTTGAGTTGATTTTTAAATATGATGTGAGATACTGGTCTAATTTCACTTATTTTACATATGGATATTCAATTTCCCCATAGCCATTTCCTGAAAAGACTTTTATTTTCCACTTGACTTGCATTATCAACTTTGATGACAATCAGTTGACCATAAATATGAAGGACTTTCAATTCTGTTCTATTGTTTCATTGATATTATAGCAATACCACACTGCCTTGATTATGATAGCTTTATAATAAGGTTTGAAATTAGATGATATAAGGCCTCCAACTTTGTTTTTCTTTCTCAAAATTGTTTTGGCTTTCCTAAGTCCTTTGAATTTTCACATAAAGTTTAGAATCAGCTTGTTAATTTCTCAAAATGGCATGTAATTGTTCATAATATTCTCTTCTCATTTTAATGTCTCCAGGATTAGTAGCTGTATACCCTCATTCTTTTCTGATTTAGCTAATTTGGATTTGCCTTTTTTTTCTTAGTCTACCTAGAGATTTATCAATTTTGTTAAACTTTTCAAAGAACCAACTTTTGATTTCACTTTCTCTATTATTTTTGTGTTTTCTTTTTTTCCCCACTGATTTCCATTCTGATCTTTATTATCTTCTTTCTAATGAGTGTCTTGTGTTCATTTCACTCTCCTGCTTCTATTTCTAAGGTGAAAACTTAAGTTATTGATCTAAGACCTTTCTTTTTCAAAATTACAATTGACCTTTTTTTTTTTTTTTTTTTTTTTTTTGTACAATTGACCCTTCAACAACACTGGGTTACTACACTGACCCTCATGCAGTTAAAAATCCACTTATAACCTTTGACTCCCCCCCAAAAATATAACTATTAATAGTGGGAACCACAAGAGATCACTTTTTACTGCCATATGCAATTTACTGGAGGGACAACTATTCACGTAGAGATGATTAGTATCCTATGGGCACTTGACGTGGATACCCACAACACTTGAAGTCACAGTAACAGGGGGTGCTACGAAATTATTAGAGTAGTACAGTATTGCTACAGTTAATTATATACATTTATAATATAATACTACATATTTATATTTGTTTACATTTATTTTGACTGCAAATGGCACCAAATACACTCAGTAGGTATTTGTGTGCCTACGTTTTCATAAATTTTAAATTTTTATAATAGATTTTGTATATTTTATGGTAGTAAATGATTAAAAAACCCTAGTATCTACATATATTTTATACATTCATGACATACCTTTTACTTAGTTTTTTGCTATTTCTAAGCTATGCAGTTCCTCTGCAAGTTTTTCAAATTGTTCAAAAAATAATTCCTATATATCTATTGAAAAAAAATCTACATTCAAGTGGACTTATGCAGTTCAAACCTGTTTTGTTCAAGGGTCAACGGCATAGACATTTAAAACTATACATTTCCAAATATTTGCAATTTCTCAAAAATTCTTTTTGTTACTGATTTCCTATTTAATTTCATTGTCAGTAAACATACTTCACATAAAATCAATCTTTTATTTTTTATTATTATTATTTTTGAGTGAACCAACTGGCTTTAGTAGGCAAAGCCTGGATTACAATGGACTTAAGAGTTGACATGGGGGCTCTTCCTCTTGTCAAAGCTGTGTACCTGTTGTACTGCATCTCACCTCTTGGTTCAGCCTGTCTTTTTCTCCCATTTGGCCACCTTGGGAGCTCTCTTGCTTTCCCAACACAAGCCAGGTGTTCTTCACCACCAAGCATGTCTCCAAAAGTGCAGCAGGCTACTTCCAAGGTGGACAGAGCCTCTGCTCCACACTGACCTAGAGTAGCCCCATCCATTAGGGTCATGCCTGCCAGGAGCATGACTTGATCTTCTGGAGCGATGCTCTCCAGCGAGGCTACATAAGTCTTGATCTGGGTGACTGTCTCCTGGCCAGTCACCTCTAGCGTGTGTAGCTCCTGGGTCCAGACAAAGAGCTGCATGTTGGTGACTGAACCTCAGCCACACAGCCACTATCAGGAAGATGGATTCAAAAAAGAGGAAGGAGCAAGGGTACCCACATCCACACTACCTCATGCATGCCATGTCACTGCTCTAAAATCAGTCTTTTAAAATGTATTGAGATTTACTTTGACCTTTATAGGGCTAGAAGAAGTTTTATGTGCATTTGAAAAGAATGTGTATTCTGCTATGGTGGATGAAGCATTCTAAAATTGTCAGTTAGGCAACAAAGAGAAATAAAAGACATTCAAATTGGCAAAGAAGTCGAACTCTCCCTCTTCACAGATGACATGATACTGTACATAGAAAACCCAAAAGACTCCACCCCAAGATTGCTAGAACTCATACAGCAATTCGGCAGTGTGGCAAGATACAAAATCAATGCCCAGAAATCAGTGGCATTTCTATACACTAACAATGAGACTGAAGAAAGAGAAATGAAGGAGTCAATCCCATTTACAATTGCATCCAAAAGCATAAGATACCTAGGAATAAACCTAACCAACAAGGTAAAGGATCTATACCCTAAAAACTACAGAACACTTCTGAAAGAAATTGAGGAAGACACAAAGAGATGGGAAAATATTCCATGCTTATGGATTAGAAGAATTAATATTGTGAAAATGTCGATGCTACCCAGGGCAATTTACACATTTATTGCAATCCCTATCAAAATACCATGGACTTTGAAGAAAGTTGGAACAAATCATCTTAAGATTCATGTGGAATCAGAAAAGATCCCAAATAGCCAGAGGAATATTGAAAAAGAAAACCAGAGCCTGGGGCATCACAATGCCAGATTTAAAGTTGTACCACAAAGCTGTGATCATCAAGACAGCATGGTACTGGCACAAAAACAGACACATAGATCAATGGAACAGAATAGAGACCCCAGAAATGGGCCCTCAAATCTATGGTCAACTAATATTTGACAAAACAGGAAAGACTATCCACTGGAAAAAGGACAGTCTCTTCAATAAATGGTGCTTGGAAAATTGGACAGCCACGTGCAGAAGAATAAAACTAGACCACTCTCTTACACCAGACACAAAGATAAACTTCTGAGTGGCTCAGAGGTTAAGCGCCTGCCTTTGGCTCAGGGCGTAATCCTAGAGTCCTGGGATCGAGTCCCACAATGGGCTCCCTGCATGGAGCCTGCTTCTCCCTCTGCCTGTGTCTCTGCCTCTCTCTGTGTGTATCTCATAAATAAATAAAATCTTAAAAAAAAAAAGATAAGCTCAAAATGGATGAAAGATCTAAATGTGAGACAGGAATCCATCAAAATCCTAGAGGAGAACACAGGCAACACCCTTTTTGAACTCGGCCACAGCAACTTCTTGCAAGATACATCTATGAAGGCAAGGGAAACAAAAGCAAAAATGAACTATTGGGCTAAATCAAGATAAAAAGCTTCTGCACAACAAAAGAAACAGTCAACAAAACCAAAAGACAGCCTACAGAATGGGAGAAGATATTTGCAAATGACCTATCAGATAAAGGGCTAGTATCCAAGATCTATAAGGAACTTATTAAACTCAACACCCAAGAAACAAACAATCCAATCATGAAAGGGGCAAAAGACATGAAGAGAAATCTCACAGAGGAAGACATAGACATGGCCAACAAGCACATGAGAAAATGCTCCGCATCACTGGCCATCAGGGAAATACAAATCAAAACCACAATGAGATACCACCTCACACCAGTGAGAATGGCGAAAATTAACAAGACGGGAAACAACAAATGTTGGAGAGGATGTGAAGAAAGGGAACCCTCTTGCACTGTTGGTGGGAATGTGAACTGGTGCAGCCACTCTGGAAAACTGTGTGGAGGTTCCTCAAAGAGTTAAAAATAGAGCTATTCTATGACCCAGCAGTTGCACTGCTGGGGATTTACCCCAAAGATACAGATGTAGTGAAATGCTGGAACACCTGCACCCCACTGTTTAGAGCAGCAATGTCCACAATAGCCACACTGTGGAAGGAGCCTCGGTGTCCATCAAAAGGTGAATGGATAAAGAAGATGTGGTTTATGTATACAATGGAATATTAGCCATCAGAAATGATGAATACCCACCTTTTGCTTCAACGTGGATGGAACTGGAGGGTATTATGCTGAGTGAAGCAAGTCAATCGGAGGACAATCATTATATGGTTTCATTCATTCAGGGAATATAAAAAATAGTGAAAGGGATTAAAGGAAAAATGAGTGGGAAATATCAGAGAGGGAGACAGAACATGAGAGACTCCTAACTCTGGGAAATGAACAAGAGGTAGTGGAAGGGGAGGTGGACAGGGGGTTGGGATGACTGGGTGATGGGCACTGAGGGGGGCACTTGACAGGATGAGCACTGGGTGATATGCTATATGTTGGCAAATTGAACTCCAATAAAAAATATACAAAAAAATTTTTATATAAATGACATAAATGAAGCCCTACAAAAGTGAAGAAATATACCATATCTGGGGGTTGGAAGAATCACTGTGGTAAAGATGTTAATTTTCCTCAAAATGATCTATAGTTTTAATATAATCTGTATTAAAAAAATATTTAAAAAAATAAAATTGTCAGTTACGGGCTCCTGGGTGGCTCAGGCAGTTGATCATCTGCCTTGGGCTCAGGTCAGGATCCCAGGCTCCTAGGATTGAGCTGTGTGCCAGACTCCTGCTCACTGAGGAGTCTGCTTTTCCCTCTCCCTCTGCCCCTCCACCCAACTCATGCTCTCTCTCTCTCATAAATAAATAAATAAATAAATAACCCTTGAAAAATAAAATAGTTAGTTGGATGAAAGTATTCAAGTCTTACATATTCTTGCTGATTTTCTGCCTAGTACTATTATTTTTTGAGACTAGTTGGAGAACTTAACACCAGGTTGAAATCTCCAACCATATTTTTTTTCCCCAATCATAATTTTTTAATTATTTTACTTCTCCTCCAACTCTGTCGGGTTCTGCTTAATGTATTTGATCTCTGTTATTAGATGTATTTGTACTTATGATTGTTATGCATTTCTGATATTGACCCCTTTACTGTTAGAAAACATGTCCCTCTTTGTTTTTCATAATCTTTATCTTCTCAAATTTTGTTTTAATATTAATATAGCCACTTCATCTGTATGATCATTGTTCACACAGTATATCTTTTTCCATCTTTTTATTTTCAACATATATATACCTTTGTATTTAAAGTGAGTGAGTGTTGGAACATCTGAGTGGCTCAGGCAGTTAAGCATTTGCCTTTAGCTCAGGTCAGGATCTCAGGGTCCTGGGATGGAGATGCCCCCACTTCTCTCTACTCAGTGGTGAGTTTGCTTCTTCCTCTCTCTCAGCCCCTACCCATGCCCTCCCACCCCACTCATTCGTGCACACACACGCTCTCTCTCAAATAAATAAATTAAATCTTAAAAAAAAAACACAAAACTTTCCCTTTGGTACTGGGTTTTAATATTTGACTATGATAGGTCTGGGACATGAATACCTTGTCTTTTTTCTTATTGAAATGCACTGAGATTCTTGGATTTATTGTTTAATATCAAATTTGAGACAGATTTGGCCATTATTCTTCAGATATGTTTCCTACCCCCTTCTCCCCTCTTTATAAGACTCTCATTGTAATATGTTGGCACATATGATATCGGCTCACAGGCATCTCAGATACTATTCACTTTTCTTCAGTTATTTTCTTATATTTTCTTCATGGGATTATTTCTATTGATCAATCTATTTTCTATTGTTCTATTTTCAAGTTCACTGATCCTTTCTTCTGCCATCTTATATCTGTTTATCTTATATCTGCTATTGATTTCAACTAGTGGATTTTTTTCTCTTTCATTTCTGTACTTTTCAACTCCAGAACTTCCATTTGTTCCTTTTTAATAGTTCCTATTTCTTTATTGATTTCCTATTCATACTTTTCTTCAATTCTTCATGCAAGGTTTCCTTTAACTACTGAAATATTTTCAAAAGCTGTTTTGAAATCTTTGTCTGATAAACAAAAGATCTAGGCCTCCTCGGAGATAGTCTATTCACTGTTCTTTGTTGTTTTCTTTTGTTTTCCCTGAGTGTGGATGATGTCTTCCAGTTTCTCTGAATGGTTTGTTGACTGATTGATTGATTGATTGATTGATATTGTTAAAAGTAGATATTTTAGATTATATATTATAGCAACTCTGGATTATGAGTCATTGTGGGGTTTTTTTTTCCCCTCTGAGGATTTCACTTCTGGATGTTTTTCTTTTCTTTTTGTTTTTTTTTTGTTTGTTTATTTCAGTTTGTCTGGAATTCATCTTTGGAAACTGTTTTCCCCATAGGGCGTGGTTGTTGATGTCTTTCTTTAGTATTTTTTAATCATAATTTTAATTTTTAGCCTGATGTCCAATGCATCATTCCCATGTGTTAGATTAGTAAACATCCAGTGACTAGACAGAGGGTTCAAGCTCCTTGAACCAATAAGGCTTCCACCCTGTACGTGGATTGAGGACCAAGCCGAGACAGTTTTCAAGTTAAGAGACTGGGTATTTGAGTTATCTTTAGCTAGATTTCCACTTGATGTCCCAAGCCCAGTAACTCAGTCTTTTTTCTTGTGACTATACTCCAGTTTCCTTGCCTCAAAAACCTGCCACATATTTATTTTTAAAGATTTTATTTATTTATTCATGAAAGACACACAGAGAGAGGCAGAGACATAGGCAGAGGGAGAGGAGAAGAAGGCTCCCTGCAAGGAGCCTGATGTGAGACTTGATCCCGGACCCCGGGATCACACCCAGAGCCTAAGGGAGACGCTCAACCACTGATCCACCCAGGCATCCCAAAAACCTGCTACATATTAATGTCTAAGGCCCAGTCTTATTGTCGAGCTGAAGATGTAACCTTGTATTCATCCCAAGCAGCACCCTAACACTGGCTACTTGGCCTGGATAACCACCTCCTCACTCTCAGTAGCCTTTTCTGATACTGGGTTCTCTCTCTTACGCCTATCAGTTCCTGCTGGCCTGTGCCATCAGCAAGAAAGCTCCCAATGAAGATGAATAAGGACAATTGAGGGAAGAAATTTCAGAGATCATGCTTTATTGATCATGCTATTTCTTGTGCCTGTTACAGTGTGGTGTTTCACTCTTCATAATCATCCAACAGGTATTTGTATCATTACATTAAGTAAAATGTAAAATGACTACAATCGTTTTCTGTAGTTATCACCTTAACCTAATGTAAATTTTTAAGTTTCCAAAAGTAAATTATAAAGTTTCTAAAAGTCTTAGGAAAGTTTGATGATTTCTGAGCCTGTTTTTGATATAGCACTTATCAATCCTAGAATGAACTTTAAGAGTAGTATAGAAACTTCAAATATTCAACTTTATGTATTCAAAAACTTATATAAAATACATGAAGTTATATAACAAAAATATCATATCTAAATAAAGAATCTTTTTCTGTATTAGCAATGGGCATGGCCTTAGTAATTAACCATAATGGCAAATACTCTCACAAAGATATCCATGAAATAATGATTCTTTCCTAGAATAATATGCATATTAATTAGTTCCTATAGCACTTGAGGGACTTCTGGTCTATTCCCACAGCAAGGTCAGGAAATGCATCTACCGTAGTTAGCAGCAAATTTAAAAATCTTGAAGCAAGTTGGGGTCACAGAGAAGACTGGGCACCCCAAGGGAAGAGGAAAACCAGAGGTAGAAATATTTCACAGCCCTGAAATTACACCATGTAACCTAATCAATGGACTATATTTGTAAGCACCCTAATCTCCATTACCCACAATTGGAATGGACAGTTCTGTTCAATTAGTACGTGATGAGGGTGGGTTTCAATTTAGTCTTGAAAATGCCTGTGTGCCACATTGAAATTCAAATATCCAAATGAGAAGCCTCAAGAGGATTAAAATTTAGCAACCAGTACCCATCGAGGTATAATAATAAAAGAAGTTTGCTCACTAGAATTTTAAACTTGAGTTATAATTTACTCTAAGGTAAAAATGCCAAAATTACTTCAACTTTGTTCACAAATTGCTAATCAGCTTTTAGAGTCTAGAGAGCTCCTGAATATAGAAACCTTCATACACAAATCAACAAATGAGTTCTCTTTCACTTTTATAACACAGAAATGACATGCTGATGCCAAAGGACTATGTCCATACTTATTAATCTTTGATTTCCAAAAATCTAAACTTGTTCAAGTGGATTATACATATACATATGCTCATCTGAAGCATGTCAAGTTAATTCTGAAAAGTTAAATTATGTATTTGAGTACTGCAAAATATTAAATTGTCCTAAATGTCCCTAAAATATTAAAATGTCATTAGAAACATAATAAACTCAAAAAAAAAAAAAGAAAGAAAGAAACATAATAAACTCAAGGCAAATAATTCCAAAGTATAAATAACTCTGGAGCACGATAAAAGTCATTCAAAGGGTAAACTCATATATTTGGAGAAGGTATACAAACTTTTTTATTATTAAAGTAAAAGTTTCTTGATCAGATACTCTCTACATGGCCTTCACTTGGAAGATTTGGAGACTGAGGAACTAGAAGATTCTTTAGTGTAAGGAAAGAATATTGTTACCTATTGTACCTGTGACCCTAAGAAAATGATATACTTCCAAAACATCATATGTGTGTTGGAAGAAATCAAGAGGCAAGTAGCCAAAGATGGCATTTTTAAGCCATGTGTCTAGAAACCTTGGTTATTGTCCTTGTTTTGTCACTAAATAACCTTGGGGAAATAACTTGATTCTCTGGGTTTCAATGTCTTCATCTGCACATCAGATTATTAGAATCAGATGATTTAACCGAGGTTCTAACATGACCACTTGTCTGGATCTGGCCAGTAGATTCATTTGGTTTAAAACAGGGTTTTTATTTTATTTATTTTTTTAAGGTTTTATTTATTTATTCATGAGAGACCCAGAGAGAGAGAGATAGAGAGAGGCAGAGACACAGGCAGAGGGAGAAGCAGGCTCCATGCAGGGAGCCCAATGTGGGACTCAATCCCAGGACCCCAGGATCATGGCCTGGGCTGAAGGTGGCGTTAAACTGCTGAGCCACCCAGGGATCCCTAAACCAGTGTTTTTAAACAACAGCAAAAATTGTTAACTAAAAGATTTCACATAAAAATCTGGGTTTCATTTCTTTTTTTTTTTTTTTTTTAATGGAAAATCTAGCACAGTTCTGTGCCAGAATCCCCATGAGGCAACAGTCAGCTTGAGCTGGGTAGTGACTTCCCTCTACAGGTGCAAGCTCCTTCTAGTTGGTTTCCATTCCACTCTTCTGTATTAAACATGCATATACACTCTCACCTAGCCCATTTTGCTGATTTCCTGCATCTGGCTAACCTTGTAGGCAGTTAATTTTATCTCTAATTTAGTAGGTCCTTTCAAGTTTGAAATTCTGTGATTAATTTTATAAGAATACATTCTATATAATATGTAAGGATACATTAACCTGTTAGTACCTAGAATGGTAAGCTTCTACTTAAGACACTAAAACCAGAGAGAATGAGTAAGAGAATAATTATGCTCCAGCAGATAGATACATTCAAGGAAAATTGGAGAACAGAGTATTGCTCATTTGGGTGAACTTGGACTAACAAGCAGAACATAAAGATTCCTAGGAAATGTGGACATAGGAAAGATAAGGCACTTACAATTTGGGGAAGGAAGGACAAAAAATAAATTTTAAATGGACTGAAGAAAGGAAAGATTGGTTTATCAAGTGTCTTTCTAGAGGCCTGACACTACTAACCTCATGCTATTCCCTGGTTTGTTAAACCTCATGGCTTAGAAGCTGCTAGGCATCTCCTCCATTACAAGGATGAGAACATTTAGGCTCATAAAGATTAAGTAACTTGCCCAATGCACCGGAAATGGTAACTGTCAGAAGGAGAATTTGAATCTAACTCAAAAGTCACAGTTCTTTCCATACTACCAGACAAACAGTTACTTCTTGGCTTGGCCTACAGCCAACCCGGCTTGGGAGAGAATGAACCTACTTCTGTTTCATTTGCAGATATATGACAAAGTTCTACCGTTTTGTTTAAAATGTCCTTTCCAATAAGTATAAATATCTAAAATGTGGACCCTAGGGATCCCTAGGTGGCGCAGCGGTTTGGCGCCTGCCTTCGGCCTAGGGCGCTATCCTGGAGACCCGGGATCGAATCCCACATCGGGCTCCCAGTGCATGGAGCCTGCTTCTCCCTCTGCCTGTGTCTCTGCCTCTCTCTCTCTCTCTCTCTCTCTGTGACTATCATAAATAAATAAAAATTAAAAAAAAATAATAAAAATAAAATGTGGACCCTAAATCAATTACCAATTGAAAATTGGAATATCTTCCCCGAAATTATAGTCGTATCAAAATCAACTACGTCAGTGGGCCCAAATATTTTAAGGTCATTCATTCATCTTGAAAAGTCTAGAAGTTTCTATTCCCAAAAAGTGAGGGAAAGCCAAGAAGACACACCTTACGGTAATTCTTAAATACCAGGAAGAATTTTGAACACTAAGAACTTGTCTAATCTGATTTCATACATTTCATGGATGTTCACATTAATGTTTATTCAGCCATATTCTGTTTTCACAAATTGACAATTATAATGAAAATCTTTAAGTACTCATTGGTGAAAACACTCATAGACATAATAAAAAGCTGAATACCTAGCTCTTCTAAATTTTTGTAGAGTAATGGAGAAGAATATAACATGTGTCATAATTCTCTTGATCTCTCTTGAAAAAAAGAGGGGCTCTAATTACACATGAAATCAAAAGGAGGCAAATATTATCTATCCAAAGTGTGGTTGTATTTTTTTTTTTTTTTTGAAGGTTCACTGTATTCCTTTATGGTCATCACTACTTGCAATACAATCTTAGAAAAAAATAATCCAGCTACCTACAGTAGTAGGTATTTATTCAGTCATGTTTATCTCTTAACATATTACTGTTTCAGCAGGCCACACACTCATAAAAGACTAAATTTGATAAATAGTTAAATTAGATAACCAGCTGCACAAATACCTTACATGATGAGTTCTTCTGGGTTTTAGAGATGAGAAATATAAGAAACATTTATGTATGTTATGATCCAAATTTAAATCTCTTTCACTTTAAAAACAAGGCCAAATAGCAAAGCCTCCCCTACTGTTGTGCTCCATAGTATAACATCTCTTGATTACCCTGACAGAGTTCCAGTCACAGGTTGTGAGTCAGAAAGAGGATTTTCAATGTCCAGCAGCTAAATGTGTCAGCCATGACATTTCTGAAAGTTCTATTTTTATATACAGAGAGCAGGAAAAATCACTTCTTTGTATCTGTCCTTTGCAAAACTCTCAGTTTAACTCCAGCTTTAGATATGTACAATGGTGACTGCATTCTTAGTTAACATGACAAGCAACTGACATTTTTAAACTGGAATAATGCATGTAATGAAAAAATAATCTACACAAGTTTGTTCCTTCTGCATTCTTATTCCCTCTTTCAGTCATAAAGGCTGTTAAAATGCAGTTGAAATAATACAAAATGCAATTCAAATCTCACTATTGTCCTAATCCCTTTTTTCCTACTCTTATACTGCTTATCTAAAAATGTTGAAATGTAACTTGCTTGAGTTATAATATTATGTGAATTAAGAGTCAGTATTGTTTGGAAGCTCCTTTTAATTGGTCTACAGGGAGGTTTTCTGTATATATTAAAATGATTGTGTGTCTGAATTATAACGAACCTACCTTTAAACTTCTTTTGTGTTTAAATACGTATTCGAGGCAAACCATTTTAATACCCCTTCGAATAGGCTTTATTACTAAAAGTATTGGTTTGGCAATCTGGGCAGAAATGGAAATTTCTGATTGGCTGTCACATCACTGTCAGTGAAGCCCAGGAAGTGCGTGGCTCTGGCTGTTTTCCTTATTTTTATTTATAAATTCTGTTTCATAACAGCAATAAGATGCTTCAGGCCTTGCAGTTCTGGGGGATTATTGCACTTGTCAGGTGGTAAAAATCACGGGTCCCTCTGCCTTGTGCCTCAGAACGCCACTAGAGGCATGTAATCACAGAGAAATGCAATTCCTAGAATTTCTTAATGCTTTATGATGACATATCTAACTTTTAAAATAAATCATTTATTTGGAAGGCTGGAGGTGTCATAAGGGTAGCTAAGGGACGGGGGAAGAAATCAAACTGTAGATCACGGAGGCAGAGAGAAATGACCAAGTTGTGGTCATCTTACAATGAGTCTTGAAGGAGACAAATATCTACAATAATGCATATTTGATGTTAAAATTGACACGTTGGGCTGTGATTAGCCAACATATTTGTGTATTCATATAAATTGCCTTACCATAATATTTTGTTTTCTCCCTTACAAATAAACGTTGATACATTTATAAACCAAAACATACATGATATACATGGCAAGTGGAAATGCATGCACATCACATTTGAAAAAAACGTAATTTGCGTACACTAAAGGGAAGGCTGCATGCTATTTTTTTTAATTTAAGAAAATCTGATTTGATATAACTAGCATAATGCCAAAATTTAAAAATATTGAAATGTATACTTGTGAAAAGTATAAGCAGCCTGATTTTTTAAGTAAATGGAATGTAAAACTCAGATTCAAACTATACAACAAAACCTGAAGTTTCTATTTCTAAATAATTGTGTGTAAGTTTCTATATCTTAACAATTGTTCTAAATAACAATGTAAACCGAAGGAGACCAAATTATCTTTTCAGGGAAAGAATACCAAAGTTTATCTTGGCAAAGGGCCAGTTTGAGGTAGGGGGTGTTTATGGCCTGGGGAGTTACTGTAGCAATAGAAAAAGATTAATAATTTGCACATGTGAGATTCTTGGAAGGCAGGATACAGCTGTAAAGAATTAACCCCTCTTGAGAGATGTAAAAACACAGAGCAGCTGTTGGGAGGGACTAAAGACCATTCAGGCTGTACCAGTTCTCCAAGTGAAGCAGAGAAAGTGCATTTGGGGACTGACAAGCTTTTGTCTTGGTTCCGCATAAATGGGAAGATAACTTAAAAAAAATTAAGACAAAAGGAGCCAATTGTGCCCAATTCAAATGTATTATTGAAATGTTAAGTAAGGACTGCAATGAGTTGTTTAAAGAAATCTAGTACTACAATGCTTTGCTCAAGATGACCGAACATGCAGCCATTCTGTTAAAGGAAGTGTACCTCCCTGCGATGATGCCCTAGACCTCGAACTTTCTGAAATGTCCCTTTATTCACTGACAAGGACTAAGTTTTCAGAATACACCCCCCCACACACAAAGTAATCAAGCTAAAACATTTTGTCAATGGCTGAGAGGTCCAAATTTCATTTTAACTGAAATTTGTGTTTGATTTTTGCTTCATGGGAAGAAAAGTGGTTGCCATGTTTCAAAGAAGCCCAACACAACTTTTTAAAGATCTTAAAACACAGGTTTAAAGAGTGAAGATATTACTGAAAACATTTTATGACATTTCCTTAAAATAAATTTCATTCATTCCAATGTCCTTTGATCTTTAAGCAGATATGGAGAAAATACACACCTGACTTAGTGTGTAACTCAGTACCTTTATGTTTCCTTCAAAATCATAGGTCAGTGGTTCTTAAAGTATGATCTCAGTTTCCCTGGGAGTCCCTACGATTCCTTCAGAGGCCTCATGGCGTCACGCTTATATTCATCATAATACTAAGACTCCCCCCGCCCCCCCGCAGTGATGGTCTCATAAGTGTTCAGTGGACTTTCCAGAAGTGGACATGACATGTGATGGCATCATCACACTGGTAGCTAATGGAATGTGTGCTTGCATATTCTTGCGGGGGGGGGGGATTTTTCTAAGTAAACTAATCAATAATTTTTAAGAGTATAAACAAATCTTGAGACCAAAAACTTTGAAAAATATTAAAGTATGGTCACTGGGTTCATCTCACAGTAACATCTTTCCATTCCTTTGATGTTTTCAATGCTTTCTACATTGTGGTAAACACATTGCAGTTGACTATCATGATCAAAGAATATAAATTATCTATCCTATAGCTGCTGATCCTTAAAATCCATGAAGTAAAATCATGTTTCATCAATAGCTTATGAAATAGATAAGAGTAGGAATCACAGATCTGCTTATAGGCTGGCTCTTAAGACCCCTCCAGATCATCCTGGACTTCTCTTGAAACTTTATGAAAACCACCACATTAGATTTTTCATATATATATATATATATATATATATATATATATATATATATATAGCGTGTCTCTGTGTGTGTGTATGTCATGCAGGTTAAGTCTGACATTAATGTCTTATATTCCATGTCAAAAGGCCTTGTATCTAAGCCATTCTGGCTCTATTTGGAATATGAACTTAACTTGCCTCACTTACAAGTATGTGACCCTCTCCAAGCCTCTCAATTTCTTTATATGCATAGTGGGATAATATTTCTTTTTATACCTCACAGGATTGTTATTGAAGCCAAATAGAATTATAAATGTAGAAGAACACACATACACACACATAAAGTGCCCTCTTTACTCATTCTGAATTTTCCCCAAGAATTCTCTTCTAAAACCTCACTCTGGCAAGCACCTCAGTGAAGGAAGATGAGATTCACTAGGGAGTCTTCCGTTAACATTGTCCCCCAAATAGAGACAAGAAAGCAAACAGGAGAATGAGTATGACAGAAAAAATAGGAGGGGAGTAAGCTTTCAGGAAAGGTATGTCCTAAGATGACAGTGATTCTGCTTAAACTCTCCTCCTTCCATTGCTCAACCCAGTTAACTACCCCTTTAGTGGGCATATTGTAAATAGAAAGTGAGAGGTATCAAAAATTTTATTTCTCCATATATCATACACATGAGAATTATTATTTGAGGTTTCAAAATTTATTTCAATTGAAGAGTATGCCTATTGTGCTCCTATTTCAGATAAATAGAAAAATGCAACAGGGTGAATAGCTTTCTAGGGTCACAGAAGCAAAAAAAAAAAAACCAAAAAAACATAACAGCTAAAACTATGTTAACAATTTTTGGGACTAATCTATATTACATTTGATCTAATCACTGTACTGTTTTCCTCATTAGGCAGTTGTTACTAGACCATCTTCCCTTTTCCACAAATTCTTCTTCGTTCCTCAACCTCTACCACCGATACCTCAACTTTTATCTGCAGCTCAGTTATATGTTTGGTGAGGGAACAGGACTTCGACAGCAGTATGATCTTTTTGAGGAATAGGTCAGTCTCCTACTGTGTTGGAATCTGCAACCTTCTTGGGGTTGCCTGGCCCAGATATTTTTTGCTAGACCAAGAACTGAACGTGGTCATTATTTTCAGACTTCAGAGAGACATTCACAAGCAGGTCTGATCTATCTAAAGCTACATTAAAAGCTCCTGAATACCATTCCTATTAACCAGTGTATTTCTAATAATTTCTTTTCACTGAAAATAGCACCACACACAAATAGAGGAATAGAAGCATTTGTCAAGCTGTGTTAGTTAATAGTAACTCTAATATAAAGATTACAGAATGTTCAGGGAAAATTAACCTAATGATTAAACACAGTCCTATGTATAATTAACACAATAATGTTTTGCATACCAACTCATTCTATTGTCTAAAACAGCATTTATCACACAAAATAGAATATAAAAGTTGACTTATGCAATATTCTTTATCACAACATTGCTTTACACTATTTATCTAATACACTATTAAAAGATAAACAGGGGCATATTAAAATTTTTAAGAGCTTATTTGAGCAAAAATCAATTTGAATCAGGCAGCATCCAATCTAGCAGATACAAAGGAGCTCTGAGGAGCTGTATAAAATCAAAGACTTTTATAGGCAGAGTAGAGCAGGAATAAGGAAGTTATATTGGGGCAGAAAAGCACGTTGGTTATTGCAAAGTTACTTTCCTTTAATGGATGCCAGTGGTCTAACAGGCAGATCACCTAACTAGTCCTGATTAGGACATTCCTTTTTTCTTTCTTTTTTTCTTTCCTTTTTTTTTTTTTTTTAATGTATTTATTTGAGATAGAGAACAAGCATGTGGGTGGTGGTGCAAAGGGAGCCGAAGAAGTAGGCTCTCCAGTGAGCAGGAAGCCCAATGCTGGGCCCAGGACTCTGGATCATGACCTGAGTTCAAGGCAGACACTCAATCAACTGAACCACCCAGAGGCCTCTGATCAGGTCATTCCTGATTGAGTAGTTTAAGATTCCATTTCTAGGAGAGCCAAAACTGTAATTGTCTCCATTTAATGATATAAGGGACACCACTTGGGGCCTGTTCGTCTTGTTTTTAACAGTGTACAGGACCTTTGCAAGGTAGGTAAACTTTATTATCCCATTTACAAATGATGATAATAGACAAAGTAGTTACATAATGTTCCTGGACTCACATCCCAATCACTGCTACTGCTGAAATTAGAGCAGAGAATTTTTGCTTTCTAGTTAGGTTCTTAAGCTTCTTTGTTTCCTTGAAATTGTTTCACTATCAGAAATGTTTTCTGTCGCCCAAGGCATTGTTTACTGAATATTTTCTGTAAGCCAGGGACTTTTATACATGTTGTCTCATTAAACCCTCATAAACCACCTTGTTAGAAAATGATTATAGATGAGTCCACTGAAGTTCAGAGATGTTAGATAATCTGCCAGGCTTGAACATGACCAAATCAAGATTCTAGGCCCAAGTTCAAGAATCTTTCTTTATTACTTTGCCTCAATTTCTTCTGTTACAAGTCTAAAAGAAAAAAGCATTTCTGCAAATAATCACATATAACCATAGAGGGTAATGTAGCCCAAGACAGGGGCATCTGGCTGGCTCGGTCAATAGAGCATTTCTGCTCTCCAGGTGCTGAGTTCCAGAGCCATGTTGGGGGTAGAGTTTTCTTTTCTTTTTTTTTTTTTTCTTAAAGATTTATTTATTTATTCATTCATGATAGACAGAGAGAGGCAGAGACATAGGCAGAGGGAGAAGCAGGCTCCACGCCAGGAGCCCGACCCGGAACTCGATCCCGGGACTCCAGGATCGTGCTCCGGGCCAAAGGCAGGTGCCAAACTGCTGAGCTTCCCAGGGATCCCCTGGGGGTAAAGTTTTCTTAAAAAAAAAAAAAAAAAATCCCCCCCGCCAAAAAAATTCAAAAAATTAAAAATTAAAAATAAATCCCAGAACAATCTAACAATAACTTGTTTAAAGTAAGAAAAAAAATAACAAAACCAAAAAATAGTAAAATCAATAGGAATAGGAAAAATCAATAGGAAAAAATGAGAAGAAATTTTAAACAACCGATTTCAAAGCAAGAATCAAGATTTAGCAACTACATATTGATCTCTTCTTATGTCAGGAATCGTGGTAAATCCCTGGCCTCATAAAGCTTACTCTCTAGAGTAATCTGATATAGAAATGAGGATATATGAGCAAGGAAAAAAAACGGAAAGGAAAGTTTAAACACAAACACACAAAGAATCAGAGAGAACCAAACGAGTCGGGCAAGGAAAGCTCTGCTATGTGCTTTATGATCATTCTCTTCATTATGTAGAGTCAGAGAGACAACTGGAAACTTGTTGATTTTCATTGACACAGACTAAGGTGTATGTTCAGGAGGGACTGTTCTTACCTGGGACTTTGAAAAGCATTCAGCCAATCGGGTCCACAGGCAGCAGAACCCGTTCCCAATTGGCTCCTCCCCAGACAGGAAGTCCCGCCCTCCCCCGGAAACGATGGAGGCTGGACTCGGAGGAAGGCCGGAGCGGGTAAGATAAGGCCATTAAAGTTGGATTAACTGTGGGTGAGGCCTTGGAGCGTTCATGAGCTTTTTAAAAAAATTTTTCTGATAACGAGTCTGATTACGGTATCTCCTTCAGCACCCCAGGGGCTGTGTGGAGGGGCCTGTTTGGAAGTTTAGAGGCCGAGAAGCGTGTGCTTACCTCGCAGGCGGCCGCAGTGGGGCAGGCGTCAGCGCGGTGGGCGGGGCCTGGCGGGGCGGGGCGGAGGTGGGCGGGGTCGGAGGCGGGGTCTGAGCCCAGGGGATGGTGAGTGGGGCCTGGGCCCCAGGAGCGGAGGTGGGCGGGGTCTGGGAACGGGGGGCGGGGGTGCGGTGGGCGGGGCCTCGGGTTCAGTGGCGTGGCTGTGGCAGGTGGGCGTGGCTTGGGCAGGGTAGTGGGCGGGGCCTGGGGGCGGTGGGCGGGGCCTGAGGCTGGGGAATGGGGTCTGGGGACGGGGGGGGGGGTGCTGCAATGGGCGGGGCCCAGGGCCCAGGGTGGGCGGGGCCCGGGCGGTGGGCGGGGCGAGACCCCTCCTTGAATTGAATTGCCTTTGGGGCAGTTCGCCGCCGTGGAGGGCTCGGTTTTCTAGGATGTGGAAGCCGCGCGCCCATAGTTGAGCTGACTAGTCACGACTCAGCTGAAGTCGTCCCGGAGTAAACACACTAGCTTTACTGGGGGAAAAAAAAAAAAGGTTCTGAAACTTTGAAACATTTACCTGCTCTATCCTCTTTCGTTAAGCACTTCCGGAGGTGGACCTAGAGGTCTGTTTATCTTTCCAAAGAACAGAAGATCGGCGGGGGCGGGGGGAGGGTGGTTAAAATTCTTTTGCTTAGGAAAAATATATGGATATTGAGTACTTGATAATTTCTGTGTGTGTGTGTGTGTGTTTGTGTTTTGTTTTGTTTTTTTCAAGTGGGGACTGGAGAATGGCTCAAGCTGGACTCAGGAGCTCGCCTCGTTTGCCTTCCCGTTGTAATTACTGCTCAAGAGGGAGACTAAGTTGCTTACTTCTAGCTCCCAGGCTGCTCGGGGGTGGCTGTTGTTAGAGTTCCCCTGAGATGGTGATTCTTCTGGGTCAGTCCGAAGAGACAGCCTGCAACAATGGCAGTCCCCAGGGTGACACTCTCGAGGGGGCCTAGATTCAGCTGTCAGTCACCTTCAGCCCAGAGCCATCAAATCCATTTACACAAAAGCTGGTTATCACAAACCTTTTGAAAAGCTAAGTAAAGAGGAGATTTACCCATCCTTGAATCTTCCTTCTTTTTTTTTTTTTTTTTTCTTTGATTCCCTCATTTCTCTTATCTTTCCTTTTTTTTCCTAACCACCTCTGGGAACTTCTGGGATTTTTTCCCTTCTTTTGTTCCACCCTAGAGCTTACACTATTGTTATCATAAAGCTTGAGCATAAGCTTGAATATAACTCTCAAGATATACAGAAATAAATACCTGGTACTCTTGTATGGAAACTTTTCATTCTAGTATTTTTGTCTCCAAAAGGGTAGGATTTTCTGGGGTTTGGGGAAGGCTTGTTTCATGCTGTAATGTTGAGGAACTGAAATTCTGTGTAGTAATTTAAATATTACTTTAAGCATACCTTTGTCTATGCATATTTCATATAGCCTTCCTATGGCATATATATATATATGCATATACTAATTTATTTATATATATGCATATACTAATTTATTTTTTAGACTTTTACACTCAGGAGACTATGACATAAAAACCTGAATTAAGGGGATCCCTGGGTGGCGCAGCAGTTTAGCACCTGCCTTTGGCCCAGGGCGCGATCCTGGAGACCCGGGATCGAATCCCACGTCGGGCTCCCGGTGCATGGAGCCTGCTTCTCCCTCTGCCTATGTCTCTGCCAATCTCTCTCTCTCTCTGTGTGACTATCAAAAATAAAAAAAAATAAATAAAAATTAAAAAAAAAAAACCTGAATTGAAAAAAAAAAAAAACCCTGAATCAGTTTGCAACTGAATTGACCCCCAACAACTTTTACAAAATGTGAAGACATTTTTAATCTAAATACTGCTGAATTTCAAATATAGCAATTCTTTAGGTGAATTCTCTAACTTCGTAATTATAAGGAACCGATTTCCTTTCCCCAGGAAAAGGAGAAATTCCTGTCTTGCTCTAGAAATTCTGATCTTCTCTACGTAATAGCATTATTATAAAACATTTAATCTAACAAATTGAAAGGCAGTTTTAGTAAGTGAAGGTGTAAATAAAATATTTGCATTGAGGTATAAATGTTTTTATAGAATATGCTAGAATTAGAATAACAAAAGTATTGCCTAGATAATGCCAAGAGGGAGTAATTATAATGAATTTGTCAATTATAAGAAATTTTAGTTCATAACTACAGATCGAGGCAGCAGATATCCTAAGCTTGGTATACATGTGAGTCCTGGTAAGAAGAGCAGGTCAAGAAAAATCTACCCTTTTTTTTTTTTAATATTTATTTTTATTTATTATGATAGATATATATATAGAGCGAGAGGCAGAGACACAGGCAGAGGGAGAAGCAGGCTCCATGCAGGGAGCCCGACGCGGGACTCGATCCCGGGACTCCAGGATTGCGCCCTGGGCCAAAGGCAGGCGCGAAACCGCTGAGCCACCCAGGGATCCCCAAGAAAAATCTACCCTTATGGCAAAAATACACTTATAAGGAGCAAGACAAGTTGGCATGCTATTGCAGGCCATGTCACCAGGACCAGTACTAACTGTAACAGTCGCATATGAAAGAGCCCAAGTTAGTTCAGACCCCCACCTGGTCCCTGATCCCCTTCTAGTGACTACCAAAAGAACACCCAATATTCCATTTTGTTCTTTCAACATTATTGAGCATTTGCTACTACTTGCCAGAATATAATAGCAAAACATCTTAAGTTACTTACAGGTAGCGAAAAGAACCAGCGCCAGGTAGGCTTTTGAATGTGCTAAAAAATAGATTGTTGTCAACAAAACACAATGAAATCTTATTTCATAATCTTAAAATTACTTTGCCCACTCAGACTATATAATGTGTCAACTTTGTTCCAGGTTTGAGAATACAAAAATCAACAAAATTGGAACTGTGTCTCATCATAGCTTACAGCTTCATTGATTCAGTATCTGCTACTGTTATCTCTTCAGCAACTTAGACCTGCGGTTTGGTTTTTTTCCTGTCTCCTAGGCCTCTTTTCTAGACACTCCATTTTCTTCACGCCTTATTATTCCAGACATGTGAGTTTTTTGGTTTCTATTGTTTGCTTTCAGTTCTTGGAGCATGTCATCTCTTTTCCACCCCAAGGCCTTTGGGATGATTGTGGTCGAAGCTTATAAAGTTTTTTGTATGGTTTACTCCTGTAGTTTGAGGAAAGTAGAGGTAAATTATTAGCTTTTATGGTGGGATGTTAACTCTAGTTGGAAGATTTAGATCACTTAGTCCACTGGATTCTGGTAACATTGTATTAAGTGGATGAAACAAACTTCATACTGTCATTCATCTGTTGGATACTTTCATTATTTGACTTATTTTTCCTTTAACCATTATCACAAAATGTGTATCTCAATACATATTACACAGATTATTTATTTTCTGAGGCTGCCATGATAAATTGCCACAAATTGGGTGACTAAAACAACAGAAATGTATTCTTTCAGAGTTCTAGGGGGTAGAAACCTGAAACCAAGATGTCATGATGCTCCACTCTACCTCTGGGAGAGAATTCATTCTTGCCTCTCACCTAACTTGTGTGACTGCCTACAATCCTTGGCATTCCTTAGTTTATAGCCACACCATTCTAATCTCTACTTTTACTTTTTGCCTCCTCCTCTTCTGTCATGTGTTTCTCTTCTGTGTGTCTTTTTAAAGGACATTTGTCCTTGGATTTAGGGGACACCTAGCTAATCCAGGATGATCCCCTTTTCTCAAGATCCTTAACTTAATTATATCTGTAAGGACCTTTTTCCAAATAAGGTACCATATACAGTTTCTAGGAATTTTATGTAGACATGTCTTTTGGGGGACCACCATTCAACCCACTATATATGGGAGTTTACTAATTTCATATTTCATGGTTTTTATATGTTCGTTTTAAAAACAAATCACTCATGATGCCTTTAATACAGCTTTAAGGACTAATGCATCTATTCAACATTTAACAGGAAGGCTGTATTTAATCCGTCAAATTTTATGATTAGGAATTCATCAAAAATTTTGATGACCTGGTTCTAGGACTATAAGAGTTTTACTGAGGAAAGTATTTGCTTTAGGTTGGGTATAGGATGTCATATATCCTTCCTTCATCCTTTTCTCTATAATGTAGGTTCATTTTCATAATCTCAGAGAAAGAGGCTGAGATAATGACTATCAAAGTCAACCATAATGTTACAATCATTTGTTTGAAGTGCATTGACAAGGAATTAATAGTTTAATAGAAAAATGCATTAGAGAAACATGCAAATTTCAGTTAATAATAGGAGAGGGATGCCTGGGTGGCTCAGTGGTTGAGGGTCTGCCTTTGGCTCAGGGTGTGATCCTGGGAACCGGGATCGAGTCCCACATCGGGCTCCTCGCAGGGAGCCTGCCTCTCCCTCTGCCTATGTTTCTGTCTCTCTCTGTGTCTCTCATGAATAAATAAAAAATATTTAAAAAAAACAATAATAGTAGAAATGTAGCAAAATCACATCCAGAATGGTCTTTTATGTATATATAAATTTTTATTTCTTATATTTAGTAGTTGCCTTACTTATAATAAAAGATTAAAGGGACAAATTTGTTCTTTATTATATAGATAATCAATAATTGTTGTTAGAAATAGACCCTGGTGTTTGTAGCTGACATATTGACAGATTACAACTGAACTGATTCATTCTAAGGATGATTACTTTTTTCGTCTATATTCTTTCTTTTTGGGGGATTACATTTAGCCAAAATTATTTTCTTTAGGAAGTATACTTGGGAGTTGGGAATTAGAGTAATGAAAAGAATGTTAGGGAAGGAAACAATGGTTTAGAGAATGGCATTTCAAGGAAAGGAAAATGACATTGGAAACGAGACTGTGATGGAATTCAGAACAGTATGTTATTTGTGAAAAAAATGTGTAAAAATACTGAAAAAAATAGTACTTAAATGGGAAAAAATCACAATCTAATGCATTGTTTTATCCAATTGGAAATTAAAAGGCAATTCCTATTTCTAACTCAACTTTGTGGGATGTTCTGGTCATCACAGTAATAAACATTAATTACCTAAATCTTTTCATCAATTACTTAGGAGCTATTTGACCTAATCAGAGAGTTTTTCTGTCTTAGGTTTTCATTCTTTTTTTTTTTTTTTTTTTTTAGGTTTTCATTCTTAACATAGGAAAAATACCTATCATCTGTGCTTTTCCCAATAATAATGAAAAAAATAGTGTTTCATTTTTCCATCTGGTAGCAAACCAAGCACTTAGGGAGGCATATTAACTATATCACAGCAGTAGCAATTCACCAGGGCAGACTTAAGTTTGCCCAGAATAGTTTCTCTTTCCCTGATCACCAACCCTCCAATATTTGAGCTGTTAATTTAGTTGCAAGAAATGGTCAAGTCAGAGCAGAACAATATTGACAGAATTCTGGGAAATAGGTTGTTTGAACTGAGAAAGACTTCGTATTCAACAAGAATTGCCCATTATAGACAGTTCTTAAAAGTAAAAATAGGTGATAGAGAAAGTTGAACCTGATGAGATTGGAAAAGGAAAATAGAAGACTATGTATGAGAGTTGTGTATGGGGGTGATGTGTGTGTGTGTGTGTGTGTGTGTGTGTGTGTATGTTAACTTCAGAATCCTTGGTACCAGCAAGAGTGTGAGAAAACACAGGAATATGTTGGAATCTATTTTGCAGCCTCAGCTCTATTGCATCAGTTTATTCTTTATGACCGTTTCCAACTATCTTTTTCTCACACACCAGCAACAGGATTTACTCAATGTTATTTCCAGAAGTAACACCTCAAGAAACACTTTCAGAAACAGTTTCTCAATTCCAACATACTGATACTTTTACCAGCCAGAAAAGGATTTCTGAAAATCATTTCAAAGACCAAAGTTTCTGAGCCCGTAAAATATATATATTTTTAAAAGCCCTTAAAAAATATATATGTATATATGTATACACACACACACACACACATATGTATATACAATGTACTACACATTAACATGGATGAAGAAAATTGGTAAAATGAATCAGAGAGCCCCAGAAACATCAGTGTTTTACCATTTATCTCTGAACATACTGGAATTTTGTCTAAAAAACTTGATTCTCTTTCAGTTATTTTTGGAACAGTCAAGCGGTATTGAGATTCTTTTGTAGATGGCAAGGTTTTATTTGGAAAGCCAGGATAAAGGTTTTCTTTTTACAAAAAATCACTTTATTTGGCCACTGAAGTCCACTCCCTCCTAGGTTTGCATTTACTTTTTAAGGTATTTGTTCCTAGGTTCTTAAAATCTATAAAGAAAAATAAGCTCCTTGTGGAATATGGCTTACATGAATTTTTTTGATAGAAAGGGTGGCCCTTTTTCCATTTTAAAATAACCAAATATGTTACAAATGAGGGAATCTGCTTTTCCATTGAAGGTATCAATGTATGTAAGTATGTGTTCATGTACATATGAGTCTTGTTTTTATTCCCTTCTTTCCAAGGAGAAATGTGTATATTGCAGAGTTTAATCATCAAGATCATCATTGTAGATCTGAACCATGAAAAAATTCTGAAAACTGTTGGTTAAAATTGAAAATAAAACTCAGGTCTGAGATCTTAGCCATCGAAAACCTTGAAATCTCATAAATTAAGCATCATCGAGCCTGGTCCCATCTTTCATAACAGCTCTCCAGAGAAAACCTAAAAGCCAGGGCACTCTAAGATGAGCTGCGGATGATTCAGTAGGTGGCACAATTTTCACTGAGTCAGTACTGAACTGATGCCCCAGCATGGTATGAGGGGGCACTGCACTGCTGGAGGTGTCGTCTAATGGATGAGGGTAAAACCAAGGTCTTGACCACCAGCAGTTATTAAAAATCCCATGGCACTTTTCAAAAGAGTAAAGATGATGTTAAACCCTGTGTCCTGGCTAATTTCCAAATTGGGCAATTATATTTGCCTACTTAAAATTTCTCTGTAATTTTAGTTGGATAATATATTCCTCATCTTCTGCCCTACGCTTTTGCTATTTCCAGCTTAGAGGTGGATGCATTTCTGTGGTGAGGGAAGTGATGCTTCTTTGAAAAATGTCTTACAAGGTCCGAGATCAGGAGATGAAAGGTATAACATCCATCTATCAGAACAGGTGCCATATTAGTTTGTTTCTCCTGTGATTAGGCTGACTATAAGAAAATTACCAAATAAGTGTCTTTAAAAATAGCCTCGTCAGGTAGTCAGAGGTGCTATGCTTGCAAAGGTTTCCAAGATGGATATTTTAATTTTATTAAGTTGTGACTAAGAAATGAGGCTTCTCTTGAAGTGAATATATTATGTAAATGCTAACAATTTAAGCATGAAATTATAGACATTTAATAGAAATAATTAAATTTGCCAACATTTGCCTAGCAAAGCCTATCACATTCACTCTAAAACTTTAGTCACTATCATTTTCACTTTTAACGTATTAGAATTTTCAAAAGAGAGAAGGTCATTACTAGGAAACAAATGGAAAGCATTTCTTGAAAAATAATAATAAGATAATTGTTGGTAAGTGTGCTGTGGATTTTTGGGAGAACTTACAGAAAACATTCCTAAGGAAAAGACTAACGATGAGGCTGTGCACGGCTAGACCTATGCTGTGTCTCCAGCTTCACCCAATATTTTGGGATCAACCCATAGCAAGAAACATCTGGTAGAAACTTGGTGTCATTGATGGTAAAATTTACATTTATCTTGGCTGTTTAGATGCTTAGCTAGCAAATGACAAAAACTATCAACAATTCAGTTTTCTTTCAAAAAAAAAAAAAAAAAAAAAACAATTCAGTTTTCTCAAGTGCCATGTGTTTATCTGCAAAAACAAAAGATCAATCTAATCTTCCTCTAGAGAGAGTCTTATGGTGACTTTCATATATTACCCTTTTTGTACAGAATCTTTGCAAGTAGTTTTAAAATGTTATAACCTCAAAGGTTTCTATTTCTAACAATTTTAGTATATGTGCTGCCGAAGCGAGCACTCTATTTCTAAGTTAATTAATTTTAACTATATTACAGAATTTTCTAACTTCAACTCATTCTGCTTTACAGATATATTAAACACTTATCTTGTTCTTATTAATAATAGAGTTAATACAAGAGCATGCTTTGAAGCAAAAGAAAAATCCAGCAGCATGCAGATAGTATTAAATACTATGGTAAATAAACATAGTAATTCTGTGTGTAAATGCTATAGCTACTGAATAAAGAAACCACTTGAAAAGGAAATATCATCTTTAGAATTTGGACTTGCCTTTAGCAGAAAATATTGTAATGTTTTTAGTCTAGCTTTGACAACCACAGCAGACTGTACTAACAGGAAGAGTTCACTTTGTAATAGAAAAAGTAGTCACTCTGATCACTTTGTCTTTTTAGTATGCAGCCCAGAGGATTCAGAAAAAGATTACATTTACCATAATTAACATATATGTAAATGGAGATCATGGCTATGAATGATAAATTTTCATAGCAATTTAAACCTTGTACAAATTAATCAACCATACAGACACTTGATTAATGAAAGGCAGTGTCACTTTAAAATGCAACATGTTAATATATATTACTGTTATCACAGATCAAAGAATCTTTAAATGTAAACCAATTAGAACAAAGCTCAATCTACATTTTTTAACAAATTTAATTCCCATGTAATTATGATGGCAATTTGGAAAAAAAATGTTATCCTGCTTCATATTTATTTACCAATTTTAGTGAAAAGTCATGCAAATGAATTTTGGATGTTTCATCATAGTGATTGGATTCCCAAAATATAGGATTACGGTATCATTGAAGGATAAGTTGAAGGCATAAAAGCAATTACAAATTAAATACAAGATATTTATACACATGTCATGTTAAATTTAGAAGTTTTCTTCTAGTTTCCCCATTTTTGGTATCACTGAGAGAGTTACATTAAACAGATTTGTGCTAAATGACTGATATTCACTCAATACAGTGTTCACGATGAGATTTAACATGCCACTTAACTGAAAGCTATTTTTCTTGCTCTTTGAGGAATAAAAAAAGTGAAAACTCTTCTGCAGATTTAATTTATTAAGAATGGTTTTATTTTCATAGTGAAAATGAATGCCTAATATACAGGAAAAAGTCCTTTTGGAAGAAATATGAACTTTATAGTATTTTTTTTTTTTTAAGATTTTATTTATTCATGATAGACAGAGAGAGAGAGAGGCAGAGACACAGGCTCCATGCATGCAGGGAGCCCGACGTGGGACTTGATCCCAGGTCTCCAGGATCACACCCCAAGCCAAAGGCGGCACTAAACCTCTGAGCCACCGGGGCTGCCCAAACTTTATAGTTTATACATAAGTATGTGTTCAAAATACAAGATCTGGAATATAAAGTTTTTCTATAATCCTGTTTTTTTGATAGCAGAAGTTAGGCATGAAAACAAACACATTGCTTTGCAAAGTCAACGTAGCTCGATACAGATCTCTTTTACAAGGGTGACCCTATAATAGGTCATTAATTTTCATCCTTAAGTTGGTAGTCTAAGGTGTTGCCACAGTTTACCACTTACCACAGTACATCATAGGATACACTACTGAGAAAAAATTGGAAATAACAAGAAAGACAGCAGCCTGTACTAGATGGAAAACCGAAATAAATGTGACACTGAGTTCTCTGTCAAAGGCTTAGTAGGAAACTATCCTCAATATGGCTAATAACTATTGAGCATTTCCTATGTGCCATATGCCATGTTAAGAACTTGGCACTCTTAAAAGATAATGATCTATCTGTGACTTAATTATTAAATCATTTAATCCTGGTAACAGTTCTCCAAAATAGAATTCACAGAGATAGTAAGTAGTTAGACTGGAATTTTTATCTTAGAGCTTCTCATTTCAAAGTTTGTGTTCTTAAATACTATGCTACATTGACTCCCCATGACTGTATAATAACATTGTTTATCATCATCATTATATCTAGCCTCTTAAGCAGTCTCATTAAAACTATAATGCTGCTGAAGATGGTACAGGATGACATTTTGGGAACCACTGCTAATACACTACACATTCCATAAAAGGTATGGAATACTATAAATAGCACTATAGTATCATAAACAAGGTTCAACGCAGTCTACTGGAATGACAATAAAACCTGCCTTTAAGTCATCTCTCCTGGAGTAAATATATGAAGAAAATAGATGAATAGATAGGCAAAATATTAGCAAGCATATCTAGTCATTAAATGAGCATTTAATACTTGGCAAGGATCTGCACAAAGTACTAGAGATAGAATAGTAAACAAGACTCCTGTCCTCAAAGAATGTATAGTGTAGTGAGGCAGGCAGAAATGTAAACTGCCAATTACACTACACTGTGATAAGTACTACTTGAAGAGTAAATTATGATGCCGTGGGAGTGCTTAAGAGCGCCTTCAAGGACAATAAACAAGCAAGCAAACCCTAAATTTAAACAGTTTTATATAGTGTGGTGTATCTGGGAATTTTAGGAAAGTCTGTGCCTCAGTGTTACAGTTATTAAAGGAGTGGCTTTAAGAAAAAACCTCAGGCAAGCTAAGAATTGCAGGGATCATAGACACTACCCATTTGCAGATTAGATAGTCTTTTAATGAATAGTATAGAAAGGCATGCTGATCATTATACTAGTTAAAATAACAGAAAATGATAGTAGTTTAAGCAATCTTATTTCTCTCTCGTATTCATTAATTCAAGATTAAAAGAGTCCAGTGCTGCTATAGTAGCTCTATGAAGTCATAACGGATTCAGGCTTCTTTCCTCTAGCACAATACTTCACCACTCCTAGAATGTGGTCCTCATTCTTAGGGTCCAAGGTGGCTGTTAGAATCCAGCTTTCACGTCCATCTTCCGGGCAAGAAGATGAAAGAATAAAGGGAAAAAAGGCCAAACCCAGTTTTGTTTTTAAGGAGAGTTTCTTGATGTATCACTGCACACTTTCCCTTATAGCTTACTGGCCAGGACTAAATCAGATGGCCATAAAGTCTGTAACAAATGAGGCTGAGAAAGGTAGTCATTTAGATGAGTGACCAATGTTCTCACCTAAAACATGAAATCCTGTTAAGAAAGAATAATGGGAAAGTAGATACTAGGAAGCAACTGGTAGTCTCTGTCACAGTCATGAATTAGTTTTCTTGGCCCACAGAGGTGTTAATCACTATTAGAGGGGGGAAAATAATATATATAATTTTTCTGTCTCAACCTTCCCAGTGATACTAATTCCTTTTTGAGCAGATTGAAATCTTTGTCACACCATCTATCTTGAAAGTAGGGCCTATTTACTGCTTTATGAGTCCTAGATATAATAGGTAAACATAAGATATCTTTTCATTATAGATTAAGAGTTTTGGGTATTGTGGAAAAGAACATCTTTAATATTAAAAAAAAAACTAAATGTTTTCACAACTCTTGAATGTCAAATTATTGAAATTGTAATAATGTAGATATGAAAGATTTGATAATTAAGTGCTTTTATCATTCATTTATATGTCTGTTCATTCTGCAAATACATGCTAAGTGCCTGCCATGTGCCAAGCTCTAAGTGCTGAGCACACAGAAATGAGCGGTTGAGGTATGTCATAGAGCTTACGTTGTAATGAGAGAGAAAAAATAACTCGTAAATATATAGAAACAGTATAACTTCATGTATTTTTAAGGGCTGTTATGGGCTAAATTGTGTCCTACCAAAATTCACATGTTGAAACCCTAACCCCAGTACCTCCAAATGTGGTTGTATATGGAGACAGGGCCTTTAGAAAGGTAAGTTAAAATGAGACCCTTAGTGTGGGACCCAATCCAACCTGACTGGGCCCCTATAAGAAGAGATTAGGACACAATGTGATAACCCTGTGTGCACAGAGGAGCAACTGCGAAAAGGCAGGAGGGTGACCATCTACAAGCCAAGGAGATGGGCCTGAGAGGAAACCCAGTCTTGCAGGCAGCTTGATGTTGGACTTCCAATCTCTAGAACTATGAGAAGAGAAGTTTCTGTTACTTAAGTCACTACATCTCTTGTATTTTGTTATGGCAGCCCTAGCAAACTAATATAGGTACTAAAATGAAAATAGTCACTGGGAGACTGCTTAGATTGATGATCAAAGAAAGCAGCTTTTAAGCTGAAACCCTAATGATGCAAAGGAGTCAGCCATGTAACTATCTGGGGATGTATGTTCCTAGACGAAGAAGCATCTGATGCAAGGACTCATTTTCTTGTACAAGAAATAAGCTAAAAGCCAATCAAGCATGTGATCATTTCCATCATCAAAAAATTGTTTACTCAGTGACTCTCTGTTCATGGTGCTATGGAAGCCATTGTAGAGCATAAATGTAAAGTACTATGGCAGGACATTAATAATGCTGCAATAATTATTTCACTGTGGATTATGCTGTAAATATGTTTATCACTGGCTATCCAGTATCAAAATAACTCTTCAGTTTCAGTTACAGATTTAAGGAATGTGCTAGCTAGCCATTAGCCAAATATTCATTTTGCTCTCCAACCACTAATACACTAATCTTACACAAATACTGTTTGGCTATGGAAAGAGCTCTTTGGGTATGGCAGAAACATAAAATTAGAGCATGGTTCTCATTCAGGCTGACTTCGTAAAAGAGCTTTTTACAGACTAGTCATCTGATACTTAAGAATATAAGATATTAAATGGCTTCATCTTTTCTCAAAAATGCAAGTGAAAATGATTATCATTGTTCTTGTGTTCTTTTTTTTGCCAGGTATTATCAACTTGAATTTTATTTATACCATGGCTTTTTAAAACGCTATTTGTTATATAAAATCATCTCTCTCAGTTCTATCATTTTGTTTCTATTGCTTCTACTCAAATCCTAGAATTCTTTACAATATAAAATAAGACAATGCTTTATACATCATTGGAATTGGCAAACCTCTTCTCATTGTATGGTAACAGACTTTAGCAAAAGAAAGCAAGCTGTAATTTAGTCAGTAGTAATGTAGACAAACATTTTATTTAGGAAGGAATAAAAGCAGTCACAATGAAATGCATTTGTTAACGGGAGAAAAAAGTTGCAAGAGGCAAAGGCAGAGTACCTGAATATGCTGAGTTAGCAATTAAATTCCTGAAGGGGAAAATCAGACCTATTTGAGATGAGTTGGCCACAGCTTTTTGATGGTTAAGAGTAATTTTGTGAATATAACATATAAGCTAGAAAACCCTACATATATATATTGAACATTTTTATTGTATTACATGTTTTCATATGTTTTTCTTCATTTTCCTCATGTCAAAGGGAACATTTCTAACTTATATCTCACGTTAAAAAAATTAGAATAACAACTCTAAGCAGCACTGGCTCAATTTAAATCCCATTTGGTGGTCCCAGTATAGTTTTTATATCACACACAAAAAAAGCCATCATAATTTGCATCCCATCAACTATTCCCTTAACTCTAAAGAGCTATCATGCCACTCCTAGAGTGGGTCTCTAGGGTTGAAGCCTGTACTATCACTCCTCTGCTAGATCTATTTGGTAGTAAAATCAGGGTTACTAGCCTGGTGCCCCTTACCTGGGAAAAAAACTCTGTATTAACCCTGTCTTCACTCTTCTCAGAAAACTGATAATAAATTTTGTCCTTTTACTCTCTCTTTTTAATTCCTGGCATTCCAGAACTTGTTAGACTTGCCTTTCTAGCTTTCTTGGCAATGCTAGAGCTGGCATGCTGTTCTAATATTCTAAATTTCCTGCAATGTGTCTGCTTTGCACAATTCCTTTCTTTTTCATAGTGCTTGACTGTTTTGTTAATATTTTTCAAATTACCAAAAACTAACACTCAACACATTCCTAGGGAATTTCATCTCTTCATCTGCACTATTTCTGTCTTCTTTTCTCCTTTCTTCTTTACCACTTTACCTGTCCACCTATTTCACCTGTAGATGAACTCTTGGACTCTTTATTAACCTCTCTGTTTTGTTTTGTTTTTGTCTTTAATTCTGTTATGAGGTGTTTCCATATCTATAACTTGCATCAGAGGAGCTTTACTAACCTAACCAAAATTATCTCTAAAGCATAACCGTTCCAAGATATCAACAGTATCAGTGAATTAAACAAGTTTTATGGGATCAGGACAGAGTTATTAAATAACTACTTTAATCCACTGATTAAATACTGTAACTTACTAAGATTCTCAACTGTAGGAGAGGTGATATGCCATTAAATCATCCTTCTTTATTTATTAGGATTTGATTGTTACCGTTTCTGATAACTTTCACCATCATCGTTATGTCTATAAGCCTATGCATTAAAGCCAGTCTCAGTTACCATGAAGAATCAGAAGAGTCAACCTAGTAACTCTGACAATGGGATATTATTCAGGCATAAGAAAGAAGAAAATCCTGTCTTTTGTGACAACATGGATGGACCTTGATGGCATTATGCTAAGTAAAATTAGAGAAAGACAAATACTGTATCTTATCACTTATATGTGGGATCTTGAAGCCAAACTCATAGAAACAGAGAGTAGAATGATGGTTGCAGGGTCTTGGGGATGGAGAAAATGGGGAAATGTTGGTCAAAAGGTACCGACTTCATATTGTAAGATGAATAAGGAGCTAATGGACAGAATAATGATTATGGTTAATAATATTGTATTATATACTTGGAAGTTGCTAAGAGATCTTAATGTTTTCACCAAAAAAAAAAAAAAAAAAGGAGGAGGAGGAAGAAAAGGAAGGGGAGAAGAAGAAAGAAAGAGAAGACGAAGATGAAGACGAAGAAGAAAGAAGAAAGGGGGAGGAGGAGGAAGAGAAATGGTAATTATGTTAGGTGATGGGAGTGTTAATTAACCCACAGTATGTGGTAATCGTTTCACAGTATATAAGTGTATCAAATCAATATGTTGTACACTTTAAATTCACACAGTGTTATGCACCAGTTATATCTCAATAAAGCTGGAAAACTAGTAACTTTGAAAAATTGAGATCAATGGCAGTTCAGTTGAGGAGGCTATTGTAGATCTTCAATGTGTAGTTTTGAAAGTATTTTAAAAGATAAGAATCTACTTTGGAGGTTTGACTCAATGTTTCATCTTTGGAGGTCACTGGAAAAGTAGCAAAAATTCTCTGAATTCGTCAGTAAAAATCATCTTTAATGGCATAGAGCAAAATTGCCAATTTTAAATTGTAATTTCATTTAAGCAAGCACATATTACATTTCTAATATATATATTGCTTGGTGTTATGCTAAGAATCTGGGAAAATTAAAGAGTGAATAAGACAATCCTGTCTTTCAAGATAATTTCAAGATTGCAGCAAAGTTAGACATATTGATAGCTATAATTCAAGGAAGAAAGAGGCACAATCAATGTGCATCAAAGTCAAAGGGGAAGAGCAATTAAATCTGACTAGGGCAATTAAGGAGTGCTTTATAAAGGAAATACTAAAGTTTATCTTTGAAGGTTGAATGAAAAACTAAATTGGAAAGAAGGAAAGGAGAAAATTGCAAGATGGAAGAAGTATAGCAAAGAATATGCACGATAAATTAAGATGTGAGGATGCAAGTAGTAAAGATCTGGATGATTAAGTTGAAGACACAGAGTTGTCTAACCCAGGGTTTAGGAAAACACTGCAACAATGGTTTTTAAAGATGAATTAGAAAAAGTAGATAAGGGATGCTTGGGTGACTCAGTTGGACATCTGACCCTTGGTTTCAGCTCGGGTCATGGGCTGAGGGTTGTGGGGTCAGCCCACATTGGCCTCTAGGCTCAGCCCAGAGTCTGCTTGGGATTCTCTCTTTCCTCCTTCCTCTGCCTTGCCCCACTCATATTCTTTCTTTCTCCTATAAGAAATAAAAATAAATAAAATTTTAGAAAAAGAGAAAAATCAATAGATAAGATTAGGGAATATTAATTAATACAAGAGGCTGGCTGTAAGCCAGGGAAATATCATAGAAAATGAAAAGAAACAGGTTTGAGCCATATTATTAACATTGAATTTACTTGACTGGATAGAGCTTAAAAGTTTAGAAAATTTCTAGCCTTAATGACTGAGTGGTTGTTTTACCATTACCAGGATAAGAAATACATAGAGGGAAAGTAGCATGCTTTTGGATGGAAGGGAGGTGATGAATTTATATGTTAAGTAACAGTGTTATAGAATAGTTATGTGAGAGTGCTAAACTGATACTCTGTTTATGCATGCACTTATTTATTCATGTATTCAGAATACACACAAAGACCCAATAACATTCTCCACAATAAGATAAAATCAGATATAATGCAATTGACTGTTAGGGCCTGTACCCTGGGGCTTCTTATCAGTAAGCTACCCAAGCTTATCTTGGTCCTTTCCTTAACCCAGCAGTAAGTGCTTATTTTATGAGATTGGACTTTTTAAACCTGTGTAGTGTCATTATGTGTTTTACTGTATTCACTGAGTACCTGTTATGTGCTAGACACGGTTCCAGGCACTGAAGATAAAGAATGAACAAGATAGACACATGACTTATATTTATAGAACTTAATATTCTAGTGAGAGAAGTAGAGAATAAACAAAGTAATAAGGAATATAATCTCAGATAGTGGGGAAAAAAAGCAAAATAAGTGTATTACTTAAGATTTGATGGTTAGAGAAGAACCTCTGAGGATATAACATGAGACATGTTGACATGACATGATGACATAATCTTATAAAATTGAATGATACAGGAGAATCAGTAGAAGATCTGGAGCATAAACATTCTAAAAAGCAGTAAGAGTAAATATAAAGACCCTAATATAGTAACAAAGTTAGTATTTTCTAAGAAAAAATAAGAAGGCCAGTGTTAGGAAAGGAGTAGAGAGAGGTATACAGGAGTCAGCTGATATGGGGCATTCAGCCATGATAAGGAGTTTGGAGTTTTACTCTTAAGTTTAATGACATGTTTTTGAGCAAAACAGTAATAAGGATCTGATTTACATTTTCAAAAGACCATTCTGGTCCTATTTGGATAATAAAGTATACGAGGGCAAGAGCAGAACTATGGAGTCAAGTTGAGAGGTTACTGCAGTAGTCTAGGTGAATGATAATCATTATTTGAAATAGAATTGTAGTGGTTGAGGTAATAGGAAGTGTTCTGATTTGGGATGTATTTTAGACTGAAGAGTGACAAGATTTCGTGATGGATTTGGTGTGAAGAAAGAAATAAAAAATGATTTTAGAATTTAGAACTCAGTGATGGGAAAATGTAACATTTATTACAATGGAGAAGACAGGAGAGGGAGACGCATAAGTAAGGGTAGGAGGACAAAACAGTGACTTCCATTTTGAAAATATTAATTTGAGATATTTGGTAGATACTTTAAGGGAATATGTTGAGCAGACAGTTGGGTATAAAAGTCTGATCCTTATTAGAAAGATTAGGGCTGGAAATAGTTGGAAATAATCAATATTATGCTGGATACCTTCTGTTTCTTCTCCACTTCCCCTTGATCTAGTCATGAGAGATGACAATGGATTAGGTCCTTCCACTGGGAAATCTTCACAATGAGGAAGAAGGAAAGAGTCGTTAAAGTATTTGTTACCTTCGCCTCTTCTCTAAGGTATTAAAATGGGCTGTCTGACTCCCTCAGCCAAATGCCATAGTTCTTGTCATGTGTCCCTCTTTACCCAGGTTTCTTTCTCCTGCTTCCTAGTCCACACCCCTCTCCCTACCCTTTTAGTCATAGGGTTGGTAACAGATCCCTTACTGTTTCTTATTCTGGTATATTACATTATCTTTTATGGTTTCCTCCCACCCTGCTCACACCTTTGTAAAAGTCCCTTCATTAAATCCTCCTCTGATTATCTTACTTTTAGTATGCCATGTGTTTTCTGCTGGGACAAAAAATAATACACCATTCCCCAGGCAACTTCCTTATGGTCTATTAAGACTGATAAAGTAATTGCTACTAGAAGTGGCTCTACAAACTGACTCTCAAATGGAATTCTGGGATTATGTTTTACATATTTGTGTAGTGCTTTGATAACTCTCTTTGGGATTGAGGGGTGAGGAATGGGACATGGGTAATCCAAAGGCATGCAGTGGCATTATGATTACTTAAATTATCACCAGTAGAGGGGTCAAGGTGTTGTGCAATGAGGTGGTTGTAGCACTTATCACTATGGCAACAGCAGTAATTATAAAGATGGTGACATCAACTGTCTTTTTTTGATAACTGTAAGGTAGTATACAAAAGGAAAAGCAGAAATTGAATACCAACTGAGATCACGTCTAGAAAAATCAAGTCCCAGCAGCTTTGACGGAGCCCCTCCTCTTCTTGATAAAATACAGCTGGGATCAAGCTTGTTCCTCGTGTATAATAGCTGAAGATTTGACCACCAATTACATGCATCAAGTCTTTTATACTGAGGTAAAAGAACTGGTGGGAAGAAGGCTCTCATGTGTCAGAATAGGGATATTTGGGCAGAAAAAAAGCAGAGCTGGGAACTTTGAATTCCTATATCTCTTTCCAGCAGAGGCAGCCTCTTGTTCAGTATTTGAGGGAACCAGCCTTTTAGTGAATGACTCTAGGGTATTATTTTCATTACCTGATGCTTAATCTTCCTAGGATCACCTTCTGACTCTCCCAAAAGCCTCCAGATTGGTAATGAGCATTAGACTTTAGTGTAGCCAGAAGGAGAAGACTGGGTTTAAGAGGAAGAAATATCCTAACAACGAAAGACTTACAGGATCTCACTGAGGTCTACTGATAGGAGTCTGGAGAATGTATATGAGAAGGATGAAAAATCTTTTCATCAAAGGATGAAAAAAATATAAGGCTGGATTAAGTTGACACGATTTTATTTATTCACTCAGGATTTGGGATTTAATGTATTGTGAGCACTTAAAAGTGGTTTTATAGTCGTTTAGGTTGGCTATTTGAAGCCTGGACTCAATCAGTTGTGGCCTACATTCAATAAGGTTGAATAACATAACTTCTCTGGTACAATATAGGGGAAAGAATCAAGTCTTGGGAAAATGGGAATACTGGAATGAGTTGATTATGTGTAACCCAATCAGCCAATCTTTATTTGAATTACTCAAGAGGGCCCCGAGAACATACTCCTTATCAAGACCTTAAGGAATCCATTGATAAGGAGGGGTGCCAGTATCCTTGAAAACTAAAGTAATGTTCTTTGGTGACTGTTTTCTCTAGGCCAGAGTTTATGGTAGGATATGGAATGATGGAATTGCATTTCGTGATGACAGTGGGAATAATAGGAAACCAGAGAATTAGAGGTCAGGTAGGAGTGCTAATTTATTATAAATGAAGTGGACAAAATTACCATAGTAAGACACAGAGATGGAGTAATAATCAGAATGTTTTGACCTTCGAGGGTTTTTGGCAGCAGCTAATTGATCATGAAGTTTTTAGACACAATATAAAAGGGCATCCAACTAGGATGCTACTTGATATATATGAGGAGAAAAATCATAGTCCTGGTGAAGGTCTGGAGTCCTGGAGAAGGTCAGACCTTGCAAGGAATGACCTGGCAATAGGGTCACATGACTCTTCCTCCACATATGCCCCAGAGGTAACTGCAGCTATTTAATGATGATTGTGCCTGGAGCAGTGGTTCTTAAACTTAAGTATGCATCAGAATCACTTGGAGGGCTTTTAAAACATAGATGTCTAGGTCCTACTCTTTAATAACTTTGGGGTAGAGACACCAGAATGTATATTTCTAACAAGTTCCCAAGTGTGATGTTGATGCTGCTGGTTTAGGGATCACGCTTTGAGAACCACTGCATTGGAGAAGTAAGTAGATAAGACTTTAGCGATTAATACATATTTCCTCTTAAATAATTCTAATGCCTGGAGAATGGAAATAACCACTGAGGTCCACTGGTCAGAGTTAGGATCTGTGAAGATCTGGTATAAATGCTCTGTTATCAGATGGCTTAAGTCCATTTCAGAAAGTGTCCAGAGGGACTTCAGACCTTATTTCCCCCTACATGCCAAAAATTCATAGTGAAGATAGAAAAACTTCATGATAGAATTCACTGGTAGAAATAAGTTCTAATGCAGAATAGGGACAAAGTTAAAGCCCCTGGCACTGTCTTCCTTTGCCAAGGTAAAACAAAAGCAATACTTCATCAAAAAGGGGATGTGCCACCCAAATACTTAAACAATTACATTGATGGTGAATCTGACAATATCCCTGTTTTACTCACTTACTTGGGTGGCCAGTGCGAAAGTCGGGTCTTTGAGAATGAGGATAAGTTATCAGAAGCTTAATTAAGTGATAATGCCAATCATATCTGATGTTCCCAATGTAGTAGCTTCACCAGAGGAAATCAGTATGGCCCCTGATACCTGTTACTTAACAAATGCATTTTTTCCCTTTCCTCTGTTAGTAAACATAAACAGAAGCAGTTTCCTTCACAAGGCAGGGATATCAATATTCCTTTACTCTCTTGGCCCAACTTATGTCAGCTCATCTCTGTGTCACAAAATAGTCAGGAGAGAACTTGACTGCTCTGTTATTTCACAGAATAATATGAAATTGTTAAATGAGAAGAAGACACTTTAAATGTAAACGACATCTGATTGCTGCATACATTCTTCAGAAAAAAGAAAAATAGAAAAGAAAAAGAAAAGTAAGCAACATGTGTACCAAAGAGTCTGAGATAGATCTCATGAAAGTGCTGTCAGTTTAGTGAAGTTGCTAGCAGTCTAGTGGGTCTCCTGTCATGTCAGGAGATCCTCTTTAAAATGGAGCTGATTTGCTGCACTGCCCTTCACAATGAAAGGATCACAGTGCTTGGTGGGCCTTTTTGGATTTTTGGAGGAAACATTTGGGCATGCTACTGTGCTACTGTCATGTATTTAGAGAGTAACCTTAAAGTTTCAAGATTTAAGTGGGTCCTGTAGCAAGAAAAAGCTCTATGATTTGGCATTATGGCCTAACAAACCCAATGGCATTAGAAGTATCTGTGGCAGACTGACACATCCACTCCATTGTCTACTTTGTTCTGTACCCCAAGAGGCTAAACTACATGGACTGAATAGCAAGGTCATTTGCCTTCAATATGGAGCCTCTGGCAATTTCCAATAGGAGAAATAGTGTAGACCATAGAATTTTGGAGTAAGGCCATGCCCTCTCCTGCTAACAAACTAATCTCTGAAGAGATAAGCAGTCACTCACTTGCTATTGGACCTGGTAGAAACTGAGTACCTTACCAAAGGACTATGCAACCCTTTTGCTCATCTTTAATTAGTGTTACCTAATTCATAGGACCATAAAATTGAAAATGCACACAGCAACTCTATTATAAAATGAAAATGCCATAAATGATACCATGTATGTCTAGAGATAAACTGCAGAAGCAGATGGCTCGGATTCCTATCATATGGGCTTGACTTGCTTTGCCACCTTTTCCTTAACTCACACCTGTGATCCTATGGAAGATTCCTTATGGCATGTTCCAACATAGGCCTCAGATGTAGCTACAAAAGTGAGAATGTAGCAACTGTTTTATGTAAATTAGCTGTATTTCATACCCCCTTACTATTTTATATGAATAGCACTCGTGATGGCTAATGTTTTAGATTTCAGGTTGGGAACATGACCCAACTGATATGAGCCTATTGATAACATGGAATCTGATGGGACTTAGTGTGTTGCATTCATTTCCTGTGGGCTGCTGTAACAAATTACCATAAACTGGGTGGCTTAAAACAACAGAAATTTATTCTCTCACAGTTTTCAAGTCTAGAACACCAAAATAAATAACACTGGGGCAAAATCAAGTGTTGACAAAGCTATATTTTCCTCAGAGCTCTGTAGTAGAATCTGTTCGTTACCTCTTCCAGCCCTTGTCACTCCCAGCTTTCCTGGGCTTGTGGCTGCATCATTCCAATCTCTGCTTTTGTCTTCATATCACTTCATATCACTTTCTCTTCTGCTCCTCAAATTTCCCCCATCAAATTTCCTTCTGCCCCTCTTTCTTATAGGAACACTTGTGGTGGCATTTGGAATTCACCCAGATAATCCAGAATAACATTCTTAACCACACTTGTAATGACTCTTTTTCTAAATAAGGTAACATTTACAGTTTCTAGGAATTAGGGCCTACTTCCTATTAATCTAGCCCACTACATTTCACTACTGTCTCAGGGCCACAAGTTTTGCAGCTGTTTAAGCACAATTATGTATGTTGAGATGCAAATGGTGTAGAATGTCCTAAATAACTTCCATCTGCTCCTCCACGTCCATTCTACCATTTTCCATAGCATTCTGTGCTCTAGGAAGCTAAACTGTATAGGCTATGTTACAAGCTCTTTTGCCCTTTGGCTTACACTTGAGTTCAGCCCAAATGGGGAACCTTGGTGAGAGATGGAAGGGAGAAAGGGGTATGAAGTCAAAGTATTTATTTTCCTATCTCTCTTATTTCCAACCCCTCACCAAAGAGGGTTTCTGCAACTCTCTACCAAAAGTTATAGGTCCTATTAGATGGCCCTCTCTATATAGTTCTTTTTTCTTGAGTTCCCTTTCAACACTTAATATTCTTCTTGCTCCCTCAGGCCTCAGGAAGGCTACAAAAGAGTGGTATGCCAGCAGATACTTAACAGCTGGGTCCCTAAAAACAATATGTATACATACTATAACAGATTTATAAGTGTGTAAGTTTGTTATAAATTTTCCAATATGAAGGATTCATAGAATATAATTTACAAATAAAAATAAAATATGCGGTATAATAAATTTCCTATAGCCAATTGATTTTCACAGAACGCTTTTGTTGATTTTTGCCAAACTCTTATGATTGACAAGTATAGATCCAACATGAATTTTGGTTGATGCTTTCATTTTTATTAGTGCTTACAATGAAAGTGAGACAAAAGGAACAGGTTTGGGAATTTGTAAATGATATAAATGACTTCTTAACTAAATTAGTAATAGTTTTTGACTACTAGAAGAGTATATTACCAGGTTTTAAAATTATTATTTATAATGTAATGGTCACAGACATCGAAACACTTTTAAGTATAATCTGCATTTTCTCGATCACTTTGTTAGGTCTATGCTAACTTCTGTGGTGTGAGTTCTCCATCCATGGCTGACTTTAAGCTACCAATGTGATATCATTGAATGTAAAGTTGAGAAGAGATCTGAAGCAGCCAATTATCTATTATTTCTGTCATACAGCTATAATAGACATAAATCTCTAGAAACATATGTGATAGAAAATTGTAGTAAAATAATTGAGAAAGAATGGATTTCAATATTTATTACTTTTACTTTTAGTATTTATTTAATCATAAATTTATATAGACTAATTTTTAATAATGGCTGCATTTGACAACTGGCTTGCAAATTGCCAAAAATATAATAGCCTATTCTCATAAGCCCTTTGGGTTGGTCCAGCACACCATTATAAAACAGAGTTCTGCTGTTCTTTATTGAAGGGTACTGTATTATCCCTTATGATATTCTGTATCTTGCTTACACTTTAAAAATAAATAGTTCCTTATTTAAACTCTCAACTTTATAGAAATAGATGATAATCCCAAGGAGTTAAAAGAAGAGAGATGATGCTCAAAACATTTGGAGATCAGGAAGAGAAGGAAGGAACAGTAAAAGAGACTGAGGAGTTTTAGCTTAAGAAGTAGAAAGAATGTAATGTCCAGGATAGAAAGAGAAAAAAATGTTTTAAGAAGGAAGCAATGATCAAATGCTTAGAGGTCGAGTAGAGGACTGATAACTAATCACTGACTTTGCCAAAATAGATATTGTGGGTAACTTTGATAAGTGAGCCTTCATTGGAGTTGTTGGGATAAAAATCTTATTATAGTGAGTTAACAATGAGAAGTGATTAAGTGATGACAGCAAATATAAAATGCTTTTATGATGAGTTTTGCTATTCAGAGGAGAGGCATAAAGGAGCTTTAACTTGAGGGATATGGAACTAGTCATTCACTTAACATGGAGGAAGACAAACATATGGGGACAAATACAAATAGGTTGGCGTATGTAGTTGTTGGAATATCATGTGGCTGTGTTCTCACTGCTTCTGTTTGCTCAAGTAAGTATTAAGCAATGTCATTAGTTGAAAGTAAAAAAAGAAAGGAGTGTTTGAGGTTTTAGGAGTGAAGAGATGTGAAATAGTCTTCATTGTTTTTGAGTTTTTGTTGTAGGGAGAAAAAAAATTGAACAGGAAAATGTGGTAGGATTGCATGGATAATGTACAAAGAGCAAAACTGCATGCTCAGAGCCTTGCTCAGTACTTGGTACATATCAGGAGATTCATTTATTTGTTTACAAATGTTTTTCCAGTGTCTACTTTGTGCTGAGCACCCTTCTAGGCACTGCAGGTAAAAGCAAAAAAAAAAAAAAATATAGAAGAAAGATCCCTGTCTGCTCTTTGATACATTAGAACAGGAGCTGGCCAACTTTTTCTGTACAGAGGCAGATATTATATATTTTAAGCTTTGTGAGCCAGGTGGTCTTTGTTGTAACTATTCAACTCTATCTTTGTAGTACAAAACAAACCATAGACAATACATAAGAGGATGCTATTGTAATAAAATCTTATAAAAACAAGGGGCAGATTGGATTTGGCCCACAGACCATTGTTTGCCATCCTCTATGTTAGAGGGTTTTCACTGCAATGAAGGCAGGAAAGCACAGAAGGGGGTAGGAAGTACTTAAGTTGAAGAATCTTTTTTTTTTTTTTTTTTTAGAATTTTATTTTTAAATGCAATGAGCTGATGAGGTCATGTTGAGAAGATATCATTTAAACCAAAGCTTAGAGAAGGTGAAGGACTAAACCATGTGGATGAGTGTTCTGAGAAGAGACAACAGTGTAAAAATTCTTGCAAGAGTGTACCTTGTGTTTATATATCAAGGTGGCTGAGCAGAATGAAAGAGAAGTAATATTAGATGAAATCAGGGATTTAACAGGGAAAAGGATAACTGAGGCTCTTACAGACTCCTGTTAAAGACTAAATTAAATGGAATATCATAAGAGGGTTTTGAGCAGGAACTGACATGATTTGAATTGCAGGATTTATTGAGATAAATGGGGGCAAGGTTAGAGTCAAAAATAATTTTTGAATGAATAAGTGAGTGAATGAACAAATGAATATGATTAAGGATACATTTCATAAAATTGAATATTTGAGATCGGAAATACCAACTGGGGGAGTCTGGAGGAAATCATAGAAGCTAGAGGCAAGTATAGAATGAAGGAAAAATTATGGCTAGAACATTAGGAATAACCAGACCAAGGGTCTACAGACAAAAAGGAATTAGTGAAGTTGGTAGAAAAGGAATAATGAGAAAGCACCGTGTTTTGGTATTTACTATATTTTTCATGTCCTTGGAGAGAGAAGTTCAATAGATGATGGACTAATCACATAATTTTTCTACAGAAGAAAACTTTACTTTGTTAATGAAAACAAACGAAAAAGATGGGAGGGTAACGTGAGTGGAAAGCTGTAGACCTCAGAGGAATTAACATTTTTCTACAGCTTGCATCATATGAGTAAGCCAATGAATTAATTTCATTATAATCATAATATCTAATTAAGTATTTTTATTAATTCATTAATGTTCATTGGCCATTCATATTTGCTAAAAATTCTGCCAGGAATTGATCTCTTCATTACAGTTCAACACATTTTGCTGGAGATCGGTAATGACAGTGATGTGCAATGCTATTTACCTATCTACAGGAAATTCTGGAAGATTCCAAAGAAATTAAGAGGTCAATATATCTGTGTAACTAATCAAAATAAAAAGGTTAAATGAAATATCACCGGCCTCTTATGTTTTTGTTGTATTTTATGTTTGAGCACCACAGTCTTTCCAGATATTAACCAAGGAGTTTGTAGGTAAAGGCAACAACAGTAACAAAAGCCAAAATGATATGATGAAGCAAAAAGAAAAGAGTAGAAGTGAAACAAAAAATCATATAATAATTATTAGAGTAGATGAACTGGAATTCAGGTCACATGCTATCTTAATTCTATTTACCTATTCGTATTTTCTAGGAAGTGTCTTATTTATAAATATGCATATAAGAATTTATAATTTTTGTTAAGGTCTTAAACATGTGTTAGTGTTCTCTGATTTTAGACTTCTAAATATAGAAGTTTTCTGCTTATTAGCTTATTAGCTTATTAGCTGCTTATTAGGTGTCTGGAGGTATGCTGGCCCATGTGACCTGTTACTATAATTTACTTATAAAATTGGTAGTCCCAGGTTTCACATTTTTTTTTATTGTAACACATTTAAATCTTTGAACTATAATATTGAATAAACTCTGGAATGACTTTGAGCTCTGGATGTTGAGCTTGGTAACCTTGAACCTCCCATAAATTGGAGAAAACCTCTAAAAGAGCCAAAACAAAGCTCTTGACTTTCTAAATATAACGTTTGTTTGACTCCCTGACTTAATTGTGAACTCTGTTGTTTTTCCTTGACTGGTTTGCCACTATCATTTGAAGTTAACCTTTTTTCTACTCAGTTGAAAATCATGCTTCAATGGATTAAAAGACAAAATTGCATTTCTTCTAATTAAATCTTTAAAAGTCTTTAAGGTGTGTCTTGAAAAAACAAAAACATTTGTGTATGTTAATTCTCCTAAATTATGATCAAGGATAATGAATCCCTCCTTTACCTGTTTGTCCTTCCTTTTCAGTCTGTTTGACAATAAATTTACTATGTTGCTTAAATTCGGACTTTAATTCTTTAGTTTTATCTCATCAATCTTCATTTTTATATTTTAGTCTTTCAAATCTATTTTTCATTCTGTGAATATGGCTTTTAAAAATAAAAAAGTTACACATGCTTATTGTAACAAAATAGATCAATAGAGATTGTTTTAAATAAAACACAAAAGTTCTTTTGCACTTTGCCTAATCCCAACCACTTCCTAAAAGGAGTTTTTCTGGGGATCCCTGGGTGGCTCAGCGGTTTAGCGCCTGCCTTTGGCCCAGGGCACGATCCTGGAGTCACGGGATCGAGTCCGGCGTCGGGCTCCCGGCATGGAGCCTGCTTCTCCCTACTCCTGTGTCTCTGCCTCTCTCTCTCTCTCTCTCTCTCTCTCTCTCTATCATAAATAAATAAATAAATCTTTAATAAATAAATAAATAAAAGGAGTTTTTCTGAAGTTTGGTAGTGGAATGATGTCATGTTTCTAGCCTGTTTTCTCTACGTATAAACATACATTCAAGGGCACCGGAGTAACTCAGTCGGTTAAGTGTCTGCCTTTGGCTCAGGTCATGATCTCAGTGGGAAGACTACTTTTCCCTCTCTCTCTGCCCCTCCCTCTCACTCATGCTCTCTCTCTCTCTCTCTCTCTCTTTCTCTCAAATCTTTAAAAAAGCATACATTCACATTCATGCTCACGTGTGTTCTACAGCTTGTATTTTTGAATTATTGTGTATGGCAAAACTAAACACTATTATTGAGAATGAGTGAAATGTTGAGTGGGTGAATGGGTGGATAAATAATAAATATACATATATTTCATGAAATACTTGAGTATTTCAAAAATATAGCTACCATATACCATAACTTATTTTCTCCCCTTTTTTTGTAATAGTGATTTAGTAAAATGGTTTTTTAAACATTTAAAAAAATACTTAAAGCCCACATTAGAAATTAAGCAGACTAACAGGTGACAAATGATAATTTGTATTTTTCATTTTCAGGAATATTAGGTGTCTTTTGCTTAATATTTATAAGCCAATTAGATTCAAAGTATAAGTGAAAAAATACAGTATTAAGAGAGATACAGATGATTTCATTAAATCATGTTAGCATTTGTAGCATGCCATTTACTGCCTTGGTGTAAGTAGATTGCTCTCACGTTACATAATTTCAAGTACAGATCCAGTGACTTCCACTGCAGTACTTTCTATAAAGAAACATGGGAAAATGTGGACACTGTTACTATGCTTTTGCTACTTATGAACAAATTACAGTCATTTGGCTTATAACATACATGTAATATCTCTTCAGGATTTATTCTATGTATATCAAAACATTAATTTTGAAACAGTAAGGTTCTGTAAGTGCCTGTGAATTCATAATACACAGGATGCCTTGCAACAAATATATATTCAGTTCCGAACATTATTGGTGTTTCCAATTTCAATAACTATAATATTATCACCTTTGGACTTTTATGGCATCTTTCATCCGTGGATCTTAAAGGGCTTTACAAACATTAATTCGCACAACATTCTTGTGAGGTACAGAAATATCATTAACCCCGTATTACAGATGAGGAAACAAGCGCAGAAAGGTTAATAATACATGCACCACTTTCTACTTGTACGGTGCCTTTGATTCAGGGAACTCTAAGTACCCTGGAACCTTTATTATGCCAGTAGAGAACAGAACTAGCACAGAATTATAGATTAACTCCTGGCAGACTTTTACCAAATAATACGTAGTTTGAGAAATCACCCCCATAGTATAGATCAATAGATACTATTGAGTTACATTCAAATAGTTTTCAGTTTAATTGGGAATCGTGAATTCAGATTTATCCTTAACTTTCTCTTTAGTTTTTCTCTCTAGTTTTACTTTTCTCTCTAGGTATGATTAGGTAATTATGCAACATGGGCAACAGACTATATAAAACTGTGTTTTGCATTAAAAAAAATAGCACTTCAGAAGTAATTAACATACAATGACATGATACCGGGTTTGTAGCTGTATGCTTTCTACGCGTTAGTGGTTAGTCCTTTATATTAAAACCAGAAAATAAGCAATTTAAGCATCATCATGTATTTTTATAGTCTTCATCATCTTTGTTAAATTTGTTAACGTCTAAACCAGTTTTAATATCTTCCTACTATGTAGAGCTCAGTCTTCAATATTCACATATTTGCAGTAGGATTCCCTACGGTTACCAGACAAGGGGCCTAGATCTGAGTCACCCACAGCCAGAGTTTTCTCTATCACTGATTTCTTCGTAAAAACACCAGCGCTCACGTTTCCAGTACATCTTCATACAACTTTCTTCTCATTCTTTTTACTATTGGAATTTACTGCGGGATCCTTTAGTATTATTCTTCTGCCTCCTTGCTTCCCCATCTGAGAAAGGTTGTTTATAGTTTTTGTGTCCTGAAGGACTCCAGGTCCTGTGCTAGGCACTGGGAACACAGTGGTATATGGGACAGGTGGGCTTAAAGGAGCTTATCATGTGGATGTGGAGACAGACATTAAAGAGGAAGTTGTAACTGTGTTAATTACATGACCATGCAAAATCTCTGTGGAAAAAAATGAAGTCTGTAAATGGTTAACCCACAGGCTGGCAGCACAGTATTTGCCTCACTTAAGAGAGAAGTGGAATTGTGAGACCCTTGTAGTGGTGATTCAAGGGAAAAGAAAATACCTTGATTACTTCATGACTGTCGACAGATTCTGAAAAGTGATCCTTGGCGTAGAGACCAGCAGGGTGGAGGAGCCGTGCTTAGTCATACAGGACAGGCTTAGGTTGACATATCTCAGAAGTACTTAAGATGGGCCTGGAGGGAAGCTAGGTGGGATGCTTGTGTCAAAATGTAGATAACTAAAATACCAGAAAGCTGGTACAGGAGAAGAAAATTATTTTTTTGCTTTTCTTTTCCTTTCAATATGCACGCATAC